>NW_024386892.1:5052226-6252226 GCF_900408965.1 Simochromis diagramma | reverse complement strand
TGAGCCACAAACTGAAACTGCAGAAAAGCATCTTTTCTTTGTCGAACTGATCCAATTTTCATGTTGAGGTTCATCACTGTTGTTGAGAGCTGATCCACCAGTGTGAAGCATCCAAGCCGCAGGAGTCTTTTTTTTGGGGGGGGGGGCACACACTAACTCTAACACATTTTTTGCTCGCTGTCTCCCTTGCTTACCAGATTTGCCTCGCTGCAACTTTTCCTGTTCCCCAAAAACATATTCAGTTTGAAGTCTTGTTGTTTTAACACATCAGAGGTGATGCAGTGTGATCACAATGGTTCTTACAATGAAATTTAAATCAGGTTACTTTATATACAGTAGTCAGAGTCACAGAACTCTGTGATCATACTTGATGGGTAACATCTCACTAAAATCATTTTACTGTAACCAGAAACAAATATTTAGAACAAGTGATTGTGTAACCAGTATTCAGTAGCTGAACTTTGGTGTCAAGTTTCACTGTACTGTGCTTTCCATACACCCCACTCACATCTGTACACTTCACCATTCTTTTGCATGAAAACATTGTCTGGTAACATAACTGAGGGAATCACTTGCTTTTCTCACGGGAATATAATTACATGAGCATCAGTTCTAAAAGCCATGATTAAAATAAACGTATTCATATGCACAAACATTCATCAGCTGACTGATGATTCATGCTCACTTTAACCATATGGGATCATTTTACCATATGGAGAAATACTGTATCTTCTTGCATAGTAAATGGTAAATGGCCTGTATTTGTATAGCGCTTTTACTAGTCCCGCCTAGGGACCCCAAAGCGCTTTACACACCCAGTCATCCACACATCAAGGATGAACTTAAATTCTCCAGGTGGATTTTTCTTTAGACATTATTTCCATCTGTGGAAGACTTGCAATTACAGGTATTCTTGGAACAAGAGCCTTCTGTCATTAACATTTTCAAATGGCGAGGTGTCTGGGCTCGGTTAATCTCTTTTAGTGATGGAGACTGCGTATGTCACAGCTGGAAACTTTTTTGTCGTCTAAAGACTTGCAATTATACTCTTTAGACAGAAAGAAAAGTACGTTGAGCAGAACTCTGTCAGTGTCAGGGATGGGTTAATGATACAAACTCCATGTGTCACAGCTGGAAAGAAATGTGTTGGCTTGCACACGTCCATGCAAACTCGTCTGTGTTATCGTCTCTGTTCTCAGAAGATGAAAAGTCCAGTCGCAGAGAAAAACAGAAACCATATGAACTTTTTACAACTTCTTTCTCTGGAGAGCATTTTCAGCTGGAAATTTACAAATTTTCAAACTTTCCGTGGCTGCAGTGAATACTGTATGTGTAAAGTTTATTGGATTAGATTGTCTGATATGCAGTGCTGAAACAGTTCATGGTTGACAAAGATTAGAAAACTTTTCGATGGCACGCCACAGTTTCAATTGGTTTACTGCTTAAAAATGATTCAGAATTGTACGAAAGCAATTGTTCATCTTCCCTATTTTGTAAACAAATCATTTCTATTAAAAATTAGAAATGAATGCATGAGACTCAGATGTTTTGATCAAGTAACCATTAACATTGTTAACAATGCATTGGTAGTTGCTTAAGTTAACCCAGTTTTATCTATGATGATTTATTTACCAAATCGATGTTTTTTCAGCATGTTGTGGGTTCAGAGATGCTCTTCTGCATATCTTGGTTGCGGTGAGTGGTTGTTTTAGTTCAAAGTTCTTCCAAATTGACATTTTTACCTGCTGCTTACTGGATAGGTTCTCTTTTTTGGACCATGCTCTATAAATCCTTGAGATGGTTGTGTAGGTAAATCTCAGTAGATCAGTAGTTTCTGAAAACGTCAGACTGTCTGGCACCAACAACCATACTACATGCAGCCATGATACATTCAAAGCCACCACCTCATGGCGTACGTGGGCCCCTTTTGCAGCTAAAGATCACCTCACAGCCCAACTTGATCAGAGCTTTCCAGCGAGTCATGGAACCCAGGCAAAGTCATCAGCATAAATCGATGTTTGCACCACCTCTATAAAATACTGCCATTACATCGTAAAGCTGATGAGCCCGCAGCAACTAGCATCTGCACGCCGCATGCCTCCGCCTGCAAAAAAATCAGTTCCCACCTTGCTGCTGATTAATGGCAGGCTCCTGTTTTCATAATGCTATTTAAAGGAAAGAATGAATCAATTTCATATCTTATGTTTTAATGTGGCATATTTATTCTTCAGTTGTGTGGATTTAATGTGCCTCAGAAAGGAGTGTTGGTGGGTGGAGATGGATGCATGGATGGATGGATGGAAGAACAGCGAGAGCGAAGGGGAAAGAAGCAGATAAAGAATATTTATGATGACTGGGAGTAATATATGTTTGGTAGAAAAAAAGCACAGATAATTATTGAATGCATGCAATCACATCACACACAACGACCACTACAGGGCTTATCGGATAACACAAAAGCTTTTATCCGACAGAGAAGAAGAATGAGAAAAGGTGCAAACACATATGAAACACATTTGCATTCATCTTGGACAATTGCATGTACGCTCCTTCGGTTTACTTTGGCTTTCCAGTCACCTGTGGCTCTTTCTGTGTGTCTCACGGCTGAAACGCATGGCTTTCACACACAAACACGCAGAGCTGTTATTAACTCAATAACTCACACCTCTGTCAACACTAACGAGGCTAAAACAAACCCATTCCTCTTCATGTTCTGTTTGCACTTTACTAAAAAGGCGCTTTTTCTTTTTTTAATCATCCAAAGCATGAACAGACAGTATTTCACTGCACCTGAACAACCTCAGCTGAGCAAATTTACTGATGGGTTTTCACCAATCTCTGTTTCTTGTTTTCTTTCTATAGTGTTTTTCTTTCTGTCTTTACTACCTCGCTGTCTCTCTGCAGTGTATTTAAATTTTTTCCTGAGGGAAACAAGGGGTGAACGGTCTATTTTTTTTGCGTCTTTTTACCCAGCAATTTTATCATTTTGCAGTTTGCAATGAAGTAATTCAGGGTGAAGACAAAGATGCCAAGCACTCAGTCAAGGATAAACAGTGGAGGTTAAGATATGGCGCCAGAAAATTATGGTTGAACTTGTTGACCCAGCTCAGATAAAATACCACAATAACCAGCTCCTCCTGAAAAACATGCTGTGCTCAGTCAGACTTGGATTTATTGTTTCTAGTAGGACGAAATTAAAAATGTAATCAGTTTTTTTTCTAAATTAATCATGAATGTCTCCATTTCTTTAAAGGTAAGAAATGCTTGAGTCAACCCATATTTTAAAATCTAAAAATTGAGAATCAGATCTGTATTATATATCTTCATATAGATAACTATACAAACACAGTCCCATTAATATACTTCCCTTTTCACCCAGATAAAGTTATTTCTTAGGCATTGTACGTAAAAGGCCAAATAGATTAGTCTAATGATTAAAATGTTACTGAAGACTAATAAAACGTGTATTATTTATTATTATTACAGACAGTACCACTAATGCTAAGTTTAAATTGTCCAACAGATTATAAAGGTTGCATTGGATGTATATTTCTAAAAACATCTCAAAATACATTAAAAAACGATTTCCTGCTACTAAGGCCTGTCTTTACATACTGTACACATTTATAATAATGATGTATCTAATAGTAATGTTGCTCTTACAGACAAAGTTCATATATTTCTGCAGAGCTAAGAACTTGTTATATTTCTGCTTCATTGTCCTTCCTCCTCTGTACTAGAGGATTTACCTTGAAACAGTAGGTGGGAACCAGTATCTTGCGGAGAAGAGACACAAAGTGCAACAAAAATATGGCCGTTGACCTTTTATGACTGAGCCTCCATCCTAAATTTTGGACTTTTTGTAGAGTCTAGTTTTAGCTTTCGTCCCTGGTTGTTTTTAACAACTTTTATCAGTCGAAGCCAGATTTTTCGCTTTAGCTTTAAAGAACAGCTTGCTCTTTTTACCAATGGTACACCATATGTACCCTCTACATATTTGAGGAAGCATAAATGGGTGTTTCATTTGATCTTTGACCAAACTTTATATTTCTGTTTTATTTTCAGCCTATATTCTCTTCAGCTCTCACTACTTGCAGCACTGTTGCTATCACGGTGTTTCAGACTCTTTACAGCCTCTTCACAGGTCATTTTATGGCTGCCATTGCAAACGTAGCATACCTGCTTTCTGACCATCTCTCCTTGGGTGAAATTTTGAAAGTTGCATAGATTAAATTTTTATTCTTTAGCATAACCCCAGTGAGTTCTGATTTGACATATAGGAAACAAAACCACTGCTGCTATTTTAACAATTAGGTTTGTTTGGGTTTTACTTTGCAAAATTGTTTTTTTGACAGTCTCAACAAGATGATCCAGCTGAAATATATTTATTTAGACATGTTCTCATGATGAAAGTACTTTTCTTTTGCAGTTGATAATGATGCCTACCTTTCTTTCTTCTGCACTGTATCAATCGCATAATGTCAGTGTTTATGTACAAGCAGGTGCTGAGGTGCTTGTCACACTGATGTTAACATTTCTCAAGCCTTTTTATCTGCTATGTTGTTGTTGTTTGTGTGTAGGCTATCACCACCAGCCTGAATATAAAAGATTAATGTAGCCCCCATGATGTCACCTGTTAGCTTGTGAACTGTCTTCAGCATTCTCACTGTCTTAGTTATCTTGAACCTGTACATGACTATATTTGGACCAGAGGGTAGATTCAGTGAGTTAACAGCCAGCATTAGATCTGGCCAGCTAGCCTGGTTAATAGGATCCATATACAATTCAGTGTGATATAGAATGAAAAGCTTATTTTGACTAAATACAGGTTTCTAAGACTGTGTACCTTCTAACAGCACACTTAACCCCTTAGAGACGTGCTGGTAAACATGTGCCACAGGGCAAATGCTAACCTTCATGGTGCACAGTCCGATTTGGCTGAATAGATGACTTTTCAATATATGGACATTGCAGGAAGCCATATAATCACTTATTTTTAATGGACACCAATGCCGTTCTCGGTGTAGTGATGCAATGCCAGCATTTCGCATACAGAAGTTAAGTGGAATGTGTGGAAAGTTGGCTTTTTTGTACTGCCAAATCCAAATGTTTCTGCCTTTTCACTGTTGTCACTACAAACTGGTGACATATTGATATTGCCCTTTTTTTCTAGAGACTTTAACTGTTAAGAACATTTCAGATTGTATTCTTATTCCTTAACTGTTAAAAACGGGGAGGCAATAGGAAAGAGATCCATGGACCTAAATTTCTACACAGGTCATTTATAAGTATTAAAGTATTAAAACCTTGCCTGGCCCATTGGGCATTTGTAGTAATAATAGTAGCATCTGAGCTGTGCTACAGCAGTGTTTATGGGTAAAGTGACCTGATGAAATGAGCTGGACATGTTGTTGCCCTGTGTCTCAGGTGGTACAGCTGTTTAGTGCCCACTAGCTTGCTGCTTCTATGGTGCAAAGAATCACTCCGTGGCAAAAACATCACTGTGCTTAAAGTAAAACGAGTTTGACACCCTTGCATTGGAGTCTTTCTAGAAGTATGTCTCGCCTCTCACTTTAATTTCAATGGTCCTCAGAACATAAAAAGTGTCATATGACATATATTACTGAACACGCAATGAGAGGATATAACATCCATTTATCACTCAAAGAGACTGCATCCTTGTATGTAGCCTTAATTACTTGCTTACTACTTGGTGAGATTAGGAAAATTCACCTTCAGAAGACAAAGTTTTGGTATTTTGGTGAAACTATAGGTATTTGGGGGGGAGGGGTTGAAGCCCCAGAGGTTGGCTAATGGGCTGGCAATGACAGGCTCAATACACAAATTCTCAAATTGTGTAGTGATGTTTCAGTGTGTCTCAAATTTTGCGCTCATTTCTTCACAGCAAAACCCATTTCTCTCTTTGTGTATCTTTCTTCATGTTGCGTCTTTCCTCTCCCATCTTGTTAATCCATTTTTGAGCCTCCGCTCCTTCATCTTTCTCCCCCAGTCTGTCCAGTCCATCACGTTATTTAGTGTCAGTTTCAGGTTCAGCTGACCAAGCAGCAGCACCTATTATGTCCAGAACACTCAGCCGGTGCATATACTGCGTTTGTGGGTGATGTTTTAGTGTGTGTGTGTGGATGTGGGTGTCTGTCCCTGCTTGCAACAGTTCTCATTTCTCAGTTCTGAGAAAAGGGTGTGGGTGTGTGCGTGCGTGTGTGTGTGTGTGGAGATTCACAAGGTTAGAGGTAAAAGCTTTGTGTTTACTTGATAAACCATAAACTACTGTACATCAAAAGAAAAATAACAATAGCACTTTTGTTACTGATGTGACACCAACTTGCCTCAGAAGGATATATATTTTATCCAATCATTTTTAGACACAAATAAATTTGAGGATTGATGGAAGTATGTTGATGTGTTAACATGAATAATACCTTTCCCTAATATTTAAAAATCAGCTTATGCATGGCTTGTTCTGGTGTCGAGACAGGGACTCAAAGCAGGCCTCAATGATAAACGGATAAGAAGCTGATTAAATCAGATATATTAAGAAAGGAGATTGGGTGGTGGTGGGTTGTAAAGCGGCTTGTAGATCGTGCCATACATGAGGTAGCCAAAAAGGAGGAGGGTATCAGCTGATATGGACTGGCACTGACATATGCTGGGATGGAGGTTTGACTCTTGCCTGTCCTAATTAATGTTAAGCTTGATTTTGGGAATTTTGTTTTACAAGGTTGTATATGTGCATTAGGGAAACAGACTCCTGATGTGTCAGGTTGTAGCAGAGACCAAACTTGTCCTATTTACATAGTGTCATATCTTCTTAACACTTACCTTATCTGTCTGTGGTCCATTGCGGCTTACTTTATACATTAATAATATAATGTAATTACTTTTAATGTACTTCAGTGTCAGTGTCAGGCCCTGACTCTCCTTTGTGCTGCTTTTTTTTTTTTACCTTCCATATGACGAACCGGTTAAACGCTATTCTCTACTTTTAGCTGTGAATCTGAAAATCTTGGAGTTACAAATATTTGCTATTTTGTCTCGCATGCTTGAAAGCACACTTTCATTATGATTATTAAACATCTGTCCCAAAGTCGACCAAGGTTTTTCTCATTATTGTTAGTATTGTGCTATTTTATATGTGACATTCATGCACTGTAGCATCAGCAAGCCTTAAGGCTCTTTAGATAGTCATACTTTTAGATTGTAGCACCACTGCCACACCAATAAACCAGGGTTGTGTACCACAAAATTGAGAGAGGGAGGAAATGGTTAAGAATATGCTTCAATCAAACTAGGCCGCTTGAGGTCTTGGTGTTGTTCGGCCGCTTCTGAATTGTCCAATTAGCTATGATGAATTTGACAAACAGGAATATAACGCATGCTTTCAAACAGCCTGTTCTCAAAGATGTCCATAGTACCGAAAACTGCTGGAAGCAGGCGTGTAAGGAACGAGTAATGGCTTCAGAGAGAAGGTGAAAATATTCACACATCCTAGACATTCACTATGCCAGCTATGGCTGCCAGCTGTTAGATGTTTGTTTGTAAAAGTAACAAAATTTGTTGCACTACCACAAAAAATCAGATTTTTTAAATGCTTTTTTTAACTTAACAACAGCCACTGATGGAAGCAAAACCACGTCTTTTTAAATCTGATAAAATATCTGTGCGCACAGAGACTGTCAGAGGTGTGCTACAATGCAGTATTGTACTCATTCACTTTAGGCCATTTCTTCAACATACAGCCTTTGCTTCCCTGCCCTCTTAATGATGAGTGTTTCTTTGTTCTCCTCTTGCCTTCTTAATCGATAGCTCTTCCTCTCCACCTCTACAGTCCATCAATACTGAATTTGGAGGGGGAAAAAACATTTTCAGGAATGATGATAGCCATCTGAGGATTTTTATGTGGTTTCGTGTCCACATGCGTACATATATACAGTACAATACATGTCTTTGTATATGTGTGTACAATCATGCGTGTGCGTATTCCCCTATGGATGCAACCTCACATCCTTGGCAGCAAAACACATTAATCTTTCCAACACTAATAGTGAAAAAAGAAGTGGAAAGGACAGAGGATGTGTGGGTGTGTGTGGAGAGAGGGTGAATGAGAGATATACTCCACCTTCCAAATTAAGAAGAGCCAAAAAAAAAGTTTGGCTTTCATGAGGCATTAGAGAGATGATTAATTTGTCGTCTCGGAGAAAGAGGGATGGAGGGATAGAACGAGATGAGGGAGCGGGAAGGAGACAGTGAGGGAGAGGTTGTGAAGTGGCCCTTCTGTCCTCCCTTGCGGTAATAGGATTGTTCGTTTACTGACGTGCTGATTAAAATGGAAATTCAACACAAGTCCAGACTCCCTCTGTCTCACACACACAAACACACACATTCATACAGTGTGCTTAGTATGCAGGTGTGTGGAGACAAGGATGTGACCTGGTGTCCCGCTCTCAGGAATGCAAGAGGAAATGACAGGGACAAAAATGAAAAAAAAATAAATAAGTAAAAAGGAATGATGGAAAGTGAGAAAACATAAAAGACAGATAACGGAGTAAACATAAAGGCAGGAGGGGGAAACAAAACTTAGGGAAGGCACAAGGATAAGTATCAAAGTTACAGGAGTTAATTTAATCATAAATTATTCATATTCAGGAGTAAAACTCCAAGCCGAGGAAATATCAGCTTTTAATTATATAGTAAATATACATGATGGCTGCTTCCTGTGACCGCTGTGGTTTTGTTCTGTTTGCTGTATGACCATTTGTGAACTTTAAACATGTGTGTTTGCAGACTGCAGTTTGGTACACCAGCATTTAAGGATGAGAAATTACATGCCAGCAATATTTATTTTTGTATTAATGCAGGGTCTTTACTTTATGTACCAATTATAAAGCATCTTGAGACAACTGTTGTTGTGATTTGGCGCTATATAAATGAAACTGAATTCAATTATTAAGACATTTCCAAATTTGCTCAGTGTTGTAAATGTTGTAAATGAATTGCCATGCTTTGGTTATGCCAAAATACACAAGAAGTAAACTGTACAGTAAGCAAAGCAAGTGCTTGCTTATGGAAAAACTCTATGGTTTCTGTTCATTACAGAGATTATGACTGATAAAAATATACTCTTTGCATAGTTGTCACACAAACAAATGTTAATTTTAGACATAGATAACCCAAGTACATACAAAATGCACCATTTTAAAATGGTGCATTTTGTATGTATTTAATTTTTTTAAGGGAAAAAAGCTATCAAAACCTACCTACGCTGTCTGAAAAAAAAAAAAGTGTCCTCTAAACATAATAACTGGTGTCCCACTCTTCTTAGTCCGGAGTCTGAATAGGCCACTCCAAAGGCTTCATTTTGCTTTCTGTTTTTAAAGCCATTAAGAGCTGGACTCACTGGTGCGTTTCCGATCACTATTCAGCTGCATAACCTGAGTGTGCTTGAGGTTCAGGACACAAAATGATGGCCAGATATTGTCCTTTGGGATTTTCTGGTACAGAGCAGAATTCATGGTTCCATCAAATACACCAAGTTGTCCAGGTCCTGAAGAAGCAAAGCAGCCCCAGGCCATCACACTACTACCACCATGTTTAGCCCCTTTTCCATTAGTACCAACTCGGATTGACTCGGCTTGGTTCACCATGGTTTTCAGGGTTTTCCATTTTAGTACCTGCTCACCTGGGGTTCCAAACAATCTGAGCAGGTACAGTGGGGCAAAAAAGTATTTAGTCAGCCACCGATTGTGCAAGTTCCCCCACCTAAAATGATGACAGAGGTCAGTAATTTGCACCAGAGGTACACTTCAACTGTGAGAGACAGAATGTGAAAAAAAAAATCCATGAATCCACATGGTAGGATTTGTAAAGTATTTATTCGTAAATCAGGGTGGAAAATAAGTATTTGGTCAATAACAAAAATACAACTCAATACTTTGTAACATAACCTTTGTTGGCAATAACAGAGGTCAAACGTTTACTATAGGTCTTTACCAGGTTTGCACACACAGTAGCTGGTATTTTGGCCCATTCCTCCATGCAGATCTTCTCGACAGCAGTGATGTTTTGGGGCTGTCACCGAGCAACACGGACTTTCAACTCCCGCCACAGATTTTCTATGGGGTTGAGGTCTGGAGACTGGCTAGGCCACTCCAGGACTTTCAAATGCTTCTTACGGAGCCACTCCTTTGTTGCCCGGGCGGTGTGTTTTGGATCATTGTCATGTTGGAAGACCCAGCCTCGTTTCATCTTCAAAGTTCTCACTGATGGAAGGAGGTTGTGGCTCAAAATCTCACGATACATGGCCCCATTCATTCTGTCCTTAACACGGATCAGTCGTCCTGTCCCCTTGGCAGAAAAACAGCCCCATAGCATGATGTTTCCACCCCCATGCTTCACAGTAGGTATGGTGTTCTTGGGATGCAACTCAGTATTCTTCGTCCTCCAAACACGACGAGTTGAGTTTATACCAAAAAGTTGTACTTTGGTTTCATCTGACCACATGACATTCTCCCAATCCTCTGCTGTATCATCCATGTGCTCTCTGGCAAACTTCAGACGGGCCTGGACATGCACTGGCTTCAGCAGCGGAACACGTCTGGCACTGCGGGATTTGATTCCCTGCCGTTGTAGTGTGTTACTGATGGTGACCTTTGTTACTTTGGTCCCAGCTCTCTGCAGGTCATTCACCAGGTCCCCCCGTGTGGTTCTGGGATCTTTGCTCACCGTTCTCATGATCATTTTGACCCCACGGCTTGAGATCTTGCGTGGAGCCCCAGATCGAGGGAGATTATCAGTGGTCTTGTATGTCTTCCATTTTCTGATGATTGCTCCCACAGTTGATTTTTTCACACCAAGCTGCTTGCCTATTGTAGATTCACTCTTCCCAGTCTGGTGCAGGTCTACAATACTTTTCCTGGTGTCCTTCGAAAGCTCTTTGGTCTTGGCCATGGCGGAGTTTGGAGTCTGACTGTTTGAGGCTGTGGACAGGTGTCTTTTATACAGATGATGAGTTCAAACAGGTGCCATTCATACAGGTAACGAGTGGGGGACAGAAAAGCTTCTTACAGAAGACATTACAGGTCTGTGGGAGCCAGAGATTTTCCTTGTTTGAGGTGACCAAATACTTATTTTCCACCCTGATTTACGAATAAATTCTTTACAAATCCTACCATGTGAATTCATGGATTTTTTTTTCACATTCTGTCTCTCACAGTTGAAGTGTACCTCTGGTGCAAATTACTGACCTCTGTCATCATTTTAAGTGGGGCAACTTGCACAATCGGTGGCTGACTAAATACTTTTTTGCCCCACTGTACTAAAATGTGAAGCTGTCAGACTGCATGCCACCAGTTGGTTATTCAGTAGCATCACCCTCAGTCATAAAAGTGTCTCATTCATGAAAAATACAACCACCATTTTTGAAACCCGGCAATGAGGGAAAACAACGCCATGATCCGTGGGTCTGCCGAAAAGCCACAGACTGAGCAGCAGGTATATTCTTACCTCAACGTCCACCTTTTTTGTAGCGTTCGTGTTGCATATTAATTGCGTCACAGATGCTCGGACACGTTGCAATGACAATGCACACTAGTACGGACTGATTGATGATCCGTAGCAAGTCGATCCCAGTAGGTACTAATGGAAAGGTACAAATGGACTGTTTTTTTTCATGCAATGTTCTTAGTTTTAATCCAGATATTTTACTCCAACATTTCGACTTTTATCCTGTATTTTCCCAAAGGTTGGCAGATTATCAGGATGTATATTTGGCAAATGTGACACAAGCCTTTGTGTTCTTGTTGGTCAGCATTGGAACTTGGAGCTCTCCCATTGATGCCATTCTTGACCACTTTCTTACTGTTGAATCATGAAAACTGACCTTAACTGAGCCAAGCAAGGCCTGTGGTTCTACGTGCTGTTGTAGGTTGTTTGGTAACCTCGTAGGGTGAGTCATCAGTGGGCTCTTGGAGTAATACCTAGGAAGGTTCACCACCGTTCCAAGTTTTCTCACAGTGGTTTGGAAATGGCTTTGTAACCTTTTCCAGAATGATAGATGTCAGTACTTTCTCACCTGCTCTTTTTTTAGATTGTGACATGTTGCTTTTTGATATTTTTTAAGCCTCCTTCACTTTGTCAGACATTTTCTGTAAAGTAATTTCTTGATTCAACAGATCTCACAGTAGTCAGGTCTGGGTGTGGCTATTAAAATTAAACTTACCTTTAAGAAATGATGGTTGATAACAGCACCCTGTATTTATTGCAGGGATGGGGAACTCCAGGCCTCAAGGGCTGATGTCCTGCTGGTTTAAAATATCACCCTGGGTCAGCACACCTGAATCAAATGATTGGTTTATTACCAGACCTCTGGAGAACTTCAAGACATATTGAGGAGGATTTAGCCATTTAAATCAGCTGTGTTGGACACATCTAAAACCTGCAGGACACCAGCCCTTAAGTCCTGGATTGGAGACCCCTGATTTACTGTATTGTATTTATTTATGTTTTTCTAGGACAAAGAGAGCGGTTATAGCAAGAAAGTCTTCAGCACTTAAAATGCCAAGTAAATAACCATAAATGGTGCGAATGTAACCTGGCAATGAGGGGAAAAGGACACCAAGGTCATGGAAATTATATGCACATATTTAGTGTTTATAATGATTTTTAAATTATAACTGTAATATTTGAAGATGTTGCCGTTCTTGTGGAGGCTTCCTTTTGTCTGAGTTAATGAGGAACTCCCATACCGGACTTTTATTTGGTTGATGTAAAACTTGACTATACTGACTTCAGACTTGATATTCAAATTTAATTAGAATTGGAATTTCCTTAATTATGTTTTACTAATTCTAGAAAGCGGTCATTCCACCCTCTTTGCAACTCAGTAGAGCACAACAAAGAATATAAGAAGAGGAGGGAAGAAATGCAAACCAACATGCAGAAGGAATGTGAAAAAGAATGAAAAGAGATGAGAAAAGATAAAAAGCAGCCGTTAACAGCGAGGCAGAGGGTGTTGTGTGATGTGCAAGGCATAAGCTATAGACACATTAACACTTATAGATGAGAATTGTAAATAATTTGCAGTAATGGTGCATTCAGGCAGCTGTTGCAAAAGGCTGATTCAACATGACACTCGATTTCAGTCCCACTCTGGGAGCCTTCAAACACCACTAAGCGATTTGCTTGACAAGCAGCCGACTTCGTTCCCACCAGCACAGAGAGCAACAGCGAGCCACCAACTCCCAGCGGTGCAGCTTAAAGCCAGGGTGCATGTGTGTTTAAAGGAGTATCATTCCTCGTTTCTGCTCCTGATTTCAGCCCTGTCATCCTCTCTCTCCCTCATCTCTGTCTCATCATCTTTCCTCCTCCAGCTCTCTACCCTCCTGTTTTGTTCTTCTCCCACTCTCATCTCTTTTCACATTTCATCTCGTGTTCTTCTGCTTTTTAAGCTTCTTTTCTCGCCTTTCTCTTTGCCTCCCTTCCCTTCCTACACTCTTTCATCTCTTCTTCTTCTTTGCTGTCATCTGTCTTTAACTCTTCAGTCCCTCTCCTCCACTTTTATCCTGTTCTTTGCCCTTTTCCTGTATTTTAAGGTCCGTTTTTTGCTTTCCCTCATGCCATCCATCTGTCTTTTGTCTCCTTGTGAATGTATCTGTTTCTAATCTCTTCATTTCTCTGTTTGTTTTTTCATCTTCTTTTTTCCCCTTGCTCTTCCTCTCTCCCTTTGAGTCTTCTTTTCTCATTTACTTTCGTACATCCTTATAGTGATTTTCATTTGAAGTTGAAAGTCTGCGTTTCCAGTCGGAATTTTCAACTGGAATGCCCCCTCAAGTTGGGCTTTTAACTTGGAAAGTCAGAGCGGCCCCACCAACCCCGACTTAAAGATTCAGCGGAAGTGTACGTAAACATTTAGTGAAGCTGTAAAACTTGTCATATTTGTGACTCACTAAACAAACCACACACAGAGCACTGACCAGGCTTTGCAGCAGTGTCTTTAAGTTAAAACTGTATTGCTAGTGATGCATTAACGGCTTTGCCTTGCTAATGAGCAAAGCAAATCCTGCTTTTCCTTCTGTTTTCCAACTGTAATAATGGAGCACACTCAAATTGGGATTGACATCACTTCCAGCTCTTAAAACTGATTTCTGAGGATTCCTGAGGCACTTTGCCTCCTTTCCTTGTTTCTTTTTCTCATCACCTCTACTTCTCAGCATCCCCTCCTCCTCCTCTCTTCTCCTCATGAAAGCCACTCTGTCTATCAGTGTGTTCATACATTTTAAAAGGAGAGCTGTTACGATAATGCTGGAGGCAAGCCTGCAGGAAGCTGTCAGAGATACAACAGAACGTCCGCACTGCTACTCCTTTCTGTTTACTTGTTTACCAGTTGTGACAACAAACAGTTTAAGAGAGAGAAAGCGCAGCTTTTATAGAGAGAAAAGAAGAAAAGGGAGAGGGAGAAGAGAAGCGACGAGGCAATCTGTATCTCCTGTTGGATCTCTCTGATTATAGGGATAAAGATACCACTTTGTGCTGGAAAATCTCTGCTCCCTCTCAGAGCCAGAAGGGATTTTTCCCCCTTTTTTTCATAGAAATACCTCAAACATGTTGCATGCCTGCTGTCTCTGTCGTCCTCTCCTTGGGCTACTGGCTGAATCCAAATGTAAATGGCAAGCTGCGCTTTGTTTTTTTTTTTCTTGTTTTATTCATTAAAAGCAAACTGCTCCTTGTTAAATGCCACAAGGAAGGAATAGAGGTTAGAGACATTTGCGTTTGCTCTATTTGTGGGTTGACAAGTTTTGAGATTTAAATCCTGATGTCATTTGATCATGTTGTTGTGAACTCCAGAGTAAATTATTGCAGGTATATATTAAAAATTACTACATATTAATCTGTTTGAAGTGATGACCAGCTTATTATGTGAAACAATACCTGCACTTTCATCCAGTAATGGCCTAGAGTAGAAAAATAGTAGACTTTCTCCCCCACCAGTTACTGATTTGATTCCCTGGTGCAGCTGAGTGTGTCTGGACAATAAAACTGAACGACATTCATACTTCTCTGGAAACTCCTCTTATACAGGATCACAAGAAGAAGAATGATGAGCTACGTAGAGCCAGCCCCTTCTTAACAGCACAAACAGCATGAAACTCTTACCTCGAGTATCCAGAAAATGATAAATGTTGACTTAAAATTACAAAATTATTAACTTTAATTATTATCAACTGTTTCCTTCCATACTGAATATTCCATGTCTCTGAAACAGATTTTCGTAAAAAACTAAACATACTTATTGTTAAAAAGAGAAAGACCTTTGATCCAGAGGTCAGAGGATTGTGAGGCTGGCCCAGTTAGAGTGAGTAATTAGACTTGAATTAAACACACACACAGATGGTGAATAGTGACACTAGTCGATGTCTGATGCTGCATTAATTAATGGCGATTAGCACTAATTTCCAAGAAATTAGTGTTGTTGTTTTGTTTTTTTTCTCTTCGTGGAAAAATGAAATGATACATAATCTGATCATAGCTGACTGTTTAAACCCCATCAGGTTTTACACAGGCCAGAGGTCTGTAGTACTGGACTCAATCCTGACTCAGCAAACGAATATGAAACTGGGTTAGCCAATATTTTCTACAAATTGTGAGGAGTGCTTCTGCTGTGGCCTTATTTAAAATGCATACAGCAAAAAGAAAATCATGCTTCTTAAATGTGTTCCCACCTAAAGTAGAATATCACACAGATAAGCAAGTCAAATGTACTGCACAAACACACACACACAGACACACACTATCTGTGTTGCTCCCTGATCAGCACCATTTCCTCTCAATCCAGCAGACTTCCCTGCGAGAGCAGCGACAGATACAGACAGACAGAGAGAGGAGGAAATGGCAAAAGGGGCTTTGGACGGAGAGAGGATTGGACACGACAATTTTCTGCCCCACGGGGGTGGACACGCATGGGGGGCCTAATCGGCTAAGGAAGGCACGGCGGGGGGGGGCACTCTTCACACCTCAGGGGTCAGAGAGCGAGGCTTTGTGTATCTGTGTGTTCCCACGTGTAGGCTAGTCTGAGATGTGTTTGGCAGGGAGGCCATTCCAGGGTTACAGCACCTTCAAAGCCCTTCAATCCAGCGTCAAGCCCTTTGTGTCAGTTTAAAGCCACTTAAAATGCCACCAAGGAGGATGGGAAATGGTTGGTAAGGGCAAAAAAGGGGAGAGAAGTAATTCAGGACCTTAAATTACATTCAGATTTGTGAGGTTTTTTCCTCAAAATTAATTTGGCTAAACAGTAGAGCATTGCCTTTTTTTGTATTTGTAATTGTATTCTTCTGGATATAAGAAATTTAACAAGTCAGAGTCCAACTTTGGTTCCATTTGGAAGTCTGGATACAGCCGTGTACAGCAAAAGTACATGTGATCTTGGTTTAGTCAAGCATCTGATAACTGATTTCTTGCTAACCACTAACAGTGTTGGCAGTTTTGAGTCAAGCTCAATTAGGGGTGGGCGATATAAACGATATACGATAGAAACGATATAAATTTGGCCAACGATAGAGATTTTGACTATACCGCTCTATCGCGATAGCGCATGTTGTTGATGTCATCAAGCTGCGCCTGTTTCGGTCGAAAGCATCGCAGGGGCTAAAACCATTATCATCTGCAAATTATGGCGGGCGACAGTCATAGCAAAGAGTTGAAGCACTTTTGAAATATGGGGAAAGCCAAAAACTGCGCTTCCTCCACTTCCATAACATTGATTCATTAATGTTGAATTCTCTCGCAGCTGTTCTGTTCCCATGTTTTTGCAGTATATTAATAACTAACCTCGTATTGTGGATGAATGATCTCAGTTGTTCTCCTGACTGAAGTTTGGCCCGTGTATAGCATCCTGCTATGCGATTGCATGTGTCCCTGACCACCAGAATCCCTCACATTAACTTTTATCGAGTGGAAGAAAAGTTGGTGTTCATCCTCCAGCTTCACTCTGCTAATGTTATGCTAACATAGCTGTGTTGCTAGCAATCACGTAGCACAACATTATATACCAGGTAGTCCAACTTCAGTAACCCTGCAAATGCCACTGCTGTTTAGTTTTCTGTCTTCATTTATGTTGGAAGTGGTAGCAGAGCTGTACGTTTTAATTAGTTTCAAAAATCTATCAGTCAGAACATGGTATGTCATGTTTAGGTGGAAGCCAGCGAGCTAACTTCCTGTTAAATTTAATAAATTCTGTTTTCATGGATGCCTGGGTGTTAAACTTAATTGTTACACCCGATAAAGCAGCAACGCTGATGATTTTATTAAAGATGAAAGAATTTAGACCGTTTTTAACTCTCAATATTTGTTTGACTTTGGGACCTGAAGCTGACGGAGTTTTGGACCCAGATTACTCCGCGAAGCTCCTCACTACGGCAGCCGTAATGCTCTGACAATCCATCAAGCAGTGCGGCTTACCAAAGTTGTACTAAAACATTTTTAACAGATTTCTGCACGTCAAAATCGGTTAGAGGTCAGTAAGCACAACCAGAATTCATACATAAGGCACACTCTCGATTTTTAAAGGATTTTAAGTGTGCCTTATAGTGTGTAAAATACGTTATACAGAAGAAAAGAATATATCGCGATATATATCGTTACCGCACGTGCTTCAAATTATATCGCGATATGGATTTTAGGCCATATTGGCCAGCTGAGCATGCTCAATGCATGCTCAGCAGAATAGCTGTCAGTAGAAGAATGCAACTGAAAACTGTTTAAAAACAAGCTCCTTCAAGGTAATCACTTACTACTGCTCTTTTTAGAGGGCTCCCCATTTGTTTTTTTTAACAAATGCACAAGTGCATCTGTGATTTCACCACACGTCTTCATTAAACTCCCCCGACCTTTGTGATCACTGGCAAATGAAGCTTAGTCTACTGCTAGCATGAATACACTAGTCCTAAATGGAAGAGTCCACAGTCTCGAAACGTCAAAGTGGATGACAGATGTGAGTGTGAACAAGTCTCTGCTGGCTTTGTGATGGACTGGCAACCTACACATGGTAATCCCTGGCTCTTACCCAACACCCCCTAAAGTTGGGGTAAGTCTGTAAAATAATAAAACTGCCTAAATACCCAAAAAAAACAAAAAAAACAACAACAACCAAACAAAAAAGGCAAAAGTGGAAAAGACATGATCCGGAAGATAGTATTAAACATTTTTATATCATTTCCATTCCAAATATTGTGCTTCAGCCTTCTCAGCCAACATGAGGTGAATTTATCTCAACTGAATCTTTTGTTACTTTTATTACTTGGCAATGCACAAAAAGCTAAACCCAAGTAGATTTGATAAGGAGTTCAAGATAAAGGAATCCGATTAAGATTCAAAGGCACTTTCACATTTGATAAAAAAATTTGCCAGACACCCCTCTACATATCGGTGCCGCTTCGCACACGTGCAAACACACACACCGCAGTAGCTTTGAACATTTGAGTGTGAGAAGTGTAACAACCAGACAATCAGCGTAGCAAAGATCCTGCTGTGCATTGAGATGGTCCCTGAGGCTCTTGTTGATATGAACAAAGATAAGATCCTTTTCCTGAGATGTACGTGATATCCAAGTTTTAATGCATATATATTTTCCTCACTTGTTAGAAAGCATTTGATTTGGGACATATTTAATAATTTTTAGTCATTCATCTTTAATCTTGTAGGTCTCTTCTGACCAGTAAAGTCACTGGATTGCTGGGATATTCAGGACTGTTGGACATTATCTGGTATTTGTTCTGCAATGCCTTGATAGTGTCAGTTTCAGAGAGTTTGATGAGATACAGAAAGAGGAAAATGAGATGGGAAATAGAGGGACACAGTGACAGACAAAAGACAGAGAGTGATGGAAGTAATGGGTAAGATGAGCCTGACAGTGAAGATTGGTTATGAGAGGACGGTGGAACCAAGGAAATGATGTGAAGCAGAGGAAATGAGGGAATTTGGAGGGGGGAGACCTTGGGAAGTTCACATGCAGGTCATCTCATTGTTAATATGCATATTTCTGCATCTGTTTGTCCCCTGAACTATAGCCACTTTATGAAATTATACTCTGAAAATTGAGATTTAAGTTATCACCTTGCTGCAAGTCTCAGCTAATCCTGAGGCCCGACGTTCACTCTTCAAACATCTGTTATTTTAAGAAATGTCAAACGTAGACCCTTCAGGTCAGGTATTTTCCTGCTGAATATTGAATGCACATTTTTACTGACCTTATAGTGTAGACACTGTGTCAAAGCACAAAAGAAAACAAGCGATTTTAGAATCGTTTAAATATACCTGACACAAGTCCTCACAACTTTGCTGAACTCTAAGGTTCTACCGGTCTTTGAGAACGATGCTGTCTGTGATCAGTTTTCTAATTTTGTTTCTGTGCTGGTTGGCTTGCTGGCTAGGTCACTGTTGTGCTACAGAGCAGAACCTCAACTACTGCCACTAGCTACAGTCCATGATGTTAAAATTTACTGACTTATTGTGTAGTGGATTCAGCCTACTACTCAGATGTGAGATGAAATCCTGTAGGAGAGGAAAAATATTCCAGACTTGGTTGTCCTTTGTTTGCTCAAACAAGAGATAAATTTAAAAAAAAAAGTTTTGTACTACACAGTAAATAAAAGTGCATAATACAAATTCTAAAATATAAAAATTATTATTGCTACAATGAGAACGACTTGATCCCTCCATTTTTGTCAAAACCTATAGGTAACTTGACAAAACCATCTCCTGTAGCTATTTGTCACAAGTTTGCCACCTTAACCTGAGTGCAAAGAGCCACAGCAGAACCCAGTCGCCTGGGAAGAAAAACAGGAGTGCTACTGAATGGTGGTAATGGTGTTTACACAAATATATCCCCC
Source organism: Simochromis diagramma (assembly GCF_900408965.1). NCBI lineage: Eukaryota > Metazoa > Chordata > Actinopteri > Cichliformes > Cichlidae > Simochromis > Simochromis diagramma. The sequence goes on along the minus strand of NW_024386892.1, from coordinate 6,232,328 downwards.
GCCCCCCCCCAAAAAAAAAGTTGGGATGTTGGTGTGTTGATATTAAATACTTCCATTATTCCAGATGTTGCCTGTGTTCATCCCACAGTTGTTCTTTGTCCACCAGCTGCAGTAAAATTAGACACCTCTAGTTTGCCTTTAAAGGGCAAAAAAGGGAGTAAGTCCTCGGTTTGTCAGCAGGGGACTGGCAGGTCATGTTGGACCTGGTTTTGACTGTTAGTATGTTAATGACTGTTAATAACTCCTTCCTTTGGCTTTTAGTCACTGATTAAGTTAAAGCACTAAAAACTGCTGCTATCCACAAATGTGTCTCCCCAGTGTGGATAAATGTGACACCAGTGGTGTCTTTTACAGCATCCATATGTGACAAGTTGGGTGTGAAAGACCTGTCTTGCTAGAATCTGTGTCACACATAGATGTGTTATTTTTAAGAGCAGAAGCGAGCAACTGACTCCCAAGAAATCACAGCATGTGCAAAATGTTAAAAAAAAAAAAAAAAACAGAATGCTGATTGGTGGATCATTTCAATCATTTATTTAATTGAAAACACAGCAAACGCACTGCAACCTGAGATAGAGTTATATATTAATACTGTATGTACTACATTTGGCCAGCTTTCTGTCAGTGGCTAAAACAACAGTCTGTGGCTGCTTCTCTTCACCTCAGAGTAGATTGCATTTTCATGCCATGCTTGCTGTCCACTGGTTACTTACATGCTTATTTGGATGTCTGGATTAGGAATTTGCAATTTACCACATCTGTGGTTTCACTCTGCTATACCCGGGGTTGAGCACATTCTCAGAGTAAAAATGACAAAATGCAGTTATTCAGAGGAAGATAATCTTTGGCTCTATTTCCTCTGGCCACAGACAAAATATCTATCAACATCGTAACACACTAACCCACACCTACAAGCACTGCTCAATTGACAATTGTTCATTCAGGGAACAAAATGGGGGTGGGGGTATTGGACTTTTGCAAAAACTGTTTATTTGAAACAAGTACAAGAGACAAGAAGCAGGGAGATCTGAATGAGGACCAAACCGCAGAGCTGAGAAAGGATGCTGTGAAGGGAGGAGATAAAAGCAGGAAAGAGGCGAGACTGACACCTTTTTGAATGACCTCACTTTTCCTGAAACATCTTAGAATTTTCCTCTTTTACTCTGCTCTTATATTTGGTAAATGCAGGAAGAAAAAACCCAAAAGAGACAGAAGAAATGGACTCAAAAGAAAGTGCAGCGTAAAGTGACCTTGTCTGTTTCTTTTTCTTTTCACTTTATAGGGTGCAAGGGGAAAAAAAAGTTAAAGGCAGTTTTCCAGCCAGAACCAGTTTCGTGATCTGATGTAACCAGCATTTTCTTTTTTTCTTTACAGGGGGGAAAAAAAAAACACACAAAAAAAACATTGACTAAATCATGAAATAAAAATTACAAGAACACAAAAAATATTCACACTTTACTTACGCACACAGATAACGCAGATAAACACACTGTGTACCATTTGCTGCAATTATGGTGCTACTGCTCTGCAGTGACATTAGCTGGGGTCATCAGCGCTACAACACTGCATGGCCAAATCTGACTCCATCTGTTCTCACAGGAAGGTGTGATTAGCAAGCAACAATGTATGGCACTGAATATTAGATTAGATTCAGTTACAAAAATGTTTCCTTTAGAGGTTTTTTTTTAATTACTAAGACAAACTATTCCTCATCCTGTTAATTTGGAGAAAGGAACATTACAGTTTATGTTTACAGGAGTTTGCTATTGATGAATGACTGTAGGACAAAATGCTTTTGTTACACAGTTCTGCTGATCCACTCAAACTATTGTAAAATGTTAACAGAAAAGAAATTAACATGCTGTGAATTGATTTTATTTGCACAGTTTAGCATATTGTTCACGCATGCCACGTTACCCATCCTTTGGATTTGGATGCCATATTGGTAAATCGCATGTAGAAAATATGCTAATTAAGCTCCTCCTATGACCCTGAATTGATTACGCAGTTGTGAAACTGCATAGATGGAGCTGGTTAAACTGCCTTAGCGTTTGTGCCACCAACCGTTTACCAAAAAAGTCCATATAAATCCATACTTTATGGATTCGCTCGTGTGAGAACGTTAAAAATACGAGTTTGAGATCTACATTACGGACTGGTCACTAACTATTTAGAGGGGTTTTTTTGCTTTCCTTTTTTCATCCTGTTTATTGGTTCAATTGAATCGAATTTTATTTATAAAGCACCACATCACAACACTCGTCTCGAGGCACTTTAAATTTTAAGGTAAAGACCCAGTAATACAATAATACAGAGAAAGCCCCAACAGTCAGACGACCCCTATGAGCAAGCACTTGGCAAAAGTTAGAAAAAAAAATCCTCTCTTTTAACAGAAGAAACCTCCAGCAGACCCAGGCTCAGGGAGCAGCCATCTGCTGTGACCAGTAGGGGGTGAGGGGAGGGAGAATGCAAATGCAGAGTGGTAGATAAACACATAGAAAGTGGAAAAAAAGATCAAGAAGAAGAAACTCTCGGGAACCTAGGCCTACTGCAACGTAACTAAGGGAAGCTTCAGGGTCACATCCTCCAGCCCTGACTATAAGCTTTATCAAAAAATCATCTTAAAAGTAGAGAGAGTGTCTGTCTCCTGAATCCAAACTGGGAGCTGGCTCCACAGATGAGGGGCTGAAAGCTGAAGGCTCTGCCTCCCATGCTACTTAATTCAGTTCAATTCAATTCAATTCAATTTTATTTATATAGCGCCAAATCACAACAACAGTCGCCTCAAGCCAACTGTTGTTGTGATTTGGCTAAGAACCACAAGTAGGCCTGCAAAGTTCGTGTGCGGTTTCTTCACATGACCACTACGTCTCTCCTGCATAAACTGTTTTGATGAATCATAAAATCCTAATGATGTGATTGGAAGGTAGAGGAGAGTACCTATGGAACTGGTAAAAGCCATTCAGTAGGGTGACAAAGTAAAAAAACAAAATCAGTATAGTTGTCTGTAAGGTGAATGAAAATCTGATATGAGACAGTTCTGCCTGTCAAACATGAGTAGAAGTAAGCAAGTGAACAGTGTGTGCAGATAGCTTTATAAGATTGTGCTAAAGACAGCACAAAATCTTTATCCTTTATTGCTGAAAATCATTTTGTGTCTGTAAAATTACATTGTATTAATAATATGCATGGAACAAATGAATAAATACATCAAGACAGCTTTGGCATTCCCAAAGATGGGGCCAAAGCTCCAAGAGCTGCATGCTTAAAAACAACAATCTTTCTGGATTATTTCCAGTAATTCTTTATAGAATGAGGGAGCGAAATAGCTCAGTATTGCCAAGTAGCCAATTTCAACATTGCACACAGTCAGCAAAAGCTGTTGTCTGGGCTTCAGTGACATTTAATATTTAAAATATAAATAAAATGAGAGTAAGAGACACTGAGAGTGTTGTCTCTCTCTCTCTGTCAGGTCAGAACCTTCATCTCTACTCGGTCACTATCAGCTGAGAAAGCTTTTATACTACACACACAGCTCAGCACGAATTTACTCTACACTTAAATTGCTACCTGGACACCACCCACCTGACTCTCCTTTCTAACCTTACTAATTTCTGTACTCAGCCCTTTTTTTTTCCTTTGGTTCATGTTTACCCCTCTCTTCCCCCAGCACAGTCACCCCCCACTCCCCACTCCTCGCTCCCTCTTACTTACCTTGATTACTTTGGGAAAGGAGCCAGAGAAAGTTCCTACAGTTGTCACACTGGTTATGCTATGTCATTTACTATCTCACACACACACACACACACACACACGCTAGCATGAAGTCAATATACCATAGAAAGATGCACGTACTGTACGCTGTGTACACACACACTACTATTAGATTTGTCATTTTGCAGAGCTGATAAGACTGCTATTAGACAGAAAGATAAAATAGTCCAGCTTGTTATGTTTTTTTAAGCTGAACTGCTAATTGCACTGCTCACACAAAAATCAATGTAAACAGTGTGTGCGTGTGTGTGTTTGCAGATATTGGTCAGTAGGTGCATTGCTGTAACTGTTTACTAGTAGACAAGCTTTTCATATTATATCATGGTTCCTCTATTCAGGTTCACTACTCAAGGCACTATAGGACAGTCTACATTTGTGCAAAGTGGTTTTTGTTATAGATTGTTAGAGATCTCTTTCAATAAAGATCCTTTTACAAAAAAGGTACTACTCGTAAACAAGATGTCCAGTGTGATCTATGTTCTCTTTGAATCAGCCCTTGGTCGTGGCAGGAGGGGTGTGAACTCGCATTTGTTAAACAAGAGCGCTGTATCTGACTGCGAAATTTCTGCTTCTTAGACAGTGAAACAAACTCAAAATAACTAGCAAGTTGTTTTAAAGTGCAGTTTGACACATGTTAATACATTTATGAAAACCCCATGTCTTCCACAGGACTCTGTCCAGTCCTGTAAAAAAAAAAAAACTAAAAGTACATGCTTAATTCAATTCAGTTCTTTTTTATTTATACAGCGCCAAATTACAACAACAGTTACCTCAAGGCGCTTTATATCGTAAAGTAGACCCTACAATAATACCTACAGAGAAAAACCCAACAATCATATGACCCCCTATGAGCAAGCACTTTCATGACAGTAGGAAGGAAAAAAACCCTTTAACAGGAAGAAACCTCTGGCAGAACCAGGCTCTATCACTACTTCTCCACTACTGCTTCCATTGCTCATCATATCTGATCATCAGCAGAAGGTTTTAGCAGTTTGCTGGTCTGGAGCATTCAGGTTTGCGTTAACACAAAGCCACAATCCTTCCAATAGTGGATGCTGGAGCAGCTTCTCCCCATGGTCAGACCCCCAGAACTACATCTCAGACCATACAGGCCTCAATTAGCATGTTCAATGTGAAAGTTCATCACAGAACAGTTAGAAAGACTGAACAAGTATGGCTTGTTTGGAAGGCTTTCCAGGTAAAAAAAGAACACAGTAACACAAACTACTATGCTAACAAGTTTTCTGGAACAAGGAGTTTCATTTACTGAGATTTGCATAGAAATGTTCTTACCCTGAGCAAAAAACAAGTGCGTATCCAAAATTACCATTCATAAAACATATGCACCAACCTATTTTGTTCTGTGTTGGTGAATGGACATCAATCTAAGCCAACAAGCTCTCTGCAAGCTAAATGCAGACAATCTGCATACTATCCCACCTCCAGTTTCTCTGTAATGAGACACGTTTACCTGCAGGTAAAACGGAGACAGCGGTGACAGTGATGTAAGAGAGAAGACTGCACCTCAAAGGCAAGAAAAGTGGGAAAAAGCCAGACTCAAGAAACTGTAAAATAGTGCATGTGAGGATGCCACAGCTTTCTAAAGTGTTTCCACCACAGTGATGAAATAACAGGATGCTGAATATCATTTCCCGTGAGATGCTCACTGTGGCTAAAGTAAAAAGTAAAAAAAGTTTGGACATCAAAGCTGATATACAAAAATGAAATTGTTCAGAAATTGTTGTTCGAGAATATAGAAGTCATTTTTAATAAAAGATTCTAATTCAATTCAATTCAATTCAATTTTATTTATATAGCGCCAAATCACAACAGCAGTCGCCTCAAGGCGCTTTATATTGTACAGTAGATCGTACAATAATAGATACAGAGAAAGACCCAACAATCATATGACCCCCCTATGAGCAAGCACTTTGGCGACAGTGGGAAGGGAAAACTCCCTTTTAACAGGAAGAAACCTCCGGCAGAACCAGGCTCAGGGAGGGGCGGGGCCATCTGCTGCGAACGGCTGGGGTGAGAGAAGGAAGACAGGATAAAGACATGATGTGGAAGAGAGACAGAGGTTAATAACAGATATGATTCAATGCAGAGAGGTCTATTAACACATAGTGAGTGAGAAAGGTGACTGGAAAGGAAAAACTCAATGCATCATGGGAATCCCCGGCAGCCTACTTCTATTGCAGCATAACTAAGGGAGGATTCAGGGTCACCTGGTCCAGTCCTAACTATATGCTTTAGCAAAAAGGAAAGTTTTAAGCCTAATCTTAAAAGTAGAGATAATGTCTGTCTCTCGAATCCAAACTGGAAGCTGGTTCCACAGAAGAGGGGCCTGAAAACTGAAGGCTCTGCCTCCCATTCTACTTTTAAATACTCTAGGAACAACAAGTAGGCCTGCAGTGCGAACCAAGTGTGAGGCCATCTGTCCAACAGCAAACCTATTGCCCAAAATGGGACACAACGGGACGATGAGTCCAAGAACTGCAGCCAAAGAAAAGAATCAAGGTGTTACAACAACCAGTCAAAGTCTAGACCTCAACCCCACTGCCACTGCTCTGGCATGACCACCAAATTTATTTTTAACACTTTAATTTCTGGCCAAGTTAACAAACACACTGATGTTTTCACCGTGTTTTCTTCATCAGAACATGCCAGAAAATGGCAGTCATATCACTTACAGATGAAAATCTACAGTAAAAGTTTTCGTGTTTTCTATTTTGGCCTGTTTATGACACTTTAGTGCATATTGAGTGAAGTTCCCAAAGGATTTTAAGCCATAGTTAAAGTAGAAAATACAACATTTTCTTAAGTAAAACTTGTTTCTTACCTCTTATATTTTATACTAGGTGCTCCTAACACATGCACTTGTGACCTTTACGTGACTCTGCAGATATTTTTACTGTTTCCTTACGTTTGAATTTTAATGACCCCATGCAATAGTAACGAGTAATTTCCTGGGGGAAATAGTGTCTCGTAAACAAGATGTAATGCGAACATGATTGCGAGTGTGTGTTCTCATTCCTTGTGGGTTGCAGTCTATGCATCTCAGATTAAAGAAACTAGTGGGCCATAACTATACAAACACACACACACACACACACACACAGTCAGAAGGGCTGCTGTTGCTTTGGAAACGATGCATTCAGGTAAAAGTATAAACCACAATGAAGGAAATAAATAAAAGTGAGCAGTTTGATATATGTTGATGAGTGAAGTATGCAAGTGTAATTTTCAGGTCTAACAAGCACCTGTTGTTCATTTGATGCCATTCCTTTCTTTCCCATATTATCTTCCTCATCCTCTCACTTAACAATCCTCAGCAGAACAATGACTCATTTGTTTGTCTGTGTATTATCTCAATCAGGACAAAGAGTGTTTGCTAATAAGAAGTGGTAGTTACAAACTCAGTTAAGTGTGTGCATGTGTCTTTCTAGTTAGCAGAGTATTCATCATTTCCTGACACTCTGGAAACACTAAACAAATAGAGGAGCTTCCAGCTTCTAATTACGCTGTACACTCCAGCACTTAAACCTATTAGCACTGCAGGGGAGTTTGTGTGTGTGTGTGTGTGTGTCCTGTACCAAGCTGGTCCAAGTGCTCTGTTAATTTGATCACTTTTTTGATAAAAGCCTACTGTGCTGCCCACTACTTATATTTGCAGTGTTTAACATACAAACATTGTACTCAGTGTTGGAGAGTTGAAATCAGTCTCATTGAATTTTAAGTTATTAGAATCTAAGGTCACCCGTAGTAATCCCATAGTTGGAGAGCTACCTTTGTTTACTTTTGTACGCACAGATGGTGTTTTCTCACAGCGGCCTGTTTTGAATTTATTCAGTTTGACAGAGTTGTGCTTTGAGCTGCCCATTTTAACCACAGTATTATACCAATGTGCAATTGTGCATTCAGCATTTGTGTGTTTAATATTTAATGTTCTTCCATGTGTTTGTTTTTTCTAAAAAAAAAGTCATGTCACTCTGCAAAATTTCACTGTGCTATAACCAAGCTATGCAGAACACTCACCAGAGCCAACGCAAAGTGCAGACATTGGAAAGAAAAGAAAAGTTTGCAGACATCACTAAGCAGTCCTGTGAAAAACAAACTATTATTTGTAGAACCAATTTTAGCAACAAAAATGTGAAGAGTCATTTTCTGTATGACTTGATCAACCCCTCAAATGAAAAATAAACAACATACCATACACATAGGTGTTCACAGCCTGTGCTCAGTACTTTGTTGAAGCACCTTTGGCAGCGATTACACTCTCAAAACCTGTGGTTGTGATGCCACATGCTTGACACACCTATTTTTAGCCCATTTCTCCCATTTGTCTTTGCAGTACTGCTCAAGCTTCATCAAGTTCGATGGGGAGCGTCCGTGCACAGCCAATTTCAGATATTTCCAGAGATGTTCAATTGAGTTCAGGTTTTTTACCTTCAAGTCTGTGACAATCACACAATGATATTGAAGCCACTCCTTTGTTATCTTGGCTATGTGCTTAGGGTGGTTGTCCTGTTGGAAGATTAACTTTAACCCCAGTCCGAGTTCCAGAGCGCTCTGGAGTCGGATGTCTCTGTACATTGCAGCATTCATCTTTAGTCTCCCAGTTTTTGCTGATGATAAACCTCCCCACAGTATGATGCTGCCACCACTATGCTTCGTTTAGGAATGGTATTGGCCAGGTGATGAGTGCTGCCAATTTCCTCTAGACATGATGCTTAGCATTCAGGCCAAAGAGTTCTACCCTTAAACTGGGGGATTTTGTTTCTCATAATTTGAGAGTTCTTCAAGGCACCTTTTGGAAAACTCCAGGCAGACTGTCACGTGCCTTTTACAGAGGAGTAGCTTCCGTGAGGCTTTATCATACAGGCCTGATTGGTGGAGTGCTGCAGAAATGGTTGTTCTCCAGGAAGGTTCTCCTCTCTTTGCCGAACAACGCTCGAGTGACCATCCTTTTCACTCGCCGACTAAGTCCCATTTAACCTGATTGCTTAGACTGGCTTTGGAGCCAGCTCTAGGAAAAGTCTTGGTGGTTTCAAACGCCTTCCATTTGTGGATGATGGAGGCCATTGTGTTCACTGGGACCTTCAATGCTACAGATTGTTTCTGTGCCTCGATGCAATCCTGTCTTGGTCTTTTTCTTGGACTCCATGGCTTCATTTGTGCTCTGACATACACTGTCAACTATGGGACCTTATAAAGACAGGCACACCATCCAAATTATGTCCAATATACTGAAGTGGACTACAAGTTGTAGAAACATCTAATATCTGATCAGTAGAAGCAGGATGATACTGAGCTTAATTTGCAATTTTCAACTGAGCTTCATGTCAAAGACTGTGAATAGTCATGTACAGGTTTTATTTGTTTTTCATTGTAAATACATTTGCAAAAAAATAAAGCAAGTTTTTTCAGTATGGGTCATTGTATGTAGAATTTTTAGGTAAAAACACTTTGAATACTAAGTTTCAGTGTGTTTTAAAAAAATGATGTGCATATTTCCCATTTTCCAAGCAAAGTCTGAAGTAATGGGAGGTGACACAATACATTTGCATAGCACTGTATGTTAAATGGCCTGCATTTGTATAGCGCTTTACTTAGTCCCATTCACACACAAGTGATGGCAAGCTACATTGTAGCCACAGCTGCCATGGGGCGCACTGACAGAGGCGCCCCAGGGCAGCATTGTATACCATAGATATACATACGTATATTGTCTTCATTTGTTTTATCAAACTGCTACTGTATTTCACTTTTCTTTTTGATTTTTTCAGTTAAAATTTTCTTTAAAAGTAACAACACAGAACAATGTATATTAAAACACAAAAACTAGACTGCATTTGCAGATTCTCTGAATGTTCTTGTCTCCTGATTTCCACACGGAAAAGAGGATGGATCAGAAAAAGCAGAGAGAAAGGGTAAACAAGGCAATAAGAAAATTATGTATTTATGCATACAATATGTGAGCATGCCACTTTCCCACAGACTGCAGTACTAAACAGAGTCCATCCCTGTGACCTCTGTGGTACAGTGCATCAAGCGGGTCAAACCAGATCAATATATCAGTGACTCTTATCCTTGTTGTGTATTCAGATGAAAGGAAACTGTTAATTTGGGTTGAACCCAGGACTGTATAGGCGTTGGCTGAATAGCAGTGGTGTTCACCTTGGGGTCTATTAGACATTTAGGTATTACACAGACAGTAAGGAAAACCTAGTGGGACTGCACAGGGATGATGTGGTGTCCTTATATTTTTTAAAACTTCATAGCTTTCATTTTTTACCATATTTAAATGTGGTTAAAAAAAGGTAAAGGTTTGTGTTCAGGAATTTAAAATCAATCGCAACACCTGTTTGAATGCAGAACTAACTGATGATTACGGATTGCTTGCTTGATGGATGGATGGATCAATGGAAACAGAGGAAACAAAGTTGTTGTTTTTTTATATATAAATCTGTGTCTGTTTGGGGCTTTTAGAAAAACACGAGGCATTAGCAGGAGGGGCGATGCAGCTGATATTTACAACACCTGTTTCTGTGCACTCACCTGGAGAGCCTGATAAGACGGTCTCCATCTAAATCAGCTGCACAGCAGGTGCAGCTCCACAGGCTGCCAGTCAGCCTGCTTCCCCCAGCTGGGAGCTTTGCTCATAGGGATGTTGGCAGCAGGGATCTGGGCAGCACAGCTTGAGTTGAGGATGTCTGCTACATCCTTCGAATTGACTGGCTTGCTGTTCTGTTAACCTATAGGAGTACTGTGTACATACAAATCACACCACTGCCTACTTGTTGCATACTTAATGTGTTGACCCTTTTTGTCCCTGTCTGTGTGTTCTGTTTGTAGGCAGTGCCGAAGCCCATAGCCATGGAGCCATGCTGGGGAAGCAGAGCAGGTGTTCTCACAGTGCTACTGTACCTGCCCAGAATCCCATCTGGAATACCTCCACCTGGACAGTCTGGTAAGATCCTTAGACAGTAATAGATAATATGCAGTACAGTATGTTTTATGTTCAAAAGATTGAGAAATTCTAAGAATGATGGGCGGTATTTGCAATGTTATCCAAGAACCTGAACCTTCTGCATACATCACTGCAAATTTCTAGTAAACGTCTGCAGTGTTGTGCATGGGTTTATTTTTTATTTCTTTGTTTAGGGAGGGGAGTGGAGTAGTAATTCCCGGATGATCTGATATCCTCGTGTTGGTGTTGTTCCCAGACCATCATGAAAATGTTGTTCCAGGTTCAACATTGCGAGTGACCAATCACATTGTTGTGACGTTATTCCTTTGCGCGCCAAGCCATTCGTGCATTTATGAAATTCCAATGTTGCAAGGACAATATCAATTCAATTAGGGTCAGGGTCCGTTGATCGGCGGACAGAGGCGGTTTCACGCAGCTTAAGTACAGTTTTTTGTTTTACGCCGGTTTTTCCCGAAGTCGCAAAGGTATGACGTCACAACATTCTGATTGGTCACTTGCAATGTTGATCCTGGAATAACATTTAGTGTGATGATCTGGGAACAACACCAACACGAGGATATCAGATCAACCAGTAATTCCCATCTAATTCTAATTTGTTTTTTTCCTTCCAATATATTGTCCACTAAAGTTTTACACAGTTTCTCTATAAGAAAAACAAAAAACTGCTGCCTTGGACATATTTTGTGCTGGCAATTTTAGAAGGCAGGTTGTACATAAAGAACAGCTGCAGTAGTTGCAACTATCAACACAGTATTTATGTCCACACATCCATCTCCAACGACCCATGTTGCTTTTTCGTGATCAAATATAACAAATACAAAGCCCCACACTGGTTATTTCTCTGCTTCCATTTGATTCTCACCGCTGTAAACTAACAGCTGTCTCTGAAACCTGAATTCCTTTGTTACTGCCACAGAAAGCATTCACGCCATTATGTGATCTTTTACAAGGTGAGCTGAACGATGTTTCAAAAAGATCCAGATGCAGCAAGCTGTGCTTCACATGTGCCTTGCAGCAGCTCCCCATCAGCTTGTTTGTAGAACAGGCTGTGGCATTTTAATCAAAAGCCGAATAAAAACTAAAATGTGATGGCATCAATGGCATCATCAAAAAAATGTCTTGATGTTTCTTGGTTGCCACCATTAGAACAGGCTGCTGCCATGAGCAGATCAGCAGAGTAGCTTAGTAGTTTGTTTCTAAGTCATTTAATAGCCCAAAGGTTAAATCTTCAATCCCTGATCTTACGCTCAATCATAGCAGAGCAAAAATGTGTTCTACTTACACTGAGTTTAATGTTGAAACTGTAAACCTAGAGGTAGGGCTCACAATATCCTGTGAGCAGAGTCTGTGCAGGTTATGTTCTGCATCAATCTATGGCAATTGAGGGAGAAACAGCGCCCTGTTTCATTATTCCTCAATCCAATAGTGTTTAGTTCAGCACATGTAAATCGGGATTCGAAGTGTACCCACTGACTTAGTAAAATACAAATCTGGGATTTAATTAATTTTTTCTTAAGTTGTTCTTTTGTTAATATTTGGACTTCTTAAGGACATTCATAACATAGAAACACAAGAAAATCTTAAGCAGGTTTTAAGAATCCCATCTATAGCTTGAAGACTTCTAAAGATATCTAAAACCCTCAAGTGTCCTAGACTTAAGTTTTCCCATTATGATGGCAACACAAATAAGGTTTAGTCAGGAAAAGATCACAGCAATAGTAGATAAAAAATGAGACCAAGTAAAAATGTATCTTATAGGGTTGAACAACAAAATAAAAAGTGCATTCAAATCATGATTCTGATAGCAAAACATCCGAGACAAGACGGGCTTTAAAAAAAAAATAAAAGCAGCTCCTTTGTTGTCCAGTATCCAGGAATCCTGCGGTCCAACCGAATTTAAATGTGTTGACTTTACCTAATTTCATGTTGAGTTGATATTTGTAGCAACTGTTTATCACATAACCAGCAATAAGCTTGTTCATTTCCTCTTGGAGTCCCAGCTTTAGCCAACACAGTTCCTTTCCCCTTCCTGTGGAGCTGCAGTGTTTAGATTGCAGATGTTTCTTGTCTTTCAAGTATCTCTTTGTATCTGACGCACACACATTAGAGATATACTGTTTGATTTACAAGATACTGGTGCCCTTGCTAACCAAGCTCAAAAGTCCAGTTGGATAAACCATTTACCTAACTTACCGGTCTCTTGACCTGTGACACTTGGGATACGCTCCAGCTCCCTTGCCAATCCTGGACAGGTCCCCAATCCATTAACAGGTAAACAAAGTGAGTCAGACAACCATTCAGACGCCTAAGGTCAATTTTTACCAGTTAACCTAACTGGCACGTCTTTGAACTGTGGTAGGAAACTTCACCCATTTTGCTCATTCAAACCCAGGACCTGGGTTTAGGGGTGACAGTGCTAATTACTGCACCATCTAATGTTCGCCAGAAGAATAAGAAAATACTTGATTACTTACAGTAAGCTGTAGTGAGTTAATTTTGCATTACCCAACACCTTTTGCCATTTTAGTGGATGAACTGGGGAAGAACGAGCAAGAAAAATCAGTTCATATGATGATTGGGTTGTACACAGCTGTTATAGTTTTTAAAACAAAGTTATAGAGTTTAACAGCAAGATGATTGATGACTAAAGTCATATTATTTATTAAATGAATATCTTCTATAAAAAATGTTATTTTACTGTTTCAAATCAGGATGTGGTTTCTGAAGAGATTTTGGTTCATTCTTATATACTACAGCAAAAACAATGGAGAGCACAGGAAACTGTCCAGGAAAGAAGTAAGCTGACAAAATGTTCAAAATTTGTTTTGTTTTTTTCTTTAAATCAAGATATTGAAATGTCCTTAATTTCAGTATGTGAAGAATAATGAATTATTCAGAAAGACTCCTGACATATGGCATGTTGAAGTTGGTCTGATGTGGTTAGACCTGCCTGGTTTTCCTCCAACACTTACTGTTGGATCAATTGTTCCCCTCAATGAGACATCCTGATTTTCCGCTGTCTGAGCTCATGTTGCACTATAGACGGGTGACATGCGATATCCCCAGGTCGCTCCAGTCGACCACCAAACAGCTGTGGAAATCAGTGTAAAGACAGCAGTGCTTTCTTTGAGACCTGACCAAAGCTTGCAGGGATGTGCACTGTCAGCATGAGGTCAATCTTCTCTCTCTCCAGCTCATCTTCCACCTCAGTCAACCTTTCATACTTTTCTCGCTCAGGCATATATATTTAATCTCCCTTTGTAATTTCCTTTCCCCCTACAGCCTTTTGGTTGAAGTAGACTGTATGTAACTGAAGCTGGTGTGGGAGGCTTTTGCTCCTCCAGGCAGGAAGTGTTGCCTTCAATGCCATGAGTACCTTGATGACGAAAACAAACAGAGCAGACAGAAAATTGACCACTTTGCAAGAAAGCATTTTCTCAGGGTTGAAAGATCCTGCAAAACATGGCAACAGTCACTGGAGTCTAACACAGGGGAAGGAATAAAGCATTAAAGACCCAGAAGTAATTATGCTAACTATAGAGAAAACTAGAGACACTGAAGGTAACACAAATGTTTTATGAAAAAATGAGGACCAGAAAGTAGCCAAGAAATGTTAAACAAATTTCTCCTTTGTGTGTCATTAGCCCATCCATCAATTTCCTGCCATTAATCTTAGCCAACCAGTCCATAAATAATAATAACAACAACAATAATAATAATAATAATTTGCCCCACCAGCAGATAGAGCAACTGGCTGATATCCAGAAATCCTACCGCTGGCTGGACAAAGCGGGACCAAAACAGCTTGTCCCTGTGCTGCCATGATTAGTGCCTCTGTGCTAATCATGGCACTACAAGATCCATAGAGGTTGGGGTCTACTTCCCCAGACAAGACCCCAGGTGCAGGCTGTGTTAAGATGCCCCTGTGACAATCCAGCACATGTGGCTGTAGCTCAGGAGGTAGAGCAGGCCATCTACTGATCCTGGTTCAATTCCTGGCTTCCCAAATATCCTTGGGCAAGATATTAACCAGGTGCATCCATCGGAGTATGAATGTGTGTGAATGCTATTTAGAAAAGCACTTAGAACAATGTGCTTGTGCGAATGGGTGAATGCACAAGTTGTGTAAAGCGCTTTGAGTGCTCAGAAGAGTAGAAAAGCACTATATAAGAACCAGTCCATTTACCATAACAGCAGGGTGTAAGATGCTAGCAGACAGGGCATACATGGAACGCCATAACCAAGCTTAGTATACAGAAACATCTGTGCTGAGTATGCCCTGATGATACTTCCAGATACAGATGGACAAACCAGTGATGGCTAACCAACTGGGCATAGTGGTGGTGGACAAGCAGAGGAAGACACCTGTAGTGATACCAAATGACAGCAACATCAGGAAGAAGCAACATGAGAAGCTGGAGAAGTACGAAGGGCTCAAAGAAGAACTCGAGAAGATTTGGAGGGTGAAGGTAACAGTGGTCCCAGTGGTAATAGGAGCACTCGGTGCAGTGAGCCCAAAGCTAGGCGAGTGGCTCCAGCAGATCCCGGGAACAACGGATCTCTGTCCAGAAGAGCGCAGTCCTGGGAACAGCAAAGATACAAGCTTCCAGGCCTCTGGTAGAGACCCAGTCTTGAAAGAATAAAGACGGCTCACAAGGGCAAGAGGGGATTTTTTTTTTTTTTTTAAATGCACACACACAGAATCCCTATTATAGGAATGTATTCACTGTTGACAAATTTGATTAAAAAAAAAGCCAGTTAACTGCAATGTGTTATAATGAAAGTACTACAATTGGCATGATGTTTTTTTGTTTTGTGTTCACTACCTTAATCTACCTGATGTTTTGGATATTAGCTCATCACAGAAGGTTTAGACTCATTTTCAGAAAATTAAGGGCAATACGAGGCTCATTGTTCCAGTCAGGCTGCTCTCTGGAGAATGTTTAGGCCTTTCTCATCACAGTGGAACAGCAGTTATTGTTACCAGTGTTTGAAGTCTGACATTGTTACTGTTGCTCTGATTACCACATAAGCACACACAGACAATCACAGTATTCAGAAATACAAACGAAATGTAGAGCATCAACACAACTTTTAGAACGCCACATGAAAGTGCTTCAGTAACAACAAATTTCCCACCTACTATACACTCGTGCTCCTCTCCTACCAACCTTATGCTCCCTAGAGAGGCTCTTGTGTAGGGTCAGACAGCAGTCCTCCATTGATGTTAGCATGTATGAAGGTGAAATCACTGCAGGCTTGCTCCACCCACCCTCTGTGAAAGACACTTCAAGAGGAATCTATGATGAGCGTGCCCATTTTAGCTCGCTTTCCTTCGCATCATCTTTGTTTTCTTCTTGTCCTGCGCTGCTCTGCTCCCTCGAGGTGTTACCATTAACTGACCCTTTACATGTAAGAGGGGGAAAGAACAACTGGAAACAAAATGAAGCCCCATGTTTACAGCTCACAGTTTCTCAGCTTCCTGTACTTTCCTTATTCTATAATGTTCCATTACTGTTCTTCGAAGGCGGAGGATAAAAAATGTCCTCCACACAGGTTCTTTCAGACTGCAGGAACTTATCCATAATTCTAGTAACTGTACAAGGTAGTACCTGGTATTTTTTCTGTGTGTACACTGCTGGACCTGGGAACCATTCTACTTTTTGGTGCTACGTTTTTGTAGTCTTACTCATCTTGCTTAATATGACGTAGGTGCACTATAACTGGTGTAGATAAGTGTATGCTAATTGGTCATTAAATGGACAAAAAGGCGTAACGCTAACAAAAACAAGAGCTCTTAACATCAACCTTTAAAAAACACAACTAAATAACCTGAAGTCTATTAAAAAAATCCAGAGGAAATTATAGTTTTGACAGGTAAGAGCAAAATACAGAACTCTTCACAAAAAGCACAGAAAGAAAAGGAAGAGGCTGAAAAAAAATGAAAAGACCACAACAAGGTGACACTGCATTACCAACCACTACCCAGCAACTAGTACTTCACTTCAGAGTTCCTGTTAGTGCAAATGTCAAGAGAAAAATGCCTTCGATCTACATGATTTCCATGTAGTGGAAGGTATGTAGTTACTGTCCAGCAGCCACCTAGTCTTACATAATCAGCACAAAAAACACTGATCAAAAAGCACCTACTGAGAAGAGCTACATCACCTTCCAACTCAACTAAAGCTATTCTGTAAATCACCAAAAGACGTCATTCCAAGCTGATGTGTGGATTTTTTTTTTTTGAAAAAGTAATCGTCTCACTTTTCATTATCCAGACTCCAGCAGAGAAGACATTTAATTGCAATCAGTCCCTAAGTTGAAAAACGTCATTTACTGTACCTGCAGCACATCTGGTGCATACTGCAGCAACTACGCAACAAATGGCACATTTTAAGCATTAAGCCATTACGCTGTTCTAAGAGGTTTCTTTATTTCAGCCGAATTTGATTTGGTTTTCACCCTCTTTCAAAGCAAGCGATAGATGGAGCACAGATAAACTGGCATATTGTTCAAGCATTAGCCAGGGTTCTGCTAAACTTATGATAAAGAGAGCGTACGCCTAAAGGCAAAGCTCCTGCTTTCCTGGTGAGTCTAGTGTCCAAGTCTAATCAGCGAAAAATGAGACTGCAAATTCAAGCAGTTACTCTTTCTGCTTGGAGAGGTAATTTGGGAATCTGATGAGTTTTAGAGTGTGACATGTTGCACTGCATGAGCTGCAGAGCAGTTCTACTTTCCTGCACCGCTACAGTGTAACTACACTCTCCATGTATCACAGGATGGTGTGAGTTTTTATCATGCTGCATGAGTTAACCTCTGCATGTGAAACGTCCTTTCTGGATAGCAGAAGAGGCCTCCAAAAGCTCCCGTGTGAAGCTCTGGTTTCTTCATTTTGATCCAGCTAGACAGAAATACAGTGACATTGCAAATAACACAAAGATCACTGTGTAAAACCAAATCCATTTCTCTAATAATAGATTCACTATCTGGTCCAATAATTCAACCAGAAATCCTGAAAAGTCAAGTAAATAGCGGGCGTCCCACTCCAGTTAGACCGGCTGACAGCTGTTGTCAGCCAAATTGCAGTGGACAACTAACACATGGTGCCTGCCTCTAAGAGCTACTCGCATAGAAGCGCGACAGCTTGACCACTGTGTGACTGTTTGACTGATTCAAAGTCACAGTGGCCTGACATGATGGACAGAGCAGGAGAAAAAGGCTGACAGGATGGGTGACATAGGGGAGAATGGAAAAAAATAACAAGCGATCGTATTTTTGGCTCCAGCCACCACTTCTCCGTCTCTGCATCCCAATTCAATTGAACTTTCTCATGTCAGTTTTACCCGTTTCTGCTTCATCTGCTGCAGCTGGTGTCTCCCCCCCTCCCACTTTTTTATTATTTGGTACATAAAGCGGCTCTATCAATGATATTAGTGGATTTAGCAGAGTGCAACTATTCTCAGTTCAATGCAGCGATGCAATGAGTTCAGGATGGAGAAAGACAGACTGTAGGCTACATTTTCTTCTCAGGCGCTCTCCTGAGCTTAGATAGTGGGTCAATAGAAACAGAGGCACAGCACTATTCACAGCCGCCTTTTCCTGCACTAATCTGCCTATTCAGCAGCACAGTTAGGCCCTTGAATATATGAGAAAAGGGGGAAAAAAGAGAGAAATACAGGTACTGTAAGATGTTAAGTCTTTCAAGAGTAAAAATAGAAAAAGCAATGTGACAGACAAAGAGAGAAAGGAAGACTTCAAAGACAGTTTTGATAAGAAGCAGAACCAAGTTTCTAAAATGAATTATGTGTGAAAACAAGTAGAAAATTGGCGATACATCAGTGGTTACAGAATTGTTAAGAACGGAGCCCAAGGTAACACCTCTTTGTTAACAAAAACAGATTTGCACAGTAAGACAAATGTTGTAGGCATCCATCCATCCATCATCATCTTCTTACCCAAAGTCAGGTCATGGTTGCAGAAGTCTAAGACGATATTGTGACCAATGTTTTTGGCTTCTCGTGTAGCATCCTGAGGCATTCCCCAGCTAGATACATCATGTAATCCTCCAGTGAGTTTGGAGTTTAGATCTAGGGGCTTTGCAGGAAAACATGCACAGATGCCAAAAGTACCACAGCTGACTATTTTCTCAGACAGCAGCTTTGTGTTGTGCTCTCTAAAGTCGGATACACCCAAAATGAAGTTCAGATAAAGTACATTTTCATTCTCTTGGTCATAATATAGAGGTAATGACTAAACGTGAAAAGTGGAATACAATCTTGCCTTCTGATTCATGTTTGAAAATCATTTGGTATCATACCACTATTACTTACCCATCTCATGCTCCATTTTACCATCATTCGCAGATTTCCAGATCTGAAGTGCAAATCAGAACCACATTATCTGTAAAGAGTAGAGGCGATTCTGAGTTTCTGAACCCTGATACCCTCCTCACCTCAGCTGCATCTTAATCCTGGCACATCACAATGCCACTAGAAGTTCAAAATCCACAGCACCTTCCACAGGTTTTTGTGGACAGTATCCACAGTGAAATTCTGTCATTCCATAAAGCACATGTTGAATGGATGGTCAAACTTGGGGACAGATTTGGGAGATAAGCCAAACCCCTCTAAAAGGTTTTTTCATTCACTTCCAAGTGTACATATTTCTAAAAACAAGATAAAATGAACAGTTATATAAATTTAAACAGTGCTTCTTCATCTCTCTGGATTACCTTCCTATTCTCTCTGATACCCTTCTCTTTGCCTTGTTCCCTCTCCTGAGAAAGCATCTTTTGCTCATTTTGCTCTGTCATTCTCACTTTGGTCAATTTACCGGTCGATCTACGTCCCTACCCTCACCTATGGCCACGAGCTGTGGGTAGTGACCGAAAGAACGAGATCGCGGATACAAGCGGCAGAAATGAGCTTCCTCCGAAGGGTGGCTGGCCTCTCCCTTAGAGATAGGGTGAGAAGTTTGGCCATCCGGGAGGGGCTCAGAGTAGAGCCGCTGCTCCTCCACATCGAAAGGAGCCAGCTGAGGTGGTTCGGGCATCTGACAAGGCTGCCTCCTGGGCGCCTCCTGGGGTTGGTGTTCCGGGCATGTCCCACCTGGAGGAGGCCCCGGGGCAGACCCAGGACACGCTGGAGAGATTATATCTCTCGGCTGGCCTGGGAACGCCTTGGTGCTCCCCCGGATAAGCTGGAGGAGATGGCGGGGGAGAGGGAGGTCTGGGCTTCTCTGCTTGGGCTGCTGCCCCCGCGACCTGGCCCCGGATAAAGCAGATGAAGATGGATGGATGGATTCCCACTTTGGCCCTCTTCCAAAAGGGAAGAAAAATTCAACTTTATTATTCCTGAATAGGGCAAAAAATACACCACTATGGAAAAAAATGCTAAGAGTTGACACATTAATGAAACACTTTCCTAATTTAGTTAAGCCTCGTTTGCCATGTTACTCCTTGATGCAGTATGATTGTGCAGGGAGCAAACAAAGGATTTATAGAAATATTCTGCAGCTTTATTGAACAGCTTAGTAGATCCACAAAGCTGGTCAGAATGTGCCTAACATCTCTCTTTGCGCAATTGTTGTTTGGAAACAACATTTTAGCATTTCCATTGTGAACACTTAAATATTTTAAAAATCCATTTTAAAACCGCTAAGCAGCAGTTTTTTTTTTTTTTAATTCTAGAAGTAACAATGAAATTGGAAAGCAACTGTCTGTTTTCTTACCTCAGGATCAAGAGAATGGATCGACTTTCATGTCGTTCTACTACATGTATAGCTACCTGTTAAAACTGTGTCTAGATAGGGACCCCCTGAGACTGCTTTCAAAAGTGAGCAAAAAAAGTGCGGAAATTCTTGAATCCTTTGTTTAAATGCCAACATTTACAGCAGAAATCAACATCTTTAGGGCCTAGTCCCCAAAATGGTTTGGGTCTCTTTAAGTAATTAAACAATGTTAGGGTATGTGAAACCAGGAAATGATCCCCTGGGTGTTCCTCAGTACAGGGCCCTGATATGTACATTTCCAACTCCAATAAAAATAATACCGTGAAAAATACTCAAATAGAGGCTTCTACATAAATATGTGAAATGTGTTTTCAAGCTATGTTCATGGATATACAGAAAGAGCAATGCAAGCTGTTACAGACTATACTGACAGCTGGACTGATGAAAACAAGAATGCATTTGTTCTGTCAGACGTAAGAACAACAAGTGCAAAATGCAGCTGAAACGGTTTTTGTGTTGACAGGCCAAGAGGTTTTTAACTCAGTTCATAGAGTGAGACCAGAGGGGTATGCTGGAAAGAAAATGAATAGGTTAACAAGCTTTGTTGAGCCTAAAGCCAAAGTTTTTAGTGTCACAACGATGGCTCTCTTTACCTGGTTAGATCATGATAGACATAAGCTGCACGGAGCAGATCAGATTTAGAGCTTTGGTTTAAAATCCACAGGAAATGCCATGTTTTCACAGATTCTTTTATTTATACTATGCGTTAAGTGTTATATAGACTCTTTGCTGTAGGAATACGTTTTAGAGAATGTTGTCACAGGACTGCATTACAGTAATGGATGCCCCATCAAATTCACCCCCAGAGCAGAGTGTACAATGGTCAGAGATTATTAAATGTTAAGGTTGTTGACAGTACAATTAAAAAGACAAGTAAGGCTTTTTAGGAAGGGATGCCAGGAGAAGGCCTCTTCTCTCTAGAAAGAACACAAGAGCACAGTTTAGTTTTACAAAGTTGCATCTGAAGAAACCACAAAAGCTCTGGAACAATGTCCTTTGGACAGATGTGACCAAAGTGGAGCTTTTTGGCTATAAAAGATACGTTTGTTGAACAAAGCCATATGAAAGCAACTGTCGAGGGTAATGATTTAGACTTGTTTTGTAGTTACTGGATCGGGTACACTTTGCATTCACCTTAAACTCATCTGCATACCAAAGTATCCTGGAGTCAAATACTGGGCCATCTCTCTGACAGTTCGACTCAGTCATGCAATGTGACACTAATCTGTGACACTGTATTTTACTATCACCACTGAATGGAGCAGAGCTTTACAGTCACAGCAGTGCAAACTGTGTATCACACTATTATAGAAATTTTCCTGTTTTCAGTTGGCAATGCAGAAAATGTATCAACGTTTATATGCTTGATCCTCATCTGCTGCCAAGTCTCTTTTACATTGCTCAAACTACAGCTAATAGAGAAGAGATTAGAAAATTGATCAGTTAGAATGGTATGCTATTTATCACTAACAGCCTTCAATGAATAATATTGATGCCTGATTAAAGCGAGATTAAATTAAACACATTTCCATGTCTCCTTTATTAGGCGGGAGGGTGTGAGACCCAAAACAAAGTAAGCTTTACCGTTTAAAGTTGTGACTAAACATTAGCACCAAACAGACAGAATAGAAAAATAAATATTAAGCCAACTTTTATTTATTTTTAATTTACATGCTGTTCTTATGAAAATAGATTTAAGAGAGAAAAGTGATCTCTCTGTGTTTTGGGCTTCAATGCTAATTGTTCTTAAAGATTTTTAAAGAGCGAGACAAAATACTTCTTGGATCTTATTCTATACCCAATGATTAAATTTCTATCGACCTCATTTAACTGTCTGGCTATTATAAATAAGCACATTTCTCAACATGAATTTTTATAAGCAGTCTGAGTGTCCTAAAAGGATTGCTGTAGCTGTATTGTCCTTTTCTTCCACTCTGTGAGTTGACCTCTTCAAACCCTCCTCCCTACACCCCACTGTCACCCTCTGAGTGTCAGACTTGAGAGCTGCATGACAGGAACTGGAGGGCAAAGCTTGGAAACTCATCTCCATTGACCCAGAATGGATCTCCAATACTTTGATCCTCTCCATCTTTGAAACCATCTAACCCACTGGGATAGGCCCTCCTGTCACCCCCCACTCCTCCATCTGTCTGCTTGTTGACTTTTACCCATTGTGTGGCATTTACACACAAACAACTCATGTATTTATTGTGCAGGTTTGAATGATGAAGTCTTAACCCTTATCTTGTTTTTCTTTTGCCACTTGCCTTTTGTTTTGTTCCAAAATGCGGGCGTACTATTAAATTGATGGACATCATTTTAGAAGTGTATACGGATCAAGTAAGAGACTCAAGGTCTTGCTGACTTTATAATTTTATCAGATACATTTAAAAGAAAAACGCAGCAAAGGAAAGTCGAGGCAATGTCAGCTCCCCGATGAGCACCACTGCTTGAATTCATGTAGCCACTAAAATGACTGCTTTTCAACTTTAAAGACACATGGTTTTGGTTGTTTTGTTTTACTGTTGGGCATACTGTTCTGCCTTTTTGTCCTCTTGGCTCTAATACACTTAGAGATATTTAAATGTAAATTTGTGCACTTCAGATCTCTTAGCAGGCGTGAAGAAATCCTCCACCAAATGCTGTCATGTACTATTAATGTAAAGCATCCTAGATACCTGAATCCCAACATGTGTACTTCAAAGCCACTGTAGCTATGTGTCATGTTTACTGAAATCTGTGTTTCGTGGATCTATTAATATTTGAATATCAGTATGTTGCTGTTTGACTGACTTTAATTTACGTTGGCTTCATTGAATGCTGATAGCTCTGTTCTTCTGTTTACCACTGCTCTGCATCCTTAGCACGCTTCCCACTTTCATTCAAGGGGAAACACAAAACCAAGCTTTGATGTTTCTTATATAGGAGGGCCTCACTGTGAGTTTTGTGACCAGGTTAGCAAGCAGGCTCCGCCTGTCACAGATGTTTTCCAGCTGCAGTCCCAGTTTTCCACTATCAGGTCTGTGTCGATATGTGTTCCTGGGGAATTTTGTCTCCTGCTAATGACCCTATTAGTACATCAGGAGTTGGAGGGGTCTGTGCATGTTAGGGGGGTGAGGTGGGGTGGGGGGGTTAATGATGTGTCAACTCACCTGACAAAACAATCACGTTAATGTGCTCGGTTACCACGGCAGCAAATGAGCACTTGCACTCACCTGCAGCATAATTTGATTACTTTTGACCAATTTAATTTTGCAAATGGAGATGTGTGTGTTCACCTGGAAAAATCAACACAATTATGATGGCAATTTGTCAGAGGTGAAAGCTTTTTTGATGGAGGAATATTCAGATATCACATTAGAAAATTAATTCTGTTTGCTTTTTCACTCTGTGTGATCTTTCATTGTGAGGCCATGTGTTTGATAATGTGCAGATGCAGTGCATGTATGTAGGTAAATGAAAATGGCTCAATGTTCCACAGAAACATTACATTCCTGCTGCATGTGTCTTTTTATAAAGTTCTTGTGGTAAGTAAGTAAGTTGCAAACAACCAGGTAACAAACCTGTGACAGCAGATTTAGGAAATGTGAGAAATGCCTCTTATTATCTGTTGTGCTCATGTTTTTCATTTGATTATTTATCAAACACTTCTAAACCCTCAAGTTTCTTTTCTCTTCTCATTGAGGGGAATTTAATTTAACCGCCTAAGACCCGAACTCTTCCACGGCATGCATTTTTAATTTCTCTTTGATATTTGGGCATATTGGGACCCGATAAATGTAAAAACAAAGAATTACCAGATTTATTTATTTTTTACCAGATTTTTGTTTCTAAGAAAAATGAGAGCCACATATGAGGATATTAGTTTAAAATTTCGATAGAACAGTAGCAGTATAATGTCCTCATAAGTGAATATCAGTAGGGCTGAGTATCGTCACTGATTTCTAGAATCGATTCAATTTTGATTAGATTCGAATCGGGGAAATATTGCCTCAGACAGTCAGAAATATTATTCAGTTCATGCAGCAGTACATTTCCATATTTTTATATCTATAAAAGAAAGCTGACACTTGCCAGATTTTTATCAAAGGTATAAGCATTACAGCAGATGCCTTTGTTTCAAAGTAACTGAGGATAAAACACGAAGGCGATTTTCCTGGCCTGGGATTTTATAAAAATATTCTGTAGTAGATCAAAAACGAAAGAAAACCATTAATCAACATATGAACATTACCTGATGCTGCTGAAGTGAAGCAGAGCAAAGTTACAGAGATTTGATTAGAGACACACCTAAGCATTTTGCAATTTTGCATAATTTAAAGTTTAAATTTGTTCAGTATTGAACAGCAGAAATTAGGTTTTCTTTTCGGAAGTAAGTAAAAGGGAAAAAAAAACAGCGGCCGACAGCGCTGTAAACAACGGTAGACTTGTGCAACAAGCAGGCGAATAATGCAGAAAACAGATTTTTAGATGGGAAACTGTTCTTGAAGTACAGAGAGAGAGAGAGAGAGAGAGAGAGCTGTGCATGAAGTGTGATTTTTATTGTGGTGGAAGCAAAACAGCAAAAGTCAGAGGGAATTCATGACGATGTTTATGTGAAGCTAGTTTGGATCTTCTTTTGCTGCTGGTTCAGTCAATATTGTTTGGAGAGAGATAAAACCTGCAGCTTCAGAATCAGCACAAAAAGGACGTAAACACAAAGCGTGGACCCGCCGAAACATCAGAATCAGCGAGCTGTCAGCTTTCAGCCCCAACCATGTCCGTGCAGTCAGGTGAGAAAGGTGACCTCTCACTGATTCTGATCTGTCGGCGGGTCCGCGCTTTGTGTTTACATCTTTGTGCAGAATCTGTGTTCCTGCTCTCATTTACTGTTTTAGCTGTTTGGTGGTTGTTGAAATTTTGTGAGGCTTAACCTGAGATTCTGGTGTTTGGGGCAAAATAAATTTATATTAAAAAATCAATTCAGGATATTAATGAATCGATATCACAATATCCAAGCCAGATTTTAATCGATAAATCGATAATCAAACCCACCCCTCGATATCAGGCCCTTGTAGAGCAAAATTGAGTATTTTGGTCTAAATAACCCAAATTGTGATGTCCACATATGTGGACGCCAGGTCATAGGAGGTTAATGCAATAAATATGTCTTTTTGCTGTCCCAACAATCTAAAGTATATGAAGCCTTAAAGGATGTGAAAGGAGTTGTTTAAGCTCTTTTGTTGAGCTTAAAGACTTCTCAGATTTAAATTAATTAAAGAATACTGGAATCTGTCTTTACTATATTCAATAAATATTGTTTTAAAATTCCAATTTAAGAAAAAGAGGAAAATCCAAGCACACAGCTCAGCGTTATCAGTGGCACTGCATAGAATAAGCATACAAGCAATGCAGCAATAGCATGGGCGTGTATTTACTCCACAGACATGCAGAGAATCTGCAACAATCCTTGCTTGAGTTTAAAGCAAATTACAAATTACCAAAAGACCAAGAAAAGCCAAATCCTGTATGTATGGTCGCCAAACAAGCATACCTATGAAACTATTGCCAACAAAAAACAAAGAGCCGTAATGAACCATATTCCGACACACCATGTGCTGCTAGCTGATCATCTGCCTCCAATGTTTTTTGGAAGAACAGAGCACATTACCGCTCGCTGCCATGTTTGCCTGTGTCAGAACTTTGCAAAATACTCATAATACTGTGCACAGGTGAATGCACACTTAAATGCATAAACTTGCAGAGTCATGTACACACTGTCACGCACTGTGTAATCGGCTTTCCCCTTTCCACCCACTGGAGAAAAAAAAATATCCCAAGAATCACTTGAGTGTGAAATGCTGAAAACATCCTGCATCCAAATCATATCAAGAGCACGGCAGATTCCCTTTGCTATTTGCCTGTTTTGTTTATTTGGCTCCTGCATGCCGGCAGATTGAGCACTTGTCGTAATGACCATGCATTGTCAGGCCCACGGTTGTCGGCAGGGAGAGAAGGACTGGCTGTATTGACAAAGCTGCCATGACTCTAAAACCACATTAACAGTACAACTGCCAAACTAACACAATGCTCCGGGGCATCTGATGCTTGGTGCATCCATCCTGATGTCTGTAAGCCCTGCTGTGGAAACCGAGGCAAACTTCACTCACAGAAGATGTTTTTAGAGGTGTGACATCCTGATGGATGGTGAGAGGGAGACAGAGGGAAAAGAAGGAAAAGAGACACGATGGTGGGAAGATATACTTCACTGACCTGAGCGCTATCCCTGCTGCCTCCTGCTGAGGTCAGAAAGATGTTGATAAAACATTTTTTGGATGTTGTGAAGAGGTGCCTATTGAAAAGATGATGCATCGCCACATGCTAAAGAATTTCACCTTGATGTTTTCTCCCATAGGGCCAGATTCACTAACTCGTACCACCAGCACCAACTAGCATTAGATATCGTTCTATATTTACAAACAGAGTGCAGTGATGGACCCTCTGTCAAACGCCTGGGAGTTTTGTGCATCAGGTTCCTTCCTCAATGCACAAAATATAAGATGGAGAATATTTAACTTAAGCAAACAAATAGATTTACTAACATTTGTGCCACACAATTTACATAATTGTGCCAACATTTATCAGATATTTTCAATTACTGAAGCCGGTGTTCATTAAAACGACTCTCTCTGCCAGGCTACATTTAATGTAATTAAATGTAGGCCTACATGCAACATACGTATGACCTATATATGTTACCTTTATATGTTACTGATTACAATTAACAAGCTGTGCCTTTCTTGTTAGTAAATTACCTGCAGCTGAATATCATCTCTTAGTTTGTGACCTAAATTGCACAGGTCTTGGCAGTTACATTGAAATGAACTCTGACTTTATTTTGAAAACAGCAAAACTTTTGTAAATTACCTGCAAAACTAACCGCAACTATCATTACTATTTCTAGATTGTGCTCACATGCCAATTTGCCCCATCTAGTAAATCTGGCACAGCCTCTTTACTTTCATCTGTCCTATTGTTTATTTTTACCATCAGTAATAGTTTAATATTAGCATTACTGGAAATCATCCCTGAGAGGGTTGCATCAGGAAGTACTTCTGGCATAGAAATTTGCAGAATAATATGCAGATTCATCTGCTGTGGCCAGAAAGAAGCTTTATTAACGTTATTAGATAAAAGGAATAAATCACAGTCCTCCTTTCACTTTGGGGGTCACCACAGCATCTATTTCCATCTAATCGTATCTGTAGCATCCTTCTCTGTTACACCAAGCCTCTGCACATCCTCCTTCACTACATCCATTCAACATCTTTTGTCCAATATAACTATTATCCCTCCTGTGCAAACCAACCCTCATGCCCAAACCATTTCCAAAACACTTGACTTGAGCTGTCTCGCTGATATACCCACTTCTGTTCTTGTCCATTCTGGTCATTTCGACATCTTCAGCTGTGCTACCTTCAGCTTGGCCTTCTGCCTTTCTGTCAGTGCGACTGTGAATATATGAAAGTCCAAACGAGGATAAAATAGCACTTCTCTGATCAAACTCAAAAGATACAAACAGGGACTTGCTTTTCTAATGACTATAAAAATAGAAGGTACAAATTTAGATCCTTGCAGAACTCCACTTTGAACTCCACAATTTAAGCACTGAAAATAATTACTGGATATGGAAAAGATTTAACCATGTGAGGTATAAGTTATCATTGGTGACAGACCCAACTCTCCTTTACTGGCTATAATGACATTTTTAAAAATAATGTCTTTTCTATCAGTCTTGTCTTGGCAGGATGTGTTCTTACAAATGAAGATATTCTGCATTTAAAAAGAAAGAATTTTAGCCCTCTCTCTTTTAGGGACTTCTGAAAAAGGGTTATTTTCAATTTTGGTAACAATTAGCTGTTTCTAGCTGCTTGTAGATAAGGAAAGACACTATGCCACTTTACTATCTAGAGAGATAATCAACCATGTCAGTTGCAACATGTATCCACGCTTTCTTGGTGTGAAGTGATATTCTATGATAAATGTATCAATGTTTTGTACTACTTGTCTACATCCCTTTAATTATTTCTGTATAAGGACAAACATGGGTTTATAACAAATAACACAGGCACGTATAAAAATCTCCTCTCAAAAAGTGGTCGTAGTTTTACCTTGATCAAGCCGTATTTATCTCAACTCTGTCACATCACACTTTCCGTACAATTTGAGCCCATCTAAAACAGCATAAAACTGCCCATCTTTCACTGATTACCCTATTTTGTCTCTGGGATTGCAGGTATCGCCATAGCCAGTGCTCTGGTCGACACGTCACAGCAGCGAGTGATGGACTTGAAAGAAAGAGCCCTGGGTCTGAAGCACCGCAAACACATTGTGCACCATCAAGGGACCTGTGTATGAACTATGTTCCCTCAACGAGGTACCACCGCATCCAAAACGTCCAAAGGGGAATTTCACTGGACACACTATTTTTGACTTTAGACACAATGGAGAATTGTGAACACAAAGGCAAAGCCTGCAAAAAAATAGGGTTGGATGATCCTTGACCTTAAAGTGGTTTGGAAAGAGGACGGATATGGATTGAAGCATACAGATGGGGCGAAACTACTCTCTTCAAAGGCACCCAAAAGGGGTAAATGGTACTTGTAGTCTTATTCTTCCTTGGACCAGATACAAGGTTTTTGTCATTGTCCCTCGTCTGTATATTTTCAGAGAAGTACTTGCAAAGTGAGAATGTCTCTCCACCACAGCTTTCTTTGAAATTTGCCACGAGGAGCGGGCAGACCTTTTCCATTTTCATGCCATGTGGTTTTGTCTCTCCCGGGTTCTACAGTCTGCCATATTGACAGAGAAAATAAAATAGAACTTGTTTTTCACCAAACAAAACTAAATGACTTTGACCTCCAGTCAAAAGATATTGATAGCTGATATAAAGTCCTCCTGATTTACAAACCCAATGAGACTCAGGAGCAAAACCAGTAAAGAAGAACACCGATTTAACTAGATAATTGCAAAAGTCGTTAGTTGGCGGAGGTCTATTACAATGATTCACTAGAGGAAAAAGTTTCATTTGCTAATTTTGAAGTTGTGAATTCAAAGAACTGCATTTTTGCTATGAAGCTCATTGGATGCAAGTAAAAAAAAAAGTGTTTTATGAAATATGTGTGGTTTGTTTTTCCCTACACAGTTGAAGTTATAGGTTTTAATATCTGCTCAGGTCCTCTGTGATGAAAAAGGTCCATTATCTGTAGCTCTGGGCCTTATATACACACATTTGTATATGCACTATAAGTGAAATGCTTTACCCGTACATTAGAACCCTCTGTGGAATTTTATTATGCAACTGATCTTCCAAACATGATGTTTATTCTGGGCTGCGATGTAACCTCAAGGTCGGTATCACACACAAACTACTGATGGTATTCATATGCCTTTTTTATTTTTTCCATTACTGTGAAGCTACCATATACATCCTCCCTCATGATATTTCAAGTCTGTTTATCTGTAACACAAACTTTAATATAACGCATCTCAGTATATATTATTTATTAAAAATGCAAAATGCAGTTAAACATTTTTTAATTAACTCACAAATTTGTTTTTGTTTTCTTTTTTTAAACAGAAACTGTAGATAATTAATTTTATAAAGGAAGTCTGTGCAGTAATCACGTTTCTTTGCTTGTGCCCTCAGTGTCTTTATTCATTTCTAACTCTTTATTTTGTACATCACAGAACGTTTCATGTGATGTTAAGATGCTTTCCCTTTATCTCTCGTATCAAACCTCCATTTAATGTTGTAAAGTCACCTTTATCAGCTGCACTGCATACAAAGTAACATGATGTCTTGATGCACATGTATTACCTACTGTTTTCTTTCAGGCATTTTGATGTAATTTTGCACCAATTTGTTGCTGAGATTTGGATTTACAAAGGGCAGCTCACCACCGTGTATTTGTCCATATGAGCATTAAATCTGTACATTTACAATTTAAAAAAAATTAAATGCTTCTTTGTGTTGATATTCAGTCTGAAACTGTGTGTACTGTTACCTCTGGTGTTGGGAAACCGCATTGATTGGTGTTCTCAGGATGTCAGTCAGGTCGAATGACAAGATCAGCCAGAACTACAGACAGTGTCATCCAACACTGTTTCTAGAGTTACATAACGACTCTCACAGCATCCTGTGAAACAGAGTAAAGTCAATGTTACTTTAAACGTAATGTATCGCAGAAAGATGGTGTTGAATTTCCACGATTTCCATGTGCTATCAACATCCTAGGTATCTAAAGCACCCCTGCTTTACTAATATGTACCAAATCTAATTATTAAAGGCTTCATTAAGTTAGAACTGCTTTTTATAAAGTGGATTCCACAGGTGTACCTAATATAGTGGCCACTGAATTGTTTCCTGTTCACTTTCTGTTCTCTGTCTCTGTTTTATAATGCCCCTGGTTACAACCATCACTGCCTCCTATTTGTCATAATGTGTGTGCAAAGGGGGGACATCGAGAACAAGCACTTCCATTACATTTCTCACCATACAAGCCAAATGACCTGTTTAATATACAAATTAAACAATAACTGCATCCCATCCACGTGTACCTCCCTGCCAGAGCATCACAGTAAGATGTTGTTTAATAAAACCTGGATATGGCTCAACATTTGTACAAATACTATCGTTTTAAAATAAATCCATGTCTCCTTCTGCTGCACTCATAAATGGCTCCTGTATGCTTTTAAAATCGACTATGGATTATATCCCTTTGTCATAAAGCGGTGGGGGCTGCTTGTCGAGGTGATCCCAGAATCTTCTGAATTAGACACTTTTATGCAAATGTGGGGCTCTAAACAGAAGAAAATGCCAAAATGTATCCTTTCTAAGGAAAAGCTGTGGGGGATCTAGTGGCTACACTGCTCTAATGCCTGGATGCATTTCAAGATCATTCACAGTCGGTAATACAGAGGTAAAGACATCTAGTTAAACAATGTTTTCATGTCAGTAATCATTTATATATTCCTTCTTTTACCTTAAAATAACCTTAAGAACTACCAGTTTATTCCACTGGGCATTTCTTTCATGTTTTTTAATGTCATATTTACGTCTAATCAAACAACTACATTAGGGTGTACATCTTAATTGGACCTTAATTGCAGAAAACTATGAACAAAGGCGTAATTGTTATATTAATAGAAGCAATTTAACATGCTGTTTGACTGTTTCCTTTGAAATCTCAGCTGGAACTTGAAAGCCCTCTGAACATTACATTGGGTCAACGCTGCTGCTGTCACCACCATTAGTGACCAAGAGGAGATAAGTGCTCCTTTTTATGCTCTTAGCTCACTGTATTTTCTTCCCTCAAGATAAAAGGCTACAGTATTTAACATTAAGTGGATTGCTGGCATCTCCACTCCGCTCAATACCCGAACGTCAGGGGCAGCAGGAAGTGGTTCACTTTCCCTTTTATCTTGATCTGAGATGTTTTTGAACTGGTTCTGAGTATGAAGAGGGCCTGTGTTTTTAGGGTAAAGTCAATGTAAGAAGCTCAATAAATGACTGACATCCCCCACCACGACAACACGCAGCACCAAACAGAATGCAAACATGCAACAAGTGTCTCAAGAAAGAAGGGACACCTGTCTAAGCAATAGCTTTCTGCTACTCTTAAGCTCAAACTGCTTTACAACTTAAACATGCAATTTACCTGTCATACACCCAGGGGGTTAAGATGGGTAGGAAAACAGACAACAAGAAAACGCATATAATGTATTCTTGAATATTTACATGCACAGTGACTTAATTACCAGTGAATAATGATTAAACGCCATCTGATTATTTGCAACATGTATTCTCAGGTTATATTTCACACCTAACAGAAGACAAATGGAACTAAAAGCTGATCCATATTTTGACATTTGGCTACACAATACCATCGGTACTTCACATATGATTTGACATTGAATACATTATAGAAAACTGCCACAACTATCATGTCAATTATTATTAAGATAGCTCTCTGTCACTCACTGATGACATCAAAGGATTGCTATCAGCATGCCAGTAACAGAAGGTTTTCAGTAACAGAGCCTTTTTAGCATCATTTAGGGTGTCATTGGATAGCCCAAAGTGATGATTAAAAGGGTTAAGGATGCAATTTATTGATAACAGCCTCCTTTTTGAAGCCAACTACAACTGCTAGTCGGCCTCACAGCTGCTCAATAAATGACTGTTTGCCACGGTCCTTGAAAACTGAGGTTATCCAATTATATCTTGATGCATCCTCAATTATCCAGGTAAGTAAATCCCAAAAGGTTGATTCTGATCATCTTGACGTAAAGTTTTCAGTGGTAGAAACGTTTCTTCACTCATCCAAGTGGCTTGTTCCGTCTCGGCTGACTGCGGGTTTCCCCAATCTTATAAACAGTACATTTCCATAATTACTGAAACCAGCCCACTGAATGAATGCACTGTGAGGTCAGTTCCTTGATCATTAATATGCAAATTTTCATGACCATTGATCAACAACCACTGATCAAAGGCCACTGATCAAAGGCCATGAGTACCATTCACAGAGAGCTGGGGAATGGCTGCAATCACAGCATTGTAAGATGGTGAAAGTAGCCTTAGGCCTCCTCCTCGATTCAGAGATGGTCTTTCCCCTCGCATGTTTCTGTGGTTTCTTGTTTTCAGTGTGCTTCAAACCCAAAAACACGATGTCCCAGCTATAGCAGCTGGATAGCGTAGCGGTAAGACCACATGTGTTTCGCGTGGGGTTCGCAAGTTTGATTCCTGCCTTGTGCATCTGTATCCAGTCCTGTATCCTCATGGCTAAAGATTGATGAATTACAATAGACATGCTACGGCAAGGGGGAGTCAGGACAACAGGTTGGGGGGGAGATATGATCACCCACCAGTGGATGAGGTTAGCCAACTTCAGGGGCCTTAGAGGTGGTAGTTATATTATTAGTTTGAGTCCTATTTGTTACTACAATACCTCCCAAACATGTGCTCTTGATGCTCAAGCTTAAATATGATAACATTAAAAAAAAACTGCTACTACTTAAATCCCCTTTGTTAACTTTTCAGTTTTATGTCAGAAATGATTTTCAGCTCGGTGGAGATAAAGTTTCTAATTTAGAAAGCTCAAGGTCTAAATTTAAGACATAAGTAGAACATTTAGTCTGAAATGAGTCTTCTATTAAATTAGCAAAAATCAATCACACATCACCTCTGCCAAGTCTGCATTTTGTCACATACACACACAGTCTCTGTTAGGAGCCTAGTGCACACAGTGCAACGCTCTAATACAATGTCCTCGTGTCCTTTTCAGAACATGTTAAGTAATAAAACTGATTACTTCTTAAGGTCAGAACTCTGGTTTTTCTCTTTTCTCCTTCAGCTTGCCCATCTCTCACTTCTGTCTCAATGCACCATCTCTGCTGCCCTCTTCCTGCCTCCTTTCTCACATCCGCTTGGCGTCACCTCCTTCTTGTTGAGGACTCAGGGTCAGCTGAGCCACATCCTTGTGATTGATGCCCCGTCCAGACCTCTATCTTTATGCCATTACGGGCCAATTGTGGCGGGTAATTCGGGCCACAGTCTGAGGACGAGTAACCGAGTCAGGCAGATGAGGGTAGGGGGTGGGTGGGGAGTGACAAAGGATTACAAAGCACACTGCTGTCCTCTGTCCACCTCCCTCCATACACACATAGGCGTGCGCGCGCACACACACACACACACACACACACAACCAAACCAGCGACCAGCCAGTAAGTCAGCCAGCCTCAGTGACGCTGTGAAGAATGTTGGCCCTGTCAGCGTCATCCTTTACTCAATACCACCACGCACTGCTCTGTCATAAGTGGCCTTCTGCACTAACAAAGAGAGTATTTTTTTCCCCCTCACCACACAAAGTGCAATGATGTGGATGAAAGAGGAGTGAAGCTATTGATGCACTATATCAGCTTAATTTTGTGAGCAATAACCAGAGAGACAATAAGCAGGAGGGTCAGCTGACAGGTCGAGGTGACCGGTTTCCTGCTTTGTCAGAGTTTAACTTCAGAAAGAAAACATTTTGTGTCATCGTGTAATCTGTGTTCCCTCTTGTTCTATCAGTTTGTCACCCAGACTGACTTTATGTAATCATCTAAAGTTATTCAAACTTTTCTCTAAATAAAAAAGCTAAGTTAAAAAAAGTTCAGCAAAACCTTGATTTCATCCTTTATGTTTAGATCAAACAGGTTTCTTCAATATGCTTATAAAATAATCCCTGTTTTGCATTTGTCTACAGCTTTTACGATTTTATTTAGCAAGGTTAAGGCATTTGAGAAATGTGAACTTTTTGTAGTGTGCCGTCCCATATGGAAAAGAAATAGAAAAAACTTGCATCAGATGTGGCCTACTTCATATAGTGAATCATATAAGGTTTATATGATTTACTCATGAAAGTGGCCACTTTCATATATTGTTTTAGTAAGTATCCAAAACATAGAAGTTTCATTTATATAATTTTTCTAGGGATCACTCTTGTATGCTTTTCATACAAGTTTCACACAAGACAGATACAAACTTTATAAGATTTCTATATTTCTGTTCCATATGAGGGTAGCACCATATGACGATCCCATGTACCACCTGTCTTCTCAAATCTGCTCTGTTTACACTCAAATCTGCCTGACAGAAGAACAAGCCTCAGCATTATGGTCTGTGTAGGTTCTCAGTCATCCAGGACATGGTAGTCTAAGAGCTTGGGAAAAAAGTGGTACAAAAGGGTAACCGTGGAACACGCAAAGAGGAGGCTATTAAGCAGTAGAGAGTAAGACACCCAATATCACGGCAAAGCATGTCATAGTCACGCCGTCTCTTAAGCGTGAAATGAACACATATGCTTCAGTTGCAGATTATATTTCAGTAAAACAAAACTTTAAATCTTATTCAAGCCAACATGAAAATAGTCATAGGAAAGCATAAACAGACTGAGGAGCTTGGGAAAAAAAACGACTGGACTTCCAAGTTTCTTGAACAACAGAGCTCTGGTTCTTTAGACTACCATGACATGGATGAGACTGAGAACCTACACAGACACATTTAAAGAGACATTACTAACACATTTGCATATAAATACACACCAGCCACCTAGCTTTATTGTTTCTGGCTTAAAAGGAGCCTGGAATTTATACCTTCCTTGGTGACTAGTGGCTTGTTGGCTTTAAATATATTATCTCCCTATGCTGGTACTGCAACTTAAGCATGCATGTCCATGTCACTCTTAGGAGAGACAAAGCGTGACATGTACACAACGAGCCAGCGTGTCTACTGAATACTGAGGAGTCTAATGAGGTTTAATTAAAATGCGTCACCATAAAGTTTTGAGATCAAGAATTCTTACATTATATTGTTGCAGAGGTGTTAGAATTGTTCTCGTTTTCTTGGTTTTAGTTTCAGTTAATTCCAAAGGATTTGCTTGTTTCCCCTTTAGATTTTAATGTTTAGTATTTATTAATTTCTCTTTTAACTTTTTTCCTAATACTATAGTTCTGCATATGTTAGATGCAAGGTGTAGAAAGAATTTGTATTACACACTTGTATGAAGGCCTGTTAATTCACTGTCATGGCATCCACTGATGCCCCCTCAGACTGGTTGTGTTTACAAACACAGCCAAACAGACAAAAGACCAAAACAAGGACAGTTTATATACACTTCTATTTATTTTTGGAAACCAGGGGGTATTCTTTCTTTTTATCATGAGTCTAGCGTCAACAAAAATTGTACTAAAAAACCTTTGAAGCTGCTGTGCATCTGCAAGCCACTTTGCAACCCTTCTTGCAATTGCTGACTTTTACACTGTCATATCCATTTTAACTGATGCCTGCTCTGTGCTGATCTTGTTGCTGCCCCTCCCATCTTTACGTCTATGCATGTAGAAGGCAGTAGGTGCCAGAACAGAACATTTCTCCAAAATATTAATT
Organism: Simochromis diagramma; assembly: GCF_900408965.1. NCBI lineage: Eukaryota > Metazoa > Chordata > Actinopteri > Cichliformes > Cichlidae > Simochromis > Simochromis diagramma. The sequence continues at coordinate 6,195,807 of NW_024386892.1, read as the reverse complement.
AATATAGGTCAATAATACACATTACAATGTTCTCAAACCCCAGTGCCAAGTCCTAGAGGCCAGTCTGTGACCCCCTGGCAACCCCAAATCCCTGTGATCTCTAGCAACTAACGCAATGAAGGAGAATCCACATTTTTTTAACCAGCAAACTTGGTTGCCAGGTGGTCACTAAGTGGTCACCCACTGGTCTGTATAACTTGTGACTGGGACATGAGAAGACTGTTATTTGTTTTGTTATTTATTTACTTATAATTATAAAATTATAAGTAAGTATACTTATATTAATAAATATTCAGGAGCATAATTCTGGGACCAGCCTACCTCGTATAACACGTGACTTAACACATGAGTTTATCAGTAGTTTGTTGACATACATTTTTTCTTCTTCTTCTTTTTGATCTCTTAAAATGTTTATTCACATCTCACTAACACACATTATTGGTTGTTCTGTCTTACAAGAGAATTAAATGAAGAAGAAAAAATTCAGACATTAAAGTTACAAACAAAATGACCAATTATACCGGGATTATAAAGACGCACAGATGATTACGACAAACACATCTATTATTATCTGAGAACCTTCACAGACATCTATTATTATTCATAACCTATTTGTCACAGGGACATGAATTGGCCACACAGGAGTTTACTGCACTGCAGTGCAATTCCCTCATGATACATTAATAGCTGTTAATTCATGCTGGTGTCAGGAGACCCGGTGTGTTTATGTTAAGTTTTATGATCCTCTTATAAACTGCCCATTAATGAATAGAGCTTTTGTATCGATGAACTATAAAAATAGATAATATCAGGAGCCTTGTTATGAGTGTGAGCGAATGAGGCTGCAGGGTGATTGTCAATTCTAACAATGAGTCTGGTTCAGGTTTATTCTGGTTATTATTCATATGCATCACCTATCTTAAAAGTTATTGATGCTAAAGTGAAAGTGTTTATTGTACCACAAATCTCTATAACATGTGTGCCTAGAGAAAAGAAGGGCAATGCAAGAGTGTGTAGAAACCTTACCTGTGTTGAACTCTGGAAAGGTCGAGTCAAAGAAGATTAAAATGTTATCTGGACCTATCAAGGTGGATGAGTTGGAAAACAAACAATCCAGTCAGTTCTTATGAATGCAGAAAACACAACCATCTGTAAACACGCTTTAATGCTGTAAATTTGGTCATTTTCAACATGTGGTTGAGAGGGGATTGACTCCAATTTGGTGGCTACATGAACTTTTAGCACCTCCATGTTGGCTTCATGCTTCATCTGTGGGGGTTGTACCTTGATCCTAACAAATGACAAATTCTGTGGCCACAAATCAGAAATCAGTCCAACAACTAGTAACTGTTTGAGAGATGAGGCTGAGATGGAGATCTACTTGGTCTCGAAATTAAAACATTTTTAAGAAGATCAAATCTAAACTGTAGTTTCAGATTTCATAGAACTTAATGACCTCTAAAAATGAAAAATGTCTGAGGAGGGTCAGATAGGACACCTCCTGTTGCTTAATATATACAAAGATATTACAACCTGAGGGACAGAACTATTATTTAATGGGAAGCATCTTCATTTCATCTCAGCCAATATGACCAAGCAAATCTCATATAAGACTTTCAAACATTAAGGAAACACACAAAAACATGTGCAGAAAGCTTCTACACTAAAAGAATTTCCAAATGGCACCTAGCGAGGTAACCATGCAGATTTTGGAGCCAACATTCAAAATTTAGATTGTACCCATGGCCACACTCTAAAGTCAGTAGCTGTCATGCATTCTTTGTTTCTTCATTCAAAACAACACATTTTAGTTTGCAGTAGGTTTATTGATTTGGACCTATTTGTAAGCGCATCCATTTAGCTTCCATACATACTTATACCAATTCATTTCTTTTTTGCTTCGTGACTAATCATTGATTCTCTTACCTGCCATGAGCCCTGGGAGTTGCCAAACAAAAGATGGCAGCCAGGGTTTAAAGCACTTAAGTACATAGAGGGGATAATTGGACCGCACCACCACTTCCTGCTGAAGGGGGAGAATGTGTATTTTCTTTGATTAAAAAAAAGCTTTTGTATTTGATTCAATATTTGTCTTTAGGGTTTAGTGGTTTTGATTTTCTTCTTTGGTGTTTAATTTATTGACAAACTGGACTGTACTGCATCGTTTTTGTTGTTTACGACTGTGTTTTGTTTAGTTACCCCCTGTTGCGTCATAGTGGTCTGACCTGCCTTGTGTGTCATTTCCTGTTTAGGTTTGGTTTGTCAAGTTCACAGTTTCGTTTTGTTTCTTTGACCTCTTTTATGAGCTCAACATTTATTGTTTTGTAAATATAACTTTTTGGGTTAAATAAATGAAAACCCTCTTTTTCTAATAAGCCCACAATGCAACAACTGCAAAAAGAAAGCAAACAATCACCTGGGAAAAAGCCATGAAATGACCACAACTACCATAATTATCAAGTCAAGTAAATTCTAAACACTCATTGAAAAACAAAAAGAAAAGTACAGAATTTGCCCGTGCAGTAATTCAAGCATGGTGTCAGTCCGGTCAGGCTAGGACGTCACGTCTAGAGGCAGATTTGCTCTGCCTACAGTTGCTGCAAATCTGCAAACTAATTTGCAAGGCATCTCTACACCAGCCATGTTGCTGTGCAGTTTCTGACTTAAACGCCATACCTGTTGTCACTGATGCCTCCTCTAATATTTGCTGGGTTTTGCTAAAACTCCCAAAATCTTACTAAATATATACAGTGTCACCTTAGATGGAAGTATTAACCTTCTTTTGAATATAGTGGTCCTATGTTTCATTTGTATTCTCTTAAAAACAAATCAGCATGATTCAAGATTTTGATGAAAATCTCTTGTGGAAATGACACCTTTGTATCCGCGCTAGGACCAAATTCTAGTTCACTAAAATACGCGGTCATTAATTTGATTTTGAGAGTCAATTCTTAACTAAAATGAGGTGAAGCTCATTCTTGTCGATTTTATGAATGATGAAATTTGCATTTATAGCCAACCACTGTTCTTATTCTAAAGTTATTCCATTTTACTGCACAGAAGCCAGGAGATGCCTGCTTGTGCCCCATAGCTTTAATCACAGCACGTTCATGAATGGCGTTCCACAGTATGAAAAAAATGGCTTTAATGACTCTTAATAGGCTCAATTTCTGAATGTGAAACATTGCCTGCTATCAAAAAGTCATATTTTCCACATTTACTGGACTTTATTATTTGATAGCTGTCTTTACAGTTTTGGTTGGAAGCTGCAGGTGGAGTGGGGACTAATTTTAGTCATGTATTTGTGTGACTATTTTATAGTCTATATTGTGACTTTCAGATTCAGCACCACCTGCCCAGGGGCTCGTCCATGTAAAGTAAACTGGGTAGAAAGAGACTTACAAAGGGGAGCTATAAGGTTGAGATTTATTATTTTAATTGGTACCATTCCAACATGTTAGATTTTGGTGCTTTGGTGTTTTCATTAAACATAGACTTTTGTTTTTAAGCATGTCTCACACCTCAGTAATCCACACTTCTCCTCCAGGAAGTAGAAAGAAAATGTCACTTTTAATTGTGTTATCTGCTCTTTGTACCCCCTCAGGGTGGAACAGAAGCAAAGACAAGTTTGTAAAGTGGACAGAACTGAAGGGTAAAGTATGTTTTTGGAACAAATTAAGTCTTTCCACTTGAGGCTGCCATATTAATTACATCATTGTAGTTATTCTACTGTATATTCTGCTTGATTCTCGGACATCGGAAATGTCCATGCAAGACTAATCTTTGAAGGAAATCTGAATTGCCAGGGTGAAGAGAAACAGCCAGTATGATTCAACTTGTTTCTTTTTCCACAAATGGACTCCAGATGAAACAGATTATAAAATAAATAAGTTAACCCAATAGAAAATGAATGTAAGCAAACCTACAAACAGTAACAGATCTAGAATCCCCACCGTTCTTTTACCAATTGTTGTCTCTGAGTGAAACAGCCTTTATTTTAAACTGATGTAAAACAAAAACATCAGTTTGTTCTACAAAATCGATTTTTCACTAGATTTGCAAAGTAACTGGTACAGTAACCTAGATAATAAAGTATAGTTTAACAGGGATTTTGGAGGTTGTGCATGGTGGACCTCGACAGCAGAAAGTGGATTAGCACGCACAGCAGCAGCTCTAGATAGCCGAAGTGGAGTTCAGTAGACTGTATAACAAAAAGTTGGGTAAACTGCTAGTGAAATAAATACATTTGAATAAATATCAATAGTAGTAAGAGTTTCCATGAACTGAGCAGGCACAGTTTTGTTTTGTATGTGGATGTCTGCAACTTTGATACAGTAAAGGAATAAATAAATGACATCTGTGTTGAAACTGGATATGGAAATGTATTCTTTTGTTCACTTACGCTTTACAAATGCTGAACACAAACTTCAGACCAGAAATGAGAGTCAGCAAAGGAGTGCACACTTCACTTATAACTTTCTTTATGTTCCTGTTGCGACCAACGGTTGTGAACTGGTCTCCTTGGCAATAATAAATAAATAAATTACTGAAACAAATACGTTTTCTTTCTGCGTGTATGAAATTTGTTGTATAGTTAATGGCTGCACATAAAGAGTGACTTGAACACAGTGGTAGAGAACGATGTCTTTAAAGAATAAGCAGCAACAAAACACCTGGAAACACCAGTCCATCTCAAGCTGTAGCTGGTTACTTTCCACGGATCACCTTATTTTAGGCATTAAAAATACTGTGAGTCAGATATTTTTTGCAGCTTGTTGCATTAAGTGATGTGGCATTTATGTTCACTTCCCCAAATTAACAAATTCTTGGCTAATGGGTTTCCAACTGCAAACGCTTAACACAGTGCTTGGTATTAATGGGTGAGGATGTGCAGTTCACTTAATGGAAGAGAAAGTAAACTCAAATGTCAGACTAATTTGATGACATTTGATGACGATGCACACAACAATTTCCCCCATCGTGCTTTTCTATTATACAATAATGTTTTATTCATATTGCTTAAAATGCATCTGCAGATGTGCCCAATGCCAACTATCAACTCCATTTTTATGACACATTTAGCCATAACTGGGAGCTCGAGGGCCAGTATTTACCTGTTCGAAGGAGTTTTTCAGCCCACTTTCTGAATCTCTGCTACAGAAGTGCTCCAAAGCACTAAGTATTTGGAAACCTTTCGTGAAAACCGATTCAGAAAGGAGGTGGAAATGAGGAGGGATAGACAAAAAGTGAAATGCTGGAGGAAGTTTGGCCTCACAGTGCAGTAGGTCAGTTTTTTTGTGCTTTTTCTAAAGTGTTTTCTTGGTAGGGAAATTTTAACAGAGCAAGGTAATTTCTTTATGCAGTTAACGTTACACTCAAGTGTTTCCAGAAAATCAGCAATAAGACCACTCGAGCCAGGTGCTTGAGTCCAACCCACATATTAATGACTCCTTAAGGATTATTAAGTGCAGTTGACATGAATATTTCCTTGCTTAAAAACGCCAAAAAAAAAAAAAAGCCAAAAAGTCCAAGTCTCGGCATGTGAACCATACTTCTGGTCATTAAATTATTTAAAATAAATAATGGCCCCCAAAGCCGTTGAATGGAGGCTCTGGTGTCGTAGACTCAAGATTTTGTGCTTAGAGCTTATATATACCTAAATAAGATGTAATTGATCAAAATGCTGCACATTATCTGTACAAAAAAAAATATCTACAGGAGTATGGATCTTGCCTTCTTTCTTTGAAAGTTTTTCTTAAAGTCCAGCACCTGCCACAAAGGTCTCTGGGATGCGTGTACCCTTTTGTTCCCCGCGGTTCTGTTTCTCAGCACGGCGCCTCGGATAATATAGTATTGCTGTGTGCTCACTCGGTCTGCTGTGACCCCTCCTCCTCACACCAGTTGGTCAAAGCTAAAAAATTGTGCGAAACCTCAGATGACTCTTACTTTATCTTTGGGTTTCCTCTGGCTTGGTAACCCAGGGTCAGCTGCATTAACACACATGATCTTATCGGCCTCTCTGGATCACCTCACACGGCCTCAATGTTTCTTTAATCCTGCCCACCTCACCTGCCTTTCCCACGGGCCCGGTGCCTACCTTTCATGTTTCCACAGTGAAATAACATCACATACAAGCAGTCTGGGTGATTTAACAGTTTTTAATTATAACTTTTTGTACAACAGATTTTACATTTTCACAAGCTAAGAAGTTGATGATGCCACATAGCTAAGGGAGTCTGCAAACTCAAAATCAAAAAAAGCTGGTATTTCTGGTATTTCAAAAGAACAAATGGGACTGTGAAGGACAGCAAATATTTTTACCATCTCTACTGTTTGTTTGGTCCAAAAGTGGGGATCCTTTCATTGTGAGGAAGTGTCCCCAGTTTTGAGGCCTTCTGTGATCAGAAAGCACTGAGTCACTCTCATATTCCAAAGACCACGAAGACACGGCTCTGGGATTCAAATATAAAATGATCACACATACTCTAAGACACAGTTCTTAGAAATGCAATCAGTCCTGGGCAGGGCTTTTTGTAAAACAACAACAACTAATAAGATTTCTCTTTAACTTTCCATCCAAACAGACATTCAGTTTGTGGAAATCATCCCACGTCCCCAACCATCTTCAAACACACCATTAAAAAAATCCTTCCAAAGCATGGTCCGGAATATATTTGTCCTTAAATATTGATTTCTAACACCATGCAATGAGTTTTCTGTCTTCCTTAACTTCAGCATAAAAAAAATAACCATTTAAATCTTTAGCAGGTCCATCTCATTAACTTCAACTCATCAAAAGAGCACAAATTAGTAAAAGATAGAAAAATAAGTGTAATTTTTATCCAAACAACAAACAAACAAAGAAAAACCTGTCAACACTGCATTTTAGCAACGTCATAAATGGGGCTATGGTACAAAACAGTATGCTTAGGAAATACAGCTGTTTTTAAGGTACAGTAAGAGAGTTATAATGATATCCTCTGCCTCAGATGCAATAATATTCCATAATCATGTACATACTGAGAGAAATATACATTTAAGTTGTTATAAAAAACAATATTCTGGCTTATTCAATGTACTCTATGTTGTATCTGAATGTCAAAATAGCTCACAATGCTCTGAAATAGAATATTATCAGACATTTATTTGTCCAATTCATAGTTCCAGCCAAGTACATACAGTGCATATACCATGTTTATGCTCGGTAAATAACATTAAAGTTCTACTATACATTAGTTGTGTTTTGAGAAGCGACATAAACCTAAGCAGCGAGTGATGAGTATCTTGTCAGTGGCTAGTGCTTAACATGCCACAGAGATGTGTGTAAGTATCCCGATCACAGAGAAATCTGTCAAAATTAAAAGCTAAGATTTTATTTGCCTCCAATGGAAAAGCTGGAAAAATGATGCCACAATGCCGTGTTTTTCCTTTTTTAATTTTTTCCAGTAGTCATCCAAAGTAGACGCACAAAACCATTAATGATTTCCATATAGATCAGAAGACAAAAGTAACCATTTGCTAAACTCCTGCCTGTGCTTAAGGTGTCAAGCTTTGAAGTCTGTTCAATATGACAAAGTGGTGTTCGTCACAAAGAGCAATTTAACAATATTTGAAAAGTAGGAAGGGTGGTATCATCTCTTGACGCTAACGTTCCATTTCAAATACCTAAATCAACTCTTAAGTTGATATTCTTTATAATTCAAATTAGAAAATTATCAGGTTATTAACAACTAACACTGTCAGATCAGGACTCTTTGCCCTCAGGAGCATCATCCACGGAACATTTACCAAAGTTAAATCTCATTCTCAAAACTGTTTCTAGTTTTCCAAGTTTCTAATGATGACATATTAGAACAAAATAATTTGTATTTCCACGTCTGCTAAATGCATGCTCACGGTTTCCCTGGAACCACAACAGGCTGTCTATTGTGTGTGCGTCTTGTTTTAAAGCAGCTTGTACTGAACTTTGGATACTTTCTTGTTATGTATTTGTTTGTTTTTGGAACTAGAAATGACAGATTAGGACCACAGAGTCAAGTGCTAAGCTGTTAGCTAACACTAACAAGTTTTCTTAGGAAGGTGCACCCACAGACTGAACTGTCACACTGCACAGACACATATACCTGTTGATAATATTCAAGTAATATACAACTAAAAGATGAGAACTTCCGTTATTAAAACTGGAGCACAGAGTTAGTGGACAAACTATTGGCCAAATTAACCACACAGGAATCTTGTTTAATAAGTGATCACACTAGAAATGCTCCAAAAGGTAACACCACCAAGAATATGGCCGAGGGGTCAAGTTCAGTGACCTGAATTAGCTGAGGTGAAGGCTAGCAAACATCTAGCATATTTCAGGCAAACAGCACAGCTTATATTAGGAAGCAGAGTTGGCGTGTAGCCTGCAAATGTACAACAAAAACCCTCATTTGAGGTTCTCGTTCTCTAACCAGTAAATGTTAATTATGTAAATAAGCTTGTTAGTTAGAGATTATAAAGTATCTGTGACAGATCTTTGCTACTTAAAATGAAGAGGAAACTCTGCCTCTTTTATGTCATTTGAAACTCACCATACTGGAATTAATTAGCAACAGTGACTACGGCTTATGGGGTTTAGCAAATGGTCAGCTTAAATTTAACATTTGCTCTCTGAACATGCTTTGACAGTTTTACAATTGAGGCAATAAGTTGTAACACAGAAGTGACAGAAGACGATGTACTGATGGATGCATGAGTTAGTGCTGATTACACTCTACAGCAGCAAGCCTGCTTTTTTGTCAGCTCTGGTTTTTGTGGGCTCGATGCAGTGGCGTTCATCTAAGCAAAAAGGAAAATTCAGGTAAAACTTTAGCAGCTTCTGTCTTACCTTCTCCAAAAGAAACATTAAACATGGTTTGGACAATTGCAAGTATGTACAATCACTAACGAGTGGAGTGGATTCAGCCGTCCACAGCAGCGTCCCGACCTGTGATCGCTGAGCAACACGCCGTTTTATAAAGTGAAGAAAGGGAGCCGAAAGCCTCGGACCGAGTGTGTTGCTGTGTGTTTCTGTCTGACTGTGTGAAAATGTGCATCAAGTGTTTGTGGGACTTTGCCTGTGTGCTTCTGCCAGCGGCAATCTGTGTTCAGTATGAGCTACAATAAAAACAGTTTGGGCGCTAAACTTCTCTGACGTTTTAAGTTAATGTATTTTGTCCTAAAAAAAGAAAATTACTTTTTTTCGTCAAGTGACATTTAATTCAGCTCATAAAAATGTAAAATACCAGATCACGCCATTATCAAAACAGACACAAACCACAGAGGAGATGGAGTAACACCTAAAAGGCTGCCCAAGTGATAATATGTAGCCATTACTGAACTCACTGTGACTTTTAAGCGAAAGATCCCACCTATAGCCTCAACACACAAACAGACATGGGTGAAAACTGATCAGACAACTCTGAAAATTGATGTTCGTTTACATTGCGTTCCAACAGTCACATGCTGTGGTTTATTGGAATGTAGTCCTCCAGTATTTTCTCATCTCTGCCCAAGTGAGCGGGGTACGAAGCCGTTTTAAATCACCCCTTTCTCCGACTAACCCAACGTGAGCACACAGTCAAAACTTGAATTAACATGTATAGCAGATCACTGTTTTAGCACACAGCAGCAATGCTAAAAAAAAAAAGAGAAGAAAGAAACAACAAAGCTTTTCAAAAATTCATTTAAAAAAAAACAACAAATCAAAGCAGGAATTAAAAGACAGAATCCAAGAGAAAAAAGTACAACAGGTCTAACTGAAAAGAAAGGATATAATTCCTTGTTTGTCTTCTTCTTTTATACAAATGTGTTTGTCAGTCTGTTTGTTGCTGGGAAGTGACGCAGCTACAAATTGCCTTGCCAGGAAAGCACCGGCAGGCTGCAGTACCACAGCCAGAACAGCGGGGGCAGCAGGGAGGCCAGGCCCTCAGGCCGTCTGGAGGCAGCCGAGTTTCTCAGGATGGCGTTGGAGGTACTTGGACCATCTATCTGAGGGTCCTGTTAGACAGGTAGACAGAGATTGGAGAAAATGAGCTCAGCGTGGTTCTGAGATGTCCCAGAAAGATTATGTTCACAATATGCAGGTGGCATTGCAGAGGAATTTAGGAGGAAATGCAAATGCCTCAACTTTTGCTTATTTTTATTTTATTTTGTTAATATTATGCCTACATACTCATGTTCACAATGTTTAAAATGTCTTCAGCATTCATTTGGTGTGGCACACTAAACCATGAAAAGGTTGTTTTTATAAGTAAAATGCCACCGTGGAAAGTTAAAAAGTAGAAGTGTGTGTGCGTGCTTAAATTTGCATGTGCACCACGTGCTAGTATGTGTATACAGGACTTCACCAGCGGTCTTTGGCTAATAAAGCTGCAAGCTAACGGCTGGGTCATCTCCCCAAGACCTGGCCCTGCCTCTATTAAATGTCAGTCCAGTGCATAACAGTGCCTTATTATTGTACAATGACATTTACAGTGAACTTTAAAAGCCACCAGATAAGCAACGATCCCATTTCAGCCTCAAAGGAACTACAAAGAACAGGAGTTTACAAAGAAGGCAGGAAGGATTGCTGTGGCAATCACTGTCAGATGGAGGTCAGAGACTTTCAGCTGGGTCAGATTAGAATTGGTGATGATATGATAACTTGCCGATTGCCTTGTGGTCTTGAATGAAATTGTCGTATCAAATGAAAGGGCAGAACAGTTTGAGCTTTCATCACCGACACAAGTTATAGGTTCTCTTTGTGCGATACTGTATCTCAAAGAAAATCTTTAATAGCAGTTTTAACCTGTAACATCAATATAAACCAAACGGCCACCGTAATAAAACCTCCCGTCTAAAAAAGCACAGGTCCCCCTCGTGTCACCAAAATAACCCTGACCCTTTGGAGATAGATACAAGACCTTTATGGCGAGTTTTCTTAGTGTGCTGTGGTGTAGATGTGGGGATGTTGGCAGCACATCTTCTGTTTCTGTTACTTTAAAATGAGCGAGGAGGAGAATACCTCACACATATTGTGGGATACTAATTTGGACTCAGGGCTGGGTGAAGACCTTATGATCATGTGAACAAGTGTGATATTATTTATCTGGGTGGTATGTGTCACAGTAACACCCACATGTATACCAGGAACACGTTTCCCTAGCAGAATCATTAAATTATAACGAGATTATCAATGTTAGTTACTTTGCCTGTCAGGGACAGCGTGCTGTGGATAGATACTTGCAGAGCGGTGAAACATACTTTAGATGGATGCTTTCCACTCTAGTTATTAACTTTTACTTTAATGTCAAGGTTTTGGTATAACTCTTATCAGAAGGTCTACATTTTGTTGCTTTGTAGATGCCTTTTTAAGCGTAAAAGGTTTACTTAAATACATCTCTAACCTTACTCAAAACACATAGTTGCTCTTCATGTGCTAGACATTCAGCTTATGCTTATTCTTCACTTTATACAATAGATTTGTAGTACAACATTCACCGACATTGAACTTACCACACAGATGACGCCATCGGCACTCGAGTTTGACTGCGATTTCTGAGCCTGCAACAGAAGGATACAATCAAACATCTCAACCTACAATCAAGCTTATATCTGCAAATGGCAGTCGGGTTATACGTTACTGAAGTTTCAAGGTCGAGAGTCTGAAGTGTGCATGTTACATCACAAAACAGAGACTGTCAGCAGAGAATCAGCAGCAATTAATTTGCTTTGTTCAACAATCAATGCAGCAATATAATTTTAATTAGACTGAAAATATTCTGTCAATGTGTTTTAACAACAGGTGAAAACACACGGATCGGTGTTCAAACACTGTGACTGTGACTAAACTTCAAACAACTATCACATTCATTCTGTGCATTTATGAAAGCTCGGTGCTGCTCTGATCATAAAAGCAGATTGGAACCTGAAGCTGAATTGGAAAAATCTACAGTAACCTTGCAGAGTTTACGCTGAGAGCCTGTTAAACTTTTAAAGCCTCTGATATTTACACAAGAAGAACGAGAGTGAGCGCAGGGGGACAGTCAAACCCCCACTCTGATTTGATCTCAGATTTATCATTCAGCAGCTGTCACACAGTCAAATACACTGCCTTTGAGTCCCAGTCTGTCACACACACACAAACGCTTTCACCATGTGCGTAAATGAAGGTTAGGGACTGTTCTGTGATGACAACCATGACGGATAATTTGAAGGCTTAACTTTTTTTTATGATTATTACGAGAGTACTATTAAAATTACAGCATACGTAGATATCATACCAAACGCAGAAATGCTCTGTGATGCAGAATGCAACTCTGTGGTTGAGCCCAGCCAACCATGACCATCCAGTTTTTCAACAAAATGCTTGCTGGGTTACTTAATTACTACTTAATAACTGTGTGTCAGCTAATATTAGTGTCCTTCATTTTTTATTTAGGAAAAAATGTAGAAATGTATTTGTATTTTGTTAAACAGTGTTGATTATATCTAACAATATATCATACAATCACATAAGGCAAAAGGTACTAAACTAGAAATTGCTTTTTACATCTCTAGCTGGTATTTCAAATCATACAAAAACATACAAAATACAGTCCTGATCAAAAGGGACGGTCGGTTTTAACTGGAAATAACTTTTATCATATCTAAGAGATCATCTTTAAAGTAAAGAAGCAGCTTCATTATGACAACTGTGGTTTCAGTGTTGAAGTTAACCACCAGAGCCCAGAACTTAACATTACTGAAGGTTATTGTGGCATCATCTTGACAGAAAACAGAACAAAAAGTCAGCAAACATCCAAAGACTGGAAGTTTGAAGTCTAGAATCCAAACTTCAAGTAGAACAGAAACTAATGCGCCGCAACCAGCGTTGGAACATACATCAAAACCTCTGAGTTCACTTTGCACGAGATAACTGTGAACAGGGAATACAAAAGAATATATTTAACTGTGTTGAATTCAGTGTTACTCGGCAGAGTACATGAAAAAAATATATAATGGAAAAAAAGAGCAGCAATGGAAAAAAAGAAACATATATAACATCGTGACAATCATGTCCTCTGGGTCTAAGCTCTTCAGGCAAATTTCTAAACAGATTAGAAGTGATTACCACTTTTGCTGATTGCAAGCCCACCATGAGCTGATTTACTGATTGGCAGTGTAGACCTTGTAATCAGCATGTGAACATCTTGTATTTTTGTTGTGCATTTGGTGAATTAAGCAGCTGGTTATGAGTTTGCTACCTGTTTTTCTTTTCTACCTCCAAGAAAAGAAACTTTATTTTTCTCTTTTCTTCTAATGACCTGCACACTGAATATATGTATTGAGGATGGATGCTGTAAGTGAAACGCCTGTGTGTATACAGGAAGTAGGTGTGACAGCATAATAAATGGCTCCTGTATACAGTATAGTGAATTCAGGCCAAAAATAGGGATGCACAGAATGTAGCAGGCATAGTATTATAGAAAGTGAGAATGTGTATTTTGTTATTATACCCATGCTTCAGCGCTAAAGTGAAAAAAAAAAAGGGTTGGGTGGAATGATGTCTATAAATCATGGTGTATTTGCAGGCCTCTGCACAACGACCCAAACAGCAGAACAAGCTGAGATTTTAAAGCATTGTCAAGGAAAAAATAACAGCACAATGACTAAGCACAACTTGCATCAGGTTGTGTTTCCTGATTAGGGCCCATCTGTGTTTACCGCCATTGTGCTAAACGTTTCCCCGTCTCATCACTGAAAGAGACGATAAAGTTTTACAGCTTGTTGCTGAAGTTTCGAATCCCGAGGGCACCGAGTGTTTCGCTGCAAAACGTTGGAAAATCTTAATCATGTGAATGTGAATCTTACATCGCACATAGATGTAGGCTTCCATCTGCCACTTTATTGCTTTTATGATTGCAACATCTTCATGATGACTAACAAATTCAGCAATTTAGATGCAGATATTTGTAAGATTTGCATTGTTGCAACTGTGAATATTAGTCATTCATGTCTTTATAAGATTTTCTGGTGATGTTAAAAGTGTAATGTAATAATAATTGTGATTTAAAACTGACAAACATAGCAATTGAAACACATTTATTGCCTTAGCTTCCTCTTGGACTTTTGAGCCATTTAGAGTTTTCGTCTTCTTTTACAAAGACATCAAGTCCGTTAACAAATATGTGCATGGGTGGAGGTCAGCGAATTCAAATACACATTGCTGTTCTTTGTTTTGTTTTTCTGATTTACTTCCCTGTTTGGAAAAGTCACATTAGCATGTAGAACATTTCCATATTTGTCCAGGGTACTTCCTGTCTGCTTTGGAGTCAACTATATTTATAACAACAAAAAAAGAAAAAAAGAGAAATCAGGCTGACAAAGCCCTGCGGTTTTTAAATGTGTGCTGATCTGCACACATTTATGTGTATGTGTTTCTATGAACATGTGTGTAAATTTTAGCCCTTTTGTGTGAGGAAAGAAGAAACGCGGCAATTCTAGTATCTTAATTTCCTGTAAAAACTAAAGAGGATGAAAGCGTCTTCACATTACCGCCAAAACAAAGACACACAGTGGGGAAATTAAACAGAGAGGAAAGTACCCTCTCCAGCACAAGAAATGAAGACAAGAAAAAAGAAGCTGGGTCTCTTCTAATTCAGCTGGCAGCTTGAGAAAAACACTTTTCAGCCACATGTTTGAACATTTTATGGGAGTCAAGTTCGATTTATAGACACTGATAATTTGAAAGGTCTCAGGCTGGTTATTCTCCAGCCCCTAAAAATATAGATCCCACTGGGAGGTGAGGAGCTTTCAGCTTTTAACACCTTCAACATTTTTTCTCTCCCCTTTAATTTTTTTCGTCTTTCAAGCCGGGGTAAATGCACTTCAGATCTGCCAGATTCTCACTGGCTGAAAGTGGAAAGGTTTTGAGTCAGTGTTTAATGGTGATTGTTCTGCATGTTTGTGCGTCTGTGTGTGTGTTTGTACAGGAGAGAGATCAGTGAGGAGAGTAGAGTGAGTTTTCTTGACAGGCCTGTCCCCCGAGTGTGTCATTTCAACAGCATCGTCCGCATTGATGCTTACACACACACACACACATTTATAAAAAAAAAATAAATAAATAAAATAAAATAAAAAAATCACACACATACATGCAACAGCACTCGAATATACCACACACACACACATACACACACACACACGGACACAACAACTCTCTCATTAACTTGTATTTGACGTGGTATCAGAGCAGTGCCAACAGCACACACGCATCAGTACACTACCAAAGCTCATTATCAGTGCAGACTGGGTGTTTGTGTGAGTGCGCTTGCCTTTGTGTGGATTTGTGTGAACAGGCTTGAGTGTGTAATTGCATCTATCTAGAATATCTGTCTGTTAACTTAACTTGCAGGGCTTCATGGCTGCTTATACTGTCTGTGCCTACGTGCATCCTAACTTTCCTCACCAACATACATATTATATGTTGCAGCTATCACTTTCACATAGATTAAAAGCTATGCTATTCTCATACTGAGTAAGTAATGTGGAGAACGGCCCAGCATAGCCAGCTACATTGCTACTAAGACACTTTGAAGTGTTGGCGTGGCGCTCGGTAACATCACCTCAGAACCACATTACTGGTTGATTCTTCTCTACATCACTGAAAGCAGCCACTACTGATATGTCCTGCAGCAACAAGTGTTGTTCAGTGTCAGGTTTAGCTCTCAGCAGACTTTTTCACCTTCTAACCTCTGATATACATACAGCAGACCTTTGTAGGACTTTGAGCACCATGGTATGTAAGCCAGGTTTGCAAAGTCATCCTTTGTCATTCTGGTACATCACTGTAATGCCAGCCCACATCAGATCACCAAGAAACTGGCCGATTTTATCAATGGCATGCTATTTGTGCATCTGCACGCCACTTTGCAACTTGCTCAACTTCCTTCATGCAGTCAGTCATAGTTTGTCTAAATGTGCGTCTGTAGTTTCATAAAAATCAAAAAGATTAAACATAGAAAATATACACAGAACTAAAAGTAAAACTAGCTAAAAGCAAAAGATGGTAAATTTTCATAATTATTACTTTTATTAATGAATTTTTAATGTCACAGTTGTTCTGCCTTCAGTCAGGTGCCCAGTTTTCCATGATTAATGCAGCTCTGGCTTCAGTGTTGTTCTAATTAATATTTTAAATATTTAAATAAAACATGTTTGGTAGGTTAATTAAATTCTAAATTGGCTGAAGATGTTAATAAGTAATGAATGTTTGTCAGTCTTGCTTTATCAGCCATGTGATAGACTGGCGACCTGTCCAGGACATACCCTGCCCTGACTCTATAACGCTGAACAGACCCCGTGTCCCCCGTGACTCTGGACTCCATAACTGGTTGATTGAATGGATTAGTAACAAATAAATAATCGATTTTGTTTCTAAAAAGAAATAGGGTGATTTCAAATGACAAAGCTACATAGATCTTATGTTATCACTCTTTATTTTGGCCGGTTTGTCGTGGGTTTAAAACCCTCAGCTTTACTACTGTGGTGCACTCTTACTACACCCATCAAACAGGTTTCTAGAAAAAGCAGCAGTAAAAGCTGCAATAAACTCGGCACCAAACTGCAACCAAAGTGCTGACTTAAATCGCTAAAGACCCAGTCATTTCCCTCAGAAGATGGAGGATCTCAAAGGAGGCTTAAATTTATCAGGTGGCCAGAAACACGTCTCCCAGTGAATCGTAATGTTGTGTGTGTCCGCTGAATGTGGAAATAAACAGTCTAAAAAACAATGTTAATAATTGTCTAGCACTTGTTCAGTTTCTCTTAAAAAGCAGAAAAGAAAAAAAAAATCAATTTATGAAAGGCTGGGTTCAAAGGCTGGGTTTTTAAAAACGAAGCTAATTGTGTTAAGTGGAGTTTATCCTCTTTAAAATTTGCTGACTGTGGATTTTTAGCGGTATCACAAAGACGAAACCAAAACTATTCAGAAACGGCCGAAACAGGCACATCATGTGCAAATGTAAGATAAGGATAAAACATGGTGTTTACAGTTAAGATTTCTATTCACATAAAGAAATGATTAAGGTGAAAGTGCCTGTAAACAATAACTTTAACAGTTGCATGCTGCTGCATTGGGTTGTGGTATTGTTATATGTGAAATGGCCCTCTGAGGCTCTGTCATCTCTCTGCTGGTAATCACAGTGTTATCCTCATTTCCTCCCTGACCCAGGAAGAGCCTGTCACCAGTGTTCAGGACTGATCCCTTCATTTAGTCAGCCAGGTAACTGTTGTTCCTGTAGTGCAGAAGAAGCTGCTCCAATGGACAGTCTGACAGTTTCAGAGCCTTACAGGTCACATTAGGGAATATGTGGATAAATGCATAGATACACACATGAGTGTGTCAGTTAATGAAGGGGCACGCCTAGAAATCTACATAGGGGGTAAACATGAATAATCCCAATGGAGAAAATATTCCTGTCCACTTAATACAATATAATCTCTGATTTGACCTAAGAGGAAAATCTCCCTCCATATCTCCATCGGCAACTTTTTAGCACCAACCTGGCAATATGACAATTAAAACAATCGTAATGTTGAGTAGAGCTGCAGATGTTAGCTGGTATTCTCAGTCTATTTGGCAGTAAGGACAACACCCCACATTTATCTGTACTACAGTACTCATGGATCTAGCCACTATAGGCGGGGTTAGCACAATGAGGAGAATACTATGAACCAAAGTTATATAAGATTATTCTTTTTAGAATATTAATTAGAGAGAGAGAAATGACATTTACCAAAGAGTTGCAGATTATCAGGTCAGATAAAAAAGAAGGAAACTTTGATACCTTTAGAAAAAAGAATTTTTTTTTTTACAAAGTAAAACTATCTTGCACCTGTGCTACATTGACTAGAATCCAGCAAAAAAAAATTGGGGCATGCTGAAGGAGGGTTTCAATCTTGATATGTAGAATCCAATTGTATAACCTCAAATGTGAGACTCACATGTATGGTGTCATATGGTGTCTAACTGAGAAATAACACCGGGAAAAAGGAAAAAAAAGTCTGAGAATCATTTTCTTACAGACATCAGCAGTCATTTTTTTTCCTTCTTATAGTGCTATTTAATTTTCTTTGTGATAGCCTCTATAAAATCCCCCTGAAAACTCCATGCCGGCTCGCTTTGTGGTAGTTTGCAATTTTTGAGGGGCAGCATTAGAGGCAAAAGATGATGACAGGTTGACCTGCAGGATGACAGCCTTCCCTGCCATCTTCAAAGCCACTGGATAAACCCAGACTTAAAAAAACAGTATCACTCCTGCAGTGTTGATCTTTGAAAACTGGACACAATAAAAAATGTTGGAGATTGGCTGGATATGTGGAACATGGGACATCTGGTCAAGCTAACCTGTGTGTGTGACCCACCTGTAGGCTGCCGCAGAAGTGATAGATTGCAGGGTCTGTGTTAATGTGGTTGTCAATGGTGTTGGGGTTGCGTTCACGGTTTCTTTGGTAGGGGGTGGTGATGGAGGTGGTGGTCTGGACGGGGGACATGGGCTGCCACACCCCGACATCAGTTCCATTCCCGAAGGCCTGGATGGCGTTACCTACAAAGGGAAGAAAAGAAATGATTTATAGGTTTCCTGTCCAGAAAACCAAATCCAGGTAAGTTAAGTTATTTCATGGCTCAAATGCACGATAATCCCCGTGTTAAAAGTAAAACTGTATTTTGCCCAAACCACAATTATAGGAGAGGTAGTGGGTACTTAAGTTTTGTTATCACTTCCCTCCATTATAAATTCACCACACCGTCAAAAACCTGAGTGCTGATGTGGCTATTTACCATTAGAGTCCATTAGCAACCCTATTAATAGCCTTCTATGGCTTTGATGTAAAACACACACACATGCATATACACACACATCAGAGGGAAGCTGAGCCTTACAGAGCTGCTGTTTGAACGTAATGATATTCTTCCCTCCAACAGTGAATTATGACCCTGAAAACTGTGGTAAAGGAAGGAAGAGCTGATCTGCATAACTGCTCTTTAACCCCACTCAAATATTCATACTTACATGTGCAAAGACACGTGATTATGTCGGTATGATGAACAGCATGCAGTATTTTCACATTGCATGTTCAGGTTTGTTGGTTTCCGCAATTTTCTTTGACAAATCCAACGTCAAAAATTAAAAACGCAGTTGTGAAACAAATTTATATAAATATTAGTGTAAATTATGACTATAATCTGTGTTTAAAATTGATTGCATACATAGAGCATCAATGCAGAAACGCAGTGTTGCTGTTAGAGGGGAGCTAAAAGAAAGTGCTGCAATTAAGTTTAAAATAAAATGTGTTTTATTAGCAGAATAACCTATCAGTCTTTTCTAGCTCTTATTGAGATATATCTGTCTTAGAAAAGATCCATCATAATTCATTAATGATAAAAGATCTATATTTGAGAGTAAAAGCAGATTCATGGTTGCAGATTCATGTACCTTAAGGTTTACCTATACATGTCAATAACCTGCACCTGCAATAACTTGCAATGCATTAAATACATTAAAAAGATCAGTCAACGTTTGACATTAAAAACTTTGCATAAAGTCCTTAAATACACCCAGTTGGACTTGATAAGTTCATTTGTGAAATGATGTAATGTAACACACAGTAATGTTGTTACTTTGAACATAAAAATGATAAAAAAAAAATTAGTATATTGACATTTAGTTGCTGAGCTACAGATGGTGTAGCAGGGGTTTGAGGAGAAATAAGCATACATACATAAAGACAGATATTTTTTGTATTATAGTAAGAAAGCTCATACTGACTAATACACATATGCCTGGTGATTTGCCTTGTATCTGAATATGATGCTGACACCAGTCTATGTTGTGATCAGGAAATCAGGATAGGTCAGGAAACATGCACTCCATTAAAGAGAATATGGAGACACATCCATAACCAGTTTAAAGGAGGATCTAAAAACCAAGTGAACCTGTTTCAGCCTGCAGACCTGTAAATTTGCTGATTCAATTCCAGGCCTTTGTAGAGTGGCATCCTTTAGACCGGTTGTTTCTTTGCAGGACCAAAGGAGTACCAGCAGCCGTGTTAGCAAAATTAATTTGTGAAAACTGAAGAATGGCTGATATCAGATCTGAGAGAAACAATCCTCGTGGTCTTTTCTGAACACAGCAAGACAGCGTCCCCTAATTCCTGCTGACCCAAATCTACTCTTTTTCTTGTGCAAGAGGAATGAGGGGATCCTCGGTGTGTGCCTGGCATCTCAGAAGGTGATAATGTTCTCAACATGTTTACCTCTGGCTACATGCATTAGAAAAGTCTGGATTTTAAGGATATTTCATGGAATTTTATGCAATCAGATTTGGTTCTGATCTGTTTGAATAGTCCATGTAAAGAAAATGGTGAAAGTTAAATGACTTAGATTTAAACAGAGTTTCTTTGAAGCCACTGAACAAATCACGATCTTCCGCTCCTCTGGTCTTTCCTTTCCTTCCTCCTGAGAAACTGATTTCCAATTGAACTCCCCATGACCTAGAATGAACCTTTGAGTTAGTTCCAGTCTGCAGATTTAATAAATGTGACTAGTAATCTCGAACTAAGCAAGCCCAGAGGCTTCTTCACTTGATGTGCCTTGCCAAAGTGAGCTCTGGTAAGAGAAAGATCTCTGACACAGACAAACAGCATAATGTTTTCATTAATGTAGATTCTATAGAACTTTATTGTGAAGGTCGTTGTTGTGATTTGGCACAACTTAAACAAAACTACTTTTTTGTTTAGTTTAGTTTTATCAGTGTAGAAATCACATATAATGGCAGAAAAAAAAAAAGGCTATGATTGTGTTTTATTTGTTATTAGCTATAACAATAGACATGCCTTTTCTGTGTGTACCTTTCATTTTGGCAGTGACAATGCAAAATATTATTCCCTCAACATATTTGTTTAACATTTCACAAGAGATGCGGTAGCTGAAGAAATTGGCTGGCATTAATTTTTGGAGATGCAATATTCAGCACAAAACAAGTAATTTTTGTCAATATCCTGCAGCCCTGATGCGTGCGGTTCTGCTCAAGCGCGTGAATATTTAATTTTTCGCCGATGTGTGTGTATGCGATTGCCTAGCTTTGTGTCGAGACAGCAGAAGGCTGATGGGGATATTGGAGGTGTTGATGGGCTCTTTTTTGTCTCCGTCTGTCTGTCTCCTCACCTAAGGCCTAATTACAGCTACAGCACAGTGAGCGTGCGTGAAAAACAGGTTACATGTCAAATTAAGGCACAGGACATCAGACCTGCATGTGTGCTCACTCCACTCCTTATTTTTAGATATACAATGTTTTGGAACCTTGTTTTTTCCTGGCTCCTCTCTGACATTTCCACTCATTTGAAGTGTTTTTGGCGAGGTGACGTCTTTGACTAATTATTCAGCATGCTATTGTAGAAATAAATACAAACTTTGTTCAGAGATTAAAAAAAGGATTATTGATATTTCCTTAGTTTCTGTTGCAAAAGCTCACATACAAATATCTGTAAATATATCTACAGTTACAACAGTAGATGTGCATATTAAACATGACCACAGTTTTAAATATTGAGGTCAGTATGTGTATAAGCCAAATACTAAGGATTAGAGTTTTGTTTTTTTTTTCACTTTAAAATCACTCTAAGAGCAGATTTTCATAATATAGTCATTTTAAACATTAGTGCAAAAGTAGCACTAAAACAGTTTCTTTCAGTCAGAAGATCAAGTGAGTGGCTGCACAAGGAAAAGGAACCAATGATGATTTTGATGTGTGCATCATGCAAAGTCACTCTCGTGAGTTGGCAATGAGGATAATAGTTCCCATTCTCAAAATTAGACAACTACCAAAACTGAAAAACAAAATACAAGCTAATCTTCTCTAAAGCATTATAAATGCAAATACAGCTGTTTGCTTACCAGCATTTGCAAAATAGCAATTAATCAATATTTTATCTTCTTATCTTGAATGAAAAACGAAACCTTTTTGTACCTATATGAAATAGCATGTGTAGCTTTCATTGTGAGTGAAAATGTCATCAGCACACTAACCAACACGAGCATATTATTCACTAAGGTGACACTGGGCAAGTTCACACTCGTACCTCTGACATTCACACACTACCACACAATTTCTATGGTTTCACTTCACTTCCTACAGATTAAACTTCAAGAAGAGAAAGTATTATGTTAAGGGCAAAGCATCAATCCTTGAGCATATTTGCATAATAAACCTAAAGACACTGAGCCTTTGGCTTTCCTCAACACATTTGATACAGAGCAAATGGAAGTCCTGCTACTATTTACTCAGGATACATAAAAATGACTCTGTGGCATACCAAACAAAATATATTCAGTACATTCGTTTTCAGATACTGTTGACTGTATGAGATTTATGTGGCCAGTTTGATGTCACCCGCTGGTTTTGGACTCCACATTCTAAAGTTTCAGCATCAGCCTTTAATATGCACCCCATGCTGTTTTTCTGAAGAGAAAAATGGCCGCAGTGAGAACGTAGAGCGTTAAATTATCAGCTAAAGCTAGAAAGCAGGGTTGTTAAGCATGTCTGCCAATTAGTGCAAAGTAACAAACTAAACAGGTTAATCAAAAAGAAATTCACAGACTTTTCGAGTGGGCTACACCAGCGGTCTCCAACCTTTTTTGTGCCACGGACCGCTTTATGCCCGACAATATTTTCACGGACCGGCCTTTAAGGTGTCGCGGATGAATACAACAAAATAAAACTAGTACCGGTACCGAAAAAAGAAGATTTATTCATAACACACGTGAAAAGACCCAGGAAAACCAAGTTAACGATAAAAACGATAACAAAATAACGCTGAAAAACGATAAAAACCCTGAAAACTAAACATTTCACACCTGAGCCTCAACTCTCGCGGCCCGGTACCAAACGACTCACGGACCGGTACCGGTCCGAGGCCCAGGGGTTGGGGACCGCTGGGCTACACCACACAGAAAACCATATTATACCTGATATAACTTCATTAATAAAAAACGACTAAAACCACAAACACAAGACGTCCAGTTCAGTGACTCAAACAGGCAGAACTGATGACTAGTAAACAGCAAACAGCCACGTGCATAACTCCAGTATCCAAATGAATGAGTCAAATTAAACCGGAAGCCTTTTTATATGCACTAAGTAGCTAATCCCTTTCAAATAAACCTTTCTAAAACACTAGGACAAACAATGATTTAACCTTCATCAATGCAAACGGCAACGTGCACTAGAACAAACATGATATCATCTTCCCACTGCAGCAGATATTGGTGTTAGTAGTATGAGTTTGCCTCATGCAGATGTCTACATTACCACTTTATCTCACTTTACATGTACACGGATTGTTGTAATACTAGAATTATGTTGGACGGTGTGACCTTTGCATATGCAGGAAACAGGGAGGAATTACACTAAAAAAGCTTTGAATATATTAAAGTTGCAGTGTCTCCTTGAGAATATTAAAGCAGCGGATCCGAACCTGGGGGTGGGTCACACAATAACCGAGAAGCTGTATAAAAAAAATTACAGGATAGGAATGCAGAAGGAGGTGTGTGCTATAATCAACCTCAATACTCTGAAAGCTCACACAACAAAACATACACATTTAAGGAAGTCAGAAGCTTAGAAAGATAGAAACCAATGTAATGCTCAAAAAATCCTCTTTTCTGTCTTTTTGTCTAGTCTTTGTCCTTCCTCAAGTTACTTTCTAGCCATGACCCTGTAGCTGGTGTGTGTCAAGATCGTCAGAGTTGTCAGTTCCACTTACTGCTGAGCAAGCCTAATGAGAGCAGAAGGAGGGAGGGCATGAAAGGAGGGAGATGGAGACAAAGAGTTGAGATGAGCAGACAGAAGTGGGATGAAGCATGAGCTGGAGAACAAGGGAAAAAGAAAGGGTTGTAATGGGAAAAATAAGGGAGCAGTGAAGAAATAGGGAGAACTGAGACTAATAATGAAGAGTCAGAGGAGGCGTATTCCTCCTCACTTTGAGCTATGTTCAACTTCCCCAGTGAATAAAAGCAAATAGTAGATATAGAGGGTGTGTTTTAACCCACGTTAACCCCCTTTGATCTTGGAAATCTCACAATGACACTTGAACACACAAAATCATGCCAGCATGCAGAATCAAAGACTTACAATACGTTTCATGTCTCCCACGTGCACTAACTGGGTGCAGACTCACACACACGCACACCGACTGCAGCAGCCCTTATTATCTAGAGCAGAGGAACCTTGTTAACCCTGACTGGTAAAAAGACAACGGAGTAGAGAAAACAAGAAGAGGGAGGGGAAAAAGATAATAGAAGAGGAGAAGACAAATGAGAGCGTGAAAGAGAGAAGAGTTGGTGAAAACGAGGCTGCGTCTTGTTGGTGTTTTCTCATCTGCTAACTGCCATTCTGACAGAGGAAAATCAAACCGCCCACTCTGCTCATGTAGAGCCGAACAACCGGCACCAACTCATTCCCCTCATTGTGACTACAGCTCATTGTCTTCAATGCACACCACTTTCTACAGCACACACCCACGCATGAACACCCTGCCCAATTGACTGCTTGCCACACGGGTCTCGTGGTTGATTGCTTCATCAATCGAATACTGAATTTTTAATTAAGGTGACTGTACATCTTGACATCTGCAAATAGATAGTGGTCAATCTGTGCTATGTTGCACAAAACTAATTCATCATTCAGACCAACTTTCACCCAGTGACAGGTTAAAGCTGCTTGTACAACAGCAACGTGACAAAGATTTCAAAGAAGCTGCAAGTAGTGTTAACTCATTCAAATTGCCACTCGAGGCTTTTTCAGGAAAAAACAAAAGACACTGTACATTACACTGTACATCAGGATCAAGCTGGTGAATACAGAGGGACCTTCAGCAGCTGATAAGGCAGATATTCTCACTGGGAGTTGGCAGAGATTAGAAAAAGAACTGAAGGACAGTTAAATATTGAATTAATATCTACCCTGTGACCAGAAACACAGCTAATGGCAGCGTATGAGATGTGATTATAAAGTTACGCAATTCTGCCCAGGAAACATAACTTTCAAATCCTCCTGGTGCACTGCTGGACCACGTCAACAATGGCTGCTATTTGTAAATGCCACTGACATAGTCCTGAAAAATGTACTTGTATGGGAATTTTAATGAACCTCCACTTCTCTTTCAAAGGAACCCCACTTTTATACCGAGGCTCATTCACCAGTGATGATGAGAGCTGGGTTACCATCTACAACACAGTGGGAGTAAGTATCATGTTTAGCATTTATAGAGTTCAACATTCTTATCGTAAAGCTGACATGACAGCCGTCTGATGGACTGGCTACTTGTCAGGATGTACTCAGCCTCTTGCCCTGTTAGAGTTGGGATAGGTTCTTAACATACTCTGAACTATATAAGCAATGCAGAGGCCGCATTACTGAAACAACAACCAAGTTTTATTTTGATATGTTTAATTTTTTTTTTCCAATCACATAAATAACAATTTGCAATTTGAACTGATTTTTGCTTGCCGACATAATTTAAACCAAAATGCCAATTAAAAGTGTCTTAAAGTAAAATTCCAGAGCGCAAGAAGAGCTGGAATCTTTAATAGGAGATTTGTTTTTATCAACACTTAACCCATGTCATACCAGCTACCACACATCAGAAGCTACATTAAACATACTTTATAACTAAAGCAGGAGATGGCAGCGACACTGTCTCGTCAAAATCTTTGCTGATTAAATGAAAACATTTTCAAATTTTAAGTTCACCTGATTGTTTTCACCTGTTTTCTGCTCCCTCCTGGTTCTTGTTGAGTTATTAGTCCACTGTGTGTCTGTTCCTGCATTCCTCTTTCCTGAGTCAGCTGTTATGCTTCCCCTTATGATGCTGCCCTGCCTTGCTCTCCCTCTCTCTTGAAATACGGTGACACCATGAGGATAAACATTTGTTTAAGACTCTGCATTTTGAAGCCTCTGCATGCCACGTCAGTATTTTGGAATAGCATTTGAACGAGAGGGTTGCATGCCAAGTTCCCAAGTATTATTGTTAGTTGCATTATACCTATAACGGCACACTCAAGCACACATATCTGGCAATTAGTGCTAAATAGCAAACCAATGAAATTTTACAATTTCACTCACAAAAACTGAAGCATAAAATTGACAACAGCATCTAACAAGCTCTAAAAGGAACCACAGAATGGTCGAGTGGTTTGGGTCAGTGAACGGCTCAGCAAAGAGGAAGCCTAGCAGAGAGCTGCCACCTACACCTGCCTGGATCAAGACACCTGTAATACAAAACCAACCACTCTCACAACTCAAGTGTCTAGAGGGATGGGTTTTAAAAACATCTACACACCATTAGGCCAAACCCATATTTTATAACCAGCTGTAAATGTGCTTTTTAATATTGCTAAGATGGGTATTTAACCTCCTAAGACCCGAACTCTTCCACGACATGCATTTTTAATTTCTCTTTGATATTTGGGCATATTGGGACCCAATGAATGTAAAAACAAAGAATTACCAGGTTTTTCTTTTTCGATAGATTGAAAAAGAATAGATAGATAGATTTCGATAGATCAGTGGCAGTATGTCCTCGTAAGTGGATATCAGGCCCTTGTAGAGCAAAAGTGAGTATTTTGGGCTAAATAACCCAAAATGTGATGTCCACATATGTGGACGCCAGGTCCTAGGAGGTTAAACATGGGGATGTGTGGAAATGTACTCACTTTTAGAGCCAACCTCAAGTGGCTGCTACAGAAACTGCAGTCTACAGTTCCACACTGCCTTCATTTTCCAGCTGCTCGGTGAGCACATATGCTCATCCAGCATGGGTGTCCTTGAGGGAGATTGTCTTCCAGCTGTGACCCTGTCTCCTGACCTCCGTAGAGGAATCAATTAGGAATCACATTACACTTAAACTGTGTTGGGGAGGAAAGAAGCAGCTGACTGCCACTGAGTGTAGTATCAAAACAGAAGGAGCAGAACCAGTTTAGATTACAAGGAAACTCAAAGTGAGGCTGGCTTACATGTGCACAGACCCATATTCATCTGGTTAGAAACAGGTGTGTTTACACTGAATGTATGTGGAAGAGAGAGAGAGAGAGCGAGAGCGAGTGTGTGTGTGTGCCTGTCTCCATGAGTTTGAAGACAAGACTCAAAAAGTGGTTTTAGTGTCAAGGTTACAATTAGGCTATGGTTCCATTTATGCTAAGGGTTAGTGTTAGGCATTCATTTTCGATGCTTAGGGTTAGGGTCAGCAGCTAGGGGAATCATTTTGTCAATTAAATGTCCCCACTAAGATATGAAAACACGACTCTGTGTGTGCGTGTGTGTGCGGATGTGTGACTTCAAGTAGGTTTGTTAATTAAAGTCATTGTGTAAGAGGGTTTAGATGGAAAAGCCTCTTTCTGTCAAAGATCTGGAGCAGGAGTTCTGCTACACATTGAGACACTCTGGTGCAATATGACTGGCTTTTTTTCTGTTATGCTGCTGGATAACAATGCAAGCATGGCAATAGGATATATTTGGTAAGAAGGAGATACTGGAAAGAAAGGAAGGGATAAAAGTGCACAACAAGAATATGACCAGCAGAGCAGAGTAGGTGAAAACAGACAGACACAGAACTCAGAAGAGCTGCTAAGACTAATCCACAGTCAAAAAATAAAATTGAACAGATAACAGCTGGTCAAAGTAGAGCAGCACAAGAGGAAAACTTACGTAGGCAGGTGTTCTCTGTGAAGAACTCAGTGAATTTGTCACACTCATCCTTATTGTTGCCGCTGTTGCTGCAGTCGCAGTAGGGAGAGACACTGATTTTGGGTGAGCGCAGGTAGTTGGGAGTCATGACAGTACCTGGAGAAAGATGATAGAATGATTCACTGATTATTTTCAGTAACAAATGTGGTCCATAAACAAGGCTTTATTGTAAACTGTTGAACCCTGAATGAGCTGCTAACTACCAATTAAAAAAATAAAATAAAAAAAAATTTAAAGCCTTCAAAATATCAGGTATCATCATCGTGCTGCGTTGATGATAAATGTTTAGCAGTGATGATTTTTATTTTCTACGAGAGAAACGCAGTCTGGTGGAGTTTCTCCAGGAAGCAGAATGCAGAGAAGGTGGAGTGAAGAATAGGCTCTCTCTCTGCGAGGGAAAGTAAATAGCTTCAGTCAGTGATTTCTCACTCCCCCAATGGATTGTTCCCTTGTGCTGGCTGCAATCCAGAACAGGCCATTTTGTTTTGCAGTAGGCAGAATGAATTGGCGCTGTGTGGACAGTGTGTGTATGCGTGGTCAGGTTTGGCGACTTGAGAGGACCAAATCTCGAGTGTTGCAGTAACTGTTGTCGGGAAGAAATCAAGAGTGGGATTGGTCCACGTTGTGAGTGAGATAGCTACAAAAAATTACAGCTTGGTTCTTCATGTCAAAGCCGTGTTGCATTTTTAACAATGTCTTAAGGAAATCCTCGTATTTCAAGATCTTAGAAACTGCAGTTAATCCCGAGTCAAACCTGACCGGTCACAATCGAGCGAACTCACCAATCAGACCCGAGTAGGCGAGGAGGCAGTCTGCATAGTTCTCCTTCAGGCAGCCTGACAGCGAGCGGGGCTCCGGCTGGCAGTTGACAAAGAAGTCAGCGAGTCGTGACCTAAAACACACACAAATCAAAAACTATTTTGTGATTATAGCTCCAGCAGATAAGTTCAGACGGCCAATGCGACTGTAAATGAGCAGCAAAAGGCCCGGTTGAAATTAGTGTCCACTGGAAGTCATTTGTCTCAATTCAATTAGCCTTCTTAATGGCTGACTTCAGTGCAGTAAGATGACCCTTTATGCTGCGGCTGGTTTGTATCCTGGAATGAATGAAGCTACGGACTATTCTCCGCCCAGTCTGTTCTGTTTCATTTACCTCCTTCAAAAATGTTTGTTTACACTTTTGCACCAGGTGCAGTGGTTTGTGAAATTGAAATGGTGTTTGTAGTCCCAAGGAATTCACAATTTGAAGTGAAATTACGTGTGATATAGTGGCTCTTTGACACAAAGCTAACACCTTCAGACTCAAACATCTTTAACCATCTTGGTGTGTTGGTGCAGTTTCGGCTATAAATCCTCTCAATACTGTTAAAACGTCAAACTAAGCTGAGACATTTCCCAACACGGTCAGAACAGGTCAGAAAATCAAAAGTTACTTGCACAAAACAGCAGATGTTACTGGATAGATTTTCACATTTTTTGTACATTTTTTTAAAGTAAGTATGACACATTTTTTCCAAATGCTTTTTTTTGGTAAAATACTGTTAAATGATTTTAAATGCCAGTAAAAAGCTTTGCATAGCTTGTGTTCCTGCACTGTTGCTGAGTAAAAGCAACAACAATAGCCAAAACTGCACATAAAACTCAAAGGTGGTATGCTGAATGTGCAATAATTGGTCTCCACCAACTACTCGTGCTTAATTTGTGTGCGTGTTTGTTAGGACTTGTTTAATACCTGTAGTGACTTCGAAGGAATTTAAAAACTGGACACCAAAGATCGTCTTTAATTCAGTATTTGATCAAACGTGAAATATATTCAGTGGTGTTCTGTTTGATTTACTAGGAACAAAAAGGTCATTGAAGAATATTACAATGCCCAAGTAAAGTTGATCTTTGTAATATAAGTGAGTTTGACCAAGTTCATGCCAAACAGGAGATGTTAGGTTTTCGAGGACTTGATGGACAGCCTGGGTTGTATTCATCAAATTCAAAATGAGCGTGTTTAGTATTTCTCATTTTCAGCATTTAAGATGCTCTTTTTACTAGTTTCACGCATCCAGATACGGTTCAAATGATTCGCAAAGCAGTGTATCCTTTTTCCTCCCTCTCTCTCTTTTGTTCCTGTCTTAGTTTTTTTGGACATGGGGTTGTATCTGCACTTGCAGTGTGATCCATCTTATCACACCAATCTGGTGCAGAGCTGAGCAGTGCCTGGCGAGAGCTGTCAACAGCAGCCAGCATACTACACCTGACATATGGTGAGGGAACTTGTGGAAATGCATGGCTTTAATCTGTCTGTGCTAACTGACAAATGGACCGGGAGGAAGCCGTGCTGCAGTGAGACCTGTTGTTCAAGCCCTGAGCATATGTGTGATGGATTGAGCGTATGGAGGGTTGAAACTGCCAAAATCAAAAATGAAGAAAAAAAGATAAATGACTGAATATATAAATATGTTACAACAACATAAAAATAAATGCAGCCATTCATTGCGTTTCGTTTTTGATTTACGTTTATCAATATTAATAAAATGACAAGTCAAAGAATTAAAAAAAAAAAAAAAAGTATTTATATATGCATCCTTTTCCTGTGCATCCACCATACTAATGTCCTAAAACCCTCCAAATTCAGTATCTTTCTATATTTCTGTAATCACTTTAAAAAATTACCTTATACAAAAATAAATGCAGAAAATTTACATTGAATTCTTAGTATAATAAACTAAATTCTGGCATCTTAGGTCCTTCATAGGAGAGTTCCATTGGGAGAAAGATGGACGGAAGAAGAGAAACTTGCAGTATAAATTTACTACTGCTGCCTGCTGTTAAGCAGAGACAGAGGGTGAGGCGAGAGGGAGGGAGACCTGAGGCCACAGTCCAAATGGAGCTCATTTATGATGCCTAATGCCTCCATTTAATCCCAGAGACCCACAAGACTGCTGGCTCAAGCCTCCGGAGACTGCATAACCACATATACACACACACTAGTGAGGGCAGTGTCAGATGTCCATCACTGAATTACTCTTTTCTGACTCTTAATGCAGGAACCCTACAGTGTACGTGGGTGTGAGTCTGAGACTTGAGGCATAAAGGCAGACAATTTATTACTGCTGGTGCTACACCGACTACTACACAATGTAAAGAGGTGTCTATGGGGCATGTTAATGCACAAATGTGTTTCACAAAGTGGGGACTTGCCTCAGATTTGCAGACAGAAAGCTTGTCTGCACACTGTAAAGAATTCGATTTTAGGCTCTGTGAGTTAAGATTAGAGTAAAGCCGAGGTCAAAGCATATTTGCCGCAAGCCACTTTCGGTGAAATTTCCCTCTAAGTGAGGACATACAGTTTTTTATTTAGTTATACTGTTGGAGGTTTTGTTCCATTTCTCTATATAAGGAACGACAGTATGTCAGTGCACTGTGTACAGGCAGCTGCCTTGTTCATCAAAGAGCCAAAACACAAAATGATACTGATCTTTTTTCCAAGCTTGCACATATATAGTGCGTCCTCACCAAACAGAAGGGTAACCCTTAAAAGAGCCATGGTTAGCCTATGGTTTTGACTGATAGGCGCGGGATGCTACCACATGATGAAAACTAGTTACACCGTTGATCACAAATCGCTTTTCCTGCATATCCTACATCGTCGATCTACATCTAATGCCAGCTTAAAAAACACAGTTAATATCCAGAGCACACAGCATTTATCTCAGAAATAAACCATGGCATCACATGGCATTCAAGTTACAGTATATCTGGTACTTATTGACCATATTGACATAAAAAGGGGTTCCTCACTTGCAGATGTAGTTGGTCTTGCAGGATGCCTGCAGCTCCAGACAGTTGGGTTTCTGTTTCTCTTCGTACGAGCAGACAGGAACGATGGTTTGACGTCTCCTTTCAGAGCATGCCGTTTGGTCGCTGAGCGGGCATGAGCAGAATAGCATGCCGTAACTGTGCTTGGGAGGAACCTGTGTGGCAAAAGAAACCACGACATTAAGGATAGAAATTAATTCCTTTATTAAGACCCGCATTATTACTCATATTTTGGCATTATTCTGGGCTACATGTTGTACTGTCTGTACCTTTAGACACATTTTCTGGATTTCTTTCTTGATGTGGTCTGAAGTAGCTGTTTTCTATTCTTTTTGATGGATTGTTGTTGTTGTTTTTTTTAACTGCTCCTAACTTTATTCAGTATTTATCGGTACAAACTCACCTTGCTGCAGCTCATTTGCAGCAAGATGGTTTAACATCGCTTCAATAAAGCATCAATCAAATCTGACGTTCAAGTTGAAAGAAAATGTAGATGTAACAAATGACAATCGGACCACAATAGGAGAATGTAATGATACTTTAATCTCCAACACAAAGAAAAGCCTAACGCTCAAGGCTCTTTACGCAAAGACATCTCTATTATGATAAAATAAAGAAAAATTATACATCACACAAAGATTAACAATGTCACACTTTCTCTGTAACATTTCTATTTATTCATCTTGTTGCTTTGCAGAAGCAGTGCCAAGTAAAGTTATTCAAAAAGGGGCATCACAGAAGCTGGGTTGTAATTACAATGCTTCACATCATTTTTTACAATATGGAACAGACAGCAAAAACATCTTTTGTGTTTTATGACTGAATCAATGTCAAAGCTTGGCGCTGGAATAGCATACCCTGAACAAAAAGACCCACATGATTATTTATTGTGAGTTTGACAACCCCTCAAACTTATGCACTTCAAAATCGTTCTTTCTTTTGAAGCAGGTCTTTTGTGCTGGACATTCAGCTTTTATCAGATATCAGTCATTTGGAAAATCTCCAGTGTGTGTGTTCTTTTTCTTTCTGTTTTTGTTTTTTGATAAGCTCGTATCAGAAGTGCCTTGCCTTGTCAAAGAACTGCCGCAGGGCCTTGTGGCACTTCCTCTTGTTGCAGACTTCAGCTGTGGAGACGCGGCTGGTACAGGGGCTGATGTAGGCCGAGCGGTACTTCTTACACGTGTCGTTCAGGTTGCAGGCCTTAGCAGCATTGAGACAGTTGTTCTCTCTGGCCACTGCAGGTTCACCTAGTGACATAAAGGGGAGAGGAGACATTGGGGAGGGGAGAGGATGAAAACAAGAAGAAAGGGTTATAATCACAGAGGTCATCAAGAATGTGATGCTAATGCAAAGCAACCCAGAGATCACTAGAAAAAGCAGAAAGCGCTATCACTGCATAACTTATTGTCACATTCTTCATAAAAGTGACTGTGTGGGAGTGAGAAGGGGGACCCAGGTGCCGACACGGAAGTAGACGGAACTGAGTGTAAACAAAAGGCGAAACGTTTGTTAGGCTGAAAAAACATGAATACGAAAGCAAAGCAAGGCGAACAAGGGGCGAGAACTAAACCTATAACCTAAACTAGGAGAACTAAACTGAGATAACTATGACATTAGACATGAACAAGATTCTGACCTGAGAAACTATAATGAGGAAGAAACAAGAACATGAAACATAAACATGACCTGAGCAGAATCATGAACCACAGGCACTGACACGGCGTGGTGGGAGGAAACACGGACGACCTGACGAAGACGGAATGAAAACACAGACTAAATACACACAGGAGGTGATCAGGGGAAGTGGAAACACATGGGGAAACAGCTGACTGGAATAAACATAATGACACTGTGGGGGAAGTAAAACTAAACACATGAAACACGGAAACACCAGAAAACTAAAAAACTAAAAACAGGAAACAATGAGAAATGGAGACATGACAACACCAGCTAGACACTTGAGACATAAAACGTGGCGAGACAAACGCACAGGGATAAGTGAAAGTGCAACACTGAGGACAAGACAGACCACATAGTGACAGGAAAGACTCATATCTAAGGAGACACAGAAGAACCTAAACTAGACTTAAAACTCAAGAACTTAACATCTTTTCAACTGAACATAAGAAATCACAAATACAAAAATAAACTCAATATGCTGTGTCACAGACCCAGCCCCTGACACTTATTGTATAATGAACAAAGCATACGAATCCTCTGTGTCAAAAACAATCACAACAATGCAATACATCGTCAAATTAAAAGTGAAATGTATTAGCTTATGTAACACAACTCGTTTTCTTTAAGGCCATGTGAGGTGGCTTGTTTTCGGTCAACGAGGTTGTATCCTATCTCAGCTCCACATAAAAAAACACTTTAATTGTGGACCAAGACAATTAGCTAACTGTTCCAAAATAACTGCATTTTCATCTGGTGTAAGAGCTTACTCAGGCAAACACACATACACAAGCCTGGCCTTTTTAATTTGCTCCAACAACATTTTATGCCATTCAAAGTATATTAATGAGTGAGAATTTCTTCCTTTGGGCAATTGGTGATCTAGCCTAGGTGCCAAATCTACGCTATGTGTATCTATGTGTGGACAAATTAACAGCGACCACAGGCAGGCTAAAGGAGCTTAAAAAAAGCTCGGTGCATAAAAGGGCATCAGCTGAGCCAACAGCACGGAGATCAGCTGGAGTGTTGCATAGCTTCCCTCTCTGGGCTGTTGAACTAATAAAGTTCAATTTGTTTGTGGAAAAACTGCATTAGGACATCATATCTTATTTCACTATTAACAATCAATACGTGTATTACACTAGAAATGCAGCATCTAATAAGCTCTACGGAGCACACAGATTACACCTACAGATCATTACAAAACCGAAGCATATCAGCTGCAAAGGTCTCTCAACAAGAGAAGTAACAAAAGACTCAGAGACAATGTAAGAAGCAGAGGGCCGGCAGTCTAATAATGTTTTCTCAAACGAAGCAGATAACCTCAGCAACACATTTTCAACCTATATCGGTGTTTGTGTGCCTTAGTGTTTCCATTTCTGTCTTTGGAAGTGTGTGTGTGCATATGCTTATGCTAATTGTACAGAAGACCCCATTTGGAGTCTCACTTTCTGTTTAGCCTGTAACAAACAGTTGCCTTCATCTCCGTGGCCCTGCAGGCTAACAGGCATGCTTTTGTGTATGCATACAGTCGAGGTTCAGTACTTGTCACAGTCTCCAGTGCAGTGCATCGCCTGTCTGTCAGCCTGCGCTAATTGCCAGGGTTGTCCTCAATCCACCATTAATTAACATTTTTATACACCCCCTTAAAATATTTTCTTAGGTTAAAAAAAAAAAAGGAACAAAAACAGCATTTTTTTTCTTTATAACAGCGTCAATTAAAATGGGTGCAGCCCAGCGTGATAAACATACCGATGCTGCAGTGGCGGGGGGAGTATGGTAAGATCCGTTATCAAGTCGACAAACCCATCGGCTGATGAGTGCTGTGTTGTCCTGAGCAAACTGTGTTAATGAGATTCAACACATCAAGGCGAGGGTGGAGGAAAAAAGAGGGAAGAAGATAAAAGGGACCCAGAGACATGTGGGGATATGAGCTGATAGTCCAGCGAGGTATTAATTGGCGACATGGTGCTGTTTGCTTTACTACAGAGGAGGAGATCCTTGAGGTGAATGCTTCCCAAAACCTCCAGCCGACTCAGAGGAAAACCAGTGCTGACTCACTCATTGCCAGTTTTTACTATTTCTTTGCTTTCATGCTTTCACCTTACCTTTCACCTTTTTCTTCCAACATAGAAAAACAACACGCTTTTCCATTTACAAGACTTTCCCCCCCTCTCTGTTTGACCTGCCTCATTTGGTCCACACCTCCCTCTGTTAGTTTTCAGGCTCATTTGGCGGTATTAATTACAATGTATGCAATTTGTTTTGGTTTGAATGTTTTTGACAATTTTATATTGGAATCAAGTTTGAATTGCTTCATTGATTATTAATTTAGTTTTAATGCTGTGTGTATAAATGTCTAAACTATGAATAGTGTTATTGTACATCATCCTAAACAGGCGCATTCTCTTCTTTGTCTGCTATTAACATGATACTATAACAACTCATAATAAAATTCTATCCATCCATCCATTCTTATCTGCTTATCCAAACCAGGGTCCCAGGGGTGCTGGAGTCTATCCCAGCTAACATAAGGCAAGGGGTGGGGTACACCCTGGACAGGTTGCCAGTCTGTCACTGGGCTAACACAAAGAGACAGACAACCTTTCACACTCACATTCACACCTATGGGTAATTTAGAATCACCAGTTAACCTAACTGCATGAAGGAAGCCGGAGTACCCAGAGAGAACCCACAAGGACACTGGGAGAACATGCAAACTCTAAACAGAAAGGCCCAGGAATTTATTTTTTTTTTTATCTTGCTTTTATTACAGAGTGTTTTATGATCTTATTCTTTCTGTTTTATTTGCATAAACAAAGAGCCATGTTTAAGACAAATTTCTATTCAGTTACTGGCTACTGTTTTAACCCTGTCTCAAAGACGACTTCTGTTATAATGATAAGTCTGACCTAAGCCCCTAAAGATATTAGGACTTAACCGCAGGAACAGGGGACAAGACACAGTCACTTTCAGGTATTTCTTTTACACTCTGAATTGTTCTGTGACATCTATAGGGAAGATTAGAGACAGCATGTCTAGTTGAGGCTGGATATTCATTCACTGTACCCCATTTCATTTATAGTCATTTTAAATATAGCATGAGAACAAAGACCTGAAAAATGAATCACTTCCAGTACTGTAAAATTTGCTTTTCTAACATTTAAATGGCATTTTTATGTCACATGTTTATTTTACATGATTGTTTGTGCTTTTAACTCCCCCGTATCACCCCCACTTCTATACAATCAAACATGTGAACATTTTTTTTCCTTTCACTTGCTCAGATCAACTGCCTGACTCCAAAGTGTCCAATCTGTAGTTGCCCCATGCACTTCTTTAAGAGGTTTGTTTTTTCCCTTGTTTATGTTCAACTCTATTAGTACAAACTGATGTAACTAAAAAAAAAAAAGCTTCACAAAGCTTCATGTATCATTTTAGAAAGTCCAAGACTTTTGCAGTTTGGGAGGCATTCACAAGTTATTTTTTTAAAGTGTTCTCATCAAAATAGAGTTTTTAATGTTAGGGACGCAATATTTCCTGAAGGGAAAAAAAAAAAAAGCTTGTGTTGTAGGATTAGTACAAATCAAGACTTTTCAAGACCCTTTGAGGTTGAAGCCAGCTAGTATTTTCAACTATTATGCCTGCCTTAATAAAGGCTTTTAATGTACTTTGGATCCTTACTCTGGCTGAGAGCCTGAATCGTTTTTTAATTTTTCCTAGCATTTAGCTTCAAAAGTACTAGAATTATTCATGGACTAATATTCATAGACGATATATATACACACATGTATAGAGGTACAGCTGACTGAACCCTTTCCCTCTGAATTCCTTTTTCTTTTCATCAGATATATTACTTTTGCTTTGATATCTCTCATCTGAGCCTGCATCCGCCATAACAGCACATGATTGACAGTCCCATGGACTCTTCTCCCTGACTAGATGAACACGCTACTCATTCCTCTGCCATCAGTTGTCTGATTTTCGGACCGTAAAAATATGGCACCTGTTCAGACAGCATCAAATTTCTGCCTAACTATTCCCTCAGATGAGTTTGTGAATACATCTGAGCCAAGAAATAGGTCATGCACTTGGAAAATTGGGCTTTGTTTTACAGCTGTTAAACCGTGTTTAATTGTTTGTTGACAGGCACTTTCAAGTTGCAGCACAGTATGTCATCATCTAAACACTTCTTAGTGAAATCCGAACACACCTGATGCTCTGGATTAATGAGACTTAAATGTAAGGAGGAAGGAAAGTGACAATTCTGACTAGTTCTACGGTACTCTAGATGTTTGGACTTTCAACAATTAGTCAGTGTTTGACTGGTTTCAAATGCATTTTGAAACATGACAACCTAACGTACACAAGATTTTCCTGGCTCAAAGTGGGTCTTTGAGGGGTGAATGAGCAAATAAGGTAGTCTGCATGTAGTAAAGGCAAAGTATCTGTGTTAGCTTACTTAACTGAAATCTGTGTAAACTAAAACAATTTAGTTATTCCAGGCAACACTAATATATTCAAAAGAACAGCTTTATTCATGTGCAATAATTTAGATGTATTGTCATGGCTCTGTTCTGGGTTTTTTCCACGCTTTCTTGTGCACATGGAAAACTAGAGGCAACAGCAAGATGCCCACACAGAACAGAACTAGCATCAATAATATCATGTTTAACCCTGATTAAGTTATTAAATACAGAAGGTGGGTTGCAAAGTGGCCTGCAGATGGCTTGTAACTTTGGAGCAGCATAAACACCATGTCCTGTATGAGAATTGCCAGTTGTATGTATAGTGGGGCAGTTCAGTTAGTCAAATTTACCTTCACTTACAGTTCTGGCTGTAAAAAATCTGCATACAACCAGAGCAACAAGCAGCATTCCCCCTACAGAGATTTGATCCGAAACATCCTGGAATCTGTCCATCATTGCACAGAGAGATAGAAGACAATGTAACATGACCTAAATGGTAACACTGGGAAAAGGTTTCATCCAAACAGACTCACTCAGTTGCTCCTCAGTGACCAGTGGTGCTTTGACAAATAGCCGCA
Organism: Simochromis diagramma; assembly: GCF_900408965.1. NCBI lineage: Eukaryota > Metazoa > Chordata > Actinopteri > Cichliformes > Cichlidae > Simochromis > Simochromis diagramma. Next base: position 6,157,485 of record NW_024386892.1, on the reverse strand, counting down.
GTATCATGGCTTTACCCCAAGGGCCCATTAGGACAAATACAAAGTTGGACTATTGCAGTGTGAATGTGTGAATCAAGTTTTTGTGGATACATACCCTTCCTGCATCAATCTGCCCACATCCTTGAGTCTGAATATGTCTGTTTTCCTCACGCAAACATGCACAAAAACATGTTTGTAGTATTTTGCTTATACCCGCCTGCGCCCCTAGTGTCAGCAAATACATTTAATGAACTCCCTTTGCACTCCTGGCAGATGGCATTGTCTCTCCAAAACACAGGCACACACACAAACACACTGCGTGCTATGACAGGGCCCATACAGGGTTGGGGCCGGGGCCATCTGGAGGCCTGGTAGGGGGAACGAGGCCCCCCCAGTGGCTCATGTTTCCGATTCAGCCTCAAATTGATTATCATGTCGCCTGTTTCCTCCAGTCCCGCTGCCACCCTGCCCACCACCCCCACTGTCTAATTTCAATTACCACGGGACACCACAGGGTCGAATCCTGACCTCATCCACCTCTGTACTCCCCACCACTTGTTCAGCCCCTCTTCTCGTCTTTTTCTTTCTTCTCCTTCTCTCTTTTTCTGTAACTCCCCTGAATCTCCTTCCCTGTTTCTCTTTTCTTCTTCACTCTTTGTGCTCCTCTTTCATGTCTTTATCCATGCAGCTCTGGATGTATTCCAATCATTACCTCCCTTCCTCTTTCTCCATCATAATCATCCATCTCTAGACTTCTCTCTTGTGGCTTCCATCGCTCTTGTTTTCCGGTATCTCCTCTCCCCTCTGCCATCTGTCCTTTATTTTGTCTTTGGAGTGAAGTGTAGCCATTTAATGGCCTTCGGTGGCCTTTGTATGACTTTCAAATTTTCATTATTTACCTTATAGGAAGGCTAGTTGTGATATTGGGTTTTTGTAGTGTGAATTTAAAACTACCCTTCCTTTTTTCCGTTTTTCTCTGTCAAGGTTGTACTTTTCCAGGCGAATATTGACTTTTGTGCTATGATTGATATCGATTGCTAAGGAAAACTGTGTAAAAATGTATGAGTCAACCCTGAAATCCAACTTGACTTCAACCTCCACTGGTGGAAGGCATGTTTTTCACTCTCCATGTCATTGATATGAGCGTACCATTGTCCTTGCCTTGAGCCTTGCTATTGTTGCAGTATGTAACTGTCCTTGTTATAGCCGTTTTAAATATAATGACATTCTGTTTTCCCAGCAGTGTTTGTCACTAGCGGTTTTACTCCAGTCTGACAGAACATATTACCGCACTTTATCCAGTCATTTGGGGGTCAGCGAGGGGAAACTGGGAGCACTTGACAGGTGTGTTTGTTTCCACTACTCATAGCTCTGCAGCAGTGGAAACAGTCAGTGGTTCCATGCTGTGTCACTGGGTGACTGCTCATAATTCACAGCCTCTTTGTTTGCTAAGTACAATAAATGCGCAGGGATTTGTCCTGGTGGTGTGCCTGCAAGGGATTAAAGAACAAACAACGTGACACCCAGGGCCAAGCAGACTTCATAGACAGTGAAAGGTGACAGCTTTAAAACACTACATATTAAAGTCTAAAAATAAATATATTTCTGTTGCTATTTTAAATATTTGCTTCATGACTCTGCTTTCAAACTGCACCAACTCAATTATTGTTTTTATTAATTACTGTGTGGAGGACTTTCGGCTTTTCAGAGCTGTTGTTGTTGGGTTTTTTTTTTTTTTTTTTTTTTTTTAAACACATTTTGCATTAACTCTTTAGGAATTGTTGCAGGTGCAAGTGAGCTAGGCCATCAGTAGACCTAAAAAACAAAACAACAACAACAACTAACGAATAATGAAGAGAGAGCAAAATCTTAAAGAGTAGCCAAATCACCATTTTGGTACATTCTTAAAAAGAAGGAATGCAGAGAGTATGTGAAGGAAGCTGCAGTAAATCAGAATGTCACACAAAACAAGAGTGGTAACAAAGCACTAACACAAATTGAAGCAACATGAGCCTCAGTAAAAACAGTAGCTGCTCGGATCTGAAAAAGGGTCGGTACGTCATCACTTAACAAGCAGATATGGGTGATTTCAATCTGTTACACATTATAGGCCTTGATTTTAAAATGTGATGTTCACTTTTTATTTCCCCTTAGAATTTTTCCCAACCGTAAACTTAATTTGCTCTGCGCTTGTCTTGATTATTCATTGTCTAAATTATTTTCCTTGCACCTCCTTCCCACTTTGAGAAATTACCTCACAGTCAGATTCAATAGAAAAATTCTAACATAATAAACGAGGCCTGAGGTCTCTTCTCTGGGAATCTGCTCTCTCCCTCTCTCTGTTGATTATCAGTGGTGAGTTACACTGCCATCTGCTTTAATGGGCTCCACGCTTGAAAGTGCAAGACAAGCAGAAATGGAGAGTGTGGTGTGGTGAAGAAGGAGCCTTAAGGTTTACTCATCTTTCTTGGCCTCTTTCTATTTTTCTTTCCTTTCTAAACTATGTACCTCGTTCTTTTCTCTGTGCTTTTCTGATTCTCTGCTGGCTTCCTCTACCTCCCTTTTACTTTCTTTCAGTGTGGTTAATAATCTCACTCTTCCTCCAAACACTGTCCCAGTGCAATAAAGCCACATGGCACTTGGTGCAGCAAATACCATAACTCACAGTTCCTAGTAATTGATCCCTGTAGTGCAACAGTCTCTTTCTCTTTTCCCTTTCATTCCCACCCTTCCATCTATATCTTTTCCTTCCCACCTCTTGTCATTTGTACCAACTTTTCCCTTCCAATTTCATCAAATGCATTGAGGCTAGTCCAATAAAAATCCGCCAAAGACAATTATTTCTGTCTCTCCCATTAGCTGCTTTCTGTTCTCAGTTTCCTGAAATCACATCGCACTGCAGTGTTATACTTCTCCCTCCGTCAAGAAATCCCTTCACCTCATTTCATCCGTCCTGCTTTGCTAAAATTACAAGCCAGGTCCCGACAGGAGTGCTTACCTGATTACTTAAATTGCTCTCAGACCCTCATCAGGTCTTCCAATTTCATACATGAAAGGTATTTTCTTGCCTGAAATTTTGCCTTTGGTCCAAATTTGTCCTCCTCAAACCTGGGATTTTGAGAGCTGGAACTGATAGAGGAGCAGCAGTACAACCCTTTGGCAAATGGTGTATGCTGGCTAGAAAAAAAGTTTCCCTCCTCTCAGCTTTATGTTGGCCCTATATCCCAGCCAAAACTTATTTCCTTTTGAACCCCCCGGTCTACTTTGCAATATCAACAAGCTATTAGAAGCATGCCTCTCATGGTTGAGTGGTTACCTTCAACACCTCTGGAACTAGATGTTCCCCACATGGCTGGAATCCCAGCCGAGTTTTACTCCTTTGATTCCCTTACTTCGACTTTGTCCCAGCTTTCAAAGAGAGGTAAGAGATAGCATGTTAATTGTTGATTTCTCTTTAATGTTTTCTCTAAAACAACTTGGGATTCAGAGGGAACAACATGTTGTCAAACTACGATTAAATTCTCTCAGTCCTTCTAGGATGGGAGAAAAGAAACTGGCAGCAGTGAGCCAGTAAGACAGTCATATTGTTGGGACAAAACCCTGAGAAGCTCTCACGTGTTTGAACCAGAAGCACTGCAGCACGTTCAACAGACCAAAGCTCTGTGAGAGAGGAAGAAAAAAAACTTGAGGAGGCAAAAGAAAAGGGGAGTGGGAGGAAAAGAGAGGGAGAATTGCCTTGGCTCTCCACAGTGATGAATCTCCAGTGAGGCCTGTTTCATAACCCGTCTGCCAGTGTGGAGATCAGCCGGTAAGAGCAGGCCCTTTGGGGCTGCAGGAGAAATATATGGCTCTTTAATAATCTCCACAAACACACTCCAGTACAGTATTGTACAGTATACCACCCCCACACAACTCCCACCCTGGTCCAACCCTCTGAACACTATCTACACTCTTAGAGTTCTTGTCATATAGATTTTTGTTATGTATAGATTTTGGTGGCCAGAATGAGGAAAAGTAACCCAATGTGGTAATAAATGGAAAAAGAAAATCTATTGTCCGAGTTGTGACTTGCTTTATATGACAGTTTAAAAAGTGCCATAAATATGCCACTATGAAGCTTAGCACTTGAGATATATATATATATATATATATATATATATATATATATATATATAAATAAACACACTGTTTGCCAGAAGCACCTGCTCTAAAAGCAAAAACGGTAAAAGTTGCAAGGTCCTTCACTCTCATTAAGTATTTTTAGTTCTGACACAAAAATGTACTTCAGTGGAAGATTCAAACATTTCATAATGACTCAGCACATTAACTGATATTTAGAGAGCTTTGCCGATTCCTATACCCGGTTAAGAATCTGCAAGTGGAGGGGTCAAGTGGTTATATGCGCTGGTTTGTTCTAGAAATGTTGGTATAAACACAGATGAACTGCATCATATGTGTCTGCTCAGACCTTCTCCTGTGAATACAGCCATCTATTACCCGTTTTGTGGTCTACGTGGAAAAGTTTAATTTAAAAGTTGTTAAATGAGTTGGGAAAAAAAGGCAGAACATTTTGAGTTTTTAAGTCTAAGTCTGGTGTTGTAAAATAGCTGATACTCTACCTATCACCATGTTGATACTACTTCTACTGACCATAAACAACACTTCAAACAGTACTAGCCTTCTTATTCTCAATTCACTAGATCCAGGCCATTATCTTGATGCCAGACTTTGTGGCCTCTAGTTCAGTACCTTAAAGCTAATGCATCATCGCCCTACCTCACACCAACTGCCACCCTCATATCTGGAGAATACCCCTAACACCCATTTCCTTCTGCTTAATATACCCAGCCATTCTGCTTTCCACTGGTCCCCTGCTCGAATGGCTTGTCCCTTCTCCCCAACCACCAATATGTCCCAACCCTTCTGCCTTTACCGTCCCCAACACGCGCTCCCTCTTTGAACATCAAACAGTCCGCTGCAGAGATGGATGTGGACATCTAACAACTGCTGAACCTGTTTACTCCTGTGTGAGTACAAGTTGCAGCACAAGCACATGGTGCATGAATGTATTCAGCACCTCACTTGCGTCTGTCAGATTGATTTACAATAGTGGCAACGATGTGCCAATGAATTTGTTACGCAGTCGGGAATAAGCCGGAGCTGGGGGGGCAGTTATTGTTGTCCGTAATTAGTCCTGCTGGCGCCCTCTCAGGTATCTATGTGCGAGAGAGTGGTGAGCAGATAAAAAGAGAATGAAACTGCAAGGGAAGGCCAACAGGAGAGGCAGAAAGAGGATGCAGTTCCCAACAAAAAGTTAAATGCAGAGACTGTCAGCACTTTTCTTGACGAGAGAAATTGAGAAAAGACAGAAAGACAGGATGATTTCTCTTTTTTATCCTGCAAAAAAAAAAAAAAAAAAAAAATCAACAAAAACATCACCACATTCCCCATCAATCCAGGTCATAGACTCAACAACAGCACCACAGCCATGCTTCCTTCAGCCATCGTTCATCTCTTTCGGACCACTAAAAGAGGGAGAAATCTGTGCAACTTTCCCCTTTATGACAGGAGGAGGTGATGGCTGCTGAAAGCAATCTGACGGCTCAGGACTTTCCGATCGATACTAAGAGGCGGCAGCGCAGTCAGCTAGTGCAGTACTTGGGCAGAAAGGAAAAAGAGAGAGAGGCTGTCACTGTTGAGCCTGGATAAATAGATCACCGGGTTTACCAGCAGTCACATTTGACTGCTAACCGCACTCTTTTTAATCTTCCAGCCTGACAGAACTATCTTAACCCAAATGAGAGCTAGGTAGCAATTCATGAATCCAGGGAGACATTTGGGACTGAAAAGTATGATTCACTATAAATAACTTAAATTGCAGGACCTGTGGATCAAGCCCTTTAAATATTCATCCTGCCTAAGTGCCCTGGAGCAATCCAATCCAATCTAATTTTATTTATATAGCACCAGTCCGTGACAAAAGGCACCTCAAGGCACTTTGTACTATGAGATAAAGACCCTACAGTATTACAGACAGAACCTGAACAATCAGATGACCCACGATGAGCAAGCACTTGGCGACCATGTTGAAGAAGAAGTCTCTCTTAACGGAAGGAGACCCCTGACATACCGATGCTTAGGGAGGGGCAGGGTTGGGGCAATAAGACAGAAACAAGGAGCAACAAACAGAATAAAGCAAACTAAAAGAGAAAGTAGAGAGAAGCTAATGATATGGAGCAGTAGCATAGAAACTCATGGGAAGTGAAAAGAGGAAAAAGTAGAGGAAATGCTCAGTGCATCATGGAGGGTGTAGGAACCACAAGCATCCCTGCACTCTGACAGCAAAGCTCTCTGTTGAGATAATATAAGGTCTTTAAAATAAGGATTTTAAATTCAGGAAGCCACTGAAGAGTAGCTAATATATAAGAAATATTTCTCTTTCTTGCTAAACTGGATCCACTGAATGCTTTTCAGGGAGCCTTCAGGATGACCAAACAACAGCAGTTTGTGTCTAGAAGTCACATATGCTTTTTCAGCATTAATCTGAGAGTAATTTTCCTAATTTCGTCAGCACTGGCAGGTAAAAGAAGACAGTGCAAGGCATGGAACTGCAAAGAGCTCTACAGGTATATAGATAAACATGTGCTCTATTATGTAACTAATCACTGAGACATCAAGGATTTTGTTTAAGGGAGAACAAACAGGTTGCTGATCCATGCCTGAATACAAGCATGCTTCCCTCTGGAGACTTACGCTGCTACTATCATGACTAAAAATATTCCTCATTTGGTGTAAACACAATCTAATGATAACAAAATAGGCAAAATGATTCACATCAAATGTAGAAAAACACCTGTTACCTAATGGAAAATACTATCAAAAGTGAAAACCGCCAATAAAATGTGAGGCACTGTCGGCAGAATGAGATCATTGTGAGATCTGGACAGTGTCTACAAGCAGTTTTAGGCTGCTATATGTTCTAGATGTAAACTTAGTATTTTGTTTTTAAGGTAACAACTTGTGTTATAATGAAAACATTAGAGGCAACATTGTGTTCGCACATACTACAGTGGGGTTGCTAACACATGTGTAGACATAAGCTGCTGGGACACTTCACAGAAACTTGGTGTTTTTAGCTAACCAAAATGCATTTTCTTAGCATTTTAGCTTTCTGTTGCTTATCATGGGACTGAAACGTTTTCCCTCTAGTTAGCATGGCTTCAACACTATTGCATACTTTGTTCTGGTTTTATGGGGGAATGGTGTGTGTTTTATGAGTTATATGTGTGTGTTTCTGTAGCTCAAGTCCTCTACCAGAGGCCTGACAGTTTGAGGGTTCTGTGCTGAATCTTGGCTTTTCGTGTGTTTGCACTCTTCTGGATAGAGACCACTAATGTTCTGCATGGAGTCTGCTGGAGCCACTCTTCCAGTTTCAGGGTTACAGCTCATAATGCTCCTATTACCAATGGACTAGCTTCTGCATCTGCTCCACTTGTTCCTTTAGTCCCTGGTCCTTTTCTACTTTCTCGTCCTCCTTCTTCCTGAAGTTGCTGTCAATCATCACTATGCCCGGTTGGTTGGCCAGCAGCTGTTTGTCTGTCTGGAACTTAAAATCCCACAGTACACTAGCCCTGTTGTTCTAAGCCACCTCTGGTAGCATCTCCCATGGGGACCTAGAGACTTCTAGTCTATATGCAGGACAGGTGTTCCTGTACACTATCCCAGCAACGATCCCAGAGGTTGTGATGCTCAATGTCCGCAGTTATGGCTTGCAGGTACATCCTGCCACTATGTGTTGGATAGTCCCCGGTAAATCTACCTGGGAAGATTATGACATGTTAAGACACACCTGAATGCTTCAGACAAACAAACTGCCAAAACTGTTTCCATATGGAAACAATAAGGATGTACTTACTTTCTCACAGGACTGCAAAAAGTCTTCTGAAAACGTTCTTTTTCATCATAACTATCATCACAAGGAAAGAAACTAAGTTGAATCCTTGGCCATCAGATCAATGAACTGGTTAATGAAGTGACTCTGTGATAGAAGAACTGCTCCCTGGATTTACAGCCCAGATATTGAGTCTATCACATATTTTGATGTAGAGTACATAAACATGGGTTATCTTGAGGAACAGACACGGACGTGGCCTGTCACTCAGACAATCTCTATACCTCACATCAAGCCAGTGAGATATTTTTATATGTTTACATCTCTTTGCTACTGTGTTTCTTTTGTCCATAAATACATGTCCAAGAAAACAAATCCCTTGCCATCCCAAACTCTTGCCCTCCCTTGTATAACTGACATAGAGATGGGCGATATCAGCCAGTGCTCTCTCCTCCACAAGCCTTTTGCAAAGGCATGGGAAGCTTTTGATTGATGATGTTCATTTTCCAAGCTGTGTCTTGGACACTTTAGCTGCATACAACCCACTTCTTTTGGGCTATATGTTTTTAATTTAACATCCAGACGTGTCAAAGTCTGGCTTGAAGATGGATGAGAACTCCTCTACCTCTGCTGGCAGGTTGAAAGAGGAAAACTGAGTGGGAGGGGTGGAGTTGTAGTTGGGGTGGTGGTGGTGGAGGAGGGGGCTGAATAGTAAGATACAGAGTGTACAAAAGCTGCCTTATAATGAAAAAGAAAGGAAAGTGAGTGCTGCCGACGCTGTCCAGACTGCTGACAAAGGCGGATGAGATGAGAGACAAAACGAGTGAGCAAGAAAGAGAAAGACAGAGGGAGAGTGGAGGAGAATTGAAATGGAGAGACAAAAGCACAACTGGCATTTGGGGAGAAGAAACTTTGTGGGAGATGGGCGAACAATGATGGTAAAAGTGGAAACAAAGAAAGATAGACAAAGAAGAGGAAGAGTGCACACATTTCCCTCATAGGGGATGTTAGTTGTAACAAAAGCTTTTTTTTTTAAATCACAGGCAGGGCTACAGTGAAACTTTTTTTCTAACTCATTTTCTAACGAATATAAATTCTATTAGTTTGTACAGGAATTATTGAAGGGGAAAGCTGAAGTACTTTAGAAGTCTCCAGTTTTGCACACAAAGTTTGTAGCATACTTGGTAAAAAAAAAATAAAATAAATGAAAGGTTCTTTTTTATGGTTCTTGTTTGCATTCTTCTGCAAACACGTGACATCGGTGCTTCCTCACTTAACAAGACATTTCCAACCATTTGCACATTTTATCTTTCTAGATGTTTGATTAGATGTCTTACATTCTTTTCAGAAATTAAAAGTCAAACTTGCATCAAATAGATAATCCATCATGTGTGTGTGAGAATTTGCAGTAAGCAAACGCAGACTTTTCAGTTATGCTACGATAAACAAATACACCCAGACAGCAGACACATTTAGGCTACACACTTGGGGGCTACTCTGTGCCGTAAATGACGTGACCACAAGAAAACTGCAAATGTTGGCAACATTTGAGCTGTATTTGATGATACTGGTATGACAAATGGAAGACGAGCAGATGATCAGATTTCAGGTCAATAAATACACACAAATCTGGGCTCGTATGAAAAGTAAAGAAGATGCCATTACTGCACTGGGATCTCTCTACAAGTTGAGCACACGTTTTAACAACAATGTATAGGAAAGCAGGGAGGACTTGTCTCACTACAGGGGCACTGGGCAGAAGTAATTTAGCAGAAAAGACTTTGTTACAAATAATAACGCCACAGAAAATTTGGTTAACAGAAGTCAGTCTCACAGTGCCTCATTTGCAGCTGCCTAGCTTAACAGTAGAAGACGAATATAACATCCAGGACTCAAAAAGCAACGCAGGCACAGAAGTGCCTTTAACCTTAATGTCCACCAGGAGGCTTCCAGTTCAGTAGAAGTCTACGGGAAAATGGGCTTGACTTCTGTAAACACTTTCCTAATGAGTTTATGAGCTCACTTACTCATTTCAGGTCATACTGAATAAAAAAAAATGTCTAAATTTTTTTATCATCTTGGTGGCTCTAAGTTTCAGAAAGCGACTGCGGTAATGGTGCTGCAGCCAGTGGACACACAAATCAGTCATCGGATTCTAGACGACTAGTTCATGAATATTTTACTAACAATTTTGTCTAGTTGCACCTCAAAGACTGTATATTGCCAGCATTTCTTGATGAAACAAATTTCCCTTCATGCAGCCTTATCCTAAGAGGGAAATACAAAAGAAATGGTTTTACCTGGAAAGCCAATGAGCAACATGAAACTGCAAGCTGATTTTAGAGTCGTGTACTGTGAAGCTATACCAGACAGTGCTGACATTTAGTTTACAGTGTAAGGCCAGTGAAGATCTGTGCCTGTAGTACCCATAAAGATTTCTCCCATAGCACAGGATCTGGTGGGAGTCTGGGGGCTGGGGAACAGAAGGGTTGTGTGATGAGTTCATGATTAAATGAGATTAGTTAATGATTACCTAATGACTCGACAGGCGACCCCAGCCTCATTTACTGACCAGCGACTTCCCCTGCATACTCTTATTTGGCATCATGAAAACAATGGGTCAGTGTGCTCAGACAAAGCCTAATTACATTGACTGTGGATGCTGTCTCATTTCAAACCTTATATTTCAAAGAGTAAACCCCCAAAAAACAAAACAAGAAACCCACCTCCATAAGTTTAGAATTAGAATTAGAATTCAACTTTATTGTCATTGCACATGCACAGGTACAGGGCAACGAATCTGAGCCAGTTTAGGTTTATATTCTTTGCTTTCCCACCCTTTCTGTCTCGCTTTTAGACCGTCTGCATTGCTTACAGTCCATGTTTCATTCAACAACTCTGTTCTGTACCTTTCAGTAAAATCAAACCAAATAAAAAGCACTCAAAGGAAATCAGCAAAGGCTCCAGTGCCTTGACCATCCATTTGGTCTCACTGTAGAGGTTTAAACACAGTGCCTCAACTGATTCTATAAGGCAGCCTGCTGAGTGACTCAGGATCCATGAGCATTTCCTATCTATTACCAGGTGAAAGTGAAATTGACAGAGTGAAGAAGAAAGCTTCTGGAAATATATTTTGAGTGTGGGCTGCCCTTTACTCTTGCTGTGCCAATAAAGTTATTTGTCTTTTTTGACAATCCTGCAGGACTTAGTTTGTTGTCTGTTGCTTCTAAAATTCGAAGCTTGCAAAGTTACAGCTTATCTGCTTTGACCTCCAAAAGTGGACTTTTTAGAGACTTCAAAGAGTTTTTGTGGTTGTTGTTTTTATGTTATTTTATTCCTAAATTATTACTGAACTGCAGTGGAGAAAGCACATTTTGGTATTTTCCACTTAAGCCAAGCTTACAGTATATACATATTGTTTGTTTGCGTGTAGCTGAAGCTGGTAGAAGAGGCCAGTTAGTAAGACAAAAAGTTTGTGGCTCAAAGACACTTAAAGTGAAATACTGAACATGAAATATAGGAGTTACTACTATCACATAAACTCATCTGTTAACCTCTTGTAAAAAGTTAGTTTAAACAAAACAACTTCTTTACAAAACAGAGAAAGTCACATTTTATAAAATGAAAACAAAAGTGAGTCTCATCAACAGCAGACAGAACCAGGCAGGACTGACTGTATATAAAACTGTTAGACGGTTTATACACGAATTGGCCAATGGGGGAAACTCATTTGTTTGCAAACAGCAATTAAATTGTGCCACATCCATCCTTTACATACAGTCTGTGGTCTCACTTCAGCCAAATGATGTTTAAAGTACATAAAAGCTGAATGTAATAGATGGAGCATCCTCCTGATCAAACCTCCCCAAACCTCAACATGAATTTAAAGCTTTAAGCTGTTCAGAAACAGTCGTTTACAGTCGCCACTAAAAGAAATGTTGAGTCACTGACATCTTATAAAGAAACAAATGTTTGTTTCCATCCATTTTGTTTTGTTCTGAATAAGGGCAGCTGAAATCTTAAATATTGGCTTTTTCTCTTGCTAACTCAGGGTGGGCGCATGTTTTGTTATTAAATTTAATGAAGGAAAGAAAAAAAAGAATCCCCTTGTTAAAAAAGAAAAATAATAAAAATCTGTGTTTTTCATGTGTTCAGAACTTTCTATTAGCCTAAATGCATGTGTTTGCTTCAAGTTCTTTGATCAAAAGATTGGCCAACCAATTATTTTCTTATTAACACTGTCAGACATCGTGTAATGCCGTGGAAGTGTTTGACTTGTTCAGAAATCCTCTGTTTGAGTGACAGCTGAGATTTAGCTGCTACACAGCACACGTCAGCAAAGGTTTGTTCATCCGCTTTGCTTAATCCTGTTTGTTATCTAAATCCACTGTTTTCTTTATGACTGAAAAGGGATAGAGGTGTGTGTGTGTGTGTGTGTGTGTCCATGTGTGTTTATAGTGGAGTATAAATTTGCAAGTTTAGCTCTGTGTATCATTGCGCACTCAAACCCCTGTTTATGACTGCATGTTTGCCCACCTGTATGCGAGTGCAGTCACATAAATATGCACATTTACCTGTGTGTGTGTGTGTGTGTGTGTGGTTACTCGGTTCTGTCTAAATGCCTGCCTGTGGTTTATGGATATTCATTACAGAACCATTACAGCAGAGGTTACACAGGACGGGGGGGATGTATTATCTGCTAATGCATAAAATACAGTCTCCCACAAACACACGCGCACACAGACACACACATACATGTCCATATCTCTTCACATCTCAGGAATGAAAGCATCAATCATCCCGTGTGGAGGATCGACCCGAGCGTCTACGACGCCGTGTAGTGAGATGATGAGAAACAAATCACCCAAACACATTCCTATCTGCTACTTCCCGGACAATTGAATCACTGCAAGTCACAGCGGCAAATCACCGCCTCGCAGGCCCGACATCCGTAAAGACGACTCACTTGTAATTGAGCTTTATTAAAATGGGAGCGCGTCAACGACAAATAGATCGCAGTCGCTGGCTTTTCACGAGGCAAACTTTCATTACATTCAACAGCCGCTTCACTTCCTCACAAGGTCGATCAATCCCGTATTCCTCACCGGATCGATGGGATTGATCTGCATAGCCGACTCCATCGTGTGACAATAACAGCTGGCTGATGTCCCGCCCAAGGCGCTGTCAGTTGAAACGATGGGTGTTTTTATTTACTACTTGTTTCATCAAAGTGAAACAGAGTAAAACTGTGCCTCATATGCTCAGGATAGATTTCAATCATTGGAAAAATGAAAAGAATGCCACGGAAGTTATGGAAATATCAATGTGCCGAGATATTGTGATATAGCGGGAATTTTAAATCTATAAGTTGAAATTTGTTCATGAGAAAAAAATCCAGAACCTTTAAATTCAGTGATAAAATTATGCCCAGGAATAAATAACAAAAATAAATATTTGTCTCAAATGTGAATGTTAGTTAAAGACCAAATAAGCAGAGCACATTACTAATAATGGGTACAGAGACACAGTTTCTTAAAACTAGGTCTTTCAAATGTAAGTATTTGAGGTTTCTCATTCCTGCTGAGTTTCAGGCATTGTTTAGTTTAGCTCTTTGTTTGGTGAAAGTTATTACAAAAGAGGCTGAGGGCTGTTTGACTTTGTTAGAGCGAGCGCTCCCCGTGTGCCTGCGGTCATGTTCAGGAGATAAACACAGGACATTAGCTTCAGGTTGGATGAGCCTCAGGGGCTACATGAACTAATCTCCTCTAATAGACAGCAAATATTCACTCATTACACCCGGAGTGTTCAGTGCTGGTCACTTCATCCCTGTTTGACTTGCGCAAAGACGCTGAGCTATAGTTAAAACAAAACCATGAGAAAGTGTGAAGTAGAGCAGAAGTTAAACGTTAACCATTGGCAAGGACATGGCTTATAACCAGAACCAATGACAATGAATAATTATCCTCATTGTCTTAGAAAATCCAGCCTTGACAAGAAAAAAGTTACTGAATGAACAATGATGCCGGCTGTGAGTTTAACCTCATATTTCGAGGTCCTCATTTTTTGGTGTTTATTTTAATAAATTAAAAGAATGGAAAATGCAAATTGATCAGTGTTCATTGTGAACACATACACACAAAACAAAATCTGATCTGCTTATTTAATAGCATCTGTTTGAAAACTCCAGGTACGTTTTGGTTTGTTGTTAAACAAATATTTCTGTTGTTCATCCCTTAATTTTTATCTTGGTACTTAAAGTGTGATTTTCCACTGACAAAATGAAATAAAGATTTAAAGAAATTCTGAAAATTGGCGTGTAAACTGATCACAACTTGGACAAATACAAAGACATGCGAGTGACAACAACTAGAAGTAGAAATTGCATCATTTCAAGAGCGAAGGAGGCAGAAAAGTATGTTGTGTCTTTTTTTGTGAAAGGGCCTTTCCACAACAGACAGCTGAGAGGAGGAGGACAGAGGGGGAGAGTGGCAGAGTGGGACAGACAGAGAGACACTGACAGACAGAGACAGATGGAAGCTGAAAAGAAAAAAAAAAAATGGTATGCACGAGAGGAATGTTCTTAAGGGGTTTTCCTCCCAGACAACGAGAGATTGTTGATTTAAACTGAGATTTAAGCAGCTGCAGCAGTGGATTATACATTTAAGTCGTCTTCTACTGTCCATCATTTCACTTTTTAGCCAATTTATCTACACACGTTCCAGCTTCATTCCATGTGAGCACGTTTTTGTTGTGCATGTTCCTGTGCGTTAACCAGGTACCATATATCTATGAGAGTGTGGTGCAGAGCACAGCTGTGGAAGTGGAACGCACACTGCAGCAGCAGTGATTGACCATATTCCCCCTGGAAGGAAACATAGTGTCTGTGCATCTCTGCATGCATCACGCACCGAGCTGGGAGAACACTGATAAACCTGCCGCAGCCTGATTACCTGCCCGCCAGATTCACTCACTCAACAAATCCCGCTTAGGCCGAGGCCACATTGCAGATTTGTATTCATCAACGAACACTTTACCCGCAGTCAATCTCCATGGTGTGCGCTAATCAGGACCTTCAGAACAGCACTGGAGACTATTAAGCAGGACTCAACACAGTCGAGCCCACTCCATTTCCGAAAGCACGCCTGGAGAGGCACCGATGGAGCCATCACCTCTGCTGGTTGTTAATTCACTCTTTTTCACGCCGTTGCTCCTTGTCTCCCTGTAAGTCGCTCTTTCTGTTCGTCTTCCTGTCTCTCTCTTGCTAACTGCTCCTCAGTGATTTGCTTTTGCCAAGTTTGATTCATACAAACTTCTCGTTGCCTCTCTACAATATTTTAGCTGATTTTCTGTATTTCCTACAGCAATTCTCTCTCTAGTGTCTGCATGTTGATGAGGGGACCTGTATCGAGCGCTGTGGCTGTATTAATCAGGGGCACATGGAGCCATTCCAGGGACTCTGGGCCCATTACTGAAACATTTAATAATTGATCAGGTTACTCAAACACGCACAGGCTCTCGCACACAAGCTAGTACATCCACAGAGAAACTGCATATGTCAACGTTTGTCAGGACTGCAGTACAAATTAGTCATCAATTCGAGAAGGGAGCCGTCAGGTGAGGAGCTGAAAGCTGACAAAAATGTGCATACAGTTACTTAAAATAACCAAATATTCAAAATACACTGTTGTTAAATATATATTTAAAAAAAAAAAAACCCCACACACAAAAAGAAAACTCTCAGCTTCAACTGCTTGTTTTAGTTTTCATGTTTTTTCCGTTTTGTTAAAATAAATTAGAAAAGGCAGTTTTAAGTCAAATAAGCCTTACTGCCAATTTTACATGTCACAGTCAATCACAGAATTAGTTTTATGGAGAACTACTCAGCCCGTGTAAAGAATCACAGATGTCTACAGCAACTTTGGAAAAAACTTGAGGAGCCTGAGAAAATAACCCACTTTACAACCTTTGCCTGGGTCTGAAGAGTACACATTTCTACAACAAACCATGAATGGATTTCCAAACTTGACCCGTAAAAGAAGCCGATAATGTCACAGCTGAGTCCGCTTCAATTCTGATCGCTCTTGCCGTTGCCTCTCAGAGGTCACGCAGGGGTATGAACATGCAATATGAAATCCCTGCAGTATGTTGAGATAACACTGATGACAGATTATCATGATAGCATCATGATTGGAACACAAACCTCCCTCCTCCATCACACTCACATTTTCTTAACTCTGTCCCCTCTGGAAGGCGCTCATGTGGTTATTACCAACAACACCATTTCACCCAGCTGGGGTAATTTCATGCTCACCAGAGTCACACACAAGTGTCCATGTGGACTGTGGCATACATTATCCTGGAGAACTCATGATGTAACATCTGGTAAAACTTTTTTTCTTTTAATCTAAACCACTTTTAGAAATGTGGAAATTGAGGTAATAAAAGCCCCACGTAGAAAGAAAGGCAAACTGTGCTCTAACTGCTTCCCTCCGTATGAACACTAGGCATTTCAGCCCATCAAGGCCTTAATGAGGAATTTAACATTAGAGCACTCTTGTGATTGAACAGCCTGCGTCACGTCTAACAGTGGTATGTCGGTTTATTTATCAGACAGACATACCTCTAATAGGTGGAAAAATTAGGAAATTAGGAAAAAGTACAATCCTTGGTGCATGGCTGGAACATAACATTGATATATTTCTCTGTACACCTGTTCATTGTATTTTTCTACTAATGATAACTTGCAACAATCGAGGAGTAATATGAAAAATGCTGCATGTGTTTTGCGCTCGAAATGTAACACAGCAGTTAAAAAAAATCCCTATGTCATGTGTTTGGAATCGGAATTAATGTATTTCCAAATCTACTGGATTTGTTTATTTATTTTTATTGAACATTGAATGTTCGTCTCTTTTTTTGATCGATTTTCTTTGTACGGTGCCACATATTACACAACTGTTTTCACTAGCTAAATGACTGAATAATTATCTGATCTCCAGTTGTATAACTGGTGAAGAGGCCCAGTGTGGTTAATGCGCCATCGTTACTTAGAGCTGTGAGCTGATTGGCTGTTACTGTTATGCAAAAACTAAAGTTTATGCAACTAAAACTTTGGGTGAGGTTAGGTGGGTTAGTGTTAGTGTTTTCAAACTGTTGCAGTTTTAGGCCATGAATAAATAAGAAAATGAGTGAAAAATAGATTTTTAAAAAACATCTTGAAACAAATAAAACTTCCTTGCAGTAGAAAATGTCTTTGCATGACTTGACTGAACCCAGAAAGCAGATGTACAGCAGACACCCACCCACCACCCGACTCAGCTCCCTTACTTTTTTACTGCATTATATCAGCAGAAAACTACAGTGCTTTGTGTTCCTGTCTGCCCTGAATAGCCTTTCATGAATATTTCTCATATTTTTTTCTCACTTTTCATGTTTACTTTGGCTTTAGCACTTTGTTGTTTGCATTTTAAGATGTGTTAATTTCAAAAAAGAAAAAAAAAAAACCTTCAGGAGGACGGCCAATCCAAATGGTTGGAGCTTCATTACCCATCAGTAAGTAGCGTAGGTGATGAAGAGCTTCATATGCGACTCTCTTAAAACCCCCTGACCAGCTACACAGCTTCAAAATGACAGCTTGAAGAGTATGAATGCATCTAAGAGAGTGTTTGCATAACTAAGCAAATAGCTTTTAAATAACCCTGTCAGAAGAGGCTTCAAGTCACCATATATGAGCCCTCTGGTGATAATTTAAGATAATCATGTGAAGCAAGATGAAAAAGGCTGATGAAAAGATGAAGAGTTACTGCTGTAATTCAGTAGCAACCCTGCAGGTATATATAATGCTTCAGCCGCAGAAGCGCTTATTATTTCCAAATGGTGTGAAATTCACTGTTATTTCATTTCGATACAAACGTGTCACGAAGAGCTAAAAACAAACGGTTGAAAGTCAAATTCAAGCAATGGAAGCGCTCTTTGGACTTTTCTAGTAAAGAAACAGCCGCTTCTTGGCTTAATATATAAACAAGAGCAGTGTACACTGGCAAAGACACCACACTGTAATTCTCAGTGTGAAACCTTTTTATGGCTCAACAGATAGAGAGTGGCACAAACAGGAGGCAATCTCTGCAGGTACAAAACACTTTTCCCACAGGCTGCTTCTTCTTCACTTCCACACAGCATAAATCACGCGATGAAGCCACAAAGATGACTTTATGTGCATGTGTGAGACGAGGAGTGTGAGCGTGCCACTGGATGAGCACTCATGTGGCTGAGGACAGAATGCCCCCAAAACTGCTTCAGTTTAATTGGTACTTTCCATTGAAGTGGACCTAGTACAGTGAATCTCTTGGACTTTTTTAATAACTTGAGCTCCAAGTCATCAGTGATGATGAGAAGTTGCATATCCCCAACTCCTGACTCTGTTTTGGAGAAAAATAAAGGATTAAAAAATAAAATGGAAACAATTTCTAAAGTTAACGTTTGTCCTCCGATTGTCGAATCCTTGGCGAAAGATGTTCAAAAATCTAATGTTTTGATGGTCTAGAGTCAGCACTAACAGGCCAGCATGATTGCATAGTATTGGTGCCACAGTGAGCTTTGCAGGCCATCATGTTTTAACAGTTTATGTGTAACAAATAGTAATTGTGGTGAATTCTGTTGCTGCTACTTGTCCTCTTCAAGCCAGCTTTCTTTTCCTCTGATCAGTCTTCTACATTTGCAAAGCACCATCAACATCAAGTTTTTGAAAGACAAGCACACGAGTCTTTCTTTATAGCCTCTGCGCTGGTTGAATTCCCACAATTCCTCATTTGCACTGCCAAAGAGACATGTAAACTGACTCCAGTGCTAGAACATAAATCCTACAAAACTTGAATCCAGCAACGCAACTAGAATAAAATCTGATGGGAAAAAAGACAATAACAGTTGATCAGATAAGCAGGTAGGCTATAAGCAAGCCAGTTTAGCGTGCTTATTGCCTGAAATATCTTATTTGGATCTAACGTCTCTAAAACACCTCACATTAAAACACTTTACCATAGAAGGATATGTCTGAATTACCCGTGATACCGTCGAAAGAGTTCATGTACACGTGAAAGTCCTCTCATTAGTTCATTGTCACAGAGTAAAAAAAAATCCCCTCTGTCCATTAGGTAGACGGCCTGCTATGATGGAGGCGGCCATATAGGAGCAAGTGATGCTCCACAGATCCAGCTGTCTACATACAACCGGTGAGCGTCACACCGTAGATCCCTGTCTGTTTGAAAGAAGATGATGCAGGACACATTAGAGCGCACATGCACGTATACACACACACACACACACACACACACACAGCTTAACTTGTACATTTGGTCAAATCTGTCATCTGAGGTAACAGAGCTTAGTTCTCTGACACTGTTTAAATAACAATTCCTGACCAAGACCGAGCAGTTCTGCGATGAAGTGAAGCGATCACACTGTGACCTTTGACCTGCAATAGCACTCCAGAAAACAATGACTAACCTCTCTGACAGGCATGGTTTTTTTTTCCCCACTTAAAATAAAAATAAAAATCTCTGCATATACAAAATTTTTGTCCTTTTGAAAAATTCAGGACAATTTGTCTCTTATCCTCTTATCCTTAAAAAAAAAAGTGCTTATCAGGTCTCATAAAGATCTCATAAAGAAAGTGATTTAGCGAAATTAAAAAAGCGTTTTGCACTTTTGAAGAAATGAATAACGGGAAAGATGTGTTAGAGTAGTGTGGGTAAATCTAACAACAGTGTGTTACAAAGTACATCCAGGCTGTTACTTCTACTACTACCTTTAAGAGGCCTTGGAGAGGTAGTAGTCTGTCTTTAAGGCATGTTCCCAATTCCCAGCTCCCTGCTACAGATACCGCTGCACGACTAGATGTTTACTTTTACTCGTAATCTGAAGAAGCCCTTTCCCTCTGTCATTCCTCTGTCGGCGTTTACACCCAAACCCTCCATCTTCTGGACACAGTCCAGATGTCAGATTCTCTCCACCCAAGTGAAAAAGTGGGGATGTTCCCAGGTTGTAAAGATGACGGAGAAGATAAACAACATGGGGGAGCCAGAGAACCAGCAGGAGAGAATAGGGTCCCCTGCTGTTTTGCTTGAGCAGCCATTCATCAGGTGTTCAAGTTGTTGGGCAATCTATTTCTCTATCCTTTTCGGCCATGTTGCTGAGATATGGCCTGGCAGACCTGTGGGCAAAGGAAATGGGCTGCCTTTTTCTTTCCTCCAAGGACCTGGATTTATTTCCTTTAGCGGGAGGCTCAGAGAGGATCCTGCTAAACACAGAACTGGATGAACAAAACCATTGCCGCCGTTCTAACCCACTGCTCAATTTATATTCTGCAAGGGGCTGAAAAGAAAACTGCATAACAGCTATTCAGTCAAAGCTACTAAAAGCTACTTATGCATGACAACAAGAGTCCCTGAGGATGACCTTTTGCAGTCATGCATTTAATGATTGCACTCTCCAAGGGTTAACAGCAGCTACAGTGTGACGTCAACCATAGCCTGCCGTAAACGTCTTCGGGAGGAAGTTGAGTTTTACGGTTGAGCATATAAACCGTCAGACTTGAAGAGCTTCACCAAGCAGTTAATTGTCACAGTTTTAGATTTTGGTTGTGTGTAAGTGTCATTTTTTCCTTATATTTTTGCAGGACTTACAGGGGTCTTGCAAAGTGCTAACAAAGTTAGCTACTGTATGAAGAATTGTTAAATTAGTATCAGTGACACTAAGCACCTGCCCTTTGAGCTCAAGCTCGTTTTGGAGGTAAACTTCAACCTGGACAGGCTTTTAAAGGGGAATGAATAGAAAAAGTTACACAACAAATCAAATACACACATTTTTACATGGCTTGATGATAAAGATCTTTCAAACAAGAACAAATCCATGTGAATGTCTAGTCATTAAAAACTGCTTTATATTTGATATAATCTTTCGGTGCAGAGGAAGGATTTAAAAAAAACAAACAAACAAAAACTAATGTTAACATTATGACCACAACAAGATGAATAAAACCACAAAGACCTCAAAGACACCAAAGCACTTGCCTACAGACATAAAAGACAAATGCATTCCAGTGTACAGTGTTTTTGATCAACTAGTGCATCTAAGGCATGAAAGAAAAAACATAAGGCTCAGAGTCAAAGTGTCAAGGCGCCACGCTGATGCACTAGAGAGAAACTTTCAGCGGGTCTAAATAATATTTGACAAGCTAAAACACCTGACTTACCGCGGCTCTTCTGCAGCACTGGGTTCCACTTAAGTAATATGTTTCCCCTGACCATTTGTAAAGCGAGAGCTGCTCTTGTTTCTCACACACAACATTTCCAGCCGTGAAATACAATTTCAATCTATCCAAATAGTGAACCTGTATCTATTTTCTTCTTTATGTGGCCTCAGAGACAGACGGCAGTGCCAGGGCGGCTGGTGATGAAAGCAGGAAATCGGGGCGGTGGTTTTATGATCACCTGCTGAGTTTTTGATGTGTGTCAGTGGCCATGTGAACATGATGGCTGAGGGGAACAAAGGAGCTGCTCTTGTGAACTTTGGTTCAGTAGGAAGCTGACTGCAGCTGTTGATTTAAGAAGAGGTGAAGGCCTTTTCATCTGCAAGTGGGCCACAGCTGAAGACTAAGCAAGACACAGGGCTGGGAAGCAAAGGACAGGGCGAGTGGATGCACGCAGCACACATGAGAAAAGCATAATCGACATAAACATGCAAGAACTGGCTTGATTTCCTTATGGACAGAATTAAATATAAAGGAGATTTACTGTGTCCATAAAGATAAGAAAATACAGCACATTAAAAGAAACCTAAAACTCTATCATATCCATTTCGCTCCAAGCTACTTATGCAAGAATCCCAATCAAATATACCTTTTATTATCATGGTTGGCTCTAATAATCATTCTAAGAAAAAAAAGACTATTTGAGAAAGCAACAGCTTTATTTATTCAATTAAAGGAGACAATGTCGGAGCGGAGACTTAATTCTCTTTTAACCGCTGCCAGCACAATATGGCTCAACCGACATCCATATTAAAGACCCTAGTGCATTAATTAAAATGTGACGCAACCAGTGCACTCAACTGCAATTTGAGCACACAAAAGAATCCATTCATTTGGCCTAAAATAATCATTAAATGCCGCATATCCTGTTCCCTAACTCATTGCCGAGTTTTCCTGTTATTTATTCATTGAATGTCTATTAACCTGAAGGCATTTCACAGAGAGTAATTTATTATTCAATAAGGGTAACACTGGGGTGCCAACACTCGGAAACAACATTTATTTGAGACAAATGTGAAATAAATCTCTGCTTGAAGGACCAAGAGAAGGTGAGGAAGACAGAAGAGAAAAGAAAACTTTACCAAGATTTAAAAAAATAAAAAAATAAATAAATAATCAAGTGGTGAATATACTAGTGTAAAATTTCAGTTCCAATGAATCAGTGTGCATGTTTTCGTGTGCTCTGCATGCCAGCAAACATTCCTAACAATGATGCAATTTTCAGCCTCCAGGCTACGGCCAGCACAGCTTCACATGTTATTGACCGTCCAATTTGCTGGATATGATTTGACCTTGACATACACATACAGATCTGGGTCAAACAGCTGCACATGCTAACATACATGCAACGTACACACATACCATCAGAGCTGTAACAACCCCCAAAGCAATCCCTTTCCATCCCTGTAGCTATATTTTAATTTGGTAAAGCTCACGCAACTCAGGCTCATCTATTTTATGTCATGTTCAGCATCGTAATTCAATTCCTTAACATGTTATATGACCCAGTTAAAATGTATTGTAGGCTTGTACAGTGGGAACAACAGTGAGCTGTATGGACACAATGAGCCACTGAAAGTATTTTTCCTGTTGTGAAGCTCTCTTGTATTAGTCGCATTTTGTTACCAGATTTTAAATATCTTGAGAAAAATGCATCACATGATCAGAAATAGTCACACATATGCAAAGACTTATGTCACAACAGAACATGACAATATTAGGAGGATCCCCTCTCTATGACATCATAAAGATCCAAGAGTCAAAAAAAACGTATGAAACTGAGCTTTTTGCTCACAAGAATTCCTTGTGCACACACTGACATCATTACTTGGTAGGACCCACTTTTGTAAAAGCTTTTATTTGACAAATACTAAACAAAATAGGCCTTTAAGTTCATAAGTAATTTTCATTTTCAGTCACCTTTCAATTCATTGACAGCAAATTTTTCTTGCATGACTCTCGAAGAGCAATATCATCCTACTTTGATAAAGATGTATTATTACAGTTGCAGCCATTGAGAAACAGCTTCATATCCTGCATCTTTAATTCAAAAAGCTGAATCCATATATTTGCCATATTTCCACATATATCAGGAAATGGTAAAGCCCCGAGTTACAGTAAAGCCTGATGGAACATTTCTTGCACCTCTGGACAGGCTTAAATCAAAATCTTTTTTTTCTCAGAGGTATAGGAACACTTTCCTTATAGCCAGTGCTGAGGTCCACTTTTTACACTCTGCTTAAAAGTGCAATGCTTATCATTTTTGATAAGTTTTCTGCAGACAAATGCAAGTCATCCCACCCAAGTGCACTCCAAGTGGACTGTTGTAAAAGAAGAAGAAAAAAATAGCCTCTCAGACTCCATTATTTCCTTGGCCGTCTTCCAGTGTGTGGACACGTTTCAGCATTTAGCCAGAGTAGTGAGAGAAGATAAAACAAGCACACTGCGAACTGTTTCCGTCAAATTTCCATCGTGCAGTATGATAGCTGCAGGTGGAGAACACAGGCAGCGTGTTTCTCTCAAGAAATCTTTCTGTTTAATTTCCCAGGCCGCCCGCCTGCCATCCAGAGAGGATATGTTAAATGTGCTTGGCCTGGGGATGTTTGATTTCTCTCTGCTGCGCTCCCTTCCATCTGACAGATTGGAATAATAAGGAGAGCTAATTGGAGAGGCTGCTCATATGCTTATTAGATGGGATTTTTTTAAAAAGCTCCCACCTCTCCCTTTTTTTTTTTTTTTTTTTTTTTTTAAATATATATCTATAGATATATATCTCTATCTCTCTCTCTCTCTATAGATCTCTATCTCTCTCTCTCTCTATAGATCTCTATCTCTCTCTCTCTCTATAGATCTCTATCATATATATATATATATATATATATATATATATATATATATATATATATATATATATATATATATATATATATATATATGTGTGTGTGTGTATAAATACACACACACACATACATTTTCTGTCCCTCATAGTTCATATACTGCGGCAAACTGAGTGTGTGTGCCTGTCTGTGGGCGTACGTCTGCCCTTATATATGTCCAGAGCTTTGCCACGACTCTCTCCAGCCAGCTGATAACAGCATATTGGGACACATTTTCAATTTCTACTACTTAGCATTACAACGCTTCTTAATCCGGGAGAAAATCAATGCCTAATAACCTATGAAAATGTACAATTGCTGTTTTACCATTGCCAGAGGCCTCGTCTGCATCCCCTGGGCATCAGGCTATAAATATGCCTACATTAGCGCTTAGAAGAAAATAAAAAACACAGAGACAGGCTAAAGACTGAGCTGATACTGAATACTCGAGCTGGGCAGAAAACAAACACCCCTCTTGCTCTTAAAGTTGTTTGAAAGCATATTGTAAACTGCTTTTAAGGTCACACCATTTGTCGGTAACATGAATGTGTCTGGTAATGCTACCTTGTACATTTTAATGATGGAACTTGTGCGCCACTTTGAAATAAATCTGAATACCTAAGCCACTTAAACATTAATGAATTTAAAATGTACACTGCATTCAACACTCATGCACCAGTGCTCTTCATTCAAACAAGAACAAAGACCACACAGCTCCTTCAAAAGATGCATTTTATTTTGCTCTGTGTTTTTGAGCTGAATTTTCCAGACCTGCTTGTATGAGCTCTTTACTTTTGCTTCCAATGCACAGTATATCATTTTTAAGCAAGCTTTTCATTACAAATTTGCCGTCTCCCATTTCTCTAATATGGAGTTAATATTGACTGATGTTAAGCAAACTGAACCGCTCGTGTGGATTTATCCTTTGAACGTCATCTCATGTGTTTCCCTGTGCAGCGATGAAAGTGTGGCTTCTGTTTAGCTTCGGGAACAGAGAGAGCTTGCTGACAGTTCAACCAGCTGAATTCATTACTTTAGCTCATCTTATTTGCCTTTAAGGTCAGATACCTTCCTGTATGTTACCTTTGAAGTGATAATTACACTTTTGCTTTTTTAACTACATTATTAGTTAAAAGCATGATTTAAACCCAAGCATGTGAGATTGTTGCATCTACATGCATGAACATTTTCATTAATTATTAACTGATAAAACTAAAAATCTGTAGAAATTCATGACAGTTTATGTCATAACCTAGTAATTCATAACCCAGAAATACCAAAGATTTGCTAGTTCAAAGAACTATACATGGGTTTTGCAAATGAACAACTAATCTGAAGCAGATATAAATATAATCTGTCAAAAAAAGGGTTTATATTCTCACTATAATCTCAAAAATAGCATGGATGGTGTAAATAAAGTGCTAAAGTTAAAGTTTAGTGGTGGGAAAAAAAAAAAAAAAATCAAACCAGAACATCAGTGCTGCTGTGGGTCAGCTAGCTCACGATCCATCACAGTTTACAGGTGTTTGCCTTTAAAATGACAAATGTGATGCTGACCTTCAGCACAATTTGGGTAAAGAACCATTAGGTTGCAGGTTTCACTTTAATTTGAATATTCAAGGAGGATTAGAGATGAACTGTGAATGGACAGGATGGACAATGGATGACTCACCATGGCCTGAGCTTATCGGCTGGATGAGCTAATGAAAATATCCACTTTTAATAAAGAGGGAAAGGGGGGAGATGCCACTTCAGCTCTGTTCCTTTTTTCACGCTACTTTCGAATGCCGCTTCCTGCGCTAGTGACATTGTATTTATCTGAACCTCTTTTGGCCATACAAAGGTTTTCACTGAGAAGCATAAGTAGTACTATTTCAATTCCATCTCCTATCAGTCGCTGATCATTGTCACATACTTTTCACCACGTCAACAATTTGAACCAAACTCGCAGACTCCAGATCATTGTTGTACCTGAGTCTAACTGGGCTAGGCCATTACCCCAGCTGTGATAATGAAAAAATCAGAGCTCTCCTGAGCCTGCTAAAATCAGGGTGGGGGTGGGTGCAGCATTCTCCACAGACTGTTTGCGCTACACTTTTTTTGCTTTGACAAAAAAAAAAAATCAGCAAAGTGTTATAGAAAGTGTTAATTGTAGATGAGAAATTTGCCAAATTGCAAATTTCAGTTAACTGAAGATTTTTATTACAACTGAGAGTGAGACAGACATCAATCTGAGATTGTAGATATTAGTAATTATTTTATGAACAATTATGCAAATTTCCCAAATTGAAAAAAATCAAATACTTTCCCTCACTGACCTTTGCCTCAATACTTAAAGTGCAGTTTATTATGAACACTTTAAACAGACTTACTTCTTTCTGTTCATCAGCTAAGCACTGTGACAGTATAAACCTTGCCAGACGGCACCTGTCTTCTTGTCTGTGTGGGTCTATGCACGCATGTTTGGGTTCTCTGCAGCAGTTTATCTTGTGTTTTGGTGAGTTGGAGGAGAGATTTTCCCTGGTGACACAGAGCAGGAAAGACCTGGCTTTACTGGATGTAAACAGGCATGCCGGCTAGGAGGATGAATGACTGCAGAGCTTTGCTCGGGGCTTCATCAACGTACCCACACACACACACATCACATACAGTACATCACAAATACCTGCCACCTCCTGCAAGAAAAGCTCTCCATCTTAGGGGAGACAAAGTTCAACTTTGCTCAGTTCTGCTCTCATGAATGCATATGGATGCTCGTTGCAGTCCGAAGCTCATCGCTAGCAGGTACACTATGAAATCCATCAGCTCTTCCTCCTCCAGAAGAAAGTGTAGCAGCATTTCCTACTTTAAACACTCACACGCAGGGTGACAAATCAGTTTGCAAACACAAACACACCTCTGAGAGAAACACAGGGCCCATGTGAATATCCACAACCTTACATAAGCAGAATGAAGCAGTCAATTAGTCATTCACCAGAATATTTATCAATAAAGAGCTCGAAGAATTTGTTTTCAAATATTACGCACACAAACTTAAAACAGCAAGCCAATCACATACATATGAATAGCATCCAACCATCCATCCTACCCTCCTCTTCAAAGCATCTTCTTAATAACGTTCATAACTTGTGCCTGGCAAGAGCACTTCTGCCTGGCCTTGACAACTTCGATAGCTCTTTGGAAAAAATCGATGCTCAGATAGGAATCTGAATCAGAGCCTGAGGCTGAAAGAGAGGAATGTGGCACAAGTGTAGTTTTGAAAGAAAAGCTACTATGGAGACAAAGACAAGAAGGGCAAGAGATGAATTAAGATGTTGAGAGAATGAGTGTACAAAGGAGGAAAAAGGAAGTATGCGCTTGACAACAAAGGATACTTGTTCCAGTATTTTTAATTTAACATTCAGCTGTATTTTACACCTTTTAAGATGAATCTTACAGTCATCTTACAGTGGTTGCTTATTGAGCCAACAAATAACATATTTATTAATAAGGAGATCTGGAATCCCAGCCTGTTCCCAATCCCAGGGTGTCAAAACTTGTTGTTTTGCCAAAGCTATGGCCGACTATGGAAAGTGACATTATTTTCACTCTCTACTCTATGCTTTTGAAGGACATCTGGGTATCAAACTTTATTTGGCATAGTGGAACCTGGGTGAACAGTGTAAAGAGACAACTAGACCAAGGAGTAACTGGTGCCTAAACCTCCCCAATGACTACAAGTGGATGTACATGTACAAGGAAACAAAAGTAAAACAAAGTCCCAAACAGGACAGACATTGCCGTATCTTAGATGTTTCTTCCAAACCATCATCCCCCCAGTCTCCTACTACAGGCTTCGCTGCTCTTTAAAAAATGACTGTTATCTCTTTGCGTTGAATATTGCCTCAGCTAGCGTGCAAACATTAAAGGACATCTTGAGCATATTTTTGTAACATCAGTAGCATCTAATAGAGCAGCAGTATTTGAAGCCTTGTGATAACAGTGCTTTAGTAATCCATAGCAGACATCTGTGTTTAGCACGGTAAAGAAAACATTCATGATAATAGGTAAAGGAAACATTTTCCTCCACAAATCTGAACCGTGTTTTAGTGCCTACTCTGGTCCAGGAAAGTTTAATAGAGCATTTAAATAAAGTGCTCTTCTAAAAGCACCTAACCAGTGAATGCTCTGATGTAAATGGTTAGCAATATATAACTTTTATTTTACAAAGGAACATATAAAAGTGAAAACCATCTTACAAAAAGCCCCAATTGGCAGCTTTTAGAAATCTACACCACATTTATTGCAAGAATTGTAGCTCTCCACATCACAGGCCACTCTTCTTGTTTCTTTGAATATTGTGTGTTCTTAACTTGATGGAATATGGACCGAGTCTGTAACAAAGACTTTCTGGCTGACTTTGCTCTGTAATGTTTCCTGTTTCATACATTTATAATTCAATGGACAGAGAGCTTATGATAGGGTACAGAGAGGACCTGTGGTACTGCGTGAGGAAGTCAGTAGTGGCAGAACAGTATGTGAAGCTGGTTCAGGACACCACTGTCTGGTGCGAGACAGTGTTGAGGTGTGCGATAAGAGTGGGAGATGGGTTTGAGGTGGGGGTGGGATAACATCAGCTATCGGCTCTGAGCCACTTGTTATTTGCAATGGTAATGAGCAGGTTGACTGAGGAGGTCAGGCAGAAGTCTCCGTGGACGTTGATGTTTACAGATGATACTGTGATCTATACTGAGAGTAAAGACAGGGTGGGAGAGAGCGTGAAAAGGTTGAGGTATCCAACTAAGAGAAGAAGAATGAAAGTCAGTAGAAGCAAGACATAATGTGTCTGTGAATGAGAAGGAGACAGAAAAGGTGAATATTCAAGGAGCAGTGAAGCAAAGCCAAAAACAGTGAGCAAGAGAGGTAAAGCATGGAGTGGGTGGTGATGAGTGTCAGGTGTGGACGGATATCAGCAAGAGTGAAGCACCATATTTACAAGATGGAAGTGAGACCTGCACTGGTGTATGCTTTGGAGATAGTGGCACTAGTAAAGAGACAGGAGGCTTAAGGTTTTCATCAGCAGTCACCAGGATGGACACAATTAGAAATGCAAACATCTAAAGTACCAACTCAGGTTGAACAATTTGAGGACAAAGTTAGAGAGACAAGATTAAAATGGTTTGAACATGTGGAGAGAAGGGATAGTGGATATATTGGACAAAGAGTGTTAAATATGGAGGTGCCACGCAGGAGGAAAAGAGGAAGATGAGAAGAAGATTAATGGACATAGTGAAGGAGGACATGCCCGTGTGACAGAAGGGGATCCAAGAGATGGGGTAAGATCAAAGGAGATGATCTGCTCTGGAAACCTCTAAAGGAAGCACCTAAAAGATGAACAAGTAGTTAGTAGTTATTTCTGCTGGGCTTTATTTTTTTTTTTTTAACTAGTTGTGGCAGTGTTATTTTATTAGTGTTTTGTTTGGGGTTTTTTGCTAGTGCACTTTTTTCCTCACATATTCAGCCATCTATACATTTGATTTCCCATCCAATTAGGTTAACAGAGGGTTTGAACCTGGACCCTTGATAGGTTGCCAGTCTAGGTGATGTATGTAGCTTGTTAAAAGGTTTACTTAGCTACTTAGCTTAGGTTTACAGCTATGCTACCTAGGAAGTTATTTCTGCCCAGAGGTTGGAGGACATTTTTCTATACTTTAAAAGATGGGTGTATGATAGTGACTGAGTGTAATTAGTTTAGAGTAGATTACACGAGAGGTCCTTCATCCAATGTCCAATGTGCTCTGACAACAGGCCTGAAAAAAGTATAGCTCTAACCCCTAAATGATTTTGTATGACAGACAAGTGCAAGAAGAGGAAATAAGAGCTGAGGAGATAGAAATGATTTATTTCTACTTAAACAATAAGAGTCCAGTTCAGCAAAGTTGAGGGGCGAGATATGTGAGATGGGCATGTAATTCAGGGTGGAGCGAGGGACGTGAACTATTTCATGAGCAGATGACAGCTCAGATTAGAGCAAGAGATAGGGTGTTACTCAGATGCCCGGACCAAACTGGAAAGGTTGTTCTGCCACGTTGTTAGTAGTGACAACAGCAGTGGTTGAAATGTTTTCTTCCAAAGTTCAGTGTTTAAAGAGTTAATGGAGGTTCAAAAGTAACTAAAAGACCGTTCAGTTTCAACATTGTTTTCTAAGTCCATAGCTAGGTTTAATAAAGAACGTGCAGACTGATTTACAAGGAAATAGTTTTGAGTTTGTTTCTCTATTCAAATTACTAATGAAAGCTGAAGCTGGGAGCTATACTGAGCACCCTCAACATACGCATCAGGATGTCATGTAAATAAATAAGATTATGACTCAAACAAAGCTATAATTATACTCTACATATAGACAGAATAATGACACAGTGAGGTCAGCATTTCTTGATGTGGTGATGACAGCTCTGCTCTACAGGAAGAAGGAAAAATGCTACTTCTGGCAAGATTTCACTACATCATCAAAGAGTGATTAATGACTTGGGATTTGCTATTGGTAGAAAACTAAGGAGAACCATTTCCATGTATAGAAACTCTCTCACAGACCTTAATGATTAGTAATTAGGCTAAGTCATGGCCAATCAGTCAACAAAATGGATGTAACAAAGTGAATCTTTCCATAGAGCAATTGTTGCTTACCAGTGGGTCACGCATGCTGCACGTAACAAGAACTGCATCAATTTAGAATTTGAAATGACATTTCAGTATCCTGGAAATGTAAATAAAAGGCTAGTTAATGTTCAAAGACTAGCAGCATTAATTTGGAGACTGATGCACAATTAAGCAACTTTAAATTCTGACCAGATACCTGAGAGGCAACACGTGCTTGTACCGACTTCATGAAAATCTAGTGAAACGGGAGGGTCAAGGCCAGTAGTTCAAATGAGGAGCAAGAGAACTAAAAGTACTAAAAGCTGTATTTCTCTTTTTTATTCAACAAAGAAGGAACATTTCACGAATATTTTTACATGAAGTGTCTCCATCTTTAATGAGAAGTTCCTAAATGGACTGAGCTCTGCAACCTCGAGGACCTTCTCCAGCACGTGTCTATCTCAGTGACTCAGAGTCTTTCTCTGGTATCTGTCTGTATTATGTGTATCTGTGTTTGTAGTCATATGACGATCAAGAAGCTGGGCAACACATTAGAAAGTAGCCTTTCTGGGTAAAGTAATGAAAAACTATTTGTCTATAAAAATTCTGCCAGTGAGTGGATAGTGGATAGCCCAGAATTGAGGTGATCACACAACCTGTAAAGACTTGTGGTTGTCTTGTTCTCCTCGGTACCAAGAAAGCAACAGAAACTAATTTTAAAACTTACATCCAAATCTCCCGAAGTGAAGGAAAGCTGGTCTAATCATATACCACCAAGTGCTTAATTACTTAAATGCAATGCTGGCTGAAAGAAAAGCCATTGAACTGTAATTCTCTGTGACTCACAGTGACTCAAACAACGAGTCAAATAAGTGCACCACATGAAATCATGTGACTTCCAGCAGTGTACCTTTATGTTCTAAATGTTGCCATTATCACATCATATCCATAATTCCCGTGTCCCAGTAAGATCCTTCACAGGACACTTTGTCCTAGCATGTTTTAAGACGCTACACTGAACATGAAATTTGTATGCTAATAAAATCTGAATCTTATCTGCGTTACCATGGCAAACACATCACAGGGGTTCTCTTTCTCTTTTCTTAAAGACAAAGTCAGTTACATGGAAATGAGTGAAATATATTTTCAGACAGGAGAAGACAAACAGTATGCAAACATTGCATTAGACCACCTCTTTACCTGTGAGCTGAAGATATAATGTACACAAATGATTGCTGCCACAGAGCCTGTGGGGAAATCCACAGCAATTCCAACTTCAATTGACATTTAAGTCAGAGGCGTGCGCATGATTGCAAACGCCTGTGTGCAGATTTATGTGTCTAAGCATCCACGTTAGTGTGTTTTATGCGTTTGAATCCATCTTTTAGATTGCATGTTTTCTCTTGATTCACGCTGCTCTCCCCACACAGCCGGAGTGTAAATGTGCTCCTCTCCGTCCGTCAATCAGCGAGCTTATTAGATCGAAGTGTCAGCAACTAAACAGATTATTCCAGCAAGAGGAAAGCACGAAAGCAATAACACACTCCCAGCCTCAATCTGTTGCTTTTAACTTCATTTCACAGACAGACTCCTCTCACTTTCAATATCTCCACCAGCATCACAATTCACCTAAAAGGCAACAAGAATTTTTATTGGATCAATCGTTCTGCCACAGAAAACACAAAACATAATGTTTATGTTTTCCATTTAAAGGAAGAAGAGGAACTCTTTGCACTTACTGTATAACTCTAGTGCAATGTTGCTCTGGATCAAAACAAGCAAAATGAGAATTAAGGGACCATTCAAATATTTGTGCCCACTGAGTGGCCTTTACAAATATTTATTGTTAATGTTCAGACCACAGGAAGTATTAAAGAGCCAGTCAGAAGCGGAAAACTACAGAGGAATACTAAGCTATCAGCTAACGCTAACAACCTCGGTTAGCAAGCAAGTGCATGCATGAACGACCAACAACAAATGCCGACTACTCTGTACTACAAGAGTTTCACTGGACTAAATGAATTGGCTGCTGTACAGAAGAGGCCGTATTACATTATTTATAACAGAAGTGCAGAAAAAAGGCACCAGAAGTTCAGCCGCTCGCGTTAGCAGAAATGAAGCCTAGCATAAAACAACTGGCCACATCTGCATGCACTGACTCATGTGCGAGTTAGACAAAGAAATAAATATATAATCTGTCTTACAACCGTTGTACATTCAGCTCTATAGATAAATATAAAGGAAAAAGAAGACAAATTTTATATGCCATCAAACAAATGAAGGCAAGGACTCACTGGGCTTCTAATAGTATAAATAATAATCATTTATTTGTTTGTAAGTAAGGTCAGTTCTTCCTCATGTCATTATACAATCATAAACATATTTTTTTTAATCAGTTCCAATCTCCTCATCAATACAAGTACTTTGCACTTCAGCATTTCAAACACTTTTGCAACATCACCAGTTTTGTTTTTTACCTTTTTGATTTTCTTTTGTTCAAGTTCAAAAATGTGCATAATGCTTGCATGACTTACTTATGGTGTAAAAGACTCCCTGCAGAGAGCTTCTCTAATTGGCCTCCCTCTCTCCAAGACCAATCAAAATAGCTGATAATTGGAACAGCAAGGGGTGGGCGGGAGGTCAGGCAGGACACTGCCTCACTTCTCATCGGTGTCTTCTCTAATTCACTCTTTCTTCCTGTTGGTCTCTGCATCTCTCTCTGGCTCTCAGTATGCATTTACAACCTTAATTTGGCTACTACTACCTCAGCAGTAATGTCCACATGTTGTCTGCCAAGTCTGCCTCTATTTCCTCTCAATCTGCTTCCTTTGTGCTACATCCACTATAATGTATTCTGTCTGATTCTCATTTTCCTGAGGTGTGACACCACAACAGTGTTTCTGTGTGGGCTCACATGCTCATATTGAAAAAGCAGAATCATCCGTAGATACCATTAAGTAGAGAATGACTGAGAGGGTGTGCGACAGAACAGCTGAACGCATGAATAAAACCTGAGAGCCAGGTTATGTCATCAATATGTATTTTTTTTTTAAAGCTGGCTTTGTATACATATATTAGCTTAAAAATTGCGTTCACCTGAGTAAAAAAGTTTAACTTCTGATAAGAGAATTTAAATGTGAGCCGAGCCCACAGTGGTGCCACAGGGGTGCAGTTACTTTTTTGTTTTGGCAACTAAATTCCTCCGCATAATCTATTTCACCACCTCCCACTCCCCATTCCAGCCGACGTTAAATTCAATCTCTATAACGTGCAGCTGCTACTTGTTTTTCTGGATCTCACTTTTCATTAATCATAAACGGCATTACATGTCTATGGTGAGTGACTGCATTTCTTCTGACAGGATAACAGCAGTTGGGTAATGGTAGGACTGCAGATGCCTTTGCAGGGGTAAAAAGGCTCAGATGAGCACTAGTACCCTTGTGTTCTTCTTCATGTGTCCAAAAAAAGAGGCACAAAATCAGCGTCTCGCCTCTGCAGTTAATTGCTCCTCCGAGATTTTACGATAGCTATCTGTAATTAACTTCACCTATGTCTGTATGCTACATGAGCCGCTATATGATCTTCTGTGTAGACAATAAGATTAGCAGCATGGCCATGCCGAGTCAGGCCAAGTCACATCTGTTCTCCACATCTTGATTTATGGTTTAGAAATGATGGCTTTCCATACTAAGCCCTTAAAGACACACTGGGGAGACTTTCAGAGTCTGTTTGCCTTAGTGGAATGGATTTGGCTCGGGATTTCAGTAAGACTGCAAAAAAATAAAAGGAAAAAAATGTAAGACATTCAAAGAAATATCCCCCCCGCAAGAAAAAAAAAAAAAAAAATCAATCAAGAAATGAAACGTGTGCATATGCAAAAACAAAACAAATGCCCTCTTTACCCTTGAGGCAACAGCTATTCTACAACCAAATCCCCATATTCATTACCTTCCTGGAGCCTAATGGTAATAAGAAACAGTTTCAGACCTTCGTCCACTTCATTCAGTTCTTTACGTTAATACAACGTAGGCCAGGGAGCAGAGCGCAGGCAAGCTGAGCATAACTGGCAGCTTGAGCACATAATCCCAACTACAACATGGCACAAAAGCAGAGAGGAGGAGAGAGGGGGACTGAGGGGAAGGAGAGAGGAGACAGGGATAAAAAGGAAGGAAAGAGAGCAGAGTTTAGAAGAGGAGAAAAGAAAGAATCAGCTGAGAAAGAGAAAAGTGGGCAGATACTTAGGAGATCTAAAAGGTGTGTTATTCATCTACAAAGCCTTTAACAAAAAGGCAAATGAGCTTGTCATTAAGAGTGAAAATATATAATATATATCATCCAGGATTGTAAATTTTACATTAATGTTCATCCAAACCAATGAATCTGTGCTGCTCGCTTCCATGTCAGACATTTGGGATCATTCCGTATTCAGTTACAAAAATGAAACAAAATGCAGCCAACATAAACACATCATACTTCTTAAAAAGAAAAACAAAACAGATGTCTTAGAAGGAAGAAACAGCTGCAACACTAAACTAATGTAAATCACTGCAGTTTGAATGTGTTTACTGACAAATCTGCATTGCAATTACAGGAAGTTCATGTGTTAGAAAATATCATATTTTTCCCCCCTTTTTGGTTTTTTATGAGCGATCCACGCTTGATAAAGAACAACAAAAAACAACAACAGAATTATTGTTTCACTCGGAACTGCAAATAAAAATAGAAGGCTTAAAGAAGGCAAAAGTAAAATGTATTTACAAGCAGGTTTTTTTTCTTTTTCAAAATTGATTTCAAGCCACCGCCACCACTCCCCAACCCACAAATTCCCCCACCCCACAAGAAAAACAATGATGACGGTATCATCATGACAGGTGTAATCTATGGTCAAGCACCAGTTTGTTTATCCGTCTGTCAGGCACACAGCGGACAGCTAACAGCTAACAGGCATCACCACAGTGGAGATTTCACCAAGGTAACATGAAAAATAAGACACGAGCAAACCTGCAGAGTCATTTATAATGCAACCTGATCAACAAGCAACAGTTACTAGCAAGAAGCAAGTTAAGCCATATTATCAACCGTTTCCATCCACCAGTGTGTTTCATACAACTAAAGCAGCTTAATATCTTTGTTTGTGAAGAAACTAAAATGAAGCAGCAACTTCCAGATTTAAGAAATTAAGTCCACACATACAGTGTAGTTCTCTTGTGGGCATTTGGGGAGGGCTCCAAAAGTGAGTCCATTCCCAAAATGCAGAACTAAAAAGTATTATAAAAAACAATTTTTTGTTATATCTCCTTGGGTTAAAAATAAGGTTTAAAGCTAGGAATGTTGTTTCGGTGACTGACAGTGGTGACAGCTGTGGGCGCTGTGGCTGATCCCTTTTCGCTAGATCTCAACTCTGCTAATAAGAATCACTAACCTTGATCTGATCTTCTTCTTTTGGACTAGTTTTAATGCAATTATATAACAAATGATGTAGATTGCTGAGATACATCAAAGCATGGTACCATCAAAGGTGCTATTTGAATAGTTAGTGACTTGTACATTGCACTTTGCAACCAAGCTTGATTAACTCAAATACTTAAACGTGTGGCTCAAAAAAATAAGATAAAATAAATAAATAAATAATTCCTTCTGTTCGGTGGCAGATTAGACAGATTACATTTGTCTAATGTGAAGTATTAAACTACTGAGTACAATATACCAGGTTTAAAAGCTGACTGGAGGGCATGGAAAACATATTTAAGTTTCACATCCATAGTTCTGCCCCTTAAGTCTCATGCACATTTCACCTTAATCTGCAAAGCGAAGAGGCCCTGAAAGTTATTGAATTAAAGGGTTCTTGTCCCTTGTGAGTGTGAAGCAAAATTGGTAAAATGACCTCAGGCTCCATCGGGATCAAATTTGCTCTTGACCAACAAATGAACTACTGCATTAATGCATACTTCCACACTCATTTACTCACTGCACGAGCCGTTACTTCGCCCGCCTCGTCTGATTTCCATAACTCCACTGCCAGTGAGGCTAAAGTGGTTTACCTCAATGGAAATATTAGCAAAAACATTGCTTTACCAGCTGAGTGACTTTACTGTTTAATTCAGTGGTAAGTATGCACACAGGCGGCTAATTCCGTCTGAAAGTGCATGAGCCAAACAGCTGCGGATGAATTAACTTATCGTATCGTGGCCTGGTTATTCCAGGGTGTAAATCTCTAGTCAGGAAAACAAGTCAAACATCTTAAGATGGAGCGTGGTTGAGTGTGGGAATACATTATTTTGAGTTCCCACTTGTAAATGAAATTGGTTTCCTTGCCAGTCGTAAGCGCATTTGCACCGAGTACATTTCAACCTTCACTTCCCCAAGTTAAGATGCAGGAGCACCGGCGCTTTGCATGTAAATCTCTCAAGTTTAAGCACACAGCCTACGCTTGCTGGCTTGATCTTTCTGTCCCTTTCTTTAACTCACACACACTGTCTCACACCGTCTTACTCTCGCTCACACACACACACAAAGCTGCACGGCAAATCCAACTCTTGACTTTAACTCTCTAAAACTCGATAACTTGAATTTCCCATGAATTACACTGCAGGGCAATTCCAAAACAAGTCGCTGGCAAATTCAACTACACACAGACCTAAACACACACACACACACACACACACACACACACAGCTTGTATATACACTCATTAGCACAACTGCTTCAAGTCTCTGGCAAGTAGATACAAACACCTACGCACACAAATCAGCGCTCACCCGTCATCTGAATAAGTAAATGTAACAAGGCAAGTTTTTTTCAAATCAGGTAAAAACAGAGCAGGTGCTTATTTATTTATATTGATAATACAGCATACTTATTGGAGAAGAATAGATACGTGGGTTAATATTTATGTGCTTGAAAAACACACTATAAATTTGATAATAATATAAAGTGTATATAAATTGTTACAGTATTTCATTTTAAAAAGCAGTAGAAGGTTAAAATAACAGTGAGAAAGAAGGACTTTGTTCCTGAGTCCTTTTTCTTCCATATCTCTGGCTAATTTA
Source organism: Simochromis diagramma (assembly GCF_900408965.1). NCBI lineage: Eukaryota > Metazoa > Chordata > Actinopteri > Cichliformes > Cichlidae > Simochromis > Simochromis diagramma. Next base: position 6,119,766 of record NW_024386892.1, on the reverse strand, counting down.
TTAAATGGTGGTGGTGTTTGTTGATGTAATGTGGGTCTGTTGAAATCTTAGCAGTAAAACCTCACCGCTTCATGAAAGCCACAAATTACAACCATGGCCCATGACTTTGACCAATGCAAATCAACCACTGCTTTAAAAATACCCGACAACTCAGCGGACTCAATTCTGACGGCATAAAAACCCTGTGTTTGATTTACGTTATGAGGCCACACAGACCCCAGTGCTGCCAAGGAAAGCAAATTCTGTTATGACATTCATATGTCAACATGCAGCCAGGTTTAGAAATCCAAATCAAACCAGAAAATTACTCCAACGAGCACGGCCAAAGTGTTTGCTGCAGAATGACCACACAGTGGGTCCAGAGGTCCAATATTTACATCATTATCTCCTCCATTTTCCCGCACTCTAAAACCTCATTCTGGCCTGCAGCAAACTGGCACAAGAATCCTGCTCCCGTCATGTGTTTCTCCATAATTAAACACACTTCATTTGATTTGCTGTGATGGTAAGTTGTCATATCTTGTAGGATTTTGTGTGCATGTGTGTATTTACATTTATTTTTTATTTGTTTAAGTGTTAGAAGTTTTCATACAATCTAATATTTAAGGTGACACAAACAAGTTTTGAAGTACATAAAAGTAACGTTTCCATGACAGCTTTTAAAGACACATTTTCAACCCATTTCCAAGTCAATACCAGATCTTTTGAAGTCAACTTCAGCCTTTCTTGGGACTTTAGATTCCAAACCAACATAAAGCCAGTATTTTCAATTAAACATGTATTTTTGTCTTTACATTGTCTCTGTGAAGCAGAGTTTAAAAAAAAAAAAAAAAAAAAAAACTACCTGCAGACTTTCCCGTATACCTGCTAGTTTGATCAGATCAAGGCTTGATCCTGTTCTCCGAAATAAATGAACAGCTCTGGTGTTAATCTGGAACCAGACCAGGACCAATTCCTCCAAAGTGTCGTGATGTGGCTACTTTGGTCCGTACCTGAGCGCAATTTCCCATCTGCACAAATGAACCACGCCAAGAGGAAGTCCAATCTAAACAGACTATACAGCACAGGTGAGAAAATGCCCCAAATGCTTTAGTCAAATGGCTGTAATCTCACCTGACGTCCAAATTGAAGTTATGTTTTATGGAACAGGGAATATTTGGCTCATTACAATGCTGCCTGTTATAAGACAGCAAAAGTATTACAGAGTTGTGGTTTTCTTTTTAAACTGCATTACTAAATCCATTACTTAGTTACGCTTCTGCACTACAGTAGAAAACCTGAGATGCATGTTTACAATATGTTGTTGACACCCAGGTATCAGCTAACCAATACTGAGGACATACATCTTTGAACTTTATTATATTCTCCACCCCTCTAAGATGGAGACCAGTCTACAGAAGACTTCTCCACCCCCCATACAAACTACTTACCACATACCTTCCATATAAACTAACACGAGTGTGTAAACACTGATTATTTATTATTTTTTCCCCCCAGCTGCTCAGTACGTAGGTGACTTGTTACAGATTTAGGTTATGTTTATTCATGAAGTCATTTCCAGTTTTATGTTGTAACCACTGATCTCCATTCCTGTCTGCACTTTGTCTATTTTCCACCTACTTCATTCAGTACATTTACCAAAAGTAATTCTCATCTAATGAGCCAGATTCATTTGAGTCATTTTTCCACAAGTTTCCACATTTTGGTCATTTCTCAGCTTGTTCATTTTTCCTGCATCTCCCACATTCTTTTAACTGATTTCTCCCTAATAGCCAACTTAACGTCAGCCACTTACATAGGTTACATTGAAGGATTTACAAAGATTCCCCACAGAAGTCTAAATCAGGCTGCCCCTCAACACGGTCAGGGTTAAGAAGAAAATGGAAAGATGGGTGATTTGGCCTGATTTCTGAATCCTATCTTTGACCACCTGTTATTAACCTTTGGCTTTCTGAATGAACGATTTAGATTGCCAAACTCTAGTCTTTCATCTGTCTGAACTGATGCAGTTAAATTGTTTCACTAAAGACAAAATTAACCGTTCCTTTTGTAAAGCATACACAAAAATAGTAATAAGTTATGCTCTTCCCTGGCAAGTGTACTGTCAGTATGGAAGTAGTACTTTTTGTGTTTTACACCATAAAAGAAAATCATTAATCTTCTCAGATCAGTATTAGCTACAATGCCATCGCTTCTAAACAAAATGTCCAGCCCCTAACTTACCATCAGCTTGTTCTCAAGAGCACAATGTGGAAAGCCAAAATAGCTCTGCAGGGCCACGTCAAAGTGCCCGCCAGGGTCTGAACCACCACCACAGGCTTTCCGTTGACACGGCATACTGATATCAGTGGGAAGGAAATGCCCCCACTCATTCTTCAGTCCACAAAATGAAGCAGAGGCAGCAATCTGGTGGGAATGTATGTACGTGTGTGCGGTGTGCCAACATCAGAGATTTAAACGGATATGCTCCACGGGCACGACAGCGGAGCATTGTGAATTACCCATCAGGACGTCTTTCTCTCTGCAGTGCACAAAACAAGGCCAACTCCGTGCTCACACACATACACACAAACACCTGCACACACACACGCCCATGATGCACATTAGCACGTTTGGCTGTGCAGCTCTCATGCTGGTCCAATTGCACAGTATGTCCCTTTCACCTCTCCCTCCCTCTGGCTGGACGGTGATAAGTACCCTGCTCTCAGGCAATGCAAAGCTGTGAATAATGGATGAAGTACAAGTTGGGAGTGACCACAGCAGAGCGCTCACATGACAGACACAATGACAGACATGGCAGGGACAGCAGGCATCTGTCTTTTTCAGCGCCTCTTCTCCCCCATGTCTGTGTCCATTTGCCACTTTCTTTATCTCCATGTTTATTAGAACAAATCAGCAGGATGATACTTCTCTTTTTATTTCAAAATAACATGATTCAGACTTCTGAAAAACTAATTTCACTCAGCAAGTTTTCCTGTCTGACAGCCTCCAGTGATTTGACCCAGGGTCGGCAAGCTTCACTGTTTGCCATCTCATTTGACCTTAAAACCACTCACACCATGTCTGTCTCAATTTATGAATAACGGCAGCATCAACACACATGCACAAACATCACCCTCCGTTCCCTTAAGGTGGTACGGTCATGCCAGCTCTAATTCTCATAATACTTTGTGTGCTTTATTTCAAGCTGTCCTGGAATGCTTTTTACCATTATAGTCTCTTTTAGCGTTCATGTGCACAAAGTAAACATGCGTGCTTCAGCGTAACTCTGAGTCCGAACGCGAAGGAAGGGCAGTGCATGTGACATTTTGCGAGGTCTTTGAGGCTCGGTGCCAGTAACCTGTGGGGGTGGTGGTGGGTATCTCGCTCCCGCCTGGTTAGCTGACTGCCACGGTTACCTTCGGGGCTCACAACACGCTCAGTGACCTGTGCTGCTCTACTTGAGCAAATAACGCAAGAGGGGGCGGGCGAGCAGAGGAGCTGAAGAAGATCTTTAGTAAACACCACATTATAATGTCATGTAACTGACCCAGCCCTGTTTTGTAATTTCGCCTAATGAAGTTTGTGGGTTTGTTGGTTTTCTCAAACCTCTTTAAATATGCACTGTTCCAACAGTCTGGTATTTATCTTCCTGTAGCCGCAGACTCTGCCTGATGAATTGCTCATCTTTATATTCAATCATTTTTGCATCAAATAAACAAGCAGGAAGAGACCTAACTATCTTTTACTCAGGCCAGACGCTTGGATACAACTCCAGACTTTATCCAAACACATGTTATTTTGATTTGATGTAAATTTGTAACATCCTGTGAGGCTCGACATGTGATTTGTCTTCATATGTAAGAAAGTTGGCCTCTTTTATATAAACAGAACATGTAAACATGAAAACTCAGACGCAAGTCCTTTACAAACCTCTTTTTTTCCACCTATTCTTATACTGCCATTCACACTGACCATTTTATTTCACTGGATGAATTGACAAAATGTATTTTTTCAAAACAAACTGGATTTTTTAAAATTATTTGGATATGAAATAAACTGATCTGACATTCAGATCATTATGTTTGGCAACAAGTGCGCTTGTAGCTCAAAACCTGCAGCGGTATGAATATGCAAGAACACGGCTAGATGCTGCTTCTGGTCAATCAGCTTTCTGAAATTATTGCTCTGCCTCCTCAAACGTGGTCCTAAATCAAAACACGGATGCCAAAATGCCTCATGCACACCACAGTTTCTCTTGCAGGTTACAAGATGTAACCTGTAATATGTACGACTTGACAATTGATCATTTAATTTTATGAGGTTATAATCCTCAGATTTAGCATCTTGCTTGGCTACTCTTTTCATTAGCTGTAATCTTACACCCACTGGCCAGAGCAATGTCAAAACTGTTTTACTGACGATCAGAAATGATCAAAACTGTGACAACATGAACATGTGAATAAGGTCTGGGTGTGGTTCACAGTGTTGTCATATTGGTTTCTTGTCCTTTAATTCGAGTTAATCTTAGCTGGCCTTTTTCAGGTTGTTTGATTAAATTCTCAAATTCACAATATATCATATACTGAATTGTACCTGATATTTTGACAGTGGGCATCTCCTCAGTCGAAACAGACGTTTACATTTTAATATGACACACAACATCCACATTAAAAGATGCATTTTTTCCCCTTACGCATTTGTTTTATACAGAGTGTATTTTCTTGGGACGTGCGATAAGTTTGCTCATATGCTAATCTCAAGCATTTAACACCATTACACAGCAAAACAATAGATTTACCTTGGAGCTCTGTTTCTAATTAATCATCAGTATTTATATTAAGGCTGTAAAAACTGTGCAAAGTCTGTAAGAATGGAACCAGAGGATAAACGCTCTGGGCGTGGCCCATCGTAAGCTCCTCTGAGTAAGAACGCTGATTTAAAATAAGCTCTCTCTTTCAGACAGTTATGACTCATTGGTTTGGGAGGAGATTTTAGGCTTTCTCGTTAAATGATAATAGCTCATCCTAAAGAGTGCGCGCCGGTGGCCAAATCTCCCGAGACGACAAAGCTACAAGATGATGACAGTGTGCTCTGTGTGGTAGAGAGGATCGTGAAAAATTCCCCTAGTGTGCTCACACAAATCAGTGTTTTCCTTTTCAAAACTTGAGGAAAAGGATAACACTGTATTAGAGAGAGTGGTGATCATTGCTCCAATCACAAAGTCAAGGTAAAACACTGCAATGTTAAACACTTCAAGTTGTCTGAAACTGACTGAAAGTCGAGCTTAAACCACTGAAAGAATAGACTGATGTTGAGAGCCACTTTCTCAAAATTGGACTCATATACCAGCGAGAATGTCTAAAACTGCTTCAAGAATTATTAAAAGTCTCTGGGCTTGTTATTTGTGACTACACTGTGAACTAACACTCGACTTTTCCAACTTTCTCCTCTCACCTTCTTTCTCCTTCTTCCTTCCGGGGAACTGCACAACTCAACCTCTTTTGGTGATATGTTTTTTTGCAAAAGAAACCCTCTCATATCGCTTTCGGTGAAGTTGAACAGTTCGCAGCATAAGCATTCTGACCTGCCTGAAAAGAACAAGAACAAAAAGGCCCAGAGTGAAGTTGCTAGCCGACGGCTGTGTTTTGAATCTGACACTTGGCTGCTCTTCACATGACAGCATTTGGGGACAAGAAAGAAATCCTCAAGGTGGTTGATGCAGTGAAACACTGATGTCATGCATCCAAATGGTTGCATCACTAAACCACCTTTTCACATTCAGTTAAAAGTGTGGTGTGGTTAGAAAGTCTTTACTGAGATGACACTTTTGAACTCTGAGCTGATCTAATCTAATAACAGGCCTGATTGTGACATTTAAGGTTGTCTGACATACATTTTTAATGATAATCTTTTAATGTTTGATATCAGAGCAGCTGGTCTCCCTTGGGCTAACATACCCAGCTGTCTTACTGAGGGCAATATTTATGTTTAATCTATTTTTTTACCATGCTTTTTTTGTTGCTTAATTTCTTCTTTGTCATTTCATTTTTTTAAGCCGTTATACCTCATTAATCCATTTTTCAAAGACTAATGATGAAACGGAGGGACAGTTTACACAGTACGGCCTTCTTTGTCAAAGGCATGTATAAAAATTAAAACTAAAGTAACCAAGTCAAGTTTGACTTGAAACCACTGTGTCTTACAGGAGTAATGAAAAGGCAGTTCATAAAGTCCGTTTATTTCTCCTTTTCAAATCCTCGCTGCAGCACCATAAACGACAATTATTACCTGAGATGATGAATCTTTTTAAATGACAATTTTGGAGAAATGGTATTTACAGTTAAGCCCTCAGCCGCATCCATATTCCTGTCAGAGAACAGAGGGATTGAAGTTTTTAATTAATCTGAACACCAGCATCCCTGAGGATACACAGACATAAATACTCACTCTCTCTGTCTCTCTCACACACACACACACACACACACACACACACACACACACACACACACACACACTATAAACCTTTGCATACACGTCTCTCTGAGACACTTTGTCAAAGTAAAAGTGTCTAAAGAATCAGATGGAGCAGTTGTGCCCATTTGAAAGTGCTACAAAGCTGTGAGACACAGTTAAGAAATGTACATACATTTACATCATCTTCAGTCGGGGAACACATCATCTATTGTTTGATGACTCTGGGCATGCAGCCCGATATTTTAGAGCTTCTGCTGTTCTCACCAGATATATGGGCCAAGACTTCCTGTCCCATGCACTGATCAGTGTTTACAAAAACGTAGAAATGTATGAAAAAGCTAAATTATAGTCAGGCAATAGCCAGTAGCCATAGACACAGACCGAGAACCACAGCTGTGTAAAACAACAGCCAAGCAATCGCCCAATCAAGAGCAACCAGATGTTCCAATATTTCCTGTGTTTGTTATCTTAACTTCACCGTCCGCAAGATCTCTCAAATCTATGTCTGAAAAAGGGGGTTTATTGAATAGTTTCTTATGCGTGACATTAAAAACATACGATCTGGCTCCAAATCCTCATCAAACAAACCTTTTGTCTACGAGAGGATAAACCCTCACTCAGCGTGGCCACACACACGACACATGGGTGCAGCCCAGTCAGCCAGTGAAATCTGCCTCCTTAATGATGCTGGTGACATTTGTGCGTTTAGCCTGTGCGATAACGGCGTGTGGATTGTGATTGTGATGGCTTCTTGTAACCCTAATGCAGTTTTCATCTGAAGTTTGATCATTTACGAACACTGTTTGACATCTTTATGTAAAAAATCCATAGAAAATAAACAAAGATAAATATATGAAGTATGGTTTTTGTTTGTTAATCTACAAGTTTTTAAAACAAAAAACAAAACCCTGGTTTTCACATGCAGCATCACAAATGTTCTCCTGCTTTTGCTCTTCACATGGATTGTTTACTGGCATGCAACCAAAGCCCACTTAAACATGATTGGTCAGTACCCATTACTACTGACCACTCAATAAGTTCATTACGAACTGAACAACAAACTACAACCATAAAGCTTTTAGAACTATTTTGATGTACACATAGCTGAATATGCAACTATGTGTACTTCATTCCTCTGCACAAAACAACAACAAAAGCATTTATACAGAGAGCCACCTTCTTTCTGAGCATTTCGTTATATTAGTGCTACTGAAGTCGGGGTGCCAGCACTGGGCCCCAGAAAGACTCCAATCCAGCTCACGGGATGGCTTTAGAAAAGTCATTAAGGAATAGATGACAGTCTCTGATTTTTCACCATCTACAATAGAAATGTCTATATTTTAAAGTTGGTCCATATCGTTAAAAAAAAAAAAAAAAAAAAAAAAAAAAATTAAGAAGGGGAAAAAAATCATGCAAAAACATTATTAATTACTTTGTTTCATTATTACAAAACAGTTTTGGCTGTTACTTCTTCTGTAATTTTACACTTTTATTGGTCACAGTTTAGTCCCAAAGTGCTGTGCTGACAGATTTCTTCCATTTACTATACAAGGATTTATTTACCATGTAGAAAAACAGACATGCTGTTACCACGCATTGACTCCCTCAGTTAAATTCCTTAAAACACTGACAGAAAGGGGAGTTTCACTGGTCTTCACAATGTAAAATGACTTTGACATCCATGCTCTATAGTGTCTCTTTTAGCAGAGCATGAACAATGCCATGGAACTAGCAGCTTCCTTCAGTGTACTCTGTAGTCAAGCAGAACTGTTACGTGTTAACATCTTCCTCCAAGTTTGCTCCTATGCTGAGACCTCTTTACAAAAGTAAGAGTTCTCGTGTGTGTGTCAGCTTACTTGACCGGTGCAGCTCATTGTGATTCTAGCTGTAGGGCTGTATTTTAAGGTCAGATGCTGAAGCACAGATTAAGAGGGAAAAACAGACAAACTTTACTCAAGGCCGAAAAACAATTCTAAACACTGCAAAAATTGTAACACCGTGTGAATTATGTATAATAACGTGAATTACTCAACATGGCTTAACAAGTTACCACTCTGGTCATTTACTTCTTTCAGCCCGGTGATGTTGCAGTTCTGCATCTCATGCAGACATTCATTTTTCTGTTACAAAGGAAACAAGTCAGGAAGCTCTCAAACGCAGACACAGGTAGCCCTCCACTGCTCATTCAAATGTCGTACTTCTCTTAATGAAAAGCGTGCATAAAAGCCAGTGGACTGAAAAGTCCTGCTGAAATCAGGAGAGGAAAGAGGAGAGAGAGAAGATGCATACTGCCCCTGAGGTTTTAGTCAGAACACACAATTCAGCATGATTCAGCCTCATTCAGCTCGTTGCCGTTATCCCCCTACAGCAAGGCTTGGAGCGGGTGTGTGTATTTGCCAGTGAGTGTACGTCTCTGGTTAGTTGTGCAAGCACACAGATGTGCACCCGCACATGTAATGGTGTCAGTAATAAATGATCATGATTTCCAGTCCAGCCAGACAATCTATTAGCATGACACGTGGCTATATTTGTGAGTACATATGCACTCCGGGTGGATATTTACTCCAAAATGCGGTGAATTGCAAATTCGTTCTTAGCAAAGTAACTTTTCAGCAGGCTCTGATGCAAAATGAAATATTTCGCATATACATTGGCGCTGCCTGCAATAAGCTGTTTTAGGCCATAAAACTAATGTAGCAGTCACAGACATTGACTGCCCTCTAAAATGGAAATTCATAAGCCAAAATGGCACAGTGGGAATATCAAAATATGACACATCCTCTTCTTCTTTCAGCCCTCCCACTTCTCACTGGCTTCTGCCACCTCCCCATCCCTACCCATATCTTCTCCTGGGTTTTCCATCTGTTGTGGAAGTTCTTCTGAAGGACATGTCAGCTCTTCCTGACACAGCTGACTAAGCAGAGAGACGGACAGACTGGACTGACACCTCTCTCATATGGTCCCGAGTGAATTCTATAACTGGCATAATCACACACCAGTGTGGATGAAATCAGTATTAATATCTTAACAGATCCAAGGAAAATTGACTTCTCATATAACAGAGTAAAATTGATTATATTCTATTATATTTTTACATTAAATAAAAATACGAACTACGAGACACCGAGAACATCTTAGTTTTTGTTTGGTTTAGATATGGTTCCCTGTGGTAAGTGCAAAAAAACATTCAAACATGTAGTCTCATGGGTATACACAAAGATGACATTTAATAATTTGCAAAATGAGGCAAATCAAGAGTGATGTAATGTAGTCAGCCTCCCGTAATAAACTTAAACTACAATCAAATTTAGTTTTTTAAATATGAAACCTCATTAGATGACAGATAAACCCTGAAGTTGTGCAACCACGACTGCTGCTGTTACTATTTTCACAGTGTTTTAACATCACAAACTGAAAACACTCTTACTTTATCTCTAGAAAACATCATGCATGATCAAACACACACACACAACTCTATTTCATTACCCAGAATGGCCCAATTGGGATGAGCTCTCCTGTTTCTACTGGGATCCTGAAGTTCCGTGGAGGAAGGGCTCCCTCTGCCCAGAGCAGGCTCTCTGCCCTGGGAAAACCTGCCCTGGGTGCCCCCCCTGCCCAGAGCTGAAGTGGCAGAGGTGCTCCAAGGTTCCCCACCCTCTGTAAGAGATGTGCTTCATTCAGGACCACCAATCAACATCCATCAGGGTTCACAAAGGTCACAGGGAGGTCAAGATGATAAAAGGGAAGCTTACAGATCAAAGGGAAAAGGAGAACAAGAACCAGAAGTGAGCATTCACATCATTCAGGGTGTTTTCTAGGTAGGAAGAAGGAGCACAAAGGAGCCAGGCGTCTTGTGATGCTAGGTTTTACAAAAGGAAGAAGTCTAGGACAGCTTAGTGTGCTACAGAAGAGAATAAGGAAAGAGGAACTGTAGCCTGTCACATCACTGAGGGAGTATAGTTCTTATCTGCAGGCAACAGAAAGAAGAAGCTCTTTAATCAAGGTAATCACAGCTGGTCCAGATTCTGCTCTGTACCTGCTCAGAGGGATCGCAGCAAGCTCCACGACTGACATCTATGTGACTAAGGAACAATTGGCTGGTTTTTACCCATACTACCAATCGACAAAGTGCACAGTTGTGTTGGTGAGGATCACTCTTTGGCTAACTTATAAATGAAGAGGTGTACATAAAACCAAATGAAATCAAACAATCGCACTAGCCTGACAATTAAACAAGTCAAGAAAGGAAGAATCTGACGCTGCCTGGAAAATTGGGGGCACGCAGTTATGGGTTTTTCGTTAGAGGAACGGTTGTGGATGAAACAAATGCAAATTTATGTATCAATGCCCTCATTTAACATCATGGAGAGCAAAGACTCAGACAGAACAAGAGCTCAGCTGGATGCTTGTCTGTGTGTGTATGGGTGCCAGCGGGTGCATGCATTCCCCAACATTTGTGTGCATGTGTGTGTGTGCGTGGGAGTGGGGGGTGCACTCTCAGTTCTTGGTTATGTGTGTCTGTTTAAGGCTGTGTTTGCTTTTCAGGGATGCTGCTGTTCTGTGATCAAAAGGAGAAGCACAAAGGGAGAAAGGAGAGAAAAAAGGGGCAAAGCTATTATTCTCCAAAGACAGCTGTTTGTTAGTTAGAGACACAGCTTTAATCAGACGCGCTGTGGCTGTTGACAAACACGATCACAGGGGGGCGAGTGTAAATTCCTTTTCCAATTGACCAATGGGGAAATGAAAACGTGTACAGAGCGTGGAAAGGAAATTTGTACTGCCGTGCTGAAGCAAAAAGTTTAGTAGAAATAGAGACTTTAGACTATTGAGAAAAGATATCACTACACTACAGGTTTCACAGCTAGCTGAGAAGATGTGCATGATCATCACAACCAGCTTACTACTAATAAGTGTAACTACTGCAAGATGCAAATAGAATAAGATGACAATGATACTCAGGATTTGAAAAACAAAAAAGTAGGACCGTGACTTTTAATGAGTTTGCAAATTAAACATCTCCAAATCAACGGTTGGACTGGTTTTGGAGAAAACACATACATACAGTGCAAATACTAAAGTAACACCGGTGGTTTTGTACAGTACAGTGTGATGCTGCCCTCCCCCAAAGATAAAAACAAAGAAAAGTCACCGCATAATTACTAAAATAATTCCTAAAAGCCATTCTTGGATTTAAACAAGTCCATAAGAGGTCAAACATTCCAAAGATTTCGAGCAATGGAAGCAGAATAACTTTACAAATCCACTCCTATAAAAGAATGAAATGGTATAGCTCATTGCAGTCCCATTTGCTTTGGGAGAGTATGAAATTCCATTAAGACACACCGACACAAGTGGAAGCCCTGACGGCTGGAGCCGAGGCGAGTTAATCCTGCGAGTTGACTGTGTGCAGCTGAGGGCTTAGAGCAGCAGCTTAACACAAGGCCGCAGCTTTGGCACACCTGCCAGTGGTCAGTCACGCCTCAGCCAGCTGAGCGAAACACAATGTGATTATAACACATCATTATTAACTACACTGTATTAAATCAATTTTATCCTGAACGATTTAAAACATTGTTTAAATGTATTTGAGCATGGTGAGTGACGCAATATTAAAGGTAGGAGCAGGCAACTCTGTGAGCGCTGATTTGGGGATACATTTAGGTTGAAATTGGCTTAAATTTTGGAAGTTTTAAAAGTATTTAAATGACTGAAAGTCAAAATAAGCCAGACTATAGACCATGAGAGGTATCCGACTCCTCTATGAAAAAGAATCTAGCTACACTCATTGAGCATTGGGTTGGGTAATTAATCACATTTGTAAAAATGAATAATCTTTGCATTTATTTTGCTAAAGAGTCTGCGTTTCTTAATGAAGAGCACAGCGTTCCTTTACAACAGCGGGCTCTGTAAACTTACTAATTCTTTAGTTCAAGAGCCAAATTGGGACAGAGAAGACCAAGTCTTCCACTACGGATACACAAATACCCAAGTGAAATTTGAAAAGTGGAGAACTTTTCTAAATCTTTAGGCATGTAGTATTAGGTTCAGAGAAATATATGCAATTTACACTTCCAGCAAGCAACATCTGCTCAAGTTTATTTTAACGTGTACTGTTATACGAGGCTAAAAAGGGTGTTCACGCTGCATAAAAGAGTCTTTCAAAAACCCCCCACGCAACTCTTTCTTGAAAACTGATCTTTCCCAACTTGTGCAGTTTAAGCTATATTTTTGCAGTGCAATTTTTGCTTGCGAGTCTTGCTTGACTGGATGTGCACACATAGCCGTGTATAACAATCAGCGTAGGTGTCTGCTGCTGTGTCTGTGAAAAGTTAATTGTCCATTTTTGCATGCAGTATAAAGCAGCAGCGGGAGGCAGACCTGGCACATGCTCCCACCCACTGATTTGAGCTGTCAACCACGTTTATTAACTATGATGAATCACCCCTCCACTTCACATCCAATCAAAGACCTCTCAGAGGGACTCAAATCTGGTCACCTTTAACTAAATGATTTTCTTGGCCCATGGTGCGGCAGCCAGCGATTGGACTGGCAACCTGATGATATGGCTGCTGTTAGAATTATTCTGCCAATAGCCCACAGCTGGATCAGTCATTTTTGAAACAGTGTGGTGAATTAAGTGGCCAGCTGACATGCCGCTGCACGGTTAGGAAAAAATTTAAAAAGCTTGTTTGGCATGTTAAAGCAAAAAATAAAGAGGTCTACATACTTGGAATATAAAGGTGTTCTCTTGACCTTGCCTTGAGGATTAAATCTGTACTGGGTTTCATCTCTGCTGCATAATATAGTACATTTTACAATATGAGCTGACAGGTACCACTGAATCAGAATAATCTTTCTTCCACAACGTAGAGGGATTTTCCGTGAGTCTTGCTTTTTCTCCCAAACCTCCAGAAATCCATCTATTTTTAACTAAACATGTATTTGCACGTTATACTAAAAATGTCAGCAGCACAGGGAAGAGACAAGGTCAATGAAAACACAAACCCCCAACTGACCAAGTCCTTCTCCCAGATCAGAAAAGTAGACCTTGGCGTGGAACTGTACACCTTGAACGTCGCTGAAGGATAAAACCTTTGATCCGGGCCTGAACGGAAGAGCTGGGGCAGCAAAGACAGAGGGAACTGCACAAAAGGAGAGCGATCAATAGATTCTTGTAGACACGGCCTCGAGTTTCCGATCCAACACAACGCTGTATTGATTAGACTTCAAGGAACAGGGATCAGAATGTCAGCAGTGGATTTGGAAGTCTTTAAAAAAAACTACTGCGCAGAGGATGGAACAATAGTATATAATGAGGCACTTGCTTATGCACTGCAAACTAATAACATACTAGACCTGCAAGATAGTAGCACAAGAAGATGCACCAGAAACATGCCATGTCGGTGTAATACAGAGGGTTTTAAAAAGTACCAAGGACAGCAAAGGTCTTCAACTACATGCATCAGAGAACCAAACAAGGGAAGTTATTTTCTGCAAATATTAGAAGCACTGGATAGCCACTGTGCAGAGAAAGAGGAAACCATCATCATCATCATCTCAAAGCAAACAAACAGAAGCTGTAAGGTAATTGGAGTAACTGTTGTCTTAAGACAAATACTGTCTAAAAAGTTAATATTATAAACATATGCTGAAATATTATCATTCAGTATCTCACTAATAACTGGTTCTAAGCCTTCCCATTAATCCCCATGTCATGCTGAGGTAATGGCTAAAATAATTAGAAGTAGAGATGGCACGATACGACTTTTTTATGTCCGATACCGATATCATAAATTTGGATATTGGCTAATACAGATATGAATCCGATATAGTGTGTTTTTTTTAATCAATAAAACTGTTTTTTTAATATCTTGCTGCATTTTGTATAAGTTCATACTCAAGTTTAAAAAAAAAAAAAAAAAAAAAAAAAAAAACACTAAAGCTATTCTGTTATACCTGTATGCAAAACATACACTGCACCCAAAATATTTCATAGTTCAGCAACACTGATCAATCTAATAAACTTAAACCTGCTCCATCCTCCCTATTCTGGTATTTTAAAGAGTAAGCAACCTAACTAATAGGGTTCCAAACTCCCAGCAAAATAAATAAATAATAATAATAATAATAATAATAATAATAATAATAGGGAACCACCCTCCACCTCATGATGCTTAATCGACGTAATCAACTTTAATTTGATATAGTGTGAAAAAAAAAAATGCACAGAATTAAATTATTTTTCAAGAATAATTAAATAGATTCAACATCTTTCTTCAACAGAATTGCAGACTGCACAGATGGTACCTTCCCAAAGGAAAAAGTACTATAGCTTACTAGGGTATATTAGACTTAACAGTTACTATATACAGTAATGGACTTCTATACATTTTATATCAGATTAAAACTTTGGGTGTAAAATTCAGATAATTATTTGTTAAAAGCTAGACATTTTAAATGAGAGTAAGAAAGAAAAGTATGTCTTTGTGCCCCCTTTTCCCTGTTCATGCCCTATCGCCCCCCCCCCCCCCGGCTAAACTTTGCTAGACAGTTACCAGCGTCAGCTACGTAGAAAAAGATCCTGGTGTAGAAAGTAATATTAAATAAATTCTAACAACAGATTATCAAGCTTAAACGTGCTGCTGTTGTTCAGCCGCTGGTTTCCTCTTTCTAGCACAAAGTGGGCCAAAACCAAACAAGAGAGACGGACTCGCGACAGAAAAGCCGATCAGCTGATCATTAATCAGTTTCATGATTGAAGTAGCAGCAGGAGAGGGAGGGAGAGAGAAGAGGCAGTCGCTCCATATATGGGTTGTTAAGCTTAACGCTGTAATGCTTTACAAACATTCAGAGATGAACTTACACACTTGCTTTACTTCTCTCTGGGATAACTTTCTCGGAGATGAAATGCCGGTTTGGTAGAGAGGCTCCAAATATTCAACCAGACCGCCGACAGGTCTCGCACGCCACAGCCGCTCTATCACGTGATGCATACTGCTCCGACGTGCTACGGTTATGAGCCAAGTTACGCCATGTCGCAAGTTTTGTGAGGTGCTTTTTTGATATTTAATGGATCGGATTACATTTTTTATTTCTCTCCGATATCCAATCCATTAATTTAGGTCAGTATCGGACTGATACTGATACGTAATATCGGATCGGTCCATCTCTAATTAGAAGCATAATAACATTTTACACTTTTAGACCAAAAGAACACCTCATTGTATTTTAGAGACAAATGTAAATACAGCACTGATAATACATCCAAACTGAAATAAAGCTACACTTTAGTTGTTTTACAGACATGCCAGCTTTGCTAGGATTCTGCTAAGGCATGCTGATTGGTCGTTTAAGCATTTACAAGACGTACTTTCTTCATGGCACCTATTTAAAAACAGTAACTAGACAGAAACACTGCAGTTAAACTAAACCAGAAACTTAAATGTGTGTTTAAAAAGCATCTGGTTGTGGTAACTGAAGACAGCTGCTATGAGGAGGATGCCCAAAAACAAAATGGCAGATGTTGCAAAGTGGTGTTGCTATGACATTGTAACCATAAAATATCTTGACCTTTTCAATCCAAAAGCATGATGGACACTGCTGGAAAGAAATTTACATTTGGGGGGCTGCAATTCCATTGGGCCCTCTTCACTCTGGGATATGACAAAGTGCACCGTACTAAACATATCCGTAGAGCACGCTATTATCTGACACTAACTGGTACTAAAAAATTATTATTCCTTAGAAGCTCACTTGTAACATTAGTGATATAGTGTCGTCTTTGCTACCACCAACAGACACACAACTTCAAACTGCTGAAGTCAGGCAGGTGCACAGGCCCTCCTCATTAACAGCTGAAGCAGTCGACTTTCATGTCACTAAACAACCCGTCAGGAGGAATTTTGAGACTTCAGTAGAGCTCTCTTATTTGAACAACACTGAAGTTTGAACATTTATCAAAAATGTTAATCTAGCCATTAGCTGCTTAATTATTAGCAATTACCACACAGACAAAAAGCCAGCCTCAGGGAGTCGCAAGCTAGCATAATTCATAGTGGCAGTACCAAGTTAAAACATGTGGATCTGTTCCCTGTGGAATAGGAGCTAAAAGTACCTTTATCTGCTAGCCACATTAGCTGTACTAACACAAATGATAATGGCCTTCCTATCTATAATAGTTGGTGTTAATTTAACAGGATAGCACAATTATTTGTGTCTTAAACATGTTAAGTTTTATTTAAACCCAATAACTTTTGTTAACCCTGGCTTTAGGCCTTGTATTTTTTAGGCTAACCCTCAAACCAGCTCCTGGTGAATCCAATACATCTCCCGGTGTTTGTCCAATACAATGCCTATGAGCATAATCTAGCCAGCAGTTACATATTCCTAAATGTAACTGTGAAAACAATTTAGGCAAATAAATTTGCTGCAAAGGTAGGGCAACCCCCTTTCTAGGAAGCCTGAATGATAACAGCTCCAGGCATGCGAGTCATTCTAGCTTACAAAGTAAAAGTCGTTTTCTGGGAAATGATGGAAAAGGTTTTTAGGAATGCTGATGAGGTCAGAAGTGCATGACTGTGATACCTAAACTAAAGCAGGAAACTCATGACTTCATCAGCTGCTCTGTGTGTTCCTAGAAAAACACATGACCGCTCTTTCTCTTAGCTGGCATGAGGACTGAATAGTGATGGACAGATGTTTCTTTATGTCATGAATCTTTACGCAGTCTTTCAACATGTGTAATTCCTTGGCCTTGTTTTTCTTGTGAAACACATCAGCTATGGAGGGCTTCTTTGGACATTTTGTAATAATTTAAGGCTGTCTTAAGGGATTTTGGACATTTAACAGTTATAACTGCTCAAGGTAGCAACCTATTTTACCTGTCTGCACTATAGAAACTGGGTAGTTGTTGGGCCTCTGCTGTTAGGATCTTGTTAGCTCATACTACTTTCTTAGCATTAAAGGAGCATTGAGTGACATAGCTGTAGTTGGGCCAGGTAGTGCACACTGATCGGCAAGCACTGCAGCACCAACAACTGCCATTAAAAAAGTAATAACATATTAGTTGAGTTAACAGCGAATCTGGACACGGGCATTAAAAGACAAAACACAGAGAAATACAATGCCACACTGACTCAGAGTGAAATAGTTGCCAGCATTTGCCAGGAATTGCAAGTCTTTCACAACATAGCAAAGCAATGTAGGAATAAAATGAAGAGGCTCAAACACGATTTCAGGGAAAGCAAAATACAGCAAAGGTGTACTTCTAATCACTAGCTGACTATAAAAGCACTTAAGCATTTTTATTATGAGTGTGGATGCAAAAGAAATAAGGCTTGGAAGGTATGTTGTTTCTAGGGAAGTTCTGAAATGGATCTGAAAAGAGTCTAAAGGGTCCTTTATGTGGTCTGGCCACTAGTACTCCATCTGTTTTAATAACATCAAAAAAAAAACAGTTACAACCAGTGTGTTGGAATGGTCCATCACAAAAAAAAAAAAAAAAAAAAAAAAAAGGAAGAAGAAGAAGTGATAAAGTCCTTTAAAGGAAACTGTTATGTCCAGAGAAACTCCCAGCTGTGAGTCTATTTGACTGAATAAGCATGAAGCAGGAGGACAAAAAATGAGTAAATGCACTCAGTCAACTAAGAAATAAAAAAAAATCAAGTTAAGAGGCAGGATCCTCTCTCATTCGCTCTCTCTAAAAGATTCGGCACAATAAATGATGTTTCTACCTCCCTTAACTCCTCTGCATTTCCTCCCTGAGTTTCTCTTACTCTCTTAAACACACACACACAGATGCAGGCGTACACACAAACACAAGCAGGGAAAGAGATAGCGATAGGCACTCTTATCTCTAAACATTGGCAGCTCATAATGAGAGTGACTTCCTCTGTAGCCAGTGGTTGAGTGGTGCTGACAGCTTCTCAGCACTGTGTGTCAGCACGGGGGGATTTGAAGCGCTGCCTTAGCTTGACAGCCAGGCCACGCACTTACAGATGTTTTCACACTCACAACACACACATATGCGCAGACGTCGCAGCGACTACGCTTCAAGGTTGACTTCTGTGGGGAGGAGGACAAGATCTGTTTGAAGTCTTGACACATGGAAGAGACACAATATTGAGCTTTGGTGTATTGGGGCTTATGAGTGGTGAGTGGGTGATATACAGAGAGCTGCTGTAGCAGCCAACTGAGGGGAGGACTGAGCTTAAGGAGAGAGTTTAAGCCAAGCAGACATCAATACACGGCGACAGGGAATAAATTCATTACAAGCCAGAGACCACACTTTCTGATTACTGCAGAGCCGCCTGTAGAAAATTTGGAACATGCACAGGTTGGAGATAAATACCTTCAACACCTCGGGTGAATTTAAGCAACACTTCTCGATGCCCTTGACATTTAAGTATAGGAAAACACACAGAGAAAGGTTTAAAGAATGTAAACATTCTGTCATGCTATACTGAATTTATTAAAAACTGCGCTGTTTATTTTAAACTTTTGAAGCAGTGGTTTAAGATAAGTGCTGCCAAGCTGAACACTATATTATCACCTCAGAACTGTCAACTGTGAAAGGTCAGTCTGCAGGCCAACGTGACAACGATAGTTGTGTAAACTCATCTTTATTCATAGGTTTCACGTCCTGGAATCTATGACGCTCTTATCCGTTTTCCACCGCTGCCACCCTATCATTTAAGCAGTGCAAGTTGTTTTTACATTAAGTCACCTTTGGCTGCTGGCCTGACAGTCGATTAAGGTCCGTGTCACTTTCTGCCCAGTGCGATGTTTCTCTCACCTCTCATCATGCTGGTGTTATATGATAATTGTCTCACACAATAATAACAGTCTTATCGGCAAACAGAGGGATCACGCGGTTTAATCTTTGTGGCGTCACGTCCAAATATATACATCTGTTTTTAGATAGGAAACAAATAGTGAAGTTCATGGGGAGACCTGGGAATTTAATATGCACCAATCAACCACAAAATGTATACAATCTAATATTTTGTGGTTCCTCCATTATGCTTACGAGGCCTCCATTAGGCATTAGGCAGATCTTCTAAGTCCTCACACCTGCTGGGCGAGGCTTTCATGGACAAGACTTGCTCAGTTTTGCCAGGTGTCACTGCCTCCCTGACTGCCAGTCCAAGTGGACACCTGACACCTCAGTCTCTTCGTGCTGCTGTGTAAATAGAAGAGACGCAAGTAGACAATAGCTGCCAGCGGTGCCAGCCAGCCTCTCCTGGTACTGCCCCCTGAACCCTATGCTCCATCCCTCCCCTGCAGCAAAGACAAAACTACACCCTGCCACTACAATTATTCATATTTTTTGAATAATATATAATATAAAACGTTTTTTTAAGTTCTTTCTCTCATGTTTTATTATCTGACTCGCTAGCAGCTTATCGTTGTGGCAATTGTCTGTATCAGCTACATTCCAGCAGTCCAGCTGAATCCAACTTGACAATGTTGGACTGCAGCTGCTGGTCGTAGTCCTTCTGCTGTCCTGGAAAGCTGCTGTGTGCTGGAGGCGACTCTAACCAGAACCTGAAGCAGATGGAGGACTGGCTCATGCCGAACCAACTCCACAAAGCAAAAGAACGACTACCGCCATCAGCTACACATCACAATAGTAGTTTTCGTGTCCATTGCAAGGAAAAAAATGCTGCGGAAAATATTAATCAGCTATTAATCTGCCACAGTGAAGTAGATAATTAAAATATTTGCAGATAACAAACTGATAGACAGAGCTGATTGATTTAAGACTGTTTCCTTTCCTTAGAAATGCATGCACAAATACAAGTGTTTGTATCCTCCAGCTCATATCTAAATCTGTGGGAAACCATCATATTTAGATCAAGGGGATTTGAATGTAAACATCAACACTCTGAACTCTTTCTCATGTTCTCTACCCATTTCTAAATTGCCATCTGGAAATGCCGCTGGCTTGAAATGATGTATGTAGTCAACAGTAATGTTATGGTATGTTTCAAAGCTACAATCACATGAATGCAAGGACCCAGGTTATTGCCCAGCGTTGCCCATATTGTTGTGGCTCTGATGACTTGCTGTTTTGTTGTCGTTTTTTGTAATTCTCAGCATTCAGTCTCTTCATTAAAAGACACACAGGAACAGTAGCAAGTTCATGTGTCCATTGCAGGACCTAAAAATCCCTCAACATTAACATTTATGCCAGCCTATGGGGAGCAGGCAGATACTGTAGCTTCTATAGTAGCTCTACTATCCGATCAAACTGCACAGATGAGCCGCTGACCGTTTTGCTGGTCCATCAACTCTCCACCCTTTTCTAATGTTTTGTAAGTACTAACCACTGTGTACAAGAAACACTCAACAACACCTGCCATCTTAGATATCTGACGCAGCTGTCCAGCCTGCATGACATGGACCATGTCAACTTCGACTTCAACATCTGACTGTTTACTTCCTGCCTTATGCTTTATAACCCATCCCTTGGAAAGTACCATTTTAACAAAATAATGAATGTTATTGACCTGTCCGGCTTTATTGTTGCGACTGATTAGTGCATTTACAGAATGAAATTGTCAAATAACAAGATAATGTGGAAGGCACAAGAAACAGAAGGAGCCACCAAAGAGGATAAAAGAGAAGCGCCCATGGAAACATGAAAGGTACCTGTAGCAGCAATTGTTCATGAAGATAATAATAAGAACAAACCCAGGCTGTGTATTCATCCATTTCCTGGCCACTTTGATTTTCCAGCACCCTTGGGCCAAATGGCGTGGCAGTAATTCCAAGTTCACTTGAATCTCAGAATAATATGCTGTGTTTCTGTGTTGCTCTCTCCTGCATGGATCACTGACTCATAAACATGGGCAAGTGGTGAAGAAAAAGGCAGCTATTTCATGTAAAGTCTGCTCTCTGCTTCCTCTAGGCTTAAACGGACTCATGCCGTGTGATAGAAAATTGCTTTTTTCCCCTCCTCTCAATGCGACGTCTACCTTTTTTGTTTACTGATTTCCAAAGCCTGTCACTGCAGTTCAAAGAAAGGTTACACATTAAACTGAATCGAGTATGTATACATTCGATGAAAAGATAACGCATGCAAAACAAATCGATGAAAGTATCTGCATCGTCTATATATGTCAAATGAAAACAAGATTTTTAAAATAAGCGGTGGTCTCTGCAGTTTCACAGATAGCAGAAGACATGTAAGCACTTTAATGAAGTAAAACACCAAGTGAATCAGACAGAGTTGCTAAAGAGAGATGGGAAGAAAGAGCTAAAGCAACTGAAAACCTTCATATTTTAAAAGAGGAAGGAAACTGATTAGTGCAATTGACGGCCTAATTTAAAGACGGGTCTGCTCTATCCTCACACACTTAAGCCTTGTTTCCTTCCACCACGCACAGTGGTTAAATAGTTAAGCACCAGTTTTAAATATTTCATGTGCAGAGATCGCATTTAAAAGTTCCAGACTTAAAGCTGTCATCACTTTAATACAAAAACAAGCATTTAATGGAGCTGCCAACCTACAGGAAGATATGGTAGTGTTGCCAGTCCACAAATGATCTCTAGCAACTTCCAGACAGCAAAGAGACATTAATCTGCATATATGAGAGACTACAAAAACAGACAGGAAGGCATTTACTCTTCATTGCTTTTGAGGTCTACTGGAGAATTTCAGTAGGGTCTTTTTCACCCCAATATTTTATCTTTTTTTTTTTTCCCAAAAGCTAAACACCAGTGAACACAGCAACAGTAGGTGCTCATCTTTTTGTACCTCACACTTGATTGTCAGTCACTAGACTGACAAGAAGTAAAAGGACTTCTCAGGTAAAGATCTGAGCTAAAATCTCCTAGAAGCACTGTGCATGTAGTATTATTTCATTATTTTGAGAGTACTATCATGTCAATAATATATGTTGGGTGATTTAAATATTTTTAAATGTTTAAAAGCCACTAACAGAGATTTGCAGTTACTAACGATTGAGTGAAGCCATGAGGAGGAAAGTGCAATGGTGTTGTGATAAACAGCATCATGCTCTCTGCTTAAAATTCCTGTTAAGCTTTCTTTAATGTTTTTCTCAAAGTCAGTGCACATATACTGTACATTTATGTTGCATAAACTGTGCATCTGCATGGCTAAGACAACACTCTACGCGTCTGTCTGATAAAATCAGACTGAGGTTTATGGGAGTGTCACTAGGAACAGGTGTTCAAGGGCAATGCAGTGTGTGTTTGAGCACCTGTGCACTGTATGTATGGGTGTCACTAGAGATTAGTGGCTTAGGTCAGAGACACGGGGTCGATTATGGAATTACAGGATCATCGGGGCTGCCTATTGTTCCTATAGCCTGGGATCACTGCCACGCTGCCTCACTGAGACAAACACGAAGCACATGAACAAGAAGAGAGCCTCCAGAAGCGGAGGGCTCATCACAGATCAGTAACTCGAATCATCTGTACATTACAAACAGATGTCTCAGAACCTGAGTGCATTCTGCAAGAATAGTTTTCTTTTATTCAGTAATTTGTCTCACAAATCAGTAGAAAAGCTGTCCCTAACATTTCGGGATGCAATTGACAGTGTGCAAGAGAAAGAAAATGTGTTCAGTAAGAACTTGAAAGTGATACAAGTCACCAAAGAAACCTGTGGAAAGACGATGAGAAATGCATGCTGGGTATTGTGCCGAACCATAATATGCTTCTTTAGAAAGTTCTGGCAGAACGGGATCAAAAATTGCATAATTTAAAAAAAAAAATGACAATCCCCGAAGAATGCTGTTCATATAGTTCTCCTCTCAAAGTCTGTATTTTTTTTTTAGCTTTTTTTGTATCCATTAATATTCTTTGCTCAATTCAATGTGCCACACTGTAGAAGTGAAATATAAAAGGCTGTCTGAGTGATCAAAAACAAGCACTAATCATTTCTGCCTCGATCCTTCTCCTGTCACCTTGCCCTTTAATTTCCTGCAGAAAGCGCACAAGAGGCAGAGTGAGCGCAGGCTTTCTGTTTCTGTGCTCCCTGTCCTCTTAGCCTTATCCTGCTATTCACTGATTAACCCTTACTCTGCAGCCTTCTTCTCTCACCCGTTCTTCTACACTTTGAATCTCCTCTAATGATAAGAGGCTATTCTCATTCTAGCGATAACTTCCTGCATTATCCATCTTTTCCATGCTCATCACCACTGCACATTCACTCGCCATAGAAAGAAGTCATGCTCACCATAACTGCGGCTTAATGACAGACTCGGGCTGATCGGATATTAGAGTAAGAGATATATGTGGACATAAAGAGGTATCTGGACGAGCACGGTTAAAACTCGTCAATTAATCCGGTGCTTCCCAACCAACTGCTCGGGACCTCCCAAGGGGGTCCTATGATAAATTGAAAGAGGGTCGTGGGAGCATTGAGGAAATTAAAAACTAAAGATTTATTAACATTATTCAAACTTTTCTTTTCTTTCTTTTCTCTCTTGAGCTTATGAAAATCTGTCAAGTCCAAACAATTGTGATGATAAAAGTAATTCACCTCAAAGCTTGACAGGAGGGGGTCACATTAAGGCATTGTTTCATTTGAGGAGAGATGTGATGTGAACTATTAAATTATGCCACAGCAATTTTGCATTTTTCACATTTCTGATCTTTCACTAAAAGAAAAGTAAATACAAACTTGTCAGCCTAAAATCATCACAAGAATGAGACCATAAACCTGTCTGTTCTCGCCCCGGGAAACCACAGCTTTGACTGTCTAGAAGTGGCACCTGCCTGTGAAGTGAACTCTGATACCGTGCCGCATGTGTTTCAGCACCGATGGCCTTTTTCAGACTGGCTGGCATACTAAAAACCACAAACATATGGCGTTTCTCCTTTGAATGTACTTCCTTTTTTTATATAAATAGAGAGTAGGAATAGAAATGATTGAGCTTTACACAAACACTGGCTTTCCATCCAGTATTTCTAAAGAAGATAATTGGTGATGAAGTCGATAACCCAGTCCAAGATTTGGCTTATCTGCATCTTGCCACCCACATTATGATCTCACCCGGCTGGGAGAAAAGCACTGGTTTAGGGCGAATCAGCCTATTGTGAGATTTCACAAAAAAATAAAAAATAAACCACACACAGATGACAGAGGAAACAGAAGAGCCACCTCTCTTTCAAAAGGGGGTCACAATATCAGCCTTGTTCTTTGGAAATGTGGAGGCAGAGCATGTCTGTTTGATTCGTCATGGCGCTGATCACCTGCAGAGTAATAATAACAATGTAAGCAGCAACATGATTGCGCCACATACATACGTCAGCCTGTCTAATACCCACAACAGTCTCAACTGTGGGACCACAGAGAGCCTGAGTGGCTGCAAAGAAGGGAATAACATCGCCATCTAGAGGCTCGAGTCAGCATCTTTCCCACACACAGCTCTGAACAGAAAAAAAAAAATGCTTGTCATGCTCTTCCAAGTTACTCACAGAACTACTCACACACTTCTCAACAAGTGGATTCAAACAGCCGCAACAGGAAGCTGCCCACAAAACCGCAGTAAAATACACCTCAAACAGCAGAGAGGCCCTTCAGCATCGAAAGATTTACCCACTGCTCAATGAGACTCAGAACTATAGCTCCCCATGCAAGGTCACTTCCAGCCAGCATGCAATATTGCTGGGGTGAGAACAGGGGGAGAGAAAGACTGATAGCAGAGATGATGAGGGAGGATAAATACTTGACACACAGATAACCTTCGATGAGAGCATGCACAGCTTGGAGCTTATCTCAACTGAGACAGGTGACAGTGAAACAATGGCAAAATAAATGGCCAGAGATGGAGGAAAAGCCTCCACGGGGCGGAGAATTTTTAAATATTCTTACCTATGATGGGAGCCAGACGGAAAATATCAGACAGACGGCTGTTCACGGGTTCATATGGAGAGTCTTCTAAGAAATCATTACCTGCAAGAAAGATGACAGCATGTTATAGATACGTTTTCAGCCTCCTTCTTGTGTTGTTAATCACCCTTCAACCCATACACTGGCCTGCATGTGACACGGGTTATTTGGGTCAGTCGATATCCACGCTGGCGCACAGCCACATGCTTGATTAGGCAGGTTGGTCAGCTGTGTTGCGCAACTGGAAGTCGACTCGCTGGCGATGAGCTGGATGCAGTTTGGGGACTAAAAGGCCCCCCTGCTATGATCGACACTTTGAGATGGCACAGCTAGCGCTAAGGGGCTTCACGCTCTGTTACCCTCGAGGGAAGTGATTTGAGAGGTCAGAAGGTATCTGAAGCTCAGTAGGACCACGTCTGTGAACCAAGTCAGGGGGGCAAATTTGTGTTGTGCATGATCACATTGGTTGTGCGCTACTTGTTTTTTTTCTTAT
Source organism: Simochromis diagramma (assembly GCF_900408965.1). Lineage (NCBI taxonomy): Eukaryota > Metazoa > Chordata > Actinopteri > Cichliformes > Cichlidae > Simochromis > Simochromis diagramma. Next base: position 6,093,952 of record NW_024386892.1, on the reverse strand, counting down.
GTTTGTGGAAGCAGATAAAATGAAACTCGTACTATAGAACTAGAACGAAAGGAGGGCGAGGGCTCATTTCGCTTCCGGAGGAGCTGGAAACCAATCATGTCACCCACTTTCAAGACAGATCAGAAGGCTTAAGCTGTTATAGCTGAAAGCCCTGAGGTGGGGCGGGGGGGGGCTGACTGGGTTTGTGACACCCCCAGAAAATTATAATAACAACATTAGATGACAATGAGCTACTTTTTAAATTCTATGATAGACCTTTAAACTATAACAACACAAATCTATATTTTAATTAGAAGATGGTTAAATAGTTCTAAACATAAATCTGTAGCTCGGGGTCGTTTATTTTGTACAAGAACACACAAAAAAGTTCCACTAAAGTCTAAGCCAACCTTGTAAACTCTGATACATCCCCCAGTAAATGCGCAGGCAGTTCTTCTCCTTCTTCATGCCCCTTTTACACCGGCAGTTGTACAGCGGGCTCTGTTTGAGCGCGTCAATCGCGCTCCGGCACTCGTCCTTGGCTTCCAGGCCGGCCACCATGCTGAAGTTGCTCTCCTTGCCGCCGGCCACGCACTGCCTCATCGTGCGGTACTTGGTGCTGCACGCCTGCTCCTTCAGACACTGCTCGTTGGCCCGCACGCAGTCCAGCCGGGTGGCCCCGGCACGCAGGTTCTCCTCCGCGTAAGACAACACATCTGAAAAATAAAAGTTTTATCCGTCGCGTGTTTTCTCACTTTCCCAGTAAACACTGGACGCTTAAGCACTTTTCAAGCTGCTTTAGGGATTAAACTATTACACAAATATGAGCTTTTATTATGAACACGCCACATGTAGGTCGCCACAAAAGAGTACACGGGCTATTTTTTGGAGCCACTATTTTGGAGCAGTTATGCACATAGTTGCCTAACTGGCACTTTCATTCAGCTGAAAGTAGAGTATAAATTGCTGTCACGTTCACTGTTGTTTGTTGAGGCACTGACAGCTCCTCAGAGTTTTTTTCTTTTTGGAGCAGTTTACTGCACAGTTGCGACCACACTGTACTGCGAGCAGCCGAAGCGTCTGCCGGGCGCCTCTATATTAATAGAGCGCAGAATGTCGCTACTAAATATTTGATGAAACTCTATAATCAATTCGAAGCGAGCAGTTGCTGGTGCGAATCAACTTAAACTTACCTAAAACAGGAAGAAGAACATAAAACACAGCGAGGATCATCGTTTTTCCTCTGCGTGGGAAACAAAACCCCTTGTTGGAACGTAATTTCTTAAATTGATGCGAATTAACAATCGTTAAATTCCCAGGGTACTTCCACTGTATTGAAATCCATTGAAAAGGTGCAGCACTGCGCGCTCCTCTGTATACAGGACAGATCCGGCTCGCCTCATGCGAGAGATAATTTCCCCTCCAAACAAAGTGTCCAGTCCCGATTTCTGCTCTTTCCTTGACTCAATAGAGGGAGAGAGAGGGAGAGAGAGGGAGAGAAGAAGCGCTTCTTTTTTGTCTTTCCCGGGCGGGTTTGTCTTCTCACCGCGAGGAGACAAAGACAAGGGATGAAAGCAGCGGTGGAAAGCGAAAAAACGGGCGAGTGTCCTCCAACTCCAGCCAGTGGGATGCTTGCGTCTGTGCGTCTGAGCGCACACAGCCAACTGGAGTCCCACTGCTGTCTAGCGCATTCAGCAAGGAGGAGAGTGCCAGCTTCCCCCTCGCGCTAAAGTACAGTAATCTGATCATAAATTTACAATGATAGACCTTCCCATCAGAGCAACCCCCCCCCTTCTTTTACCACAATCTCAGCACAAAAACTCAATCGTGAACTTTTAGCCCACTTAACTCAATAATGAACCAAATAATGTAGAATATGCTTTAGCGTTATGATCCTTTTGTTTTTAATAAACTTTCCATGACAAGTACTATTAAAATGGCCACTTTTGGTGTATTTTAACTGCTGCTGCGTGCACGTGATTACATTTAAAATAAAGGGAACCGACTTTAACAACCATTGATGTGAATGTGTGTGTGTGTGTGTGTGTGAGTGAGAGGGGGTGTTCACATTTGAGTGTGCATAAGCTGCACTGATGGGGAGAGGGCAGAGGGCATGGCTCCTGTGTATGTTTATGACATGATTAATATAGCAACACGTGTAGATGCTTATATGGCAGGGTTTGTTTTTGTTTTGTTTTGTTTTTTAGATGTGAAGCACCTTTTGAACCTGGAGCGAGAAGGTGGGACGGATGTATTTCAGCTGTTTAGTCAATACTCCACACATATCACGCATTTGTGACTCCTCCCAGCTTCATATCGTTTTCATATTATTTGCAAATACCAAGATTAGAAGAAAAAAAGTGTCATGCAACAGTAGTTACCAGCTGTGAAGACAGAGGACTGTTGCGTGTTTGCTCATGTCAGAGGTATGATATAATGTTTTTGATGGCTGACAGCAGCCTGACAGCGCTGAGCTGAGAACAACCTGCCCTCAGTCTGACACAGAGGAGAGCGGACACTGTCGCCATCTGTTGGTGATTTGAAAGAAAAGTCACTTTGGTGCTTCTGGTGATGGGCAGCTCAATTTATTGTCACATGTATAGAAAGGCAACAAACTGATTATTACAAAAACAGGGATGATGCATCATGGAACTGCACTCTTCCTGTAACTCATTGATTGCCTGTATGGTATATTTAGGGGCTAATCCACTTGGATAAATACGTATGTCAAGGAGCCGCTCTCTGCATTAACGACTGAGGCTGAATCAATCACGCATCCTGCGCCCACAGCAGTAAATCAACTGCACATATATATAGAGAGAGGCAAGGAGCAGGTTCATTCACAGATGGGCTGTGAAGCAACTGATTTGAACATCAGTGACTTATCCCTTATTGAAAAAGTCCTGGATAGGTTGGTACAGGTCAATCCTGCAGGCTACATTGACATGACACAGGCCACGGATATTATTAAAAAGAGAACATGACTGGAAAAGAGACAGAAAATGACATGAACGGCAGTCTCAGTCCGCACTGTGGGATAATTGTCTGCTTACAATTTGATGACTTTGCTGTTCTAACGTCTCCAAAGGGAAGCTTGCCAGTCAGGGGGGAGGCTCAGGCTGGTGATTTATGAAAAAAGCCCTAATCAATATTTGATATTAATTTTGTAAATGAATGTCAGAATGATGTAGCCCTCTGGTCGTTTAACTGTTTCACGCAGTAATGTGTTTTATGGCACCGGATCAGAGGCTTTTTCTTTTCTTTTTTTTACTAGAAACCTGGTCAAAGTCTGGAATTGTGTGACAAATGTAGGCAGCAGGTGTAGATGGATTACTCTGAGAAAGCTGACTGCGCCGATACAGCACTTCATAACACTCAACAGTCAGGCTGAGTGGGGACTGATAAATGTCAGTGTACTGCCGGTCACTATAGTTAGGCGGTACTTCTCTAATTTATATTACCAGCAGATACAGGACAAGGATGATGACTCTGAAGAAGGAAAACGTCAATTTAATTGCTGACTTGAAGATTTAACACAGGTTGAGTTGTGATTTATCTGATAAATCCATGAACTATCTACAGTTAACTGAGGCTATATCCAGGACATAAATAATTAGCTGATTGATTGTGGGTTTTTTTGTTTGTTTTTTTAAAATTTGTATTTACTTAGCGAGGATAGGTTAATTGGTAACTCTAAATTTCCCATAGGTGTTAATGCGGGAGTGAATGTGCGAATGGTTGCCTCTGTGAGGGTCCTGCACAGTATCTTAGCTGCTCTTCTGGATGGAAACGTTGGATGTTGTTCCTTGGATCTGTTGGAGCCACTGGCCTAGCTTGGGGGTCACTGCACCTAACGCTCCAATTATCACTGCGACCACTGTTACCTTCACCTTCCACATTTTCTCGAGCTCTTCTCTGGGCCCTTGGTATTTGTCATGTTCATGTTCCGTCTTCCTGATGTTGCTATCATTTGGTATTGCTACATTTATCATTATAGCCGTTTTTCTGCTTGTCCACCACCACAACTATGTTCAGTATGTTAGCTTTTACCAGTTTGTCTATTTGTATGATGATATTTGTGGGTGTTACATACTGTGCAGGGGCCTGTCCTTTCATGATGGTTCCTCCTCTTGGAGGAGCACAGTATGTAACACCGGCAAATAGAAGAAGTGGCTGATATTGAGAAATCCTACCAAGGGCTGGAAAAAGCTGAACTGAAAGACAGCACAGAGGCACTAATCATAGCAGCAATGGAACACGCTCTGAGTATAAGGTCAATAGAGGCTGGAGTCTACAACACCAGGAAAGACCATGGGGTCTTGCCTGGTGGGGTCCTGCCTGGTGTTAGGACATGTTTGCAACTGTGCAACGTCCACTTGTTCATGTCCACTTGCCTGAACTTGACCTAATGTCTAGTAATGTGACTCACTGATTATGTGTGTGTGTGATAAAACCATTTCTTTTTCTTCTTCTTCTTCTTCTTATTATCATTATTATTAGTAGTAGCGGTATTTCATCAGATTTTGTACTGCGATAATGGAGGGATTTTCCAAATATAGAATCTATAAGTATAAGAGCATAAAGTATAAGATTGATTGATTTATTTTCAAAGGAACAATCTTTATAATATTTAATGTCAATATCATGATATCAAATGTCAAATTTAATTTAAAATAACTGAATAAGCAAAACTAAAACCAAACATTTTAAGGACACAATAAAAGTAATGACTCCTGACTGAAAACTATGACTACTAAAACTAAAGCTAAATATACTGAACTACAAATACAAATTAAAGTTTAACAACAACAAAAAAAAAAACTAATTAAAAAATGTTGCAACAATGTCACAATTATAATGAGCTAAGTCAGTCATTCAGACTCTTTGTCCTGACAGAAACGAGCCTCCTTAGGTTAGATGGTCTGCTAGCTAACTGTCTATTGACCCAGCTACTAAGCCAAAATGAGTTTGGACACACTTTTTCAACAAATTCTTTTAACTGAGCAACAGTTAGCAGAACAGACACAAAAAATCAAGGATGGTAAGTTTTGTTTATTTCTCTGGATCTGTTTTTTTTTTTTTTTTTGCTTAATTATCACTCTTCAGCTAGCAAATAAGCTAACAGCTAAACGCTAGTGACAATGCTAAATATGTATCTATACAGGCTACTGTATTTTAATGTTTAATGTTGCATCATGTGATGTTTTTTCAAAAATGTTTTTTAGTCAAAATAGCCATCATCAGATGCAATGAGAAGATAAAGAGTGTCACTGAGCAGTATGGAAAGAGCAAAGAGGAACTTGATGAAAAGGTGAAACTGTTGCTAGTTGATGCTAACGAGTGAATTATATATATTTTGTGACCAGAGGCAAAGCCATAGCACTGTTTTTAAGATGCTCACATTTATTAGATTTTAGATATAAACCATTTGGTTCTTCAAATAACCCTTTGTGTGATGGTAGCCGTAGTTTACTGAGCTTAAATTCATCATATATAATGTCTTAAATGATCTTGAACCGTGTTTATTAAATATTTACACACTAGCTGTAAAATCATGTCACAGGGTGATGGAAAGTGTTCACTTGTTGCACTGTATTTTAGAAGGAGCCCCTGTAAATTGGTCTGTTTTATGGTACTGTGATTTATTACATAACAGCTTTATGTTTACACAGCTCAGTGCAAATTTCAGAGGTCCCATATTATTAATTTTCTAATAAAAATTAGTAAAATGTTGTTCCTGGGATGTTTTACCTGGGATGTAACATAACACGTGTGTATGTATAACAAAAATAATTAATATTTAATTTGTTGTGGTTTCCAAAAGGAAAGAGGCCATTCTACTCATCATCACCTTTATAAAACTGAAAAAATACACACATTGTAAAATATAAATAGAAAGTGATTAATTAAAAAAAAAGCAGACATTGAACTATCAAAGCAGCACAATGCCACATTAATCTCTACATTAAATGGCTAATTTCCCCAAATAACATTACTGAGACCTTTAGTTTGTGAGATATAATGCCCCATTAAAAATAATTTAAAAAAAAGAGGCTCTTTGGTTTTTTCACAAATATTGCAAGGATCACACCATGCCCTACTGATGATTTGAAACACATGGCAGTGGTATCTTTTTTTCTTTTTTTTTTTACTATTGAGACTGTTTACATTATGCAGATATGCAGGCTGTGTTTACTGCACAGTGTGTTTACAGCTCTCATGATGTAAGGTCTTATGGTTTATGAGAGCTGTCTTAAGATAATTACAGTGTTTATAGGACTTGGAAGCTGATTGTGCTCACTGAAACATGCTGCACTTTAGTATTACAGCAGAAGAAAAGCGAAGCTACTTTCTCCTCTTTAGCTCAAGAAACAGACTGAAATTACACCAAAAGTTATGCCCAAGGCAAGAATCTACCTACATAATCGCTCTTTCTTTATGTTTATGATATCGATTTAAAAAGAAACCTGAATTGTTGCTGAACTAGTTAACGAAACAGGATGTTTTTAGTTACAGTTTCAAAATAACTCCAGTCATTATGTCTGTCTCTAATAATCAGGTATAGAGTATATACTGATTGTTCCAAACTAGAACTTTGATCTCATTTCACCCCGTCTGGTATCAAGTGATGTTGCTCACATACGAAGCATCACCAATCCATCTCCCTCGCTGTACATCTGTCTGTCAGCCTGTGTGTCTTGATCATCTCCTGTATTTATGCTTCAGGCTCAGCAGTTGTCTGCAATGAGGCTGCGGTGTGACCTGGCAAAGAAATATGAGAACCAGATGTTAAAGCAAATTGAAGAGCTGCTCTGTCGGAAGAGCCACCTCAGGGATCATCTAGTAGGTTGAAGCCTGGATCAATACTTATCTCTCAAATTAGACAGGTTGTATCCAATATGGATACCTCTTCAGCTTTAATAGCTTTAACTTCTTGATTGAATCACAGTACTATATAGAATGACCCGATCAATTAATCAGTGAATGCACAGATCAAAAAAGTGGTACCCTTCAGAGATGTTTGCATTTTCGTAGAAACTGAGTTTGACATTTTAGAATTGCTTGTTTAAAATTCCACAGGTATTAAACTAGGTTATGTAAAAAATAATGTAAAATCAGAGCCTCATTTTAGAAGCAGAATCCCACCAAAAATGGTGGGATTCTGCATTCTACACAATAAGCTCTTAGAGCAAAGATTTTCTTTTTTTCCAAATGTTATCATAATTATACAGTAACATTAAGTCTGTAGTACCACAAGGTCTGTTAATATTGTTGTTAGAAGTATTTCCCATGATCCTCCTTTTCATACCAGACCAAGATAAAGATGGTGGCTAAAGAAGAGGAGGAAAACTTCCTTCAAGAGATCTCAAGGTTTAACAGTGACTTCAGTCTTAAGGCGAACAGAGAAACAGTCTTCAAGAGCCAAACTCACACTGTGCTCCTGGATCTGGAGAAGGAGGTGGAATCGATACACAGAGGTCGTAAAACACTTTACTGTAGTGTTTTCAGGGAAGACAGAGGTTACATGAAACAGATGTGGCCCTGAATGCTGCTCTAGAAATTCTTAGTTATTTTAGAAATGGGCAAAATAGATCTCCAATGCCTATAATTCATGAAAAAGAACGTTTTCAAGGACTCCATGCAGCACACTCTTTCTGCTTCTGTGGGAGTTAAGAGAGTGAGTAGCAGCGAGGTGCTAGTAAAGAAATGCACTTGATTCACTCATCATTAACGAGTGTGACCACCTTAATAAAAACAGAAATTTTGCCAGCTTGCTCATTTGGAACATTTACCATAATCTTCCCAGGAATGGATGTCCCAACAAATTCACGCCAAGGTCAGATCGTGCAGCGTTTAGAGCAGCGGTCCCCAATATTTTTTGAGTCATGGACTGATTTAGGTCTGACAATATTTTCACTGAACGGCCTTTAAGGTGTGTCGCAGATAAATACAATAAAATAAAACCAGTACCGGTACATAAAAAAGACGATTTATTCATAACACATGAGAAAAGACCCAGAGAAACCAAGTTAACGATAAAAACCCTTAAAACCATAAATTTCACACCCGAGCCTCAACTCTCGCAGCCCGGTGGGGACTGCTGGTTTAGTGAAACAGCTAAACTTCCTACAGCTACATCTCAGACTCACTTAGCATGTTAAATGTTAAAGTTCATGGCAGTATAATTAGAAAACGACTGAATAGCTATGCCTATTTTGGAGGGGTGTCCTGATTTATCTTAAAGACTATGGCATTGAAAAGCCCTTGAAAAGGGCTTGAAAAGTTGAACAAACTAAAGAACTTCAGGATCAATGTCCTTTGACCAAATTGTAGATATCTGGCCATAATGCACACCACCCTATTTGGCAAAAACCAATGAAAGCATCTCAGCACGAACACTGCAAACCATCTGTCAAGGACGGTGGTGGAGGGGGGGATTATTTGGGCTTGTTTTACAGCCACCAGCCATCTGTAAATAGTCACTAACATGTCAGGTCTAGTTGAGTATTGATTTAGTCCGCAAGTAAAAAGCCCTAATTTGGCAGATCAGGTGATCTCATTGCCAGCTCACTGCTGGTTGGGAACCAAAATCTCATATCCCGATATAAGACATCTATCGTCCCGATAACGATATAAATCACAAAAATTTATCATTTTTTGTAAATTCTGTGAATCTCAGGCAGCTCGACTTGCGTGAAGTGTTTCCAGCTGCGCGTCCTTTACCCGGAGCCGAGTGTTTTAACCGATGCATGAAACTATACATTTTTAGACATAAGTTGTAACGGCCGCCGTTTTCTTTGTATTTATTACACGGCGTGCTGTGGGGAAAAGCCTGTTCTAACGTTTGGGTCTAAGGTTTATTTTTTAGCACCTGGCGGCTCTTTTTTACTCTCATCCGTAAATAATCTCCTCTTTCACGTGATTCAGTTTATTTTGAAAAGTTTCAACAGGATCTTGAGCTTTATTGTGAAAGGTTTATGTGGAACATAAACAAGCGGACACGCGAAGGTGTTACCGTCGCTGTTGCTAATGACAACGCATAAAAACAGGTGCTTGTCCATCAGTAGTGTGGTTATATTACATTTAAGAGAAAGAGAGAACTTTAAGAAATTAATATAGCCACTACAGTGACCATCAGAACGATGAAAAAATATTGTCGTAAACAGTTTATTTTGCGACACCACGAAACAAATGATAGCGTAAAATGAAACGATAGATGTTTTTATATCGTCATCCGATATATATCATTATATCGAACAGCCCTATACCCTTCTACATATTCTGTTTGCAGATCAATGTCCTGTAAGATTTTCAGGATACTATATAAGCTGTTGCCACACAGCTGCAAGCTGCTTTGCAACCCACCTCCTGCCCAGCTTATCATTTTATAAGATAAGATAAGATAAGATAAGACTTTATTGATCCCACAACGGGGAAATTTTTGCGTCACCTCAGCTCAGGTACAGATATATTCTTTTGACTGAAGTGGTCCTGAATGAAATGAATAATTGCTACATCTACTGTGTATGAGCCCAGACATCTCATAGTAGTATAACAGTTGCCTGCTAAATATAGAAATGCAAGAAACTATATCTGTTTAAACACCCAAGATTCCAGTATAATCTGTGTTAAGTTGGTTAGTGAGCTCAGGACTTATATTAATTATATAAGCTCACACTCAAACACCTGGCGTTTGCTGCACTATTAATACTTGTGCTGTGAACATATATATCTATTAAAGTGTGGTTAGATATTTAACCACACAAAGGTAAAGTAAAGGTTAAATATCAAAAAAGCTTTTAGAAAACAAATTTAATGTAACAAAGGTTTTCTTGACAGTTTGAAACCAGCCAAACAAAAACACTGTGTTCATGTTTTAATGTAATCATTAGGATAACTAACAGCTCTTATACAGGCCTAATATGAAGTGATTTAAACTCAGGTTGTGACCCCTATGACAACCGTCTTTGCGTTATGTATTTGTATTTTTGTCCAGCAGTATACATTCATTATAGAGTTTCTGGTGATTATTACTCAATCCATGAGAACCTTTGCAGATTTATCTTTTCCTCTTCTATAATTTAGAGAAGGAGCTGATGAGCTGCACAAACAGTCACATGAGCTCCATTTCGGAAGAGAAGAGAGCACTCCTGCTTGAACTACAGAGTCTGAATGATATCGACGAAGGTGAGCAGCGAAGGTTCATTTTATGCAAAACAGACCATAGCCATATTTTTAAAAGGACCTCTGTAAGCTCCTTTAATTTTTCCACATGCATTCACACAGCCTTTAACCCAGACCAGCAGTTATTTTATAATTCAGCTGGTCTGCCAAGGCAGTTTAGTCTTGAGCCCAGATGTTAGACCTTCTACAACATATTTCTGGCTCCATGAACAGGTTGAGCGGGTGTGCTTGCCGTGTTTTTTAAATCTGAGTTAAGGAGGCTGTACACACACATACTGTAATAAGTCCTTTCTAAGAAGAGGAGCCAAACATTCCATGTCAAAGTAAATCCAAAAGTCCACAACTTTGTTTCTGTCCAGGGTTTTACCACATAAAATCCAAAAGGTGAGGCAGAACAAAGTCCAAAAACCAGTCTGTACATGAAGAGAATAAAAATGAAATAAAGACACTGGCAAAACAAAGCAAGAAGAAAAGCTTATACTAGAATTATGAGAAAGGGCTGGAAGTCTTGACTGCCAACAAGACAATCTGGCATGGAACCAATGGGAAAGGGAACACACACGAATACACAGGTGAGTAATTGGCTGATGTAGAACAGGTGTGAAAGAAAACTGGCAGCAGACTGAAAAAAGTTAGCAATTAAATAAAATGTAAGAAAACGGACAACAAATTAAAACAGGAAGTGAGAGAAAGAACTTAACAAAATTCAACGTACCATCAAAAGATTAAGAGTGAAAAGGTAGTTGGTACAGATGACATACCTGTGGAGGCATGGAGCTGAGCTAGATGAGAGATTGTGTGAGCTCTCCAGAACCTCACAAAGTCTTAGAGAGTGAGAGGATGTCTGAGGAAAGAAAAGTGGTGTCAGAATTAATCATTTAAGATTGTCATTTATGCTTAGAAATATATATTCATTCGTATGCTGATAAAAATCATATCCTTATTAGGTCTGATAAGATTCTGTGTGCACTTGTGTACCATGAGATGAGAGGAAGCAGTCTCGACGTTATAATTCCATTATAGCTTTTGAAACCAGACTGTCCTGTTCTGTTTTCTTAAAAGTACAAGAGTTCACACCTTTAAATGTGAGTTTGAGAGTTTGAGATATGACCTATTGCAAGTTCCTGTTTTTATAGTTTAGCAAGATGCTTACTTTTGCTTTTCTGCATACAGTTTAAGTTCATTGAAAGGTCATATGTCTATGTATAGAATGGCTGGAAAGTTGAGGAATCTTTTCCTCAACTTTGATTGACTTCCCTCGCGAGCCACAAACACAGAGAGTGCCTTCTCGCCTTGTTTTGTCGTGCAGTTGTTGGTCTCGTGTTCCAGCGGGGTTTGTGCCTAGATAAACCCAACAAGTGGTGTACTGGTTCAGGCTTTCAAGAACAAGGGTGATGTAGCTGTAGCTACTACAGAGGAATAAAATTGATGAGCCATATCATGACGATATAGAATACAGATATAGAATATAGTTATGATATGGTCTCAAGACAGGAACTGCGTTACTCCATGAGTAAGTCATGTATGTATGAGAGAAGGAGAAGCACAGACTGGCTGCAGTGGACAGTTTTTGTTGTTTTTAACATTTAGTTTCACTTCACTACAGAGAACTTCTTTGTCTTTCATGACTTTGGTCTTCTTTGTGGCAGGAGCTTAACTAAAAGATCGACAAACACAGAAGCGTAGCCCACATAGCTGTTTTTGGCACTGCCCTCTTGGTGAGGGTACACAGCTGCATGACAGTCTGCAAGCTCTGCGTAGGACCAACACACAACCATACCAGTCCCTTTAGAATAAGAAACTTTAACAGTTGTAGTGTTGTATAATCCAAACCTTGTTCTATTGTTTTAACTGTGTAGCTACAGCATGTGTCTGTCTTCCCTGAGTGACGTCGTCTTATGTTTGATTTATTACTCCTGACTGCAGACCTGGATCGGCAGCTGAGTGAGGCTGAAGCAATGACAGAATCTCTGAGATCGGAGAGCCAGTTTGTCAGTCAGAAACCTCTCACTGACAGCTCCTGTCTGAGGTGAGTGCTGGATAACTGTCTGGATGCTGAGGCAGGTTTATGCATTTGGACACATAGATGGAATCTACAGTACCAGATTTACTTGCAGTTACATCATGTCACAGAATAATCTTTGGGAGGTCCAACACAGTAAATATTACAGATAAATAAGACACAAAAGAGCAGAATTACATAAAAACACAGCATTAGGCTTCTCAGCATTTCATTAACAATATTTCCACAGAGATTCCTGGCGTTTTAAACATTCCTTGCTGAGCAGCTGTGATTTTTAATTAGTTGAGAATTTTGTTTTGTGAATGCTGTCGGAGGACTCGGTGTTCAGAAGCACAACTGCTGTCCCCTCTCTGCAGGACCCTGTGGTTTTCTTTAGTGTAACTGCAAAAAATTCCATCTCAGTAGTGGTATTATCAGCTTTGGTCATTCTTACAACGGTAAATGTACTTAAGAAAAAGACAGACGAAAGAAATGCTGCAGAGCCAAGCATTCTGGCTTTTAAATTAAACTGTTTACAAATGGGAGATCTGGTTCATACCAAGAAGGGCTGAATAGACCAGTAAGCCCAGTTCTTGTCTTGCCTTTTTCTCCATCTTGATCCTGCTGGGTAGAGTCCAAACATAGAAGTGTAAATAACAGCACATTAAGGCCATTTGGTTTAATTAAGGCTTTGATCTGGAGTTTATTTCATTTTGTCAGCAACTGGAGAAAAACAACCAACTGAGGCTATTGTGATTGATATATTTATTAGTGGTGACAGTGTAAAGCTTAGCATTCAAGCTAAGTGTTTAATCAGCTTTGGTTTTAGTGGAATAATACATCATGCTTTAACCACAGACTGTATATAAACGATGGGCATAGTAATGCATCATGTTCATTTAGTAAATTGCTGCATTTACAGTAAAATAGATGTTAAATCAGGGTATGATGGATACTTTGAAATCTACAAGTAGGAGTCTGCAGTTTCCCATCGATCTCTGCTCACCGCATTTCACAAAGTGCTTAGCTCGAGGCGCCAAAATGGAGTCTGATCTCGTGTCTGCTGTCTGTGGCTTTAACTGGAATAATCTATAAAGGAATTCAAACACACTCATACATGTCACATGTAGAAAACCATGTTACACAGAAGTCTGTTTTTTTTTTTTAGGTCACTTCAATAGTTTGGATTTCTCTAACACTAGTTCTTTGACTTTCAAAGCAAATGAAAAGTATTGAATCTGTTACCATTAAGGCTCCTCAAAGGAAACTTTAGGGAGACTGCTTTGTCAGATACAGTTATTTCATCATTCTTTTATCTTCTAGTGGGTATGAGCTTTATTGTCATGACTCGTGCTGTGGCAGGCAGAATGTAGGACCCAGATGCAGGACTTGAAACGAAAGGTGTAACTGAAGGAGGCAGCTTTAATGGCTGTGCAAAACTCAATACAAGAAAACATAAATAAAACTAGAAATATATAAATATAAAAATAGAAACTTTGGAACTACAAACTAAAACTAGAAACTCAGAAGAACCATTTAGTGATAAGGACCAAAAAGGCACAGCAAGACACACAGCGACATAAGGTAATGACAACACACGGACAGACGAAAACACAGGGCTTAAATACACCAGGAAGTGACGAGGGAATTGGAAACAGGAGGGAGACACAGCTGTGACTAATCTGACCAAACGAGACAGGGTGGAAGCTAAACTGAAAACAGTGAACGCAGGACATAAGACCGCCAAAGTAAAACAGGAAATACAAAACAGGCAATCCAGACGCAGACTTGACAAGGAGACACGGATGACAGGGAAGACCGAGGAGATGCACGAACATAGAAACCAGGAAAGAACAGACAAGAAAACATAACTGACTTGACACAGAGAACACAAGGGAGGCACAGTAACAAAACCTAAGATCTAAAAATCACTAAAGTATAACCAGAAATCACTGAATCAAATAATATTAATAAACATAAACACTGAGTCACCAGACTCAGGACCGTGACATTTATAGCATGACATATTGAACTCTGTTAGTATCATCAAATGTTATCAGGGCCTAAATAACAACAAAAGGAGGCACTGATCATAGTAATTTTCACAGCCAGAGAAAACAGTCAACAGCACAATATAAAATTGAGGGCTGACGAGTTGCTTGAGAACATTAGATGACTGTTTTAGTATCCTGTGTTCAGTTGGTGTTAGAAAGCTAACATTAGCTACTTGTTAACAAGTTGCTACAGTTAGCCAAGTCACTTGGACACTTTCAGTGTAAAATGACCTGAACACTCTCAGAAAGCTTCTGAGCTTAGCTTCCATGAATGTAGCAGCTTAAAAGTGACATTTGTTTGAAAGAGGACCAAACTCGTGCTTCACATGTAGGAAAGCTAAGCATCAAGATCCCTCTGTGCTCACTGTTTTCTCTGTCCGTTATATTACATTGTTAATAGTTGTTAATCGGTGCAGTTCAGTATTCAGTTATAAATATGTGGGTGTCACAGCCCTGGGTTCTCTGTTTTTGAACTCCTAAGTTGTGTTGACGATTAATCGTCTTTAGCTTGATTCTTTGTTTATTTATTGCGTTGTCACTTTGGTGCTTCTGTTCCAGTTACTTTGGTGTTTATAGTATTTGTTCTGTCAGTTAAACGTGCCTCCCCTGTGCTCCCCATGTGTAGTAAAGTCTCTGTCACTTTGTTAGTGCTCCCCTTTTAGTTATTTCCCGTATTACTTTGATAGTCGTTTGTCCGTATGCTTTAATTTTAGTGTACTTTTCGTGTCTCATTGAGCCATGAGCAGTTCCACGTCACCTCCTGTGGATTTAGTTCCTTGATATGTCATACTGTTTCCCATAGTTCCTGCTGTTTTTGATTTTTCGGATTAACCTCTAGTGTGTCAGATGGTTATTCATGCAGTTCCTGTCTGGACATTTTGTACCAACACATCCTTCTCCATTGAATAATCAGTCTGTGTTCATCCTGCTAAGATATTTAAACTGAAATCCATAGCCTTTGATCCATGTGGTTTTCATTTAGCCTTTCTTTGCTTTTCAGTTTCTTTATTCTATTTTTCATTCATATTTTCAGTCAAATCTTTCTAACGACGTTGTTGTTGTAATTTAAATCTGTTTTTACTTTGTGCTGTAGCCGTAAAGCTACATGTCTTAATGTTTCTTATTTCTCAGTAAGTACAAGAAAAATATATACATGGATTTTTCCCCCTGTTCTGTCTGACAGTGTAACAATCAGAATTGCTGTCTGAAGGCCAAAGAAAGGCCAACAGTGGTCTGCGTCATAGTTATATTTTATTAGAATTTTATTAGGATTTCTTTATTTTGGATTATTACGACCATAACCGACAAGACTGGGGATGGAAAAGAAAAAAAAAAAGAAAGAAAGTGAAGTTGGAGAGAGAGTTAACATAAAGACTGAGAAAAAAATAGCAGAGAAGAAAAGAAAAGAGGAAAAAAAATGACAGCATGCCATGCCAAGCGGCTGCCAGGAAGCAAACCAGTACACACCCGAGCACCCAGCCCCGGACACCGGGAACCACCAACGCAATGGCGGGTTGGGGCACTGGGGGAACCTGAGATGTTCTTAGAAGAGAAAGAGTCTTAGACCTGACCTGACACATAGGCATAGACAAACAGGCACCCACAGACACAAACACGCATTCCCTTCCTTACGCACACAAACACAAGAATTGTGAATACTTAAATATAAAACTAAACACTAAAAAGAAGCGGCAGAAAGCACCCGGAACGACATTTAGGACAGAGATGTGCTCCCATCGCAGTACAGATGGACAGTACACAGTATAGATGCATGGCATAAATTACATTCTTTCCTACAGAAACGTATTGAAACAGGTTCACCCTGTTGCTACATTGAGAGACGTCCTTTATTTAATTGAAGGTTGGAGATCAATAGTGTTCCAGGAAGGAAGGGTCATTGTTGTTGCTGATGCCGCCACTTTGGATAATGTCCTCTCCACAACACCACGGATCAGTTTTGTTTCAGGTTTTGAAATAAAGATATTAAAGAGGAGAGGAATAAGGGCGTGTAAAAAACATTTGCTTCCCTTTGGTGTGCTTTATTTATATTTCTCTATATATTAATCTTCATGTGCGCTTCCTTTTTTTGTTAGCCCACCTTTTGTCTCTCGCTCTCTCTCACTCTCTCTCTCTTAGTATCATCTTAAATCATGCATGTGCGTGGCATGTCCTGTTCATCCATCAGCCTCATTAAACATACTAGGTCCTTCATTACCGCTGGGCTTATTAGCCCCGGGAAATGCTGAGGATGTAGCTTTGGCGGAGACACCCCCTCCTGTCGTAGCCATTCTTATGATCAT
This sequence comes from Simochromis diagramma, assembly GCF_900408965.1. NCBI lineage: Eukaryota > Metazoa > Chordata > Actinopteri > Cichliformes > Cichlidae > Simochromis > Simochromis diagramma. Next base: position 6,077,432 of record NW_024386892.1, on the reverse strand, counting down.
CCATTCTGAACTGAAACCATCAATCCTGTCTTTAGCCACTGCAGCGTCTCTTTAAAACGCATATTTAACTCTCCGCTTATTGATTGTTGGAAATTGAATGCATGTCAATTTGAAAGAGTGCAAGAGTCATTTAAAAAGTGTTCAGTGTGCAAAACAGTGGCTGCTGGTGCAGACTGGACACTGTCACAATAGAAAGATACTTGAAATATGCACCTATGTGATTGGAATCGATTATATAAGAGCTGTATGTATTTTATTATGTGTTGGATTTTCTTCACTGACATATTACTGGCAAATTATTTATGAGTGTTCATTTAAAGATGTCATAGCTCTGTAGAGTTCCAGTAAAAGCCAGCAGAGACCACCAACAGCCAAAATGCCAAATGAGTATTGCTTTAGGGACATTATTGCGTCGATTGAAGCACAGCCTGGTCGCCTTAAAAATCGGATTTGTAAGTTCCAGAGAGAAGTGTAAAGTTTAAAACGCGTCTGTTGGTTTTCAAACTGTGAAAATGCAATTTTAGGCAGGCTGTTTTATTGTTTCATTAACTTCCAATAAAAGAAGAAACGGTTCGTTCGTCTTCAATTCAGGTGTAGCTCAGTATGGATCCTCCACAACTGCCATAACAGTTCAATCACAGCCAAGGCGTCACGCTGCGTGGATCAAAGTCCAATGGTTTATCAGAGACAAACTGAACTGAGTAACACAATTGTATGTTTATGAAATTATAGTGTGAAATATTAACTCTGCTGCCATAAGCGCAGACTGCTTTTAAAGGCACAAGAAGAAGTTTGTTTCAGTCTGTAACTGAGGCGCAGCAGTCCATAAAGTTCACATATGTGATTACGTTCAAGTGCATTTTTGATCTGTCTTTATCTGATATACTTTATGTGATTGCTTTGTTTAAAACTTGTCATTGTTATTACATTTCTTCCAAGATATTGTGCTATTTTGAAACTTACAGTAGTAAGTTCTCCTTTTATAATCTGGTTTAAAAAACACTTTAAAACAGTTTCACATATACAGTGAAACTTGCCCAGTTTTATTAGGCATAAATCACATTACACGGCCATTATATATTTTGTAAATGCATTTTTTACACATGATTAGGACTTAATATTTTGTCCCCAATAGCAAAAAATGGTTCCATCCATTTCTCCATTTTTTCCCGTTCATGGTCGCAGGGGGCTCGGGCTGGAGAGACAGACAACCACTTACACTCACATTCAGACATATGGTCAATTTAGCAGAGATTCAGATCATTGGTTCACCTGACATGCATGTCTTTGGACTGTGGGAGGAAGCTCACACAGCCACAGGGAGAACATGCAAACTACGCACTGAGAGGCCAGTTAAAACCCAGAACCTTGTTACTGTGAGCCAAAGGTGCTAACCACTGGACTAGGTCACCTACTAACTGGAAGGTTGGCAGTTCGATTCCAGTTTGCATGCCAAATATCCTTGGGTAAGACACTAACCCCATGTTGCTCTCCGATGCATCTATTAGACTATGAATGTTAGATAGAAAGTGTTTTTCTTCGGCCTTCACCACATTTAACCTCCATGTTTTAATCAGCAGACTTTTAAAAACAGTTTGACATGAACAAAAATCTTTTGGGCTGGATTCCTGACTTTGCCCCTGGACTGGCGTCACACTGGGTTGCGTGCTTTCACTCTTACCCTTTGTGTCCTGTATCAGAGTGGGTGTGGAAGCAGGACCATTTAAAAGTATGCAGATGACTCTGTTAATGTTAGACTTTACCTGACCACGCGCATCCTTTGCATTATGAGCTTCAGTTTCTTCTGGATGAACACAGTAAAACCAGCTTTGTTCCTGTGACCATCACTCAGATGAACAAATGATAGTTTTTGATATCCTACATAAAGCAGTGATTTTGGATTTATCTTCTAATTATATTTTATTCTTTATATTTGTCGTCTGTGTTTGTTTTGAAAATGTGCATGTGTGGATGGATGACTCACCTGCTGCAGACGAAATCTGCCTACGAGTACAAAGTAATATGACCCTGGCTGAATATGCAGATGAGGCGTCATCTGTCTAATTCCTCTCTTTTTATCATTTAGAAAATGTTGTCCAAAAAAATCTGCTCTTGCAACATTTTTAGGAATAGAAAGTTCTATAAATCAGAACATAGATGGGACTAAAACGTCAACTCTGAGTCTGAGGAAAACTATTTTTTAAGAAAACGTGACCTTTTAAATATGTGGAGTGAAAAATTCTGCGTATTTCTTCTGGGGTAAAAAAAATATCATGCTCTGTGTGTAGCAGCTATGATTTCCTAGGAAAAAGTGAACTAAGCAGTGCGTATACATATTTGAGCTAAAGAAAAAGTCTGGATTTCCAATTACTAATTGAATTTGCACATCAGTAGTTCAGCTCTAACCAGACTAAAAAGCTTTCTGCTGGTCTCAAAATGTTTCTTTCTTTCATTGACGCATTCCTTCTGCATCTGTGTGTCCTCATCTTTTATGTCTCTTTTCACCTGCAGCCATGCACTTTAACGCACCCAACCCGCCTTTAAAAATTTCCATTTGGATGATTTTGGTGTGAGAGAAATTGCTACACTTGATTTATTGCTGTCACTTCATTTTATACTTAGAAATTTGTCCCTCGTGGTCTTCTGTTCATCCTTATATCTGTGGAACAAGCTCCAGGAGACATTACTAAATACACAAAAACAGGGAGGATGCAGTGTTGACTGCAGCTTTGTGGAGGAGCCGAAGAGTCTAACATTTTAGGCTGTGAGTGTTTGTGCTTGTCTCTACACTCCTCCTCTTCAGCTGTGACATTTGTCATACATGGTGTACATTTTGAATTAACAGCACACAATTATGCCTCATGCGGTTTAGTCACTTTTATCAAGTACTGCAGTCCCTCGGTCTGGCTTCATTTTCTTAGTGTGCCACAAAGGTTACATCATGCAGGATCTGCTGATCACAGAATGATCTGTTACCGGTTTTGGCAACAAGGCGTTGGACTTCTGAGGCTTCCACCTCTGAACGCTGTCTGATACATAGAGCACCAGAGCGAGGGTTACCCCAGTGACTCATTGTAGCTGAGCCAGTAGATGCTTACTGGCAAAAGCCTCCCCAAGGCCAGTGTGGGGCCTGGTAACCCTGTCCTGGGTGAGGTATCGTGGACGATTTTTCTCCTCATCATAGCTCTGAATCTAAGATGGGTGAGGCGTTCAGTCATTTGGAACAGGGTTAGGTTACAGAAGCTACTCCTCTACATCAAAAAGAGCCGTTTTAGGTACGCGTCTGATCAACATGCCTCCTGCGTGAGGTGTTTTGTGCATATCCAACTAGAAGGAGGCCCAAGAGCAGACGCACGGGAGAGATTATGCCTCTTAGCTGGCTTGGGAATGCCTCTGTGTCCCCCTAGGAGGTGGCTGGGGAGCAGGAGGTTGGGCATCTCTGCTCAGACTGCCCACACTTTTCCCTGCTGACCCAGATAAATGGCAGAAAATGGATTGGTAGGATCTGTTTCAAGATAATTCATCAGTTTCAACTCATGTAAATGTATTGTCAGTGGTTGCTGGGATACAGTAAATTGTAAATACCTTAGTTGAACCATAGTCCTAATCCAGTAGTGAAATTGTTTTTGTGCAAACAGTCACCGAGTCAAACGCTGTGATTTATGTTGCACGTATAGTTACAACACCTCGCTCTGAACATTCATCTGAAATGTCAAACAGTCAAGTAAACTCAGACTTCAGGGGAAATCTGTTTAACAGATGGCAGCTATTGTGTTCATTTTGTTGTTTTTCAGAAAGCATTTGAAATATTTTGTGCATGTGGATTCGGTGTTCCCACCATTATAAATACTAGAGGGAAAATTGTATTATGTTATGTATTTCTTTTATTTTGAACACAATAACAAAGCAAAAGTAAATATAATGATAAAAACAATATACCAGAAAAAAATAAGCAGTTTAAACTCTACATGCAAAAATGAAGTTTATCCAAATGTTATGTTTTGTTACTGACGTGGTTTTATTTACTTGCCAGGCTGAGGAAGGAGCTGGAGATAAACAAAGAAGGACAACTTGAGCATCTGCGAGAGGAACTAAGCTCAGAAATTCAATTCCTGCAGTCAGTAAGTTGGTGGCTTTTATTTAAATTATTCCATTTATTTTTTTCCCTTTTTTAGCATGACACAGTCATACACAGATGCTGTCAAACTTGCTTAGAAGTTTTGAAAGGTAGTTGTGGGCAAACTTCCAAATGTAACACATGAGCTAAAATGCATATCTTTATTCATTTGCAAAACATTTGTCATTGTCACATTTGTTCTTTGTAAACCTATTTTTTTTTCCTTTCTTTTTTAATTGCAGAAGCTGGACAGCAGCCAAGGGGCTGAGAAGTGTTAGGTTAGGCACGCTGATAATTTGCAAAGTTTATTTTGTTTGTCTTATGTTCAAAAACAAAGATGCTGATGTACAGACGGTTAGTTTCTGCTTCCCTGCTGTCTTTATTCTTCTTTATCTCCTAAGAGTCTTAACTAAGCCCTGGATAATATTTGTTTTTCTATGTATGGATTGAATATTTTCTTTCTGTTGGTCTTTACACTTTTGTGCCCATTTCTGAGATAGTCAGAAATCCCCCCCCTAAAAAAAAGTTTATTAAAATGTATGAATCCTTTTTTCCATGTGTCTAATCCTTGCTTATAACACCAACAAGTTATATAAAAAAAATATGATTCTTATTAATGTAACTACTCACAAACACGTGCAAAAAAGGTATTCAAAGTTTGTCCCAAAAGTGATTTTATATTGCCCTCTAGTGGATAGAATATGGTATTGCGACATTCCAGTCCAATCAGATCATGCCTACTGAAACAGCAGGTGAACAGACATTGCATGATTGTTGCATGCATTTTATTTTATTTTATTTCATTTTTATTCTTTAAAACATTTATCATATCCTGTTCCCTGGATACCTACCTATCTAATGCTGCCTTTTTCGGCTTGGTAGGCTCTTCACCTCCTTACCACCAGACTGAAACAAATACATTTTTTGATAAGAAAAAAAAAAAAAAATTGATTCCTGGCTGCAGTTTTCTCCCAGTTAGCTATAGGATTGTTAGAGAGGGCAGCCACTCTTCACTGGTCCAACAGTAATGTCACAATCATAATAAGGGTTCATAGACGAGGTCTGTTCAACACAAAGATTAGATAAGCTGAGGGTTAGGGCTTTGAGCAAGGTTGCCATGCTCTTCCATTTCTAGCTGGGTAATTAAACTTACTGATCAATAATAAATTGGAGTACATGGGTAAATAAAAGTTTTACTGAGTGAGTTACCAGCCAGAAAACACAGAAGCTTAAGATGCAATATTTAGGCTTTTGCCACCCAATGGAAGCTCTGTGCAATTACAATTTACCACTCTTAATCATTCAGTCCACAGACAGTTATTTCCTTAATTGATAATTAGATGGTCTGCCAGCCTACACCAGAGGGTCGTGCTGTGGGGCATTTTCTCTCTGATTAAAGTGACTCCTAGTAGAATGATGTGGAATGTCAATGGCTACCTAATGAGATCCTGCAATCTCATTTTGACTTTTTAACCTCGACCCCGGTGAGCTACATCTGGATGCGTCTGCAAAAACTGAGAGCAGACAGAACAGCAGACAAAGCAGTCCATTTGACAGGGTGGTTAACCTCATTTTAATGGCTGCTCTCATCAATATATGGCTGTCAAGCACATGAATATTGAGTGTCTGTTAGTCAAATGAAGTCAGATGGAAGAACAGTGAAGATGGCGGTAAGACATTTGCTTTTGTTAATGTAAATGGAAGAGATGCAGCCATTTATTTATTAATATTTAAGCGGCTGCATTGCCACAGATGCATTTGCATTGTTTAGGTTCACCTCATTTTCCACCAAAGATGAAGACCTAGATGAATTCCAGAGGGTGGTTGAAAAGCTTGTCTTGAATATAGCTCCAGTTGCAGAGGTAATAACCAATATACTCTGCTGTGTACACCAGTTTTCCTTTTAACTTTAAAAATCTGAAAGTTTAAATTACTTATTATAGGAGTAGTCAACAGATAAATTATTAATGTCAAAAAGGGGCAGAGGATGGCAAACTCTTTTGGCATGTTTGTATCAGCGACGTGTTTAACTTTATGTTTTTTGCAATGCCACCTGTAAAGGGATGTGACATAAGGTAGCATTTGAACTATGATATCTCGGTATCAGTAGAGTAACATAGGAAATCTTGCCTGGTCAAATGTATAGTACCTACATTACCAAAAGGTGTCCCTGTAAGGACATATTTTGAGCCAGAGAAGGGGAGAATAGTCGATTAGAGTTCAATGATGCTGTAATCTCAATACGTGCAGCTTTTGGGTGCTTGTTTAGCTCAGTGTGTCGAGCAGGCCACCACATGCCATACAGCTGAGAGCGGCCGGCCCGGGTTTGAGTCCATCCCATTCGCCGCATGTCTTTCCCTCTTGCTCTGTCAATTTCTTTTTAAAAAAGGCTAAAATAACAGCATCTTTTACACATATAGTTGAAAACCTTAATACTGGTTGTGAGAGAAATATGTGAGAATTTGCAACTGCTTTGCCTACTCTGTCTTTTATTAGTTTACTACCTAAAATTCCATAAGCACCTTTGACAGCTGCACAATAATATTTACATACTAATCACAGAGTGCGACAAATGTGAAAATAGAGTTTCAACGTGCAATATATGCCCTTACAATATATATCGACATCCAATGAAGAACAGTTTGGAGACAAAGACACTCCGAACTTTAAAGAGTGTATAGTTAAGACTGGCTCATGTGACCCGAACCCTCCTTTAGTTACACGGCAATGGGCCTAGGCTGTTGGGAGCTTCCCATGATGCACTTCTTTACTCATCTCTTTTCACACTCTGTTTTTAATCATTAATTTGTCTTTTTTTTTTTTTTACACAGTATGTTTTTTGTCCTGTCTTTCTGCCTTCACCCTCAGCCGTTTGTGGCAGCTGGCTGCCTCTCCCTCAGCCTGATTCTGCCAGAGGTTTTGTCCTACTGTCACCAAGTGCTTGCATGCAGGGGGTCTTCACTTTGTTCAGGTTTTCTCAGTGGTATTGCAGCATCTTGGCAGAATAAACCACCTTGAGGTGACTGATGTTGAAATTTGGCCCACATCAATAAAGCTATATTAAAACGAACTGTACCTTTGATCTGACAGCATGAGGGGCCAGTATAATATTAGTATTAAACTGTTTCATTATGATACATGATACACCGCCAGTGTGTAAACTTTAATCTGGATTTTGTCCTAATAACAGGTGAAAAATATTGAGATATTTTCAGGCTTTAAGTGCACACGGGTTATGAAAATAACTGCTAGAGTGGTGAGCCACTGTGAAAATGCAGGGTCTGTAAAGTGTGAAACTATGCAAACATATATTTATGTCCATATGCACAAATGCCAGAAAAAAAACACTCTATGTTCAAGTATTTATTAAAATGTTTTTACTGCAGCAGGAGGTCCTTTTATACCCCATTTTTCATGACACGGTTCTCTATCATGTTTAACCGCATACAAGACAGGCATACTTCAGCTCTCCTTGTATGCCTTTACCCTTCAGCTCAGCAGTAAAATCTTCAAGGATGCGATTCTGCATTTGACTGCTGCTCTTGGTTGCTATGCAGTCCTGATCTTTTGGAAAATATGCAGTTGTTGCTCCTGAGACTTGAATAGATGCTTCTAGAAAGCAAGAGCAAGACATAAGTTCAACCTCATATCTTAAAATTTACATACAGTTTCTGGTATTTAAACTCTCTGTTTAGGGCCACTAAGATTACACTTATTAAAATGCAATGAAAAAGAACTTTGCAGAGAAAATTGCAAGCACATTTGGATATGACTGAGTCATTGGGAACGACTCCCTGCTTTGACCTCAGCTGCAGATTCATAGTAATAAGAGATGAATAAACTGCTGCCTTACCGATGCACTCAGCCAGCTTGTTTCCTCCTACGTACTGGCTCTGCCACTGATATCCTGTTTGCCCACTACATTCATCAAAAACACGTCTTTTTCTCAGAAAACCAAAATCATAACCCTGTGAAAAAAGACTCGTATTACTCATCCCACTTTCCACTATATGAATCATGAAAAACTGAAAAATATATGACAGATGCTGGTACATGCATGTACCACTTACATAGTTGCACATGGGTTTGCAGTAGCGTTTGTTGGCAACAGTGGCACATGCTAGCCCCCCGTTTTTTGGCACTTCAGCTTCTTTGCATTGTGTTGGCTCAGATCCTTGGCATTCTGTAAATCAATGAATCGTGAACATTTATATATTAGATGTCTATTTCTTCTGTCTTTCCTGTTTCTTTAGTTCTGCATTATACCAGAGCTTCTGTTCAAAAACAGGGAAAGTAACCTTATTTTAAATGTAAATGTTATTTTCAGAGGGAATGTGTTCCTCAGTAAAGTTAAGGGTGACATGAAAAGCCACTTGGCAGTTACTACTTTCAAGGGTCCTACGGTTCATCTTAATAAAGCTTCAGTTCCAAACCAACCACTCGTGTGCCAGTGATTCCACTTCATCAAGTATTCCTCAAGGAATGTGATCATTTTCTTGTACTCTAGAGCACTTCTGAAACCAGTTGTTTCCAAACCTTTTTTGCTAGGCCCCCTTTGTTTTACATGAACATCTTTGCGCGCTCCTCCAGCCACATACACCTATATTTTGTTTTCAAACTCCATTGTAGTTTATTTCACACCTCAAACCTTTTGTAAACAATTAATCAAATAAAAATGAACAGCAATGAATTAAAGGTAGCAATAAAATAAACTACTAACTCTTTTATGCTACGTCCACACCTACACAGGCAATTTTAAAAAATGCAGCTTTTTATATGCTTCTGGGCCTTTTGTCCACATGTAAAAACGGCATTTTGGGTCACTGAAAATGGAGATTTTTAAAAACTGCTCCCAGGGTGAAGTTTTCAAAAAGTTGGTTTTTGCTTTTAAGTGTGAATGAGGAAAACAGAGATTTAGTCACACAACGTCAAAGGTGTGCACCTTTTTTGACGTCACTAACCTTCCGATCAGTAGATGACCTGCTCTCCTCCTGCACTACAGCCACGAGGTGGAGTAATGAAGGTTAGTAATAAAGAACCGTGTATTTCAAACACTAGAACAGGGTATCATATAACTCTATTATGACTAACATAAACTAATATACTAACATAGTCTAACATATTCACTGTCAGTGTCACACATCTCATCCTAGAGCAGCTAGGACGGGCTATGAATGAATGGATGGATCTAGCCTTAAACTCAACTACACACCCCAACATAACCAGCCTCTGGATGTGGTTCCCAATTATGTTTCAGACTCAGTAACATGAGGAGGGTCCAGTGGGAGCTCTAATGTGATCCTTACATAAATCCTCATCTGGATAAACATAAATTTCAGTTTGGGGGATCATTTTAATCGCAAACTAAAGTAAATATTAGTCATCTAGTTGTTAATGACATTCTGCTTCTTGTTCGGTGGTACTTTATTAGTGCGTCTTGTTTCTAATGAATATATTCAAGAACTTTCACGCCTCAAAATGGGCTTTTGGGAAGAGACTTGTTTTTTTTTTTTTTTTAATGGCCCTTAAATATACAAAAATACATTTTATGCTTGAGTGAATGAAACTCCATTAAAAATGGTTGAAAATTGACATTCAAGTCGTGGCAGTTCTCCTTTGCATGAAGGCCAAAATGCCATTGCTGAGCACCAATATTTATTTTATGCAGAAAAAAAATGCATTTATGTATTTGCACTGCTGCTTATGAATCTATTAAACGTTATGATCTTGCTTAGTGCTTCTTTTTTGTTGACAACTGAGTTACAATTATTTTAAGATGGCTAAAATTGGATTACTAAGCTATGAATGTCATGAAACGTCTGTGTGCAGGCAGGATAGGACCCAAACGGGAGTATTAAATACACGGGGAAGGACACAGGGAAATGCATACTGACACAAATACACAGAAGGATTACTAGGAAATGAGAACACACGGGGAACACAGCTGATACGAATTAACAAGACGCCACAGGGGAACTACACCGAACATGAAAACACAAAGCTTTCAAAATAAAACAGGAAACTGTCGAATATCACAAAGGAGTGGGGGAAAGGCAGATAAGAGTGAGGAAGGGAGAGAGACAATACACCATAACATGACCTGGGGACTGGGAGGACACAACATTCGGGGAAATGAGAAGGTCTAAGGAGATAAACATAGATGGGAAACATGGAATGACACACACAAGGAAGAGAAGATGGGCACAGAAAAGGGAGATTAAGGGACAAGGACTGACACACCTAAACACATACAGAAGCGGACACAGACATGACGGGAGCCTAAATGTAGAAAGGTTAACATGGAATAAACTCAGGATTACTACTAAGATAATAAACCATAACACCAAAGGTCAAGAAAACACAATATATATTCTTTTTGACACTGGTTCACCCTCATCCCAGTTACAGTTAAACATTAAATAAATAAAAATATACTTTAGTCAACTTTTAAATGAATCTTCCACTAATTTAATGAAAGGGTGAAATACTTTGAGTGGACTCAAGTGGATGCGATGTGCAGTTAAGAAATGGTCGCGTCTAAGACATTTCAGCAAACCTGAGGTTGTGAGATCAGCAGTACTAGTCAATGTTTCTAATCAAACTGCTAACACCGTGATCAATAACTTCTTCATGTATAGCAGCAGGTTGTGTAACTGAAACAGAACCACACATTTCTGGCGTTTTTGACAGAACTGGCTTCTTTTTAAGGTCCAATGCACAAAACTGAGATGAGAACAAATGTGGAATTATAGGCTGTAAACATCAGTCGTTAGGTTATATTTACATTCATATCAGCCTTTATTTTTAAACATTGATCATTTTATATTTATGTTGCAACGGTAACTAAAGCCTAACACTTATAGTGGTTCTAACAGAATTGAAGTGAAATGCAGAAACAACACAAACAGTCGCACATGTCGCTGGCTCATCCTCCTACCTTTCAGCTGGTGTTTGTGCAGAGTATCCGTCAGATTCCTCATGTAGAGCTCCAGTGCAGCTGTCTGCTGTGCAGTCCAAGAAGACGGTGGGTTTTCGCCACACTTTACTGCCACCTATTGGTTAATATCAATTTAGTTTATATGGAAAGCAAATGGAGAATATTGTCAAGTTATTTATTTTCCTTTCCTTTCTTTACCGTCACTTAATTTTAAGTAAGTAAATGACGTGAGTTGTATTTATATGCATGTATGTGGAAAGACAAATTAATAACTTGCACTGAGATCAGCTGACAAACGTTCCCAGAGTTCAGCTTGTGAGCTGCAGTTGAGCGGAATAGTTTCATGAGCCACACAGGAGGACAAGACTGCAACCAAGCACACAAACATAAAGAAAACCCCAATGTAATATTCATCTTCTCTTTTACACCTTACATTTTAATCTTCCTTTAGCTGCATATTTATATTCCTCATGTACACTCTGCCTGTGATCTCACATTAAGATAAACATATGTAAATATGAGTTTACCTGCAAGTGAGCAAAGCCAAGTCAGTGTTGCCTTTAAAGCCATGGCCACTAAATGAGGGTTTTTCTGCCCCAGAACTGAGAACTCAAAGCTATGACAGGTGAATTTATTGACTCAGTCTGTCAGGGCAAAGTTTACAGAATTGGTAAATACTGTTGTTTTCAGCTGCGATTGGAGTCAGCATCTGCCAGCATTTCCTTGACTATGACGTAACATGAAAGTGAAAAAGATTAATTATTGAGCACCTTTACAAAAAAAAACAAAAAAACAGTGTCACTTATACATACAGTATACAGGAACTCCAGAAATTGTTCTTCTCTTAGTAAGAGAGTTGTTTTCAGTATGCATGTCCCTGCTTTGTGCTGATGGGGGAGCTGGAAGCACACACTTACTGCTCCAATTAGGGCTTTGTGCTGTTCTGCTTCAAACTGGATGTCACTACTACTTCTTAGCTGCGAGACCATTATGGAGCCAAATGTCAGAATGTGATTCAGACACACACCCTCTCACATACATGTGCGCACACCAGCCCATCAGACACACTGGGTGACTTGGTGTCAGCCAGTAGTTGTGCCACGAAGGATGACTGTGTAAATAATTCACGGTGGATGTTATTCATTATGGATGTCTGATGATCTGCGAGAAAATGAATTATTGAAGCTTTTAGGAAGAGTGATTGAGCTCATTAACATGGAGGGTTGCCTTCTTTGTTTGATTTGACTAAAAAAAAAAAAAAGAAGAGTTCCTCCCTGTCTTCTTACCAACTTGTCCTCTACATCCTTCTATTCCTTGTCCTTCTTAAGAAAATCCTTATTTTGTGAATGCCGCCTGGAATTCTTTCTATAAAAAACTTTAACAATAATACATTTCTTAAAGTGTGAACCTATGATTTTCTTCATGTCGCAATGGTTTGCACAACAAAGGGCAGTTTACTGTTGGGGAAACCTGTGTTGAAGCTTGCTATTTACTTGCATCAGCCTTTGTAGAAGTTTGAACAGAGAGAGCAAAAGAGAGAAAAAAACAACAATCATCTGGTGAATTATGAAACTGCAAGGTCAGACGTACAGTTTTATCCATTTTATAAAAATGTCTGACTGAAAATATAAAAGTATAAAATATAAAAGTCTTCTGGTACAGCAGTAAGAGTAAAGCCATTTTTTATCAGCTTGTTCTGGCATACAGTCCTTCATGTAATTCTACAAATCCCCCAGAAATGAATCATTTTAAATTATTCAGTAGCATTGAAGCAACAACATAGCCCTTTGATGCTGTGATTAAGCATTTGGTAAAGGACATTTCGAGTACCTATATCTTTTTGAAACATGCACTGGCGTTAACCTACCTCAACCATCTCTACCACTTGCTTTTGGTTTTTTATTCTCCACTGAATGATGATCTGCACTTTTCATTTAGCTTCCTTTTCTCATTGCTAACTTCCTCAGCTAAGTATAATTTAAGTATATTGTTTGACATGATATAGTGTCATAGGCTTAACTGAGCAGAATTAACTAGCATGTTAAGACCTTTAGACCAAATGCCTTTTTCATACACACAGTTGTAATGTAAAGTATAAATACTAGGGGTGCAACGATACTCGTATCGATATTGAACCGTTCGATACAGTGCTTTCGGTTCGGTACGCATATGTATCGAACAATACAAAAATTTTAATTTATTTTATCAACTTTCCTTCTGACGATGCTGTCTGTGTTGAGCGCTCAGTGGATCTGCACTCGACACTGCAGCCTAGGCGGAGTAGTCGAACGCAGATTCACTGAGCGCAGGGCAAGCTAGCGAGACAGAAGTTAAGCTCTCCTTGCAACATGGCAAATTGAACCTCCCCCACCCTTATTCAGATCTGGCGTTTGGAACTATTTTGGTTTTCATGTGACGTATGACCCTGAAGGTAAGCGTGTCATGGACTAAAGTAAACCAGTATGTTGGATGTGCCACGCAATGCTCAATTACATGGGTGGGAGCTAGTGTGTTAGCGCAGTTTGCTCGTTAACGTGTTGTCCCGCGGTAGCTCGTTAACGGAGATTTGCCGTGTTGTGGCGTTAACATCATTTCAGATTAACGCTGACAGCACTAGTGGGAACACAACGAATATGACTGCACATTTACGCCGACAGCATTCTAGTGCACAGACAAGTGGAAGCAGACAAAAACAAGCAAGCATGCTACTAACTTTAGCCGAGTCATTTAGACAGCCGTTAGCACATTATTCTCCTCATGGGGACCTGATATGTTTAATATGCTGCTGAGAATATAGCCCAGAAGAAGCGTATAGTATAGCTTTTATTTTGGAAAGAGTCCAAGTGTCCCATTTCTCTGTAATAAACTCTCTTTTCCAAAGACGAGTGATTTCTCGATCAGATATATTTATTTTTTTTATTACTTTGTTGTTTCAGCAACATTAAATTTAAAAACTGTACTTTTGAGTTAAAATATATATTTATAATTTTAATAAATGACAAATTAAAAAGGCATGAACATTGTTTTTTGTATCGAAAAAATATCGAACTGTGACACCAAAGTATCAAACCGAACCGAACCGTGATTTTTGTGTATCGTTGCACCCCTAATATATACGTACCCAAAGGATTGTGATTTAGCAAAAAAATGTTTCCCCAAAAAATACATTATAAAAAAAATTGAATTGCCATCAAGCAATCCAAGCTTGTCCTGATGTTTCTAAAAAAAGAAAATGAAGAAATAGAGGTTCTGAGTTCCTCCAGATTCCAATTCCTAAGAGATGGCAGCAACAGGAACAATTTCATGATTTGATCCAGGATTTGAAGCTGTATGACAGCTTTTTGGGACCACTTCTGATGAAGGCAGAGAAATAATTTCAGAAAGCCAACTGATCCGGTGTCTAGCTGTGTGTCTGAGGTAAAATAGTCATATTTGATCATTTCCACATCTGCATTTGTTCTGCACCGGCACATTTTCAAATATTGAGAGCACACTTGTTGCAGTGGTCTGATTGGTCATATCTGCATGTGAAAAATAAAGCTTGATCCAAAAAAAGCTGCCGAGCCGCTGCCGAGCTGCTAGCCTGCCAGTGGTATCCTTTGCTCCAACTGGTTTTAACTTCGGTTGCTCACATTGTATTTGTGAATCATTTAACTCGCCCATTGTCTTCTCAACGTTAATGATTGTTTTCTTTAAAATCCCTTTTTAACAGTAACCCTACGTGTTCTAAAGAAATGCTTGTCCAGTGTTTAAATGTGATACCAATGGATTTCTTTTTATTTTTTACAAGCATCCATATGTGATCAGTTGGGAGTGAGACCTATTTCAGTATTGCCATCACTTGGCATGCCAAAAACATCAGTTAAACGAGGCGGCAGTGGCTTTTACAAAATTAGGGAATCAGTACAGGCTGTCATCTCTGTTTAAAGATGTTCCAACATAAATGTCTCATTTGATGTCTGTGATGATTTTAACCCATTTTCAGGCAGGCCTCTAATATGAGACATTAAGAGTAAAAGTTCACTCATTTCTAAACCCTGGTTAAAGGTGTAGGACCTGTTCTCCTGCAGTAGAAAAGGCTACACTTCTGAAGAGACTGAGTTTTAATTTGATACAATCAAATAAAGACATTTTGAAAACTGTAAAGGACTTTAAAATTCAAAATTCAGTTTTGCCGTATAAACTGTTTATCTAGAAATATGGTAGATGTGTGTTGTGTTTAAAGATGGGGTTTAAAAAAAGTAATCTATTACACTTCATCCCTTCCTGAGCACCAGCAGGCCTCATTACTAAGTAATGCAGTATTACATACTGATCAGAGAAAGAGATTTGTTACACTACTTATTGGTTTACTTTCACATTACTATGTGAAATAACCTGAAATGCATTATCATATAATCAGTTAACTATATAAACCTATTATTACTACTACTCATTGGAAGGTTGGGGGTTCGATCGCTGGCTGCTTCAGTCTGCAGTTATCCTTGGGCAAGATGCTAACCCCAGGTTCTCTCCAACTCTTCCATTGGAGTGTGAATGTTAGATAGAAAGCACAGAAAAGGTGCTGGTATGAATGAGTAAATGAGGCAAGTTGTGGCCTGTCGTGAAACCGCAGCCTTGGACCCAGCTGTTGCTTTATATCAATAAACATTTTTCATTCCCATTTAAGGTTGTGGTCCTTCTTATTGGAAGAGAAAGGATGGTACTTATCTTTATACTTCCTTTATTTAGATACATCTGGAAAGCTTTTTAGTAAACTTAAATAAATATGGAAACAATAAAAACTAAAAATCCACACGTTAAACTAATATTTTGTCAATCTTTTTTATTTATTTTCTTTATAGCATTCAGAAGGACACACACAGTTTCCTGTTATTGCACAGAAAATCTAGAAATAACGCTCTAAATACATTCTGCTTGGGAACATTGACGTCCAATATTTAGCCCTAGGGAGCTTCACTGGTGTCGGTTGTCACTGTAGGGACAGAAGCTGCAGCCAGCATCTGGTTTTCTTTGCAAAGCGTCGAGATTCAATGCAGGATTAGCCTTGCTGTCCGTGATAATGAAATCGGTGCAACAACCATCCAAAAATCAATACTAACACTTCATTTTTTAAATATTTTTGCACAGCCCTCTGTTGTAGAAGGGGATAATTATGGTTATTTAAACAGTAGACAAAGCTTGTGTATGCAGTATATTGTGTGAAACAATGACCACCGGTGCTGTCATTGTTTATTCACACAAACAAAAAGTCACCTGTCAGGAAAATATAACCATGAGTCATTTTAAATATTTGAACAAACCAAAGCTGCTGTTGAGGACTTTGACTTTATGTACAAAAGCGCTCGCACACACACACACACTCACACACACACACACACTGCTTAAACAAACAGACAGTGTGCCAATCCAGCCTGATTCCCTGCACACTCGCTTACATCAGTATAGAGCCATACTCACACCTACAGACACCCTGCGTTGCTGTGTGCTATCAAAGCGATGACGAATGGCGTGTATGATAGCAACACGCTCTCCTCTCTGTCTAACCTTTCTGAAATACTCGTGACATTCTCCCTGCAGCGCACCTTGTCTGCCTCCCTCACAGGCATTGTGCTGAATTAGCCAGCCATGGAAAACGGCTACTCTGTTGTCAAATGATTCACACGGATGAGCTGCAAAAAAACAAAAAAGTCTGGGCTAATTGGTATTCAAGAAGACGCCGTGCTACCTGTTTCAGAGAGTCTTCCTGTTTGAGAGGCTCACAGTGCCTCCGGGGAAAGTTTGAATGCAGTTGCAGCTGATGAATAGCTAATAACTTCTATTAGCTCATTTAATTACCTCTTTGCTTTTATCACAAGGCTGATTTATTTTCTCAACACACACACGGGCTGCAGCAATTGCGCATCATTTTAAAGCTGCAGCACACGGCCCTGTAAGAGATTTTGGAAGATTAAATGCGTAAATGCCTTCGGAAGCGAGGGTTTAACACGGATGTTCGACTCTGAGCTCGCGAAGAGACAACCAAACTGATCTTGTCAGTTGAAAAAGGGCTTTTCTTTCTAAACAAAAATCAAAGCAAAAGACGGAGAGAGAGAGAGACACGTAGGGAACAGGCCAGTTAAAAGTGGGCCTGATAACTCCAGCTGTGCAGCATCACACATTTGAAGCACCAAAAAAGAGGCTTTCTTCTCCCTGTCTCGTCTAACCTTGCACACTAATTAACAAACTATTATAGTGACAGAAACGTCTGCTGAGCGCTTTCAATGAAAATGTCTAAAAACAGTTGACTGGCAGCTCCAATCACCACTCATCTCCCACTGTTTTTTCCTCTCTCTATTGTTTAGTGTACACAAATTAGAAGGAAATCACAGTGGTACCATTTTGGGGGAAAAGTGCAGCAGGAGAGAACGTTTTAAATGAAAGACTCTCTCTGCCAGATAAATGGATCCCACTGAGTGAGCCTGTTCACACAGTCACTTAGTCACCCAGTCAGTCAATCAGTCAAATGAACATGCAGATTGTTCAACACCTACCGGAATGAAGAGAACATCCACGTACTGAAGCAACAGCCCAGAACACACACCAGATGGGGGAACCTATTAATTGATCAAATATTTATAAGATGCAAATGTGGGGGGAAAGAAAATGATGCCGTCGCTGTCCCTGAACACCTGTTTCCCTGCCGGCTTACTGAGCTCTTGTTTACCACCTGTCTTTGTACATACTTCCTCACTTCCTGAGCACCAGCAGGCCTGTGACTTTGCCTCATGTCTCACTGCTTAAAGATTCTACAGCTTGTTGGCTAGCAGTGTTGTGCGCTACAATTATCCAGTAAACAGGTATGTTTACCCTTTCCTTTACCATCTGTATTCATTTAATCACCTACATATTACATCCCTGTTCACTGCTCCGTGTCTTTTTGCATACCTTGGTCCACTAATGTCAAAAGATTATGCTCTAATTGGCTTTTTGTATGCTAATGGCTATAATGGACTGTATATAACAGTGAATGTAGGCTCGCTTTTAGCATGTGGACTGACCGTATTTGCATGACAAGTTGGAGCGCTACATTTTCATCTACATACATGTGACAGGTAACAATAATGTTAATTGCTAATTAGTGCTAAGAAACAACAAAATACAAAAGAAAATTGAATTTCCCTGAGCAAAGATCTGTGCTGCACAGCATTGTTAGATAATCCAAAACAAACATGCTAAAAGGTCCAGTTTGGGGACTTGGAATCTTGTCAGATGCCTGAAATTGCTGTTACGGGCAACTGAGCTCCTCACTTCATCTCTAAAGGTGAGCCCAGACACCTCATTTTTGTTTCTGTATCCACCCAGAGCTTGTGGCCGTAGGTGAGGACAAGAACGTAAATGAACCAATAAATCGACAGCTTCACTTTCACGCTCTACCACAACAGCATGCGCACTACTGCAATCCATCCGTCAATCTCCCACTCCATTCTCAGTGGACACTCTACCTTTCCAGTGGGAGAAGTTAGTGTTTACATCATAGTGCAGTGGCAACTACTGTACTGCAGAAATCGCTTGAAGTATTTTCATAGGTGTTTGTATGTCTGTGAACAGATTTTGTCAATAACGTCACAGCTGGTGGATTTTGTGCAGCCCAGTTTTGCAGCAAAACGTGACACAGTCACAAAAAAGTCTATTATATTGAGTACATGGACACAAATGTCCCGTTTTTTTCTTATTTTCGGTACAAATCTCATCTTAGAACATATTTCTGCTTCCACCTCTAATGTCATTTGTAAGGATGCCTAAACCTAACAGACTGAAGTGAAAAGCAATACCAAAATTATTGTAAATTATTGGTATTTAGACAACAATACTTTGTGTACATGAACAGAAATAAGTAGTTTTCATGAAAACGTGCTAATAATAAGAGAATGTTTGTGGTCACAGAGAAACACAAAAATAATGCAACAAATTACTTTCTCCTTTGTATTTAAGTACAATACCGCCTCACTCTTAGGAACATTTTGCTGTGTAAAATATGTAATATAAGTACATTTTTTTAAATTAATGACCCCAACACTGATCACAACAAAGTGCCGAAATACCTCCACAAACACTTGACCACACAGCCTGCAGTTATTATCGCACTTGCTTAGCGATGTAAGCAGAGCCAATGAGAACCCAGTGAGACTCGATAAGAGAATTGATAAGTGATATTGATGATGGAATTGTTAAATAATTATCAGTTTCCATCTCCAATCATGTGAGACTGTGTTGCTTGGTATGAATAGCTTCTATCTGCCGAGTATGTCATGATTTTTCTTTTTTTAAAAATTCTTTCCACACAAAAGCAAAACAGGTGTAGTCGATGGAGTTCTGACAAATGCCTCACTGCCTGAGTATCTGAGAATCCTGCACCTTAATGATCTGTAATGTATGGAAAATGTAAATGAAGGAAAAACAAGGTTTTTGAGCACTTGAATTTGCAGAAAAATAATGAGCTCAGTCTGTGTTTCTAACTTGTCGCTATCAGAGAAAATGTCAGTGTACATGTTGAGTGTCACGTAAGCCGTGTGCTTATGGTTTCCTTGAAGCAGGAAGTCATATAACATAAATGAAAGCGCACCGGCTCATCCACGGGGGATCAGTGTCAGAGGTGGGGATACGCTTCACAGCTTCATGACAGAAGGGCACAAAGAAGGAGCAGGAGTTCGTTGTTCTTGTCTTTAAAGGGTTAGCGCAGCTGAGGGAGGCTGACAGGAGTGCCAAAACTTGCAAGTGTCTTTTCTTAAAGAACAAAAGCACAAGTATGAAAGGTTTTTGAATTGTGCGAGAGGAGGCTTTGTTAGCAATCAAAAGGATTTTAAGTGAGATTTCCAACCCTTTTCTTTTAATAACTTTTTGTGCTTTGAGGGAAAAAAAAAAAAACAATAAAAATGCTCTTGACATGTTGGTGCCTGGTGGTTAATTTATTCTTTGTTGCAGACAAAGATTTAGAACCTGTGATTCAATGAGTCGCTGCTTTAATAACTACATGAACATTTTCTTTTAAACAACAGAAATTAATTATATTAGTTGAAAGTTTTTTAGAAAAAGATAGAGCTGTAGATGGCAAATTAAATTAAACAGGAATACCGAAGCAAGAAATAGAGATGGAGCTACAAACAGCAGCAGGACAAAAGCCTGGCTGTAAGAAATGAAAGAAAAAGAACGTCTTTGATTACTGCACTGCCACTAAATGTTAGGTGGCACAATTTTACATCATGTTTTCTTGACACCACGTTTGGTGTCAAGATGATAGTTGCTGGCATTGCTGCTGATTTGATTGGTTGTAACAGACAAAGACTACATAGGAGGGGAAATACCTTCATGGAGGTTCTACGAGACTTGGCCTGAGATATCTTGACACTGGGGACCTACCACAGGACTGCAAGGCTGAAGGCAGTGTGCATGTTTGAATACAGCGGTGATACCAAGTGCCAATTTATTTACTTGTGCTTCCTGAAAAAGGGCTCGCGAGCCTCTGGGCTGGGCATCCTCTGTCCTCTATTCTTCATTCATCCAGAAATCAATCACAGTAAGCCAACTAGAAGGATGTCATGATCCTCTCTTATGAAGATGTGCTTTAGGAAGAAGAGGGAAAAGCCTGATGAAGGGACTATAGGATATTGTATTATTGTCGTCCTGCTATCTGGAAACCTTTCTGCAGCCATTGGAATAGGTTTAATTTGAGTAGAACTTAGATGATCATCACATGGGAAACCTTGACTAGTAACCACTTTAATTCTGACCTTTTCAGTCCTCTTTTATGTTGGTCTCACTTCAGATGTGAGAATTTGATATCAGACTGTTTTTTGTGTATCTTTTAAAATGTTTTAACTTGGAATAGCAACTTGATTAAATGCTCTTGAAGTAAACTTTTCCGATCAGTTATTTTAATTCATAAGCTTGTGGTTTGACTGTTGCTCATTTGTGTCGCATTAATATTTCTCCTTGTTTGCTGTACTTATTCAAAAAAATCACAAATATGTTTTGGAAAGATCTTTAGGATTCATAGATTTCTTAGCTGTGTTACTGAGTCCAACTGAAAACAAGAAGTTGGTTATTTCGCACTTTTTCGAAACCTAAGAAAAAATAAAGTGAGTCACAACTTCGTTTTTGAGGAAAAAACAAAGTCTACATATGAGACCTCCTCCTTTCTGGCTCCTCTGCATTTATTAACACTGCCAGCGTGCAGCTGCTGACTGAGATCACAACGCCGTGCGTGTACACGTGCCTGTGTAAGCTTACCACAAAAGATTCAATAGTGGTATTAACTTATAATTCATATTTTGGGAGCAGAAAGTTTGAGAAAGAAAATAGATGTTTGCTGCCCGAGGCATTCCTTGTTTAGTAGGGGAATGTCAAATGCATGTGTGCTAATTACTGGAGGACGGCTCTGTATTAACCAACTCTAGTGCATCTTTAAACTGGCAAATTTAAGATTCTTCTTAGTGCCAGCTGTGAGACTCTCCGCTGTTAGGTTTGGCTACACACACACACACACACACACACACACACACACACACACCAAGAGTTCTTATTAACTTTGAAGGCTGGGTTTGATGCTGTTGCATGTAGTACAATAAGAAAAGCTGCCTTTTGGGGTTTCCATTTGCATGTGTTGATTTCTATATGCGACAGTGTGCCTGAATTATTAGTTTAATTCTCCCCCTTTAAGTCACTGAATTAGTGCTGTTTAAAAAGAAAAGCCCAGTAAAAGTGCCTTTTTTGGGATTGTGAGGAGAGAGATTGTGAGGGGAGAAGAGACGGTGAGAAGGGGGAAAAAAACAAAAAAACAAAACAAAACACAAAACACCTGGATCACCTGTATGGAGAAAAAAAAACAGAAGAGAAAGCAAACAACAAAGAGCAACATAATAAAAAAAACAAAAAAACCAGCACCATCACAATAAACTAGCTAGCAGTAGATAACAGTAGATACTAAATAATAAACGATATTGTGCAAGCACGCAAGATAGACAGCGCACAATGTGCTTTGAGGCAGCAGCCAAGAAAGCTGTAGTCCGCGTCTGTGAACACCTGTGTGTACACCTGTGTGCATACCTGTGTGGATCAGCATGCTTGTATTCCAAAGGTTTCTCCATCTAACGATCTGCTAGGGAGTGTGGGGAGCCACAGCCCCGTCCTCCAGGGCATGAAGCAGGTATGGAGGAAATCCAGGCCCCAGATATCCAGAGGCCCCAGAGTACAAGGACCCGAGGAGGACCACCAAAGGGGGGGGGAACCGTGCCACCCTCCTGGGAAGAGCTGAGTAGAGCCCCAAAGGAGAGGTCACCCCGCAGCTACGGAGCAGAGGCCAGAGGGGGTTGCAGTGGCGTGCCCGCGGGCTCCGACTCACTTTCTGACTCACTTTTAAAGTGGAGCGAGCTAAAGCAGAGGGACACGTAGAAGTCTGTCGGTCTGAAAACTGACCAGAGATCAGACACTACATAAAGTCAAAGTATAATGTGGGTAGAGGCCGTTCACCCACACTCATCCAATGATCCACTTCAGCCAGCTTTGCAGACAATTCATTTGATTTCTTTTTCAAACTGTGGTAAAAAAAAAAAACATTAAAGGGACTAATTTTCAAATGATACGTCATTTCTAATAAATCAGTTTTGGAAAGCCTTTGCTGTGTGACATAGATAAGCTTCTTTTTTTTTTTTCCCCCCAAATCCAGTTATTATAAACCCAGTAAATGCCTTTTAAAATCCCATTTGAGCAGTTTTCATGAAGGCATTGTGTTGTGAATTATTCATAGGGTCTCATTCTGGGTTGTTACTGATCAAAATTTCATGGTTAACATCACAAAATCAGGTTTAATAAAAGATATATACCTGTGTCATCCACCCGATTAGAGGCCATCCACAGGGATCGGTAACATTTACCTCCAGAAAAATGACTAAAAAATAATTAATGCATGAAGGGTAAATTTAAGGGCGTGAGATTCCCAATATATAGGCATTAAAACACGAAATAATAGCACGCTAGTGTTTGCACTCCTCACTCCAGTAATGATTGTGGAATCACTTTCAAAATATTTTGCAGCATCCTTTTTTTCCCCACAGCAGAAATATTGCATTAAACTAATGAAGTTTTTTTTTTTTTTACCTTGCACTTTCATCTGCTTGATAAATTATTTTTAAAAAATAACCTGCCATCTTTGTTGGGAGCTCAAAACTACCGGGATGGAAGTGCAGATATTTGGCTTTATTCAAACTCATATTAGTGAAGGTTTTCTAAAGAAACATTTCAGCGCTGCTTGTTGACTGCTGGCTGTTTGTCTGTTCTCTACTGTTTGGAACAGGGAGACTGAATCATTTCAATGAAACTTGTTTTCTGGCAGACATTGAAAAAGTCATTCCAGGTTACTGCACAAGGTTTCAAATGTTCTGCATGTTTTCACAGTTTTCACCTCATGGAGCGTTTGCATTAGTGGCAAAGCATAGAGTATACAGAGATTCCTGAGCCGGCGAAGCTTATTGGCTCACCTGAAAGGAATAAAATAACATTTTATCTTATTCAGTGGAGCAGTATTCCAAATCTCATTGTGCAAAAGGAACCAGATTTCAAGAATAATAATTTAAATTTTTAAAAAAAAAAAACTCTTTGATTTTTCTTGTAGGTTGTAGTTGTCTGTGAAGAAAAGCACTCAGAATATAGAATAAAAAGTCTCCAAAAAGTTGATTCTGTTCATCTGGACGTAGCGTTCTGTGGGAGAAACGTTTTGCCACTCATCCAAGTGACTTCTTTCACCATCTTACAATGATGTGATTGCAGCCATTCCCCATCTCTCTGTGAATGGTACTCATGGCCATTGATCAGTGGTCTTTGATCAGTGGTTGTTGATCAATGGTCATGAGAATTTGCATAATTAAGATTAAGGAACTGACCTCCCAGCCTATTGTTCCTTCAGTGGGCTGGTTTCAGTCATTATGCAAATGTACTGTGTATAAGTTTGGGGAAACCTGCAGCCAGCTGAGACTGAAGAAGTCACTTGGATGAGTGACAAAACATTTCTCCCACAAAACGCTACGTCCAGATGAACAGAATCAACTTTTTGGAGATTTACTTTCCTGGATGATTGAGAATGCATCAAGACATAGAATAAAAAGCTTAGTCATAAGTCAAAAACTACGCATTATTATCTACTCTTAAAGAAAAAGTTTTGACAGGGACAAATCCATCGTTGAAATAAACTGTAAGAACTCTTGCAAGTCACCAGAGCATCACATTAGTATGCTGGTGACATGACAGAGGGTGGATATTGAATACAGATTCATTAGGACAGTCCTGTTTGTGAGGTCCTGTGCAAGATTAATCATTTGCAAGACACCATCTTGCGACTAGTGTTGGGTGCAACTTGTCTCACAGAAATGCATTATTGCAATCACATTACATTTTTGTTACTCTGTATTATAATGCATTAGTTTATAAATTCAATAGTCACATCACAATTTTCTGCATGATGGGTGGATAAAAAAATGTGCTTGATTTATGTGCACTTCCACAATACTCAATAATATAAAAAAGGTGGAGGTATTACTTATATTTTATTGCACAAAGTATGGAGGCAAAGAGCAAACTGTTCCTAGAAAAATCAGTCCATCAATGCAAACTTGTCTTTAAAGCTCTTCAAACAACCTGCTGATCTCTGTGATGCCAAAATGAAACTAGCAGCACAGGTTATACTGCAGAGTCACACAAATGTAAAACATCACTTTGAAAAGGGAGTAAAGAATGTAAGTCATTAGTTATTTTTTAGAAAGAGTAATATGTACTACGTTACTATTTTTAAGTTAACACCCAGCTTGAAGTTTCACAGCAGTTTGCATCACACTTGCTGTTCCCGTTGTTTATATACAGTCTGTGTTTGCACCATTGCTGATAGCTAATAACACAAATACATTTATCTGACAGTTTGACGATTGTGGGCCAATTACCTTGCAGTGGTTTTCCTGTCCAGTCTCTTAGCAGCTGAAAGATAAAACCATATGTTTAAATATTATCTATAAAGTCTTTGTTCTCCTACATGATCATAAAAAAAGTAAACCATGATTTGTTCATATTCCTAAATTCATCCTATATCAAAGGATGAATAAATATTTCCCTAGATAGGCACACAGATGTACTTTTGTTTTTGTCTCCTTTAGTCTGCCTTCTTACTTTTCTCTCTCGTATCATAGCACAGCAGTATTAGCATATGAGTCAATGTACAAGTGGGGCAACACCTGGGCTAACATTTAGTCTCCATGCAAAAAGAACAGCGCAGAGAACGATGGCTCACTGACATGTCAGGTATCGTTTACCTCCAAATCTGCTCAGAGTGGCTTTGTAGATGTAGGGTGAAGCACCGTATGTGTGTCTGTTTAACCCCGGGACCTAAGCAGATGCTTCACTTAACACGCCGGTGAGCGTTGCTCCTTCCTTCATTATTTTTAAATGTCATGTTGTCTTTGTTTTTTTTTTTCACATACGCAACACTGTACACCGCAAATGTCACAGTCTCAGCCCAGTGTCTGTCTTCTGTTATACCCACCAGTGTTTATTTTATTTCTACACACAAATCAATAGAAAATTCAGACAGGATGGTAAATGAGCTCCTTTGTCCCTAAGCAGGTACCGCTAGGGTGCCTCTAGTCGAGAGATTCAAGCCCTTATTTTTTGCCACTAAGCTATTAGAAAACTGAATTGTGCAGCTCACCACAATCTAACCATGTGAAAGTGATGCCTCATGATTAGCATGAACCACATGTTTTATCCTCACTTTGGTTTTTGGTTCCCATGCACATCTCCCCATGTGCCCTACCAGTCAGTGGAGCATGTGTGTACAAAGTGCACCAGTCTTGTATACTTAAAGGGCATGTTGTGCTTCAGTTAATATAACCTCTTCAGGGAAAATGTCTTGAATGATTAAATTAGCAGCATGTGAGCTCAAGCACACATAATTTCACCACCTGAAGCTTAGTGACTAATTGATTGTTTCTGAGCAAGTAACAGCAGCTGGTATTGGGTTCAATGTGCACACAATCTTAACCAGTGGTGGCATTATGTGACCTTGCCTGCCCTGATTTCAAATCAAAAATAGTTTATACTTTTTTATCGTGCAGGAGGCAATTTTACTACATGCATATCCCCTTTATGTCCCGATAAACGTCCAAGGAAGACAGAAGTGTAAGGGCCAAGGGGTACCACACTTTACACTCCTGTCCCACATTCTTTCCTGAGGGCACTGCATATTATTTTAAGAACCAATGGGTTTTGCACCTGAGGCTAAATTCTCACAGTTGGAAAGTTTTGCAGACAAAAAATAAATAGAAAAAAAATCCACCCACAAACATCCCTATGCTATCATTGTAAATACCGTCCACTGAATGGGCCGCCATTACGATAAGACCACTGCTGTTTTCATCCTCTCCTCTGCTGTTTGTTGCACAGTGTGTGACCAGCCCCACTGGTAGTGAAACAGAAGGTAGAGACGAGCAGAAAAACACCTGAGGAGACTTGCACTGAGCTTAAACGAAACAAGTTTGAATGGCTCAATAAAATGAATGCACCCTTTTTAACTATTTGGATTTATGGGAACTGTTTGTGCTGTGTACTCTCTGTGCAGCCAGTTACAACAAGTCAAAGTAGGATGTGAACAACAGCTCCGTTATTCAAGTGTTTAAAAGTAAAAAAAAAAAATTGCACTTTCACTCTTCTCAATCAATCAATCATTATTTTGACTGACTGATGTGAAATCTACCGTGGTAGTGAGGTGAAACCGGAAAAAAAAGTCTCTGTCTTGAATACACTACCCATACACTTTCCTCCTTTCTTTACCTTTACTTTTGTGACAGAGGGGACAGATGACTTATTGCTGCAATTTTAAATTTTGCATTATTGAACAGTGACTTTGTTTCAGTTTGACTTCTAAATCAAGCAAACCAATTTAAGAGAGAAAGTTAATGTCACGTTACTTTATTTTAAGCTTTTTTTTTTTTTTTAAATGTGTCGTTTCAGTATTTTTAATCCCCATTTCAAATTTAATTACCAATACTGATAAGTAAAAATATCTTCTTGCAAACATTAGCCAGCCTTTAACCTCCCGGCTCCTTCACAAAGCCTAGGTAATAACAGACTGTGCTTTTGTGCGTTCAGAGCTACTGAGTGGGCGCGGGTACTGCCTCCTGCACACTCTATCCAGGCAGCTCCCTCGCATAAACCACTGTGTAATCCCAGGAGTGCAGAACTGTTCAACGTGGAACGCATCCTGCTGTGTGCTACCCGTGAGAAAGTGGAACATATCTAAACCTGATTCTGTCAAAATTATCTGAGGTGTGATGGCTTCAGTTTCTACAAGCTTCATTTTTTAACTTAATAAAGTAGAGTTTGAAATTTCATTATTTTTACTGTCTGGTCTGTTACAGAGTTACCACTTTTGATTTTCTACTGTTGCTATGTCTATTTTGGTGTATGGCATATCGCTAGTGGTTGGTAAAGATCGTGGTCACTAATGCATTGATGCGTACTCAATAATCCAGGTAAAGAAATCCCAGAAAGCTAATTCTGTTCATCTTCATTTTCAGTGGGAGACACCTTTTGTTACTCATCCAAGTGACTTCTTCGGTCTCAGGTGACTGCAGGTTTCCCCAGCTTTAAAAACAGTACATTAGCAAAATGACCATAACTAGCACCACCTATTACCAGTGGGTCATGAGAAGAGTTTCATGTTCATTAATGTGCAATTTGTCATGACTGGTGATCAATGGCCATAAATATTATTCAAAGCGGTGGGGAATAGCTGCAATCACAGCATTGTAAGATGGTGAAAGATGAACCTTTAGGCCCACTCCTCGATTTTCACCTAAATGGCCTCAAACCAGCGTGCGGCTCCATGTCCAGGATGTATACATTCGCAGCAGTAAAGGCGTGGTCACTGGTCTGTAAATATAAAATAACTGTGGTAGCTCTTCTGTGTTGTGCCATCTGCTTAGTCAGAGGTTGAGTTCCCTGATGTATAAATCACAACAATCATCCTGGCAATTAATAGGATACACTGTATCATTCTGTTTCTGCCAAGGGACCCAATCCTTGGGGTGGACACATTTTGGGCTTAGTGTGTTTTGTTTTTTGGAAATCCACAGAGATATGGTGTTTTGAGAATACCCTGACACATAAAGATCACTAAACGTTTTCACCTAGGCAGCAGTTGTCCTTCTTACCTACAGTGACTGAAGCATTCTTAAGGTGCCTTACATACATCTATAAATATCAGTTTTTTAAAAAGGGAGAGCTGTAACATCGTGCTGTTCAATACATCATTTTCAATAATTCATTTATGGATCTTTTGCCTTTCTGTGCTACAAATGTGCTTCTGTTGGGAATAAAAGTGGCCTGAGGAAAAAAGTAAAATACTTTGTGCAAAACACAAGTTTCTTGGACAGTTTTAGGATTATTTTATGGTTTTACTGGTTTATTGCATTTTATAGAGAAACAGTAAGATTAGCATGAGAGGTTTTAAGACATGAGACATGAATCATGAGCTGCTGTCAGAGCCGTTCAGAGTTTTATAGTACTACACGTTTCTAAGGATGCTGTGCCTCATGGGACAGTTTTATATCCTCATGAGACACGATTGTGCAAAACACTTCCCTTGATGCATTCATTTGGCATGAAACTGATGCTTAACCGTTACTCAGATTCTCTTTTTTCCTGCTTTAGTCTAAAGAGAAGTGAAGTACCTGGCAACTACTTGAAATGCATTCAGTGCATAATAAAATACATTTGGCCAATATTTGCATTTAGATTTTTTTCAAAACTCAAATGGTTTAAAAAAGTATAATATAATATTTGATTGTAGCCGTTTTAGCAGCTCATTATACAGACTTAACATTATGGAATAGCGAAAGGAAGACATTTGCATTTGGTCTCAGGCTTAGCATGGTTTGAGCGAGTGGTTTTCCTTCCCCAATTCTTCCTTTTTTTCTTTCCTTCACTTAGCATCTCCTTTGTAGTCAGCATCCATAAGTTTGTCTTAAGCAGCTGTGAACTGCAGACCTCAATGCAGGATGCTGAACACAAAAATTAAGCTAAAAATCAGCATTGGATATTGTTTGCTTGAAGGCTGTAAACAAAGCCAAAAAATACTTATATATTCAAATATATTCAACAACCATCAGTAATTGAATCGTTGGTGAACACAGAGCAAAAAGCCACACAGCAACAACAAAGTTTAGACAAAAACTGAGGGTTTAAATACACAAAGGCTGATTAGTGGACACAAATCTCTAATAGTACCAGTTATATTTTATTTATATTTATTTATTTTCTTAGTCATTTTTTACAGCGTTGTATGTTGGAGCAGCAGTTTATCGGCAGCTGAGAGGAAGAGGTTGGATAAACTCATTAGGACGCCAGCTCTGTTCTGGGATGCACCCAGTGCAGGTGGTGGGAGACAGAAGGACTCTGGTCAAAATAACATCTCTGATGGACAGAGTCTCCCACCCCATGCATGTAAATGTTGCTGAACTGCGGAGCTCCTTCAGTGACAGACTGCTGCATCCTCGAAGCACGAAGGAGCGTTTCCGCAGGTCCTTCCTCCCTGCAGCTGCCAGACTGTACAATCAGAACTGCTCCCAACAAACATAGATGTTTTTTTTTTTATTTAATTTAGTTACGGTACAGTACTCTGTTTTTGGTAATCATCGTCCTTGATGTAAATATGTAAAAATTGTGTATGTTTCTGTTCTGTGTCTTGTGTACTGTTTGTTTGTATATGTGTCTTTCTTGCTGCTGTTACACCCAAATTTCCCCTTGTGGGACAATTAAAGAATTATTCTATTCTATTCTTTATCTATATTAATTGATACTATATGCAGCGATACATACATTTCTGTTTCAGTGGTCATTTTTAGATGCTTTTAAAATGTCATTAAGATTTTCATGAATCGAGATCTGAATGGATCAGGAGTTTCCAAGAGGTTAGTATCACTTTCAAGTTGAAGTCATTGCTAAGGTATATGTAGCTTCACACAGTGTCCCTCCAGATGGTTCACAAGTAAGAGCGAATGGTCAACAGCTTTAGTATTATTGGAGTTAAATGACGCAGCAAGATGTTATAGCTGCTCTCCATTTTTAAAGATGATCAGAGATGCTCATTTTATGGAACATTTAGTTCTGTACAGTTGCTCTAACTGTACTAACTGACCAGAGGATAGCTGGAATTTGCAGTATCACAGTATGCATAGTATTTAGGCGTTTCTCAGATTTGTGTAAAATAGTCAAATGAAAAGGTAATAAAGAATTACAGTCTTGGGCTACACTTTAAATGAAAACAATGTGGCAAACACTAGGTATGTGAGAGTCATCAAATAAACAAAAAGCTAAAGACATCAACATTTATTTAGCCTTATATTAGCTAATATTAGCAACCATAATATTGCGACTTCACCAGACTGAGTGTCTGAGGAAGACAAAATGCATTTCGTCTCTTATGTCGCTGATACCTTAAAATGGAAGAAGTGGAATGTGTTTCTTCTTTAAAAAAATAAGCACTTTAATATCTCAAAGAAACTTATATAAAATGTTTTGCAAACTGTTCATAGGCAGCGGATAGCTTTATGATGGGATTTCACAGGCATTCTTTTTATGCCATTCAATCACAAGCATTTTGTTGGACTGACAGCTGAACTCCTATTTAATCTCATCCCAGCTTTCTATCTAGCAGGAAGGCAGGCGCAGTTCTGAAATGTGTTTATTGGTTTCTTTAGCTGGCAACAAAGTTACACTTTCATGTGTATTCTGTTGCTTTCCACGAGTGGGATAACACTGATGGGATAACATTTATGTAATCATAGCATGCAAAACGGAAAATACCAAACATGCATGAAGGTAAAATTGTTGCATCCGTGAAAAGAATCTCCCGAAGTCTCAGGAAAATGTGCATCTTTAGCCTTTTGAAGGCTAGGCTTATTTTTTATTGTTTTAAAAGGAAACTTTTGATTCAATCATTAAACTAGAGAATTTAAATAAGAACCCTTCTATGAGGAAAATTCTGTGGGAATGGTAGCAGTTGTCACTGTCTATACCAGAAAGAAAAGAAAGAAAAAGGCCCAATAACTACAGTTAAGTCCTATCAGTGAATCCTGTTGCAGATCCAGTGGTTTGCCTGCAACTGGCCCTCAGATGGACCATCTGTCCACACAGACATACAGGTGGCCAGATGGTCTAACATATTTGCTGGCCCCTGGGCCCCACAGACAGAGACAAGAGGAAAATTGGAGGCTTTCCACATCAGCCTTCTGCAAAATAAAACATATAAACAGACTCTCTCCGTCACAGATGTGCACACAGAAGCGAGAATATAGAATGAAATGTGACTCTTTGACCACACGGAGGTATCATCAAAAACAAATGCTTGAAAAGAAGTGTCTTCAGAAAAACCACACAGTATATGTGTGTTTTAACAAATAGTTGTGACTGTAGACTGAATGATATTGTGAATTAAGTCTGCATGAATTGAAAGGAAATGGTATGTAAGTTATTAGCAGGTGATTACTCCCCGAAACTGCCCTGAATACTTACATTTCTCTAGACAAGTGTGCTGTAACCCAACAAAGGTACAAAGGTAATCTAACGATTTCTACTCAGCATCTGAAAACAATCCAGAGCTTACAGGAACTGTAGTTTCGTACATTTGGTCGGGACCATGGAAGAGAAAATGATACGTTGACTACACATAGACAAAATATGTCTAATGAAGGAAAGGGGAAAAAAACCCAACAAAATTTAAATAAATAACAGGTGGCATTATGTTAATGAATCATGAGGCAAATGACTAATAATTCTGTACTGCTGTTTAACCCAGTTCCAACAGAGGGCCTTCACTTATGTGTGCTATGTCTGTCTCATTATTTATTATTAATGGATTCATGCATAAGATAATGTGTTAAATAAATAGCAAATATGAGCAAGTTGTCCATCTTCCTAAAAGGTATATATGTCTGAACTCACTGGTCAAATGTATTAAAGGCATTTCTTTATATTTTGTTAGAAAAATTGAAAACATGTTGTGGTGGGGCGTGGTCTGCGGTGCCGTGCAGAGAGGGCAGACGCACCTGCACGGCATCCGTAATCACGCCTGCCGAGTTAAAACACCGGGACTCAGGTGTGTGTTGCGTTGTGGTGAGTGTAAATAAAGATGGCTCTGAATGATGATCTGTGGTCCCGGCGTGCCTTATTCTCACCACACATGTACGACAATTTATTGAAAAATATGAGCATATTCATGGAAATACTACTACCTCAATTCTTCAACACATCCTAAATTCTCAGCCAAACTTTTTTTTTTTTTTTTTACGTCTTCAGGAATAGTTCTCCAGGCTTCTCGAAGGACATTCAAACTCTTCTTTGGATTTTGGCTGCCTTTTTTTCCATTCTCTGTCAAGTTGATCCCACGCCGTTTCAAAAACGTTGAGATCCAGGTTCTGGGGAGGCCAATCCATGACTGAGAGTGCTCCATTGGTATTGCAGATGGTACTCAAGACGCAAGACTCTTGCACAGCACTATATATTCAGGAATAAACAACTAAAAGACTGTATGGTTTAGAAAATGGTTTGTGAAATGTGAAGTATCGGCAAATGTATAGTAATGTATAGAGTGAAGTATAAAAGCAGTATTGCATTGAAACTAATTTCATATGTTAACCCATTTTCTAGAAATAAAAGTCCAGAGCAACACTTTGGCTTGGTTTTAGTATTGAAAAAATCACCTCCCAAAAAATAGATTGTCTGAAGATTGCACTTGCACTAGAAAACCAATTTAACAGAACAATTTCATGTCTCATTTTGTTTTGTGCTTTTGACATAGGCTCACTGCCGTACATCCCTCTGCTCAAGCTGGCCTCCTCTCAGTCCTCTGGCCTTTGCTCGGTCTGCTTCACTTTCTTTTTAAAGCTCCTGAACTCCACTCTACTTATCTCCCAAGTCATTTTACTTTCAGTGATTTTGTAATCAGCTCCCCATCATGACTGTCTGCAGCTTACTTCTAATAGGTTTTCCTGTGGCTAATATCAGCTCCTTGTCTCTGTATGCTATTAGCCTCTTTAATGAAAGCATGACCCCTATCTGTGGCCCTGCCTCAGTCTTCCTCTCAGCCCATCCAGAGCTTTAGACGTCGCAACAGTGAAGTGATGGAAAATGTCACTTCTTGTCCATATTCAATTTGATCTTAGCTATTATGGCTCTGTGGGGCTCAAACACAGCTAAGGCTACAGCTCGAGGCTGAAAAGGGAGTTTGTTGGTTCTTTGTGATATTTGTCCACATGATGGGATCATTGAGGAAGCTCAACATAGCATGCAGAGCCCAGATTTTGATCTCAGCAGCTGTTTCTGCAGCCATGTTCTTGAAGTGGTTGTACAACAAAGACAGACAAATGAAATATGAACAGCGGAGAAGGCGCTTCTCACAGTAAGACAAACCTTTCTCTGGTTTGAACTTCAGCAGGTTCTCGCAACAATGCCTAAATGCATTGAGATGCATGCAATGTGATTATTTGACATTTGTGTTCGCAAGCACTTGAAAAGATGTCCCTAATGAAGTGGATGAATGTGGTACGTTCAGTATAAATGTGGCTTATAGTGTAGAATGTTTTCAGTTGTTTCTTGGACTAGAACAGTAACTATACAAATGCAGTCCATACGAGGAGTGAGAAGAAAGCAGAAACTCTGAATGAGAGGTACAGACAGAACAGTGTGTTATATTAAAGTACATTGATAGATAGCATGTTGGACCGGTTTTCTTTCCACCTTACTCATAGTAATAACTGTGATAAGTGTGATATATTAACAGTAAACAACGTCAAAAAAGCCAATACATTGCCAGCTGGGTATCTTTAAGAATCTGATTTTATTCATAAAACACCATTTCACAACAACAATTTCTTTCAGGGTACCTGTTGTTATAAGGTAACCATCGCGTGTGAGCAGGATTTGCTGACAGTGAGGAAGAAGAACTCCCTTTGAACAGGAAGAGACCTCATGCAGAATAAGCAAAACACAAGCTAACCAAAGAAAAAAGGTTAATGCCAGGCACTTATATAAATAGCAAACTAGCTATTAATCAAATTATTGGTTTAAATATCCACAAGCTAACAGGCTGAAATACACAAAGTGTAAGCCCTGACGGTGGTGGCTTTACAAATCTACCAAGAGGCAGCATAGCTATATGAGCAGGCAAGTGTTAAAGACAGTAAGATATGTCTGGGAGCTGCTAACAACAGCAGCTGAGCTATGTTAGGTTGTGTCAAGGGGACAGGTTAGCAGTATGTTAAATGATCTCAACAGAAAGAATGAAGGACAACTTCTTAGGCGCCACATGCGCTGCTAAAGAGCAAGCTAAACTTTGTGAGGTTGTGATGTTTCCTTTTCTAAGGCTGGCAGTTTGTGTGATGTTACATAAATGATGTGTAGGCAGGAGAAGGTAAGAGAGCTTTTGTCTGTGTCAGATTCAAGAGTGTGAAGCTGCGACTGCTTCCTAGAATCTTTGCAGACCCAAAATCAAAAACTGAGTAAGTTTTTCTTTTTTGCTCAAATCTCCATAAGAGACCTATGGTCACATTCCCATCTGAGCAGTTTGCATTGAAATCGCACTGCTGTTAAATCAAAGAAAGAACAGTTATATCTGCTTGAAGCTCTTAAGGCACATTTTAACACTTCCTGGGAACCAGTAAGGTTTTATCCGAGTCAGGAAATTTTGCACATGTGATAAGACAAAGGCAGATTTTCTGCATATACACGAGTGCCCTGTTACTACTGAAGAGTCATTTTTTCCTCCCTTTAACAAAGAGGAAACGTTGAGTGGGCTATTGACATGAGAACAAACATGTTGGTTAGATTTTTATTCAGGTGGATCCTTGAATAATTGAACATACCTGCTTCAGTTTGGCTCCAGGGGTAACTAGAAGTGAAGGATATGTAACTCATTTCATTACTGGTACTAAAACTGACAAGCCAGATGATGCTGTAAAAGCACAGCACTGTCAACACAGCCTCGACTTTTGGGATAATGTCATCTAAAAGTGGGAGAGAGTGGGATTAATGTTGACAGTAAATCAAATATCAGGATAAAGGTATCGCTGTGAATATATTTTGAAGAACGCGTTCCAAAATTAGATAGCATGCAGTAAAAGTTGTTCCTGAAACTGTGCTCAGTTCAGACTTGATGAAGTCTGTAAAGCCATTTATTTGCTTGAAACCTGTCCTCCCAGCTGCATCATTACTTCCTTGTTCTTTCAGAGATGGAGTCAGGGGGACTTCAATAATTAATGACAAACTGTTCCTCAAAGTGCTGCTCTGGAACTTGGGTTCCACCCACATGACTTTATTACCAAATGTGGCCTACCCGCCACTTAAAAGAGCACCGCCAGCAGTGGTTATTCCAATAAATGTGTAGTCGAAACACGTTCCTGGGAATTACTCCTCTTCAACGCGTCGCTCCTGTGGGTCTCTCCAGGTTTAGGATTAGCCTTTATCCTTTGTTTTCCTGTTCCAAAGAAGATTTTGCTACATTGTACCAACTTTTTTCCCCTGCAGACCATTACTGAGCAGAGTTTATTTATTGTGTGCACTCAGGGACCCCCAAAAACCTCAGGGGCTGAGGGAGCTGAGACATTATCCAATGGATTCATTTGTTTTTGCTGTTGTTAAAATAAATAAATATATCTTCCTCCGTGTTGATTTGAACTTTCTAAAAGACAAAAACATGGAGGCTCTTAATAAAGCAATCTTTCAGTGTCAGAGCTCCTCTGACACCCTGCATCCTCTCTCTTCCGACTCTTCCTGATCAGTGTGTCACACAGCTTCAATCCAGTTCCAGTCACTGATCTCCAGGAGACTTAACAGTGCTTGCCATAGATTTAAACTCTTTAGATATGGTAAAGGTTTCTGAAAAGTGTGTCTATGCATGCATCAGTGGTGCCAGTACATCGCACTCCCATTTGATGGACCTCATGCTTAATTAATCAATACAGCTGTCACAGGCTGGTATTTTTGTACTTCTGTCTGTTTTGCTCCATTTTATAAAGCCACAGCGTTTGTGAGCACTGCCAAAATGTGTGTGACGTGCAGCTAAAGCTGAAGCTGCTGACATGCTTCTTTCAGAAAACTTCCTCAGTAGACAGCGATGGCACAACAGTCTAACACTGTTAGACTTGTAAATGTCAACATCCTGATTTAACGACTCGTGATACTTTAACCTACACCTTTTCTGATTTATATGTTCGATGTTACAAATTCTGTCATGACTAATGGAGAAAGCCTGATGGCAGATGGGCTTGTACCCATTCTCGCTTGGGCGTCTTAGTCATTGGTAATCACGCTGTCATTCCTGCCACCCTTTTTCTTTTTTCTTGTTTTTTTTATTTTTTTTTTATTTAAACCCTCTCCTTTTCAACATGCTACTATCTGCGGAGACCTAAGGAGGGTTTAGTCCCACTGGAGCCTTACAATGAACTGTCTACTGATGGAGCTCTGCAATGGGAAAAAATGACAGGACAGAATATGGAGAGGTGATGTGGGAGAGAGTTTAACGATCTCTGTCTCAATGACTATGCCTGCTGTTACGTATTCACTCGTCCTTGATACCAAGTGAGTTCAATCCATGTTTTATACCATTTGTATGTCCCCTAAACATTTTTTCTGCATGGTCTCATCATAAATTTCATACCACTGACTGAATAAGCTGGCTGTAAGCATTGCTACAATATGAGTAACCGTAATGTAAAAGAATAATATTTCTGAAATGTTAAATGTTGTGAGCGTTTCATGTGTGCAGCTCTGCTGTGGCTCTAAAAATGAATTCCAATGTATGTTGTTCCATGACCAGGAAATGCTTATTATACCCTCGATATACTCGCTCTAAAGAACATCAGGCAGTTAAAACACTAATGTTAATATACATGCATTCCAGAAATGTTGATATGAAATGTATTTTATGGTTGACAAACATCTGAATTATTTTTTTTTTTTTAACATAGCACTAAAATGTTGAATCCTTTACTTCAGTTTGTGTTGCATCAGATCACAACAAAAGCAACAGGACAGAAACGATAAAGAGTGACACTGACACAGCAGGTGGTCTTCATGTTTGTGTCCCCGAGAAACAAAAGTGAATTTGCTCTAACTCATCCCTTTTTCTCACCACCCACGTCAAAACGCACACCTTCCTGTATCCTCCCCCAATCCTGCCTTTCATCTTTTTCCACTTTCTCTTCCTCCTTCCCTGCTGATCCTCATATGGTGCACTAATAATCAGCTCAGTAAATCAATATCCGAACCAATAACCATTACCTCAAATTAGAACTGCTTGCTCTAGTGAAGGAAAGCAGCTGACACCTTTGTAAAAGCACCCATCATTAGCGTCCATCGACCTGACCGAGCCACACAGAACCTGCGGGACGACTCGCACAGCATGAGGCAAAAACAAACAAAAGGAGGAGAGAAAAGGGAAGACAGAGACTGACTGCTAGAGAAAGAAAACCCAAAGTTGTTTCCAGTAAATAAATCTCAGCCACAGATAAATTCACTCTGCCAGAATTTATCCTCCTTTAACAGATGGGATTTGGTTCGCTGCTTCTGAGGCAGAATTACTCTGTGTGTGCTCGTTTTGAGGCAGAATGGGATTGGAGGATACATAAAATGGCAGCCTCCCTGTATCCCTCCTTCCTTCTCTTTTCACTCCTCCTCGATCTGCTGGAAGCATCGATGTGGGTCACATGTAAATCAGTGCAGTGGGTCGAGCTGGTGTTACGGGATCCCCCAACTGAGACATCATACATCATCTCAGCTTGCTTATTGTAAGGCAGGCGCTCACACTGTTGGTTTATAGATCACTTATGTAAGCGAGGTGTTGGGGCGGTTTTTATTTATTTATTAATTTGGGGCTGGTGTTCACTCACTGGCCCACAGATGGCAGTGTGGGATAAACGATTTCAGCTGGCAGTGCTGGTCATCACTGTCCACTCACCTGCTACCCTGAATCAGAAGAACAGGTAAACATGCCCCACACACACACACACACACACACACACACACACACACACACACACACACACACACACACACACACACACACACACACACACACACACACTCTCACCAGGTGTGAATGATGAATCTTATAGAAAAAAAAAATACTACAGACAAATGGTTGAATTGAGTTGGTGGGGAATTAATGAAAAAACAGGTAACACCAGAAAAAAAGGTTCCTGCTTCACATGCTACAGAACCAGTAAAACACTGCTAAATCTCAAGTTTAGCAGTTAGTTAATCATAGTCTAGATGATCGTGTCTGCTGCTGTTAGCAGTGACTGTCAGACCATCTTCACTCCCTAAATTTATGTTGCTTTGCTTTTCACATCACCTTTAAAGCACGCGCTCTTGTCACAGCCTCCTATTCTGCTAGTGAGAACTGTGATTCTCACTCATGGGTTAAATAGGCCTGTAAACACCACTGAAAAATAAAGCATTTACATTACTTTTCCAGTTTTTCTTTTTGCACCACAAATGATAAAATGGCAATAAATAGCACAACGTTTTTTATTTCCCTAAACTCCAGTCATAGGACTGTAAAAACAGATATATCAAATTAAATTTAAAAAAAAAAACATAAAAAACCATAATTGGAATACATTATTAAGACCATCAGCCTGGTGATTTTGGAGGTTAACTCTCTGGGAAAAGTAAATGGTAATGTTCATTAACAAACTGGTAACAACAAAGTTCAGCTGATCATCAGAAGATATTAAATTGATCCACAATCTCTGATTCATCAGCAAGATGATCGACTGAGGATTGTCCTGTAGGCTGCTAGAATATCCACAACAAATTACATGAAATCTTGCTAGCAGATATCCAGATATGGTGGAACTAACCTATCACTCAAGCTTATTTCAACATATTTTAGTTTAAGTAATCTGAGAAGAAACTGCACTTTTGTACATCCTTCAGATTCTGTTGTTGGGTTACATGCACTTATGTCAATTAGATGTGTTTTTGGAGGCAGGTTGCTACTATTAGCTAGTCTACTGTTTCAGATTTGAATTAACATCCCTTCAAATTTTGGATTAATCTATCCTGCAACAATCAACAAGAACTGGCTAAACTGCCTTGCAACCCCATTCAATGACTGTCCTCTAAGCCTTCAGCATAAGACATTGGATTGGTGTGCATCTTTCTGTCCTATGACTGCTTAGATCAAAAGTTTAAGATGTGCGATAAGTGTGATATGAAATACATTCTAATGTGTACAGGTGATTCCTGCAGGTTTCAGATTATGATACGGAACTGCTTTTGAACTATAATCTTATGTCTTGACTGTATGTTATGTGTTTTTTTAGCATCTTAGTGATTGATGGTCATTTTCCTTTAAGGGTATACACTAGGGCTGGTTTCGATGTTCTCTTCCTCCCTGGCCACACACCGCCCCTAATGATCCAGGCCCAAGTGTGCATCACTTTGTCTCAGCATCTGTCTCTTTTGAAAAGCACTCTTGCAGATCACAGGTTTAATGATTTTATGTATTCTTGGGCTTAATTGGGGAAGGAGAGACAAACATTCTTCACACAAATTGGTTCATTTCTAAAAGCAGTTTTTATGGAGGCAGCTGTGGTTGAGGAAGCACTGAAGACCTATAGTATTCACACTATATGCGTACCTTGCCCAAGTACAAGGAAACATGCCTAGGCCTGCATTTTTAAGCAGGCTACAGTTTGCAGCAATCACATTATTCAAACTAACTGAACTCTGGGGATCAAATGCATCTGGGCACAGTACGAATCGTGTGAGCACACCCCAACTGTTTGTCTTGATGATGTTGGAGACCGCTGGTGTTAGCAGTGACTGTCAGGCCCTAACTTTAAAGCATGCGCCCTTGTCACAGCCACATCTTCAGTAAGTGAGAGTTCTGACTCCAAAGGTTAAACAGGCGTGCACACACCACAGAAAAGTGAAGCAGCGGTTAGTACTGTTCCTCACGATAAGAATGCTCTCAGCTCAAACAGCATGCTTGTTAGGTTAAATGGTGATTCTAATCTAGTCACATCTGAGAAGGCAGTGGGGAATAGCTGTATATCCTGCTTCTCACCAATAGCCTTCCACCAACTATGAACCTGAACAGCAGGTAAGTAGGAGACAAATATGATGTGATTCAACTCATGGCTAAAGCTGTTGCTGATTCATTTGAACATTTAAATTTAAGTAGTGAGAAACTTGACTCGCTGCTTATGTTACACACGTATGATTGGACTTTTTTGGGAGTAGGCTGTATTTTCAATTTTTTCCCCTGATTTTCCACATTCTGCTTACTCTCGTTTTACAGCCTGCCAGTATTGCGGTAAAAATGTGAATGACGGTGAGTTACACCACGGTGAGCCATAGTTATTTTAAAAGATTCAGTGAAAATAAAATCAAACATTGTTAACATGCACAATGCAAAACATTCACAATCAGGCAATGCACAGAGTAAATGTTACGATGAGAAAACTTTACTCTCCCATTTCAGGATTCATTTTTCTTGCCGTTCTTTATAACAGTGATTTAATACCAAATTTCACACTTGATTATTTCTAAGGCAGGGGAAAATGTGATTTGTTAAATAAGCCACTTTAGAAACAAAATACTGCAAATGAGCTAATTTTAAGGTGCATTAGAGATGTAAGAAGATATCCTTTATAATATCCCAGTTTCCCTCCGATTAGGCTGTAGGCTCAGATAAATGTGATTTCACTTCTCCGAGGTGAAATAAAACTGATTTAAAGAGGATACATGATGAAAGTATTGATAGCAGATCTTATTGTCGGTGCCCCAACGTACCATGTAATTCTTTGGCACCACTTTTCCGTCTGTATCAGGTTTTGATGAAATCAATGACTCCCAACAATTTGCACCTGCAGAACCGTATCAACATGACAAAACCCATTAATTAACATTTTCTGCAATTACTTGGAAACTTGCAAAGTGGTAAAGCAGACTTTACTTGGTCAAACATTGTAAATACAAGTGTTGACAAAGAAGACAGACAGAGACAGGCGTTGGGCTTTGGCAGGCAAGCTAAAGCAAAAGAACACACAGGCTGACGGGGAGGACAGAAATAGAGGGAGAAACTTTAATCTGGCAAAGGGGCGAGAGCTGGTTGGTAGGTATATATACTGGGCAGATGACTAAACAGGAGCAGCTGTGTAAAGAGGAGGCTGACCAGTATGAAAGTGGTATGACTCATTTTGCTGAAGCTTCAGGGCTGAAAGACATGGTTCCTTGAAACAGTGTTCAACAGGCTTTGGGGTAAATTTCCTCTTTGTGAAAAGCTTGTATAACAAAAGAGGGTGTTTAACACACCACTGTTTCACAGCACAGCCCAGGTGACAGAGAAACAAAGGACAACTGGTGGGCAGGTGCAGAATGGCAAAATCTGAAGTGATTG
Source organism: Simochromis diagramma (assembly GCF_900408965.1). NCBI lineage: Eukaryota > Metazoa > Chordata > Actinopteri > Cichliformes > Cichlidae > Simochromis > Simochromis diagramma. The sequence goes on along the minus strand of NW_024386892.1, from coordinate 6,035,894 downwards.
GATCCCACTGGGCACAGCTGTGTTACATTAAAGATCTGACATATTTACCAGAGCTGATTGTCACCACTCAAGAAACTGCAGATTATTGGCAACAAATCTGTTAGAATCTGGTGGTTAAAATTCAACCATCCACACTCTGAGTCACGTTTATTCTTGAATAAAAGCCGCAAATGAATGAGACAGGACGTCAGACACAGGAATGGCATAGAGCCTCTAGCCAATTTTCAAAACAAAAGACCGTGTTTCGACTTACGGCTCTGCTGCTGAAACTCTCCCAGAGTGATTTGAAGCCACGAGAAAGATGAAAGAAAATCTGAGATACAGTGTCATCAAAAGCTAATGTCTTAAATGAATATATGATAATTAAAAAATGCATGTCTGCTTTCTTCCTGAGAGTGAGATGTGAAGATCATTGCAAAAATGAGGACGTGACCTGCTTAGTGTAGTCTAAAAGTATATTCTCAGACAGATGTTACTAGCTTAGCTGTGCCTAAGTACCCATTAACACAGATGACCCACAAAAAGCTGACCTGTTGAGAGGAGCTCTTTTATCACGAGCTGTGGTGTAGCCAAAGGAAAGGCAACCTCAAGCTGACCAAACTAAATAAAAACTGCAAATTATTTCATTTAGGAAATAGGTTAAAACTGTGGTCAGAAGTAGAGTAGCAAAGCCAGGTCAACCAATATGCACTGACCTGTTTGCACAGACAGCAAATGTGCTTTTTCTTCCCATTTTCAAAGGGTATAAACCACAATTTATCCTATTGTATCTCTTTCCTTCCTTTCAACAGTTTTTTCCTCTTCTTTTCAGTGTAGTGCCAACCATTCATCTTAATTTAAGATGCTAAATTATAATGTTAAACATAACTCAAGTCTCTGTAATGGAAGGAACGACCCAGTTCCCCACTGATTGGCAGGCTACCAGTAACTTCAGCTCATCACATCTTCCCACCAACTGGCTTTTCTGTCCCCTGCCTGTCTCACAGCTAATTTTATTGATGGTGCCATCTTACACAAGACAGGAAAGTGAGTCACTTCGATTTTCTGCAGCAATCTTGTGCAATTTTTACACCTTTCTCTTCTCTTAGGGCAGTTAAAGTTAGCAGTTAGTATATCATAATTACAGGGAAATTGGCAATATTCAAGCAAAGGTTGAAAAAGGGTATTGAAATTGCTGTCAGCCAAGCTACACAAACCAGGCACAATCAATGAAAATACCAGGGACAGAGAGGCTTCTCTTGTTTGAACAGAAACTTTGGATGAATGGTGCTACCAAAAGAGGACAATCATTTCATAACATTGCCTTTTACTCAGTGCAGGTGGATGCTCTGGATGAGTGATTTCTGAGAGGAAATGGAAAGCAAAGCATAAGTGGAGGTGAAGGTGGAAGTAGGAGAAATAAGAACTGGATGACAGTATCAGCAAAGTGAAATGCTTAAAGTCAAGCTTTACTTTACTTACGTGTCTTTCCCGTGTGATTTGAAGGTTTCTTATACATTCGATCCAATAAATTGACTCTCAGTCATTCACAGCAGTTTCTATGACTCTTTAGATGGTGATCTAAATTGATTTTACTGCTGTACTCAACTGCATATAACACGGTGGTTCATTTTAGATCAGGTCCAAAAATTATAAGTCTCTGTCATCTTCTGGTTTACATTTTGTCAGCTTTTAACTGCTCATTGTCAGGAAGATGATTTTTATATTTCTAATGGGTGAAATCACGTCTTGTATTGCTCAGTAGCAGTTTTTATTCATATATACCCTTTTATTTTTACCTTAATTTATATTTATTCAATTCAACTCCTCCTGCCCAAAATACTTCACCTGGTAGGCTTCCAGTAGACACCTAATAAGACATCTGAATCATCTCAACTGGCTCGTTTTGATGTGGAGAAGAAGCCTCTAGTCTGAGACCCTTCTGAATAACTGAGTTTCATATGTCTAAGAGAGACTCAAAAATAACTCTACAACAGTGCCATCTGGATTGAGTGGTGGTCAGTGATGGAGACCTTGTTTTCTTTTAATAAAATTCCCAAATGAAATGTTGGGGATGGCTATAAATATTCAGTCTGTCAGATTTCTCGATGATGATACCACTGCACTGCACAGAGCTCGTACCTTTCTCTCTCTTGCTGCCCAGCTGTGGTTGCTTCTTGTCCTGTAAATCCTATCCAAGCTTTTCAAACACATTGTGACTGTGAGCACACAACAGGTCTGGCAAATCATTAGACAGTGAGGGGCTGAACAAGTTTTTATGGAGTATTTATTCACTTGGTAATGCATAACACAAGCAGTCACAGATGCACAGCAGATGGGTTCTTTTAATGCCTTGATTTAAGCCTACACCGCAAGGACAACTAAATAATGGCTCAATTAAGATTAAATACTTCAAGTCAAATAATGGGATCTCGGCTGACCCATGACACTTTTTCAGTCACCGTTATTGTGCAATAAATTAACAATGGCAGGATAACACTCGTGGCATGCAACCCTTACTCCACACAGATGCTGTAAGTTCTCTTTATTTATTATTTTTCCGATTGTAGGAGTGCATTATCTGTGGACTGATTACCTTAGATAGCTAAATGCTTTTTCCCCCCTTTTCTTTTTTCTGCAGTTCACATTCTAACAAACTTGACTTGCCATAAGCTTTGAAATGTGCAATATGGTACACTAAACACATCATGGCTCAAACAGTCACATGAAAAATGAATGTATTTTTTTGTGCATGTGCATGTATTGCCATTCTGAAGCGCATTAAGTAACTTTATTCATTTATTTAAATGATATTCCTTCTTTTGGAATAATTTCTAGTCCAATGTACAGGCGTTTTAAAAGTCTCTCTCTGTGTGTGTGTGTGTGTGTGTGTGTGTGTGTGATATTCCCAGATAGACTAGATACAAGATGCCACTTACTAAAGGTTGTGCTGGTCGGATGGCAACATGTGCATGTTGTGCAATTGAAGAGACAGCATTAGACCAGTGAAGTTAACTGTCAGGTTGCAGTTGGTGATATTTAGGTTAGCATGTCCTCGAGTGCACTGCTGACCTCTCTTGTTCCTGCTGACAGTACTCTGACCTCATATATGCCTTATATAAAGTATAAAATACACCATATATTGGTTTTTATAAATAAAATTTACAATAAACGAGAAAGCCAAGTAATCAAACCATGTGTACTTTTCCCCCCAAGGGGGTTAAAGTCATGCAAAAAACAAACAAACAAAACAAAACAAAAAAAAAACGAAACCTGAAAAACATGAAGCTGTATTGTTATGAGGCAGTATATGAGATAAAAAGTCATAATTTAACATTTTTGGATGAGGGAAACCATGACCCCTCCCTTCCTAAAAACTTGAAAGGCCTCGACTCATAAAAAAATATGGATGGTAAGGATCATGCAATAATGGAGATAGATATGTCTCAACAATCAATAGTTGTTAAGATATGTTCCTTAAAACCAGATCAGGTGGAGCAAAAGCCAGTTATTTATTTATTTATTGATTGATTTATTGATTTCTTTATTTAGGTAAATGTTTTTTTATTCAATTGAAAAGAGAGTGTAGTGTTTTCCATCAGTGCAAAAAGGCTTTCTTGAGTCAAATGCTTTAGACACTCAACACTTGCCCATTTACAACACATCCATCACAGGATTCCTAACTGTGCACTAAAAGGCATTATTGACATGAACGTAAAACGTTTGCATAGGTTTCCTTGAAATGACCAAGGCTACTGGTGTTGGCTTTTCAAACTGCAAGAATGACAAAGTGCGAAGTTTATTTATGAAAACACACAAAAGTCATCATCTGTGTTACCCAACAGACAAGTGGATGAATGCACATCTAACTGAAAAAACTGAAATCACAAACTTAGGTGTTCATATAGAATCAACTGATATGTTATCATTTTAGAAAAAAAAAATCATGCTGCTGCATCTTTGCCAGATGAGCAAAATGCTCATGAAGTGATTCAGGCATAGTAAGTTATTTATATAGATATATACACAAGACTAATACGATTATGCCCATAAAGAATGCTGAAACTCCACTTTTGCTGTCAAATATTATTGGTGGTTTCAGGAGTTTAAGGCAGTTTATCTGTACAGTGACGTACAGGATTAAATGCGAGACCTTGAGCTGACCAACGACTCGGAGCTTTTCGGTCTGCAAGCACATTGCAAATTTATTAAGCATTTTAATCAGGTTTTCATTTACTCTTTCTTCAGCTACAATTCCCACTAAAGGATTGCTTCTTAGCAAGCCTTGCTGTCAGCCAAATGGCCTTGTGGTGAAATGGACAGAAGGGTGAAAAAAGCAGCAGGATATGAGGCTAAGTCCCTATTCTCTCCCTCTCGCTCGCTTTATCCACAGTAATCCCCGGGAGCCCTGAATGATAATGGGTAATGGATCTCCAGACCAATCCCTCCCCCCTGTAGAAACACACACACACTAATGTTTCTGTCACTTTAGAGGACATTGCATTGACTTACATTCATTTCCTGGAGACTTGCATAGCTCTTAACCCTTACCTAACCTTAGCCTTACTCTAATCCTTGCCTTGACCATTAACCATTATGCTTCCATGGTGCATTTTTGTGATATTGCTTATGCTGTCTTGGTCTTTGTTCCTAAACTGCTAAATCCCCACAATGTTTTGGTCTAGACAACATTATCTATAAAACTGTGCATGGTCTCCTGTATAGTCAATGCTAACGATGCAGTTTGCTATGACTAACACACTGCATCTGCAGGTCTCCATTTCTCCATCCATTCCATCCTATATTATTGTTTCCTCCCTCCTTTGGTGGCAGCTTAACATCCCTTTCCATAGGTATTTGGGAAACGTTTAAATGTAATAAACAAAGTACTTGAACAACGTTTTCTGGAAAGAAGTGAGCAGAAAATGAGTGAGTCATGCATATTTGACACACACACTGATACATATTGACGTGTGGGAAAATGACAAAATATCACTTGTAACTGACTTGTGAACAACATGTAGACATTGCACATGACTGAATCCAGTTGATGTAGGTGTTGTGCTGTTTTTGCCAGTGCTCAAAATCCAAAAACATAAAATGTCCAATAGACACCATACCTGTTGCATGTGCCCCACATTATTCTTGATACAATATAACACGTGACACTGTTGTACAACCAAATGGAGCCAGTGTATTTTACACACTTTTTGTATGACATAAAAAGTGCAACTAAAAATCAATGCTTCTTTAAAAAGAAAGGGAGAGATTACATGGTTTATTTCCAAAACAGGAAACGGCTAATTCTAATTCTTTTGTTTTTTTGAACTACTGCTAATAAAGATCGAACTACTGCCCAAAAACATTCAACAACTTTCTGGAGGAGTCTGGTGCCAGAGGAAGGCTAGTAAACGGATAAAAGGTAGCGCTGCTGTGTTGCTGCATTGACCCAACCTGGTGGTCGATATCCTAACCCAGACAAATCAAACGCCCACCCAATGTCCAGTAGCCAGAGGCCATTTAACACATTTCAAAGTGCTTGGATCTCAAACCTTTGCAGAGCCATGAGACACTTCTTTTAACTGATGCCCAGCAGCAACAACCCACAGAGCTGCAGATTAATTTTCCTCATCTATAGTGCTCTTACGCCTTCTATTAGGCATCACGTTATCAGGTTCATAACCTGTTGATTCATATTTCCCAGGTCTCCCACTGCCTTTTGCTAGCATGCTCAGAAGAGAAGAACAAAGTATACCTTGTTAAATTCACCCACTGCTGACAAGGAAACTTTGACGTAGAAAACGACTTAACTTTGGATTTCTGAAGTAGGCTTAAACATCCATGCGGCGCTAGGAACAAAAAACTAAACAAAAACAAAAAGAGTAAAATCTCCCCCAATAATGCTGTTGTCTACAACACAGTAGATGTTTTGCACATGGAACTTGAATGAAGAACATAAATTGTTATCAATTATTAAAGACTAAAAACTGTAACAGGATGGATCATTTCATCTGTGTAATTAACTGATAGCTGCATTAACACATTGCTTCATGAAGAAAATAAGTGTTCTAACAATACTCGATGTTTAGTCATTCGAGTAGTTCTCATAAAAAGGAATAAATTGCTTTGCCATGTAATTAAATGAAATTGGTTGTAACTTGTAAATTATAGCATTGGAAATTGTGTTTTAATCCGCTAAACACGTCAGTAGACGTGCAGATCATATCTATATTGGGTTCATCAGTCCATGACCAATTCTGCCTCTATATCAGGGATCCCCAATCCCAGTCCATGAGGGCTGGTGTCCCTGCAGGTTTTAGATGTGTCCTTGATCCACCACAGCTGATGTAAATGGATAAATGACCTTCTCAACATGTCTTGAAATTCTCCAGGGGTCTGGTAATGGACTAATCATGTGATTCAGGTGCGTTGACCCAGGGTGAGATCTAAAACCTGCAGGGACGCCGGCCCTCGTGGACTGGGATTGGGGACCCCTGGTCTATATAATGTCCAAATTTGGTCCACAGTTTTGACATTCAACATTTGAACTCTAGACAAGGTCATTTTTTTGAACATCATGTGGACGTGTATGACTGGTGTGGGAAATTTACATGATTCACACTTAATTTTTTGTTTGCTAATATCAACATTGCTGTTATCAACATTATACATATGAATATTATTTATAAACAAACATATAACATTAGGCGTTAGCCTAATGATTTATTCAGTGCATGTGGGTTTTTGTATTTCAATTGTATTTCAAAGGTTTTTGTATTTCCATTAATAAACTTCTATGTTTGTAACCAGGTTAAAAATGTTGGAACTCCTTTTAAAGGAGTACAATCTATTTAATAAGTTTAAAGGAGCATTTGCATTGTATACGGTCCGTTTTTACAAGTGTCCTGTTTTATTGTGAAGAGCTTATTAAGAGGAAGTGAATGTGCAGTTTCTGTACAGCAAATATGACCTCCACCCTATGGAAACATGGGACTACAGAAGCTATATATGTAGAAGCATTATAAAAACAACATCTAAAATGTTTGACACTGAAAAGATGTCCACAACTACCACAGCTGGACTATAAATAGCCCTTACACGGAGATCCTGTGGACGTCAATACTCAGTCGACGTAGAAAAACAAAAAAGACGTCCTCTGGTGTTACCAAACAACCCCTTCAGTGAACCAAAATTGTACTTCCAAAAATGACTTATAAAATACGCCACTTAGGGTTTGCTATAGAATACTTGTTAAAAGGTAGAGTAGAAATAAATTGTAATGCAGTGTCCCCAAACTAACTTACAAAAACTGATAGTATACTAATACTCTGGTAGAGTACTAACATCATGCGTTTTTTTTTTTACAAACACTCTAACCAAATGATAATATCCTTTGTGTGTTCCAACTGTCCAAAACAATCCATACAAGCATCTCTAAAGTAACTTAGACCTAGAACAGTTTCTCCTATAGACAAAGACGGCCTAGGGACCAACACACACTCAACTCTCAGTCAGTAGAAATTTGACCACCTTTTCTAATACTAGCTGTTTGCTTTCATCCTCATAAGTGATTCTGGTAGATAGGCACAACAACTACTTATTTAGGTTTAGAAAAAGAAAGTACTTTAGGCTAGGAAAAGCTGAAAATCACTCTTTTCATCTGGGGAAGAAAGAAAGAGATTGTTTCTGGGCTGCTTTGGAAAGCAGAGCAAAGGTACATTCAGCCACAGTACAGCTGCTAGTTTCCCAGCAGCTCAGGAAATAATATAACTTGGAAAGCAATTGAAACGGTGAATACCTGAAAGAATTGTTGATTAAAATATCAGAGAAACTGTTCTCATATTTAAAAGACGTTGCACAAGCCTCCACCAAGGTAGCTACTGTCTGGTCAGTCTTAGTTTTTAGGGAATGTTATTATATTTTGTACATGTTTGTTTTGGCTTATTTATGCTTTTTAAACCTACTTTAATTATGTTTAAAAATAGAGCAGTAAAAAGGGTAAATAGGGTAGCATGGCAGATGTTTACTTTGATTACACAAAAAGTATGTAGGAGTAGGCCCTGGACATATAATACTCAATAACTTGAGCTTATATAATATCATACTACAGTATATTTCTTACTAACTAGGCAGCTCATTATCTTTCTCTTGGTAATCCTTTCTTTAAAGATATAAAGCACTTTGGGCTCAACTTGAAAGGAAAGCAGGAGTGAAATGTAGGCTAAATGTAAGATCAGGGTTCAAAAGTGACATATTTGGGTGGAACCTTAATAGTCCCGCATTCCCTCTGTGTTGGTATAAACAACGGCAGTCAGAAATATAGTTTTAACTACCTCTGTACACCTGTAGCATTATTATCACTTTGACCTTCAGATTAATGATTGAAGGAGAGGTTAGAGGTTAAATGTGACATGATATGTTTAATGATGACATAAGTGGGCATAACACACACAGTTATAGGACTTAACCAATAAATCATTAAGTTGACCTTGAAGGCCTCGGTGGATGTAAGGCAAATTTTAATGGATTGTTAACATGACCCCGTTCTTCATGCCTACACAGATTTATCAGAATTCATTCAAAACCTTTCAAGCTATCGTGTTTACAGACAGAATGACACAGAAGCAAATGATACAAAAAATATACCCTCCTTAAGTGGTGGTGGTGATGGTGGTGGAGGGAGAAAACTGAAATTATATATATAAATATTAAATATATGTTTTTATTCTGCAAATATCATCAAAGGCAGGGCCATGAAATTAGAAGCAAATATTAACAGCAAATTGAGGACATTGTTTCAGCTCCAGCATACTCAATTGCCTGTGATGAGTCACTGGACATGAATGATACTGAGCAGACAGCGCTGATATAAGTAGGCGAACCTAGCTGGGCTGCAGTTGATACATTTGTGAGGCTATTGTGAGCTATTTAAAAGCCAAAAGAATAAATTCCAGACACATTTTGTCAGTAGCTACAGACAGGACATTCAGTGAAAGGAACACAGACTGGTTTTATGACTTTGCTGCAGAGCTTCTTGGATCGAAACCTAATTACTTTTAATTTCATCTTGGACCATGAAACACTGTCCAGTAAAACATTATTTCCAGAATGTATGGAAATGATGAACCCTGTCAACCAAATAGCAAACAGAATAACTGAAAAAGGTTGAGGTGCATAACAAAGTTTGGTGGCTGTACCAAATGATGTGAAATGTAAAAACTTCACTGCAAAGCAAAGACCTGACCTATTAAAAGCTGGAAAATACCAGTTGGCTGGAAAAGTTACATTTTATGGTGGGGATGACAAGTTATCCAAATGTGCTGAACAAAAGTGTCTAGAGGAAGAGAAGAGTGACCGTACAGAGAGGAAAACACTCATAACAGTTTAAATAGGGACACGTCAGCTATGAATCTTTACAAAATGTGATTATTGGAAACTGCATTTGTAGAAAGAATTGGTGCTTTTCTCTGTCACACCATTATCCCACTATTCCAACGCCTTTCTTGTTCAAAAACACAAATTGGCCACTACAGGAAAAACTCCAAGTATCGGATAAATCTATGTTTGGATGCAAATATAAATCCTGACAAATATATGAACGTAAAGATTTTTTGCAGGCCTGTGGACCTTTGGATCAATGTACTGATGCAAGTATGTTTTCTCAAGCATGAACTACCAGAAATTCAAATATTACCCTGCCCTCACAGATGACAGACTGCAGTCTTGTTTGAAGACTTACAGCCCTGATACTGAGAAAATCTCTAGTGTTGTTCAGGAACAGAAATCACAATAAATAGGAGACAACATTGTCCTTTAATTTATATCAAACTATCTGTTGTAAGTTGTATTTTGCTAATAAATTGAATGACTGTTAGCAGTTATCGCTTATGGGTGTTAAGGTAAGATGCTGTATGGGCTGAAGAAAGCAAAGGATTGCCTCAGTGAACTCAGCTTAAATAACATAACATTAAATAACATAAGTGTTTACTTTTTGATAAAGGCTTTTTGTTATTTTAGTTAAAAAAGTTAAATACATTTAACAAAATGTATCATTCAGGAAAATCAAAGCTACAAAATAATCATAAATAATCGAGAGTAGTTACTTGTGGTAAACATTTTTTTTTTTTTTTTTTTACACATATTAATAGGGATGGGAATCAAATTCCCAGTAATACAAATGTTAGTCTGTCTATTGATTCCTATTATTGGTTCCACTTGCTTCACAATCAGCTGATTTGTTGGAGGACGAAAATAGCGGGGACAGTCTACAGTGTGGATATGGACATGACCTTGATGTCTATTGTGCAAAAGGTTGAGAGCGTGATGGTTGCTAATGTTGCTAAAGTTGCTAACACAACTTTAACTCTTTGCAAGCACCTAAGCTAGCCAGACAGGATGCTAACGCTAAGCTAACCAAGAACAGCCGGAGCACCACTTCCTGCCATAAAAGACATCTACAGGAAGCGGTGTCTGAAAAGGGCTGGGAAAATCATCAAAGACCCCAGTCACCCATCGCATGGACTCTTCACCCTCCTGCCCTCTGGGAGGCGCCACAGGAGCCTCCGGACTAAGACCACCAGGTACCGGAACAGCTTCTTCCCCACAGCTGTCAGACTCCTGAACTCTGCCTCCTGACATCTGACCCACGTTAAACTCATGGACTGAACATACACACACCCACAACCACCTACACACACACACAATGGACAACTGTACCCTCAAACACACAATAATAACATGGACTGAACCACCACTCACAACCACTAGCACTAGCACCTCTGTAGAAACTATCTACACCCTCACTTATCTTAACTGCACTACTGTATAGCTCTGTGTAAATAATCATTCTGTACATTCGATAATCTTTAATCCTACAACTGTTTACAACTTGCATAGTTCCCATTTCTGTATAACTGTATATCTCAGATTCTGTAAAGTTATTTATTTCATATTCTGTATAGTTTTTCATATTTATATCCTGTTCATATCCTGTACATAGCTTGTACTCACTACAGCCTGTACATACTTATAGTTATAGAATATTCACAACATACTTCATACCGTGTACATTATAACATACCATAATAGACCCATTTCTGTAATATACTCACATATCTATATTATTGCTAATATATATTGTAATATATCTATATCACTAAAGCACTTCTGGATGGATGCAAACTGCATTTCGTTGCCCTGTACCTGTGCATGTGCAATGACAATAAAGTTGAATTCTATTCTATTCTATTCTAACAGAGTAAAAGCTAAGTGACTGCAGACCCCAGCAGTCAGACCCTGAACTTCAACAGGTAACAAACTGAATAGCAGTCAGGCTGCAGCCTCAATTTCTACCTGTTCATGATTCTAAAGTAGAATCGCTAGGGCGATCGCTTCAAAGTGTCTTTCTGCTGGTTTTCATTTTTACTTTGTCCTGTAGGTTTTGTATTCATACCTAATTACTGAGAATATTCATGTGTGTCCTCATTAGGATAGGGATTTGTATTGGTGTGTGGGTCTTTAGCCTGGTTTATATTGTTAAATGGTAATTATGAGACAGTGTGCCTCGGCTATTTATAGAGTAACATGAAAGTAATGTAACGAGTAGTATAATGAATTACTTTCTCCAACACACTGCATTACTTTTCAGAAAAGTGTTCTGTGTAATATGTGTAATACATTTTGAGTAATGACCCCAACATTAAAGACAATAAAGACAGAAAATACATCCCTTCTACTTTTGAAAACTCAATGAGCTACAGGTAAGCTTGCAGTCCGATGTTACTGCAGTTGTTATAATGGCCACCTGGGACTCACTATCCTTTAGAAGTCCTTGGGAAAATGGCCCACAACCTCGGTAGACACTTTCAAATAAGTTTCTAGACTCAGTCATTCGGTTTGAGTCAAATTCATTAAAACAGTATGTCCACTTTGCATGTTTTGGTGTCACTGAGTATGATTATTCATTGTATCAGCTAAGGACTGGTGACTGTATGATTTCCTTTGCATTCTGCCCAAACTACCATGAGGAAACCACAAGGTTTTATCCACAAGAAAAGCAATATTTTCTTTTACAGTATTCACTACTGAGAATCAGGCTTTGGCTGTTTCCAGTTGGAGTTTTCTAAAAGCACAGAGATAAAAGCAAAATGCTAAAGGTGAGCGATTTAACACTAAAACAAACGATGCAGAAAGGTTCTTCAGAATCAGGCAATAATTTTCTATAGGCTGATAACCGTCTAAGGCTCCTTTCACAAATATATAGCCACTTAATTCATTTTATATAATATAAAAAGCTCATAATAGCAGTTTTATGGAACCTAATTTCTATTCTGGGCATAGTGACAACGCATCCACTGAACCGTCCCTCTGTGCACAGACCCCTTTTAAAGCTGAGAGAACTAAGTGAGAAGTGATAGACGTAGCCAGACGAGGCAGAAAAATAACTGAGCCTAAAGGTGTCATTCATAACTGCCCCATACCTCCCACATGACTGTGTAGGAGAGAACATCTTAGATATCTATGGATCATAAGATGACAAATTCACCAACAACCCACACTGCTGGTGCGGTATCGACACTGCTGGCATCACATATGATCATAGATTGATGAGTTGAAGTTAAACTGATCTATACACCTGACATAATATACCAGCAGATTCCGTTTTTTTTTGGGGGGGGGTTACACAATCCTGCTTGCTTATTATAAATCAGCAGCCTGCTTTCTTATCTGTTCTGGAACAAATCATGCAGAGAAAATCTTGGCTTCACAGAAACCAGTATAACGAGCATGACATTTCCCTGACAGTAATTAGTGCTTCCCTCTTGTAACAGGAATTAATTGTGGCATTATTCTCTAATGTCTACTATGGACAAATAAACAGTGATTTAAAATAAGATTATTTCTTTGTTCGGTTAGTTCTGCTGAAGATAATGTTTATACATAATTTATATATTTTATATATAATAACTACTTTTTTGTGGAGACTGTTGTTAAGAAAGCTCACAGAGTACAATGGATTTCTGTAGACTGTTTTCCAGAAGATTTTTATCATTAGAAGCTCTCTTGCTCAAAAAATACCTCTTTCGTATTGGTCATATTCCAACACACCAATATATATTTTTTTGTCACACTTGATTTCTAACTGAAAGAACAGTTGATAACTTCATTGGGAACTCGTGCAATCATTTGTTTCTTATTCTTTTTGGATAAATACAGCAATTTAAGCCATCACGGTAATCAGGGGTTCCATTGTATGGTAAGTGACACGTCGTTCAGGTTTGCTTGCTTGTGTAAGAGCTGAAAATAATGAATTATGCTTGACTGAGTGCCACAAACTGTCAGGCCTTTTAGTGGTTTCTGTCTCAGTCACTGAGGATGTGTTGTCTAATGACTACATCACAGAACAGCAATGAAAGGGATACATAAAGAGACTGAGACTCAACATTAAAGTTCACAATTTCATATCTCCTAGATAGCTAACAAATTTCTCTTTGGTTATCTCGGTAGTATTGTAGTTTCTACAGTATAAACTGCTTTGAGAATGACTGATGTTAACTCCTGGTATATAAATAAAATTAAATGAAAGCTACTGCTATTTTTAAATGTTACATTAATATCTCTCAATCCATTTTTACCTTTTATCCAGATCTGTGTAGGCAGCAGCTTAAGCAGAGATGCCCAGATTTCCCTCTCCCCAGCCACCTCATCCAGCTCTTCTGTTGGGATACTGAGATGTTTCCAAGACATCTGAGAAACGTTATCTCTCCAAGACAGTTCTGTGCCAAATCTTAAGCCAGGTCCATCTTTTAAATATTTTCTTCCAAGGAGCCAGTCTTTCTTGTAATTTTTAAAAGTAGCCTTGAGACATAGTCCTCCAGGATTTCTGAACGTCTTTTAAAGTTTTTCTTTGGACATCGGCTGCTTTTTCTCTCGTTTTCACTTGCACCCGACCAATTTCAGAGCATTTATTTTTATTTTCTAAGTCACTTAACAGTGATGTATGACTCACTGAAGCATAAAATAGGGACACAACAAGGAATGAGTCAGTGTTTTGTCTACACATAGCAGACGACTTAGCAAAGAACCAATTTTAAATCTATAATTTGACGGGAATAAATGAATGGAGGAAGAAGGCAGCCAAAAGGCCTCTGGAAGTCAATTCCTGAAGACTTCTGAAAAAATATACAAGAACGTTTCCTAACAGAGTTCAGGCTGTGATGACAAATAAAGGTGGTCATACGAAATATTGACTGACTATTGACTACACTGCTCCAGAGTCCGATGGCAGCGTTCTTTACACCACTGAATCTGACACTTTGCATTCATGTGGCACTTGGATTCAGCTGCTCAGCCAAGGAAACCCATTCCATGAAGCTCTTTACACACTGCTCTTGAGTTACTCTGAAGGCCACATTATGATTCGAAAGAATGGGTCTGCATGTCTTGGTGCTTGGCTTTGTGCACCTGTGGCCATGGAAGTGATTTGAACACCTGAAGTCATTGATTATGATGGACGAGTGAATATTTATACGTGTCAAAATACAAAAATCTAGCACCCCAAAATATGTCTTTTCTTTAACAGTCTGGAGTATTAGCTTTTCTTCTTACTAAGTTTTTGGGGCAGCTACAAGACAGATGACTATACTGGTGCAGACATTGTGATTAAGATGATCTCAAACTGTGAAGACCAGTGTGACAGAAATACTGGAAATTATACTCAACAACGTAGTGTATGCTGTACAGTATAGCGAGGAATGCCTAGATCTCTACATTGGAGAAACCAAACAGCCACTTCATAAACGCATGGCTCAGCATAGAAGAGCCACCTCGACGGGACAAGACTCAGCTGTCCATCTGCATCTAAAGGACAAAGGTCACTCTTTCGAGGATGCCAATGTTCACATTTTGAACAGAGAGGACAGATGGTTTGAAAGAGGAGTAAAGGAAGCCATTTACGTCCACTGTGAGCGACCATCTTTGAACAGAGGCAGTGGTTTACGACACCAACTGTCTGCCATCTATGATCCAGTTTTGAGATCCCTTCCCAGATGCCTTAACGCCCACTCACACTCTGAGCCATTTGACCTCAGTAAATCACATGATAAGGTGGGGCTAGTGCTCACAATGGGTTCACCTTGGCTGATTGTGACCCACACCCATTTTCACACCTTGGCTCGTGTGATTAAGCAGAGGATCAATTGGATGGTCCAATTGATCCTCTATGGACCATCCACGCCCTATGGGAGTGACCCTCTTGGGGACACTCCCATAGGGCTTAATATCTGGGACTCTCCACCAGTTGCTCTTAGTACTGAAGAAGCTTCTCAGATGAGAGGTGAAACGTCAACAAGGACACCTAAAGAAGTCCAGACGCTTTTCTTTCCAAGCTCCTTTGACTATACTCATAGGAAATTCAGGTACGGAAAGCAAAATATAATAGCAAAGTATTGAAACCAAGAATGAGTTGCACGAATTATTACTTCCTTCTCATCTGTTTTTCCATTAATAATACTTATCTGGTTTGACAAGTAAAAGGAAAATGAAACAGATTTTTAAATATTCATACTGATTTTGATCACTTGCATTTTTTCAAATATAACAAAAGAAGGCAATTGTATCTTTTGGTCACAAAGTTGACAGAAAAAAAAGAAATTATCATTTTAAGATTAAAAAAAGTGATCAAAACAAAACAAAACAGAAAGTCCTCCTGAATGAGTTTTTCCCCACTTTTTTTTTTTCATTTCTCATGCTTCAACTGGATTCTATGCACTCCTTTAATTCTCTTTGTCTCTATCACAGTTGCTGGTCGTTAACTATAGCTTGAACTGGTCAGCACATGTCTGTGGTACTCTGTTCCCCAGTGGCTTAAATGTGCTGAGCGCAACACAGTTTTACTGCAGAACTTGCGCAGCACATTACCTTTTTTTCTTTGGGGCTTTATCATTGTAGTGAAGCTCACTGTGCACCTTCATTTGCTCACAACATTCACCAGAATACAGTGTTGGCATTGTATATTTCTCGAAACCAAAAGCATACTTTAAACAATAATGGGTGTCATATGTTAAGATACTATATGTTACTTTTCATTGGGTTTATTCATTGGCATCCGACAATGAGTTAAATAACATTATTTTAAATGTTCTTTATTTGAAACAATAACATCAAAGTTTCATTAGAATTCTCCATTTAACAATTTCTAATAAAGATTTTATTTCTAGCCTGTTCATTTCGTTATGTATATTAATTTAGGTTATTTCATGATCAGCAAAGTCATTCTTTCAACGATGTTAACACTTAAAGCACTCATGCTAACACAGGAATATTCAGTGTTTTCATAAAAAAAGTATGTATAAATCCACCCTTTATTATAATGTTTGCCTTGTTGTTAAAAATATATCCAAATCTAGTTCTTATTTTCAGTCACATGGTCCAGTATCATGTGACTCAATGTCTTAAATCCTGTGCGTTTAAGACATTGTGTTGTATCACTTTAACCAAAGGAGTGGTGCTTAGTGAAGTCGCTTGGTAATACACATAAAGTCTGCATTAGTAAGAGCTTAAAGGGAGATTTAGTGTAGATGTGAGTCTGGCAGTCAAGTGTGCATTTGTGTGACCACATCAAAGTAAAAATGTAAAATGAAGGCTTTTGGGGCTCAGCAGAAATGAAGATAATCTGAATTTGAAAGGTTTTTCCTAATCCAGAGCAGCCTAATTTATTACATTAACAGAAAAACAAATAAAAAGCCTCTCAATTCTTCATCATACTGAGGAAAAACCTCTTTGTCAACAATTAGGACTGATTTGTGAGGTGTTTTCAGACACACTTTCTGCACTTGTCCTGTGTGCAGCCTCATTAATGCTCTGAAACATAAGGTTTGCACAAGAAACCAAATTCTCGTTCCCAGGGGGTCAGATACAAGTAATTTATCAAAGTCGGTGGTATCTCAGGGATATGCACCAGGTGTGCTTTGGTGTTGCCCTCAGGAGCTGAAAAACGAACAAATCAGGTAACTCAAGCAAATGCCAAAAACTGCTGTTCTTGGAGTGGCCAATTGAGGTAATCCCCATGCTTTTCTGTGTCGAAATACCCAAAGAAATACTATAGTGGGTGATTTAAAAAAAAAAAAAAATTAACATCCATCTGGTGATGCTTTAAATGAGAGATGTGCTGACAAATGCAGCTATTGTCAGGAGCTGCAATATGGAGAGAGAGAGACAAGTGGACCCAAATGCAGGACTCGCTGGAAGATTGAGGATGTGGATGGTATTTATTACACAGACAGGACAGACAGAACATAAGATGACTGAGACTGAATGACTGGCTGACTGGACTAAACTGAACCGCGAAACACACGGAGATTAGACAGAGTGATGATGATGATGATAGGTGAGTACACACAGCACACTAAATCCAGCTAATGACACAGGAAGTGGAACAGAACATAACACACAGACTGAGGTTAACACAATAAAACAGGAAGCAAATCGAAAATAAACAGAGAACATGGACAAACTGAAAACACTGGGTCAACGACCCAGGAACCCTGACAGCTATAGCCAATGGATGTATGATAGGGCTAATCCAAGTTAGTGAACTGAACCAATCAACCATATTTGTGGTGTTGGTGAATAGTTAATTGAATGATCATCAAAACGTATCCACAAATTGTTATTGTAGGAATCTGTTACTTAGCACTTAGTATGCACACTGCACAACGACAGTATGTATGGAGCTGACTAACTAAGCTTGCTAGTATTAGTTGATAACACTACACCCCCTCAATCAACATGGTCACTCCTGTCCCAGCCCAACATCAGTAGACACGAGGGGTTGGATTCAAAATGGCCACACCCATCTATAATTTGATCTTTTATTCAAGATCCAATTCTTTAAACTCCCAATGGCTAGAGCAATTGTTTTGCCCAGATAAGGAGACATGAGTGACCTAAATCCCAAGTTTGGTTTGGCTGTTTTGTGTTTTTGCATATATCTTCACTGTCTTTCCCCCAGCTGCAGATTATTGCCTGTGTTTGCTGTTTGGTGATGTCTAAGCACCAAAGCAACTTGACTGAAAAAACTGTGTTTTTAAATTCAACAAGATATTGATACAATATTACCATAACCCTTTTCCCAGCGATTTATGCAATCATTTAAAGAAAAAAAGAAAAATGTAGACGTTTTCAAGGTTGCTGGTTGTTAACCTTGAATATAAACTGAAGAAGTGGTTGCAGCATCCCTCCAGGAGGAACTGTTAAAGCTGAAAGTACTGATGCAGCCAAAGGTGTGTGTTTGTGTGTGATTAAAGAGAGTGTTTAATGATTTGAGAAGCTGCACAGCAAAAGGTAGCCTTTGATGTGCAGAGGGTTGCTCTCAGAGTGGAAACGCAGGTGCTGGTAGACCTCTGGCTTTTGGTCAAGCGACTTGGAATGAAAACACAATTCTGTACATATATGCAAATATATGCATGTGCAAACACATTCACTGAAAAAAGAACATCCCACATCACACAATACCACCCGTACACTTGTGCACTACCTCTCGTGACTTGTTGGAATAAGATGACTGCATCTGACATATCAGTTTGACCCTTGCTTGACTGGGGTCAGAAGTGTGGCAGCTACAAATGTGTGCATATTTGTGTGTGTTGCACGTGGTGTCAGGACTAATGTGGCGTACGGTGACATTCTGATAAATCTCCAGACGGCCTGTGCTCTGCCCTTTCACAGCTGCTGACTATGTTAATGGAGAGTGGAGATGCAGGGTCTGCTGGCTCTCCCTGTCATTCCACCCCCTCTGGAGACACTTACAGTAGAGATGGATTCGATATTTAAGTCGATACAGCTTGCAGTCCTACCTGAGGGTGGAAGACTTGAATTTAGTTTAAATGCATCCTGATAGAAAACAAAATTGGCGAATGGATATTCTGCCCAAAAGTATCAGCAATCGTGCAGCAGGGCACTCGCCACTGCTCAGAGGCTAAAATGCCTCAGGAAAGAAGGCCATTTGCCACCAGTAAAATATAGCTGCAGTGTGCCATCTGTCTGTTGCTGCAAAATACAATTCACAAGTCAGTTTAGCTTGTTTAGAGTTGGTCCAGAGAGCAGAAGTATGGTTTCATGCTGAGAAAGAGCAATAAAGATGAGATGTTTGCTTTGAGAGTGTTGATGGAGAAATATAGAGAAGATTAGAAGGAGTTGCACTGTGTATTTGTGGCTCTAGAGAAAACAAATGATAGGATGCCAAGAGAGGAGGTGTGGTGCTGCATGAGGAAGTCTGGAGTGGCAGAGAAGTATGTGAGCCTGGTGTAGGAAATGTATGAGGACAGAGACAGAATGGAGAGGTGTGCAGAAGGAGTGACAGATGCGTTCACGGTGGAGGTCCATCAGGGATCTTCCCTGGGCATCCTCTTGTTTGCAATGATGATGGAATGGTTGACAGATGAGGTCTGACAAGAGTCGTAGTTCATGGGCTATAATGTTTTCAGATAACACTGTCAACAGCAAGGATGCAACGAGTAAAAGTAGTGAAAATCAGAGTTTAAAAACCATCCAAAGCATAGACGGTGAACAAGAGTGGTGAAGAAGAGAGTACGGGCAGGGTGGAGTGGGTGGAGATGTGTGACAGAAGGATAGTAGGAAAAATGAAAGAAACTGAGACTTACAATGATATATGGTTTGAAGACAGTGCCACTGACAAAAAGACAGGAGGCTGAGCTGGAGGTGGCAGAGATGAAGATGCCAGATTTTCACTGGGAGTGACCAGGATGGGTCAGGATTACTGTGTACATGTGAGGGACAGCTCACACTGAGTTTGGAGACAAAGATAGAGAGGCGAGGTTGCGATGGTTTTGACATATGCAGAGGAGGGATAGTGGATATGTTAGATAAAGGGTACCATATTCAGTACAGATACTCCCCCCCCTTATTTAAATATTCATCTTTATAAGCTGGTCTTTGATTTCAAAGAGCAAATACATTGCACATTTTAAATTTTGTGTAAGCGTTGATACAGGTATTACTAGTTAAACAATCTGATTCTAGCCATATTGCAAGATCATCGTCAGTCAGTAAAACAAGAAATCCCACACCTCCAAGTGAAGTAGAAATCACTTTTTTCTTATGTATTATAAATGTATTCAAGTCACATTTCTCACATAGCTCAGCATCTGTTTAGTGAAATATAAATAACCTCTCTACAGCCTCAGCTCCAGTTTGTCCTCCTGATGCATTTAGCATACATTTGATCACAGGCTGAATCCAGCTTGTCTGCTAAGACTGTTAACAAGAATGATTTAAAGGGATGTTAGGAACCGTTAAAAACTGATATGCTGTCATTTGTCATTGATTGATTTTAAGAAAGCAGGTTACTAGCCTGTCAGACGGAAGACACAGGAGAGAGGAGTAGAGGAAGAAGGCCAAGGTCCAACCATCCAGTTGAGTGAGTTAGGCTGGAGGGGACAAATTAAGCAAGTTTGAAGAGGGTTAAAAGACGCTGGATATCCATTGTGTCTATCTTGCTGACTTAATGTTAAATATGTTATTAATTTAGGTTTCCATGTATGACATGATGAAACATTGATAGATAAACACAAGATTTCCTTTGTTTCCTGGTCATAATTAAAAATCTCTGTCTTTTTGTTCAACTCAACCCAAAGCACATGAGAAAATAGCTGCATGTATTTAACATTATTAAATTAGGAAAGCGGGGGGCGACCCACTCTCTAAGCAACACTGATGTGTCAATAATGAAAAATTGTTGACAAATTAATCACTCAGTGCTACACTCACCATTGACTGAGAGTGTAGGGGAATATAAAAATAAATGTGATAACATTTGTGGACCTAGTAAAAGGGGAAAAAGACGAGGCAAAAGAATGTGAAATGGGATAAAAAGTAGATAAAGGGGGAAAGACAAAGGGGAAGTCAGGATGAAGGAAAATGAGATGAGGCAGAGCTGAAGAGGGAAAGAGACTGGAAGAAGAAGCAAAAAATGCAAGCAGAGGTTCAGAGGAAAGATGAGGCATTATTAACATTCATTATCATATAATTTCACATAGTAAATATGAAATTTCTTTCCAAATCCTCGAGGGTTATTCCAAGCATGCTCTTGATGTTCTTTTGACCCACAGTCAGTCTTGAAATAGAGTTCTTTTCTTCAGGCGCTGTGGATTGTGATGATTATTCCCGCGTGTGAGCAAACATGTCTGTGACAATGCACAGCTTGCATTTTGCCGTGCTGAATAGTTTGCAGAAAATAAAAACTTTATATCTTCCTTGATTGTTAACTTTCTGTCATTTTAGTTATTTAAGGAAATGTGGAAATAATGACAGATTGCTTCTGTGTTCGGTGCTGCAATACAGAAAAAAAAAAGCACAAAGAAAGCACCTAAGCGAAAAGTTGAGCAGATGATGGGGAAAAAAAGGAAATTGCTTTATAATGGTAGAAAGAGAAAGATGACAAAAATGGCAACATAGGTCTGAATGGAAAAGCTTAATGCATGTCACACTTTTTAAATAAAGCACATTACTAAGTTAATTATAGCCTCAAAAGTTTTCATTTTCTTAAGAATATGAATGCCATTTTTAAGATGTCTTAATCTCAAAAACATGAATACTTTTTTAACTCCTAATGTAAATTTTAATGTCAACACCATATCCACCACAGATTTATTCATTTATTTCTATGTGCCTACAGTCCTTGGTGAAGAAAAAACATGATTAAAATCCCAGTTTTTCTTCTAATCTTAACCAAATTAGTCTTGAGCTCTTGAGAAGAAGTGAACTTGACCTCTTTGGTTTATAAAGATGTTTCACCTGCCATCCAAGAGGCTTCATCGGTTCTCAAACAGGTGACGGAGAGTCCCAGTGGGATTGTCCTCTCGGAGATGGTCTTGAGGGTCACTGACCCACTATTAATGCTGTGAGTTGTCACATGAGCCAAGGTGAACTATGAGTCATTACCAATACAGGGGCCAAGGTGTGAATCCTCTATGAAACACACCCCACTATCATGTGAGCTATTAAGGTAACATGAGTCAAGGTGTCAGTGAGGAGTTGGAACTGCTTGGAAAGGTACCTCGAGACTGGATTGCACTGTAGGTGGCTCATAGCTGCTGTCATAAGCTTGACCAAAGCACTTTTATAACCCAAATCTTGTGAAGTTCAGGAGGCAATTGCAGGAATGCGGATGCAGGAACAGATCAACACAACACAAGAAATGTAAGATAGAACAAGAAACACACCAAGGTGTGGGTAGTGGAGGAGAAACAGCTATATAACAGATGAGTTGATGAACTGAAATTAAATGCAAGACACAAGAGACGATAAACTATCAGAGTAGAACAGGAAATAAACAACAACCATAACAGAAACGTGAGAATGCGGGAACATGAATATATTTGACAAAAAAATGGAAAGACACAGGAGGATGAAACAGAGGGAAAGCCAGGGGCAAGTAATAAAACTCCATAGATACAAACAGTAATAAGAGCAAAAATCAGAGGCTCAGAAGTCCAAGGAATAAATTTAAAAAAATCAAAACCAGAGAAGCAAAGCAACTGAAAAGAGAACATCTAAAAATAAACTCAAGTACCCAGGAACAGACCAGGGATCATGACATATAGATGTATATATAACTGATACCAAGAACAGGTCTGTGACATACCTAAAATTTGTGTCTGATCAATTTATTTATTTCAAAACTGTAGTACATCATATTATGGCAAAACAGTAGGAAGGGAATGCTTTCTATGGATGAAATAAACTTATAGACAAACAAGAAACCTTCATTTTAATGACAACACTTAATAAAAAATTCTTAATTTGGTTTCTACGAAAAGATAATATGATTTTATCCTGTTCACATATCAAGTCACCAACTTGAGTGCCAGTCTCCATTTCACACCCCACTAATCAAATAGTGGCCCTCAGACTTTATGAAAAACTTTTACTGGCAGCTGAGGTACAAGAACACATCAATTGCTTTGCCCATAATAGCTATATTACTTTTCTTTTATTTGATTATTCAAATTCTGCCTATCCCATGACTGAAAACTTCTTCCTGCAAAAGCACACCACAGTGCCAGTAAAGCAACACTATGGCTGCCAGTACATTGGTTGTATAATTAATAAGCTTCTCTGAAACAATAAATCGAGTTAAAATATTGTTTTGCAGGTGATATTGCATATGTAAGACTCTTATTGTATGCAAAGAAGATGGCTTTGTGTTGAGAAACTACAATAAAGAAAAAGCATCATATATATATTGAACCTTGAACCTTTTATTGATCTGCAGCCAAACAGGAAGCTGCAGAAAAGCTGCCCTTGGAGACGAGAGTTTACCTGTAAGGCATATGAATGTGTGTCTCCGCGTGACATCAGTGTGTACATGTGGGCGTTACAAACATGCTTGTTCTCATATGCTTCTCTTCTTGTCACGTGCACCTTGTGCAGTTGAGCAACTCAAATGTTCCAGCTTTCTCACGTTCTTTTGATCTAAAAGGCTGAAAAATGCACCCCAACACGTTGTTCCTGCTATTACTAGATAATGGCCAATCATCACTCTTTCCAGGAAGGCAGGGAATAAAAGGTTATTTTTACTTCTTCCTCTTCTTTGTATTTCTTGCTTATACCACCTATATTTCATTTCCATTCTTTAAAACTCTTGCCCTCTGACTTCTATTGTTATGCTTGATTAAACACACATTCATCAGTGACAAAACTATTCAGCCTGAATAAAACTCCGATAACTCTTGCGTTGGTTATTATTTGCATTTTATTTACTGTTGTTGTTCTGTGCCTTCTTTGTCAGCAGTAGAGTTCCTCAAAGGCAAACACTCCAGACTCTGGTGTTCAAACACCTCAGACTTTTTTTTGGCTTTGTAGAAACAACTCCTTCACACAGCTTAGTGAAAAATGTATGGAGTGTGTTTTCACCGACGTATTTTTGTCTCTGTGAAAGCATCTCCCTTTCACCTTGATCTCACCTCACTTCAACTCGGTATGTAGCAGTGACTGTCAATGCTTCTGTGTCTGCATTTGTGTACATAGCCTTTTGATAATTTAACAGTGTGCACGCACACACAGACACACAAACATCTTTGTAAAAGTGAGAGGAACCACTGTGTAGGTGGCACTTTCTTTTTCTGCAATAGCTTTTACAACTGCTGAGGAAATTACAATGCAACATCCTACATTTCTTTGAGCTCCAACCTTTAAATCTTGGGATCAGATATGGTCCCTGAGATACAAAATAAATCGTAACATAAAAGTCAGAAAAGGCGCAGAAATTGATTTGGTCAGGACATTTCACCTTTCAGAACTACCAAATGTATATTTGCACATGCCACAGCATTTTATATGCACAACTATCTTCACCAGCTAACTGCAGCTGATGTCTTTCTGCTGTTTGCTGCTTAACATAGATGGCGTTGATACTGAAGGCGTGAAGTTGTTGAAACAGTTTGCAGATCAGAGGGGAACAGAAGTGCTAGGTGTTAATTTACTGTGTTCACATTGTTATGAGCAACAGGATGTAGGAAATAACCAAGAAAGTAATACGTAGGAGATAATAATAAGAAAAAATAAAAGTCCAAAAGCTAAAAAAAAAACTTGACATGAGCGACTTAACGGCTATTACATTGACAAAACGATAATAAGGCCTAAAGGAATAACAAGGGAGGGAAAAGAACAAAAGCAGGAAGTGAAAGTTTTAGGAGAAAAAAAAAAGCTACTTTGAAAATAAAGCAGGAAGTAGCTAAAAGAGAGATAAAGCATGAATAAAAATGTTAGAAAAAATAATAATTAAACTGATTTTATGTTGTGTGTGTGTGTGTGTGTATATATATATATATATATATATATATATATATATATATATATATATATATATAAATAAAACTTTTCTTTTTCCTTCCATTTTCACCAGTGTTTTTTTGTTAACCTCATATTTATTATGTGCAGGGTTGACTTGGCCAAAGGGGAAAAAGAGTAAACGACAGAAACACTGGCAGTCTTGCCTTCAGCTTGCTGTTTATTATGGAGCTAAATGAAACTAGGTGGCAGATGGGTGAGAGGCTTCACTGCTCTGAGATCCAGCACCATTCATCTGCATTAGGACCACTTATTATAAAGGCAGCAATTTATTTTCTTGGGCACTTTTTTCTGTGAGGCTGAATACTGTAAGTGGGAGAAAAGGAGGAAAAGCAATGGAAAGAGCGAATTGATTTTGCAGGATGAATGGAGTGAATGCAGTATAATATTTATCTCCACTAGATTAACTGGGAAAAAAGGGAAGCTTAATTGAACATTTCCAGCATCCCTCTTTTTCTGGCTGTCATCAGCTCACTGTGTGCCCTTTTCTTGCTTTTTTCCTTTTCATTTGCCCTCCTGCCAGGGCTCCAGAAGAACAGATGACAAGGACTGCAGTCATTCATCGACGGAGGAGAGAATAAAGAGAAGACAAATCATGGCCGCTGAAAAATGTGGCGTTTTTATTAGGACCGGTGCCGTTTCTACGTTGATTTGCATCTGGATCGTTTTCAAACTCCAATGAAGATGCACAAGAGCACACACACGATGACAGATTGTCAGGGATACAAACTGACACTTGCAACACACTCGCATTCGCACGATAAAAGTTGCTCTAATGAGACGGCAGCAGCCCCACAACAGTGTTCGAGGAGCTCCACTCCTGCTACTAAACCTCAGGCCCTTTATACATACACCTACACACTACAACCTACCATTAGCATTCAACAAGCTGCCTGAGTGCATTTTGCAGCAGTTATTTTAAGCACAGAGTATGATCATGCACAAATGATCAGAAACATGCTAGTGGTAACATGTTTAAGTATTATACATTCCAACTAAAGCTTGAATCATCACAAATGGAGGTTATTGAGTGGTTTTCTGAGACGGCATACATTCTTTTGCTTGTTTTTACATGTTTCCTCTCTATTAACCACTATGACTATGCTAGGTCTAAGCAGTGCTTCATGCAGAATATAATACAAATACAAAGCATGACAATCACTTCACATTTGGGGTTCTATACAGAAGAGCAGGTCATTTACTATTCAGAAGATGGTCAGCCTGTTATCGCTCAGATGCTGAAAAAATAAAAACTATGTTGCACTTTTTCATTTATTGTTACGTTTGAAACGATCCATAACATTCTGATTTTCATGTTTGTGTGAGCTTAACATAATTTTCACCAATATTAAATCAGCTTGAGCTGTTATTGGTATCTAGCATCACATAAAGTAAGAAAATGATATCTTGAACCAACACAAGTGTCACACTTGGATCTACGCCTCGCTCATCACATCTGGTTTCAAAACACTGACTACAAAGGCACCAAACTTGAGTTTTCAAAACAGGACTGGGGACATTACAGAGGTTAGTGGTGGCTATGCTTGTCTTTTATATATCTGTGCTCTATGGATAAAAGCTAACGTGAGCCAGAAGCAGCCAGATACATATCCTGGAAGGAAAGCTACGTTAGATTTGGCACATAATGCCTAAGATTCTGTCAACTGAGAAGGAAATAGTCTGTTAGTTTTTCAGTATTTAGTCTTTGATTTGTGTTAATTTAAGTCAGCAGAAGTGTTGTTGAATAAACATTTTAGTAAAACATTTGTATTGTGCATAAATCTCCATAAGTTTACATCGTATATTTTTACTTTTCAGTTTTTACATCTTCTAAATATTTTTAGTTTCATCACATCCTCTAAAGTGTTGTTAGAGGACACGGTTGATAAATGCACATTTTCCAAACTCTTACTGTCTGAACAAAACGGTTCTCTCTCTCCTCACTTAGCATTAGTGTTACTGCAGCTACCTGCTCTCCAAACTGAACATCAGCATGTCAGTCAGGGGGTGATTCACTCACTTGTTCATTATAATCCTGTCTGATGGCGCCATTTAATCCCCAGGGAACAGAGTATTTCCAGGAACAACTTTCATCATTATTCCACTCAGCCAATCACAGCAGCTCACCTGCAGCCTTGAGACACAGCTCCATTAGTTTAGTGGAGTAAGGTAAAAATGGCCTGCTTACAAGAGAAAGATGATCTCAATTAGAGTGTAGCACCTGTCCAGTGTCACGTTGCTTAGACTCTATTGCACTCTATTTCTGTAGTAGTTTGACTGCACGGAGGTGCAGAGAGTGTGCAGAGGGTTTACAGAGGGTGCAACTTTAATAAAATTCTGAATTATCAAGCACAGCACACAGACAATTAGATCTCTGTGTCTTACAGGTCCTGTCGTCTATTTTAGTTTCCATAGTGCTTCATCAGAACTTCCAGCAGTGGTGGGAAACCCTGCAGATACCATGTCAGGTTGTATTTGTGTGTCTCTGTGTGTGCCTCTGCTTTTATCATCAGAACATCTAGGAAGGTTGCTGGAGGGAGCAGCTACATATCCTCCAGCGTGAGGCACTCTCTCATACACAAACACACACACACAAAAACACAGGATTTGCTCTCGTAATTTGATATCTGTGAGCACCAATAAGAGTTTTCACTCTGCAGAGTGGCAAGTTTGGAGACTGAGGACAATCCCGGTTCCTGGTTTGAGAGCTGGTTGCTGGTTAAATTCCATTCCATATGTTGTATTTCTCAATGTTTAACTATATGCGCTACGTTACCATCCTTCAAAGAGGAGTTTCAAGTAGTACACACAGTAGTAAGGCACAAACTTTAAAACCGCAACTATGGCCTGAAGAATGAATTATTAATGCACAAAAGCTAACTCAGAGTTTA
Organism: Simochromis diagramma; assembly: GCF_900408965.1. Classification (NCBI taxonomy): domain Eukaryota; kingdom Metazoa; phylum Chordata; class Actinopteri; order Cichliformes; family Cichlidae; genus Simochromis; species Simochromis diagramma. Next base: position 6,008,154 of record NW_024386892.1, on the reverse strand, counting down.
CCACATTGTCTTCAAAACATCTATGATATATGCTCTAATGCAAGTGCTCTCATCCCAGAGCCATAGGTGTAGTGTTGCTGGAGTGCAACCAGAGCAACACTCCTTTACTTTCTTTCTTTATAGCTTACATATTTTTATTAATGCTATTTGCACTACTCTCTTGCACCATCTCAATCTTACTTTTTAACTTCATTTTTTTCTTTATTTATTATAGAGTGCACTGGTTTTATTCTTCATCCTGCTGCTGTAACACAGTAATTTCCCCTGTGGTATCAATAAATTATCCATCCATCTATGAGTCTATGAAGACTAACATGGAAGATGACAGAGATGGGCGGTAATAGAAACACAAGACAAAGGCAGGAGCTATTATTACTACTACTAATGAAAATGAGAACATGATCCAACACATTAGATGACAAAACTGAAACTCCTCACTAGTCTAGTCATAAAGTGACATGAGAAATCAAAGACTCAAAATTACATGAACTCATATCACACCAGAAACACTAAACTAAGTAAATAAATCAAAACATGACCCACAATTAAAAACCCCAAGTCATAACAAAGAATGCAAAACTCAAAGAGTTCACGAAACAGTGGGACCGTGACGTAAAGCGTCCTCGGTGTAAAGCTGAAAGCAAACTTTTCTTCTTGTAAACTCTGTTTTCTTCTTTGTCTTCCTTACACAATAATGACGATGACGACACTGGGACAGAGCAGCGAGCCACAAGGTGCCTTTTTCTTTGCCGTTGTCCCTTAAGCAAATGAGAAGCAGTGCTTGCATCATCCTTTCGTCTCTCCTCCCACTCTCTGCCCCGCTGGATATACTTTGATCAGACATAATGAGTGTTGCACTTATGAGCAAAACGTATACACTTGGCTACATTCGCTTTAAGAAGTCTTTGTTCTGACTCTGGTATAAACATGATTTTGTTGTTGTAATTACTTCATTTCATGCTGCTCAGGACCTTTTGAAATGCAAGACCTTACAACGCAGTCTCAACAGACTTGCATTAAGGTGAATTTCAGAGGGAGTGATCTTAGAACATGAAAGGTAATAGAAAGTCTATATTAGGGACCTTTGTTAAGCTCTTAAGCACAAAGAACGCTGCAGAATGAAGTACTCTCAGGGTGTGATGATAGATTTTTGTCTATCACAGGAACTGTGGTCATGACCCATGACATGTTGTTTCCTCTTCCCAGCTAATTTGCATTTCTATTTTTATTTGTCCAATAAAGTGGAAACAATGTCAAAAAAGAGGCAAAAATAGGTTATAGTTTTGAAAAACTTATTGGAGTCTATGATACACACAGCTGTTAAAAGTGCTTAGCCAGCACATGTGCCAAAAAAGTTTCTTCTTCTTAAACCAACTGGGCCACATCATCTCTATTTCTGGACCTAACTTGTCATGAACTTTTAGCTTCGTATTGAAATTCGGCTTAAATACAAAATGACACAAATAATGTTGTCATACAAAGAACTGTCTCTGTGTTCTGTTTGAGGAGTCCTATTAAATGTTTTTTCTGGAAATTTTTGTTCATAAAAGAGGTGAACACAAATAATGAGAATGCAGTCTGGATGGCCAGTCATTGCTTTCCTGTTTTTTTCTCAGAAAATGCTGTCCACTCATATTCACTCCACATGTAAAACTCATTGCAAACATAAACCAAAAAGCTTTCATTACTGATAATCTCGTCACTTTTCTAAAGATGCTGCGTATTCCAATGCAGATCTGTGTTTATAATCTGTGACTCAGAAAGGCTCGAAATGGATGGATGGGTGGATAAGAGCTGAAAAGATCTGTGCCTACATTAATACCTTTTTCTCTTTTTACTTCAATTAAACCTTAGCGTTTCGAAACCCCGAACTATTTAATTGAAGAAAAAAAGCTCTCATCTTTTATAGCAATCATGTCTCCTGGCTTTCTTTCATAGGAATAAGTGCAAAGTCTATTTACTTGCTAAATATATATATTTTTTTCTTTTGGAAATTGGTATGGGGAAAGGAGAGCCAAATTCACCGTGAAATATGAAAAGGAAAGGGTGAGAAGGTCAGCGTTAATGTGTCTTTTTCTGAGCTAAATGGTGGTATGTAGTGATACAGGTGGATGATACACAGAGTGTACTTTCCCAAACAGATGTCTAATGGAAGGTCCCTAAAAGCCATCCCAAAGCAAATACTTTAAAACAATCATTCTGTCTTTGGAGTGTCTCATCAGCTGTGAACCAGTAATGCAAAAAATCATAATTGAATCAAACTGATGTGGAGCCTCAGTTTGATTCATATCTATCTATCTATCTATCTATCTATCTATCTATTGATATATATGCGACTAACAGTATATATTATTCTCTCTTAGGTTGAGTTAGCTGAGCTATCAACACCAAGATGCTTCATTTAAGGCTTCAATGTTGGACTTTATTCACCAGTATGGCTCCTATCTCCATCTTTCATATACTGTCTGCGAAAAATAACCAACTACTAAATTGCCCTTGGTGTTGCACTAATATTTTTAAATGTAAATGTAGCCCTGCAGCAATCCATGTTACCTAATTAGCTCAGTAATGGTGCACAGTCTTTTCTGACAGTTGCTTATATTATGATGCCAAACTTTTAGATAATGTAATTTATTCATGTTCCACTAATACCACCCTCTGGGCATGGATGACCATGCGATCAGGTGCTCACTCTCAACAAAACTCTCATTTTAAAGCTGTTGGCATCAGTGCAAATCAGCTGTGTCGAGACTGTACGGTCACATGAATAACAGCCGGGTAAGCTGTATAGAAAATAATAACATGTAAACTTTGTTTTTCTGCTTTAGTTTCAGTGCATTGACTGTCACTGGAAACATGAAGAAAACTGTGACTGCATTCCCATGTCTTGCTACTTTTGTTGAAAAGAAATCAGGATGTCTAGACTGATAATCTGGCTGTTGTTTGATGTCACGCGTGAAAGACTGTTAAGGTCACCGCTGACATTACTGTGGGTTAATTGCTATGCAGGCCTTTTTTGAGGAGGAGGGCGTGGGTTAGGGTTTGTGTTAACATTTTCAGCATTTTCAGATGTGAGATGTGAAGACTTCTCACTCAAACAGTCAGAACATGTAGACAGACAATACCTTCCAGTCACATATTGACTTGATGGGAAACATCAGAATGCCCTTAGAGATTAATATCATTTTCAAAGCATGCCCTGTGGCTGTAAAAGAAAGTTTAATGTTGGAAGTACAGAGTATGATGTGAGAAAAGTAACCTTATTTCTCCTTGAGTTAAATACTTTGGTTTTCCTCTAGTTTTGCTCTGCACAAAGACTTTAAGTTCCCCTAAATGTTCATGTTGGAGCATATATACAAGTGCCTCCTCTCAGTATCCCTGGACAGCATACTTTCACAGGATGCACCCACAACATGAAATAAATCACGTAGCTGTGGAATTCACCACACCTGCTTTTCTTTCTTTCTTCTTTCTTAAATAAAACCTAAAGATGCTTGAAAGAAAACAAACAAACAAAAAAATGTCGACCTATTGTTTTTGTATGCTGGTATTTTTATACATTTGGTTTACAATTTATCTATTAGTAACCATCAGGAGCAAACAGTGTGATAATCACTAAGATTTTACCTGTCAGTTCGTCTGTTGACAACACTTTCTCTCTACATTGAAGACAGGCTTCAAACTTTCCTTTTAGAGCTGAATCAGACAACACTGACCTTAGATTTCTGTTTGTTTGTCTTGTTTTGTTTGTTTGTCTTGTTTTGTTTGTTTGTCTTGTTTGACCTAAGGGCTGTGTTGTGGTGTTTGGAAGAAGCGGACTCGAGCGCAGATCTCCTTGCAATGAGACAGTGAATTTATTTACAGAGTGAAACAATTACAGCCAGTGAAATCCCTTGGCCGTGGCCCCGTGCTCCATTCACCCAGCTCCCGTGTTCTCCTCTCCACCTTCTGGTGCGAAAGACAAAAAAAAGGAGTAAATAGCAATCCAAAAGCGAGTTGGAAAGAGCACACGATCAAGACACTACTAACGAGCTTAGTCTAATGATCCAGCACTGACTGAAGCCTGGTTACCGCGTTAAATACACCGGGGTCTGATGGTGGATAATTCACGCCAGCTGGTGAATGTTAATTAACATCCGAGCTACTTCCGGGTCGGCGGACCTGCCTCCGGGGAAGCGCTGCTCCATCAAAATAAACCCAAACATAAATGATCAGGTCGCCCAGCAGGGCTGGTCAGACCATGACATGCTGGGAGACTTGAGTATGTCTTCATAAAGCACTATTGCATTCTCCCTTCTCTCTTCCATACTGTATGTTTTGGCCCAGCTTACTATGCTCTCCTTTTTTCCCTTTCTTCTGAACACTTATGTTTGCACATGAGATAGCAATAAAAAAATCATACGTCTCTGTTGCCTTCAAGGCTGTTGACCTTGACCCTTTTCTCTATCAATTTCTGTCTGTTTCCTCCTCCCAACCCCCATCCCTTCATGGCCTCCTCCATTTCTATCTGTATGCCACAGCAGGTGGCCAAAGGTATAAACATTTCATGTGGTGTGTATCTGCAGGGCTATGCGTCTTCCTTACTGGAATCCCATTGCTGCTGTCCTCTGGCCTTAAACCCTCCCACCTCTCAGCCCTACAGCAGTTTACACCACTATTGATAGACTCATCCACCATTATCATCACCAGACCAAGACAGGGCTGCTTCCAATTGTTGGTCTTGGTAAGGCAACAGACACCTTGAAGGGAGTTAGTGGACAAGGTTAGCTGATCTGCAGTATGCATGGCGGAGCTACTGATTGGCTTTTGTGGTGAGAAGAGTTATCAGCTGAATGGCTACATTCTGCTCTGACAGGTTCATTGAAGTACAAAAATGGAACACAATAATTCAAGCTGTTCAAAATGAGACGTGTAATTCATTACGTTGTGAACTTGTACCACCTCCTCACATCATCACACCAGCTTTTATTGTTTTTTCTGTAGGTAGAATAACATTTTGAACTAATTTAGACCCGATTAGTTCAGCATGATTGATAACGACATGAATAAACCCAGTTACTCTGAAATATTTCCAGTTCACTTAGGACTTCTTTTACCATTACAGCTTGAAGTTATAAGTAAGCATTATTTATATGAACTTTGTGGAAATAGTACCATGACATAATGACTGTTCATTTCAGAATTGTTGCTATAGTAGTTTTTATATTATCTATCAACTGCATGCTGTCATAAATCTTACTCTATGTAATATATATATTACTATAAGTAAGAAATACATCAAACACTGAATTATAATGGACTTCGTAACATTTTGTTCAAGTTATTTTCAGTATGAATGTTTTGACAAAAGGTAACAGGGCAAGACTTAAACATGACTCATAATGTGACTTCAGCTCATGGAGTGGTGGGATAGAAATTAATAGTATGTTATCTCACCAGAATGTTGCTTAGAGGTTAAAGACTAGAGTCCATGTTAACAATTTATTTATTTACTTTTTAATCCGATTCCCTACTTTCAGCATGGCTATTAGGCACACTAGTTTATTGACTCTCAACATTGTTATCCACACAAAACAGAATGTCAGTTGCCATCCTATCATATCGTATTAATGATGATGCAGACATTGTGTCAACAAAAGGCAAACACAGTCAAACTGCATATAGTGCCATAAAAAGAACATCTGACCACATCAGCTGGAGATTTCCTTGCTAATCAACCCGTTTAGAATTAAATGTGACACAAAGCTGGAAACTTTCTGTCTAACTTGAAAATGCAGTTAAAAACAAAACTACCCTTAATGGGTCCCAGTGGCTTCTCAGTCAATTTTAGTTTAGTTCCTTGCTTTAAATGAGCCTCGAGGCTGCTGCTTGGGCTTGGTGCTGCAACTGCTATCATACCACCACTAATGGTGTGCAAAGCTTTTGTGTAGATTCAGATTTTTATTATTTTTTTCTGTTTCTTTCTTCTTCTTCTTCTTTTAATAAAGATTACGGGCTGAATGTCTTTGAGTAAGGAGTGGGTTAATTTAAACCCGTTCATTTATCAACATTTCCCATGAGTGAGGATCTGTATGAGGGCTAGAAATGTGCACAAGTGATTAACTGCTCCAATAAAAACTATAAAAATGCTGTTGATGCTACTGTACAAAGGAAGATTATTAACCGCTGCCATGAGATTTAAAATTCAGTGAGTTAAAAAAAAATGTGCTGGAATATTTGTTTAATTCAAGGTTCAGAAAATCTTTCAGAAGCCTGTCTTGGAAACCTCATTGTAATTTGTATTTCTCAGTACACAGAAAGGAATTAAACCAAGGAAAGATTTAAGCTTAGGTTTAATTTGTATTTCTTTTTGATGGCTTGAAGAGGTAAAACAGACGTATGTGTTTGTATTATTGAAGGATCTTTATCCTACAATATAAAGTGCCTCGAGGCAACTGTTGTTGTGTTTTGGAGCGATATAAATAAAATTGAATGAAACTGAACCAAAATTGAAATCACAAGCCACAAGCATAAAGACACCACAATGCAGCAAAATGACACTATATTGGAATATCTATTGCTCAACAGCATCAAAAAATACAACAGTGTGTTTCCTTCCTATACATCCTCAGCATTATACCCACAAGCAGGATTCCACTTGAGAAAAAGAGCCATGTGAAGCATGAAATTAGTTCATGACAGCTGTAAAGACAAAGTCAATACGGACTAAAGAGAATCTGTGGGGCTCAGCCAGACAAATAGTTGTGTGTCATTGACTCCCTCTGTGCTAGGGTGGTGTGAAGAAATCCAAGTCTATAATGCAGGCGAGAGCATAAAATCAGGCAGTGGAAATTAACCAAATCCTTACAAATAAATAGGCACATTTGAGATGTTTGTTATGACGAGTATATATATCTTTTCAGCTTATGAGAGCTAAGATTGTTATATTAAATGTTATGCAATGCTAACATGAACCTATCTGCATATGTGCAGAAATGACAAGCTAATTACTCAAGGGAAAAGGCCGGGTTAAAAAGGACTACAATTTGCACCCATGTAGACATATTTGTAAGCGTCCATTTATCTGAGGAAGGAGTAACTTTTTTTTTTTTCAAAGTTGGACAGATTTTCTTATTATTTTATGAGTCACTCAAAGTTTGTTTTGTTATCCCTGCTGTTACAGTTATGCTACTTAGGCTGCAACTTTTTTGCTTCAGTTTAAATGACTGCTAAGTGTAATTTTTCATCATTTTAAAATAATCCTTTTTAATTATCAGAGAATGTTGTGCAGTTGCTCTTTCATAGGTTTAACTCATCGCACTGCAGGGAGTTCCACCTTCTGGTTTTCTACCTCGGTTCAAAGACATACAAGTCAGGTGGGGTGAATATTTTATAATTGCTCTAGTTTATAAATGTGATGTATTTCTTGCTTTTCGGTGTTGGCTCTGAGAGACTGCTGTTTTCATCACTGTTCTCGGGGAAACCTGCTCATGCTTTGCAAACTATGCCACTGACACCCTTGCCAGTAGCACAGCATGAATAGAAGTTCAAAGTGGCAGGTTATTATGGAACCTAAATGTGAACAATAAACACAAGTTAACGGATTCAAGCTTCTAAACTTTCCTAACAAAAATCAAAACTTCCAAATTACCAAAAATGAAAATAAAATGACCAAAACAAAACAAAACAATAACGATTCCTCACAGAAGTCTGAAATATCTTATGCTGCTCACTAACTCCCTCACACACTTGCACTCTGTCTCTATCTCTTTTGCACACACACACACACACACACACACACACACACACACACACACACACACACACACACACACTTAAATGCTGACTTCAATGGAAAGAAGTGGCAGAGGTTTAAGAGGGCAGGTTGCTTTCAACTGGGATTTAAATGGACTGATGTCATGACCTTGTCCAATCTAGAGGCAGCAAGCCCTTCAAATGGATGAATCATGGTGCACCACCTGATGCCCGTCATCCTAGCACGCACATCCACATGCTCTTTGAAAAGAGGGAAGAAAAAGATCTGTAAATTCATTTGTCTTCAAATAAAGTTGTTACAGTATCTCTAAAATAATAAGTAGTCAATGTAGACATGACATCGTAGACAACTTAGTGTAAGTTCATTATTATTTTAGTTAAACTGGAACATACAGTGACTTGCTATCTTTCTTTAGTGTAGATCAATTTCAACATGTCACCTTAGGGTCTTGGGAAATGTGACGACTATTTTGGGATGCATATTGATTTGTCGTAAACAAAAAAAAGATCATTAAAGCAGCGGCCACTTTGAGTGTTAAACGATAATGACACGAACACTTCGAAAGCTTGCAAATATTAGTTCTCTAAACTGGTCATGTTCCATTACATAACACCAGAATCCAATTAAACCTGTCAAAGGAGTTAGTAGCACTCCAATTTCTTCTTCTGCCCTTTACTCACAGCTAATAATCATCTGGCTTGGCCTAAAAATAGGAAAACTTTTACATTTAACTGAATATTTTTCATTGTTGTGTGTAGTCGAAAAGTGTAGCACTGAGGGTGGAAGAGAAACAGCAAATGAAGAAAGTGGGTGGCAAAGTTAAGAAAACTTAGAAATCTTGACATTGCAGTGCTTTCCAACCCGTGGCATCAAAAACGGCTCCAAAAGGCACCAACAGCACAGACGTGGGGGACAGACCGTGAACAGCTACAGCTGCCTGTGTCTGAACATCTGTCAGGGAGGTGGCCACACCTCAAACCCCAGTGCCCAGGTGGATGCTTTATATAAAAAAAATGCCCCTTGAAGAAGGACCCCCAAGTGCCCACTACAGGAACTGCAGCTTTTTTTTTTTCTTTCTTTTGAGTTCTGGAGGTTGCCACTTGGTTTAAATATTCCCCTTCACCGAGTAGAAAAATGCTGAAAAATTACCCATACTTAATATGTTTCAATATTATTATTATTGAAGGGTCTTTACCTTACAATATAAAGCTCCTTGGGGCAACTGTTGACTTGGTGCTTTATAAATAAGCCTGAATTGAATTGAAAATGTGTTGCTAAAGGGTCCTTCCCATCTGACCATATGTGACAAGTTGATAGTGAAACTCACCTTTGAAACCGACAACCTGGTGAGTCACAGCATCAGTGCTGAAAGATGCCTGGTGTGTATCTGTGTAATAGTATTTAATGCCTAATGAGATTGGATCGATTATTCTCACGTCGTTATGTTGCTCTTTTGTGCTTATTTTAAAATGAACATGTTTGATTTGTTGATGTGTTTGAAGGCATGCTTCAGGGTCACTCATTGATCTCACGCTTCATTCATATTCAAATTAGCAGTCTAATCTATCCCACTTCATCTGCCGCGTCGTGATCAATGGCTCAATTTATAAAGCCTTTGTATGGTTGTTGAGGAAATAAGTGATCCAAAAGCCGTAGGAAAATGTTTCCAGGCAGCTTGCTGACAATGACCGCAAGTGCATGCAGGTGGCACAAAACAAAAGGCACAAGATGAATAATTAGCCCATCATTTCTAATTGCTGTAATATAAATGTGTGCCCCATTTACCTATACAACCCTTTCCAAGTGACATAAATATTTGATTTCCACTCGCACTAATGTGCTAATGATAGATCTTCTTACTCTACAAGTGGTAATTCAAGTCACCGCATATAAAAGTGGCTAAATGTGCTCGTCAGCGCTACACTGAAGTGTTCATCTAACTCCCAAGAATATTCAATTTCATACCAGCTATTGAATTTTAAGAGGATGCAATAATCCTCTGGTTTGGTAGAGTGTTTTCTCTTTGCCGAGAAAATTGCTGATAGAGGTTACAAATGGCTGCGGAATGATGGAGACAATTGTGCTCGTATCCCTGATCGCATTCGCTGTGCCATCTGTGTGAGGAAATTGGTTGAAGGGCTTTTAAATGCAGAGTAAATGACACACAGAAGTCTACTATCGCGTTATATTCTGTTAAACTGCATGTCTAATGATGACAGGAATGAAGGAAGATACAAATATAATCTGTCTTCACAAAACAAGCTGTTTCTTCATTAATTTAGATGTTTAACAAGACACCAAAAAAAGGTCCATTTCTCTGGTGTCTGAGGCTACAAGTACACGAACATGTTTTAGCACGGTTTCAGAAATAATCTGTGCCTGTAAATGCACATCACATTGACCATTCATGCATGTTTGTAAAGCGCACGAAGACAGTTGGTTGCTTGTGCAAAATGAAGTTGAAGAGCAACAACAAAAAAGTAAGACAGGAGATTTTCTCTGCTTGGACTGTTGCAATGATGAGGTGGAACAAAGTAGCACAACACCTGCACTGGGAGTTGTTGCGAAGCAAATATGTCAGCGTTGCTGGGCGGATTATTCACTGCTAGAGGAAACCATTGCAAAGAGAAAGGTGTGCACTTAAAAGAGGAATTTAATTTCACAAAATATTGAAGTTATTATTGTAATGTTTGGCTTCATTGTTGTGACTGACAGGCAGTGTTGGTCAAGTTACTGGAAAAAAAACTTTTCTTCCCACGCAGTGAGCAACGGACGCTAATGTTTTTGTCACCTTTTATGGAATCAAACTCAAAGTAAGGTCAGTACTTCCACGCTTTAAACGCTGCACGCTCATACTCTCTCCTGCACTCGATATATTATCCATTGTTGATCTGCACACAGCTGCTGCCACCAACGTCGCACTCGCTTACGTCATTGTCATGAGACACTCTCGTAAAAAAAATCGCGGTTTTAGTAACGCAGTAACGCAGCGTACTTACGGGAAAGTAACAGTAATCAAATTACCTTTTTTGCAATAGTAATCCCACTTTACTTGTTACTTGAAAAAAGTAATTGGATTACTTACTGCCCATCTCTGCTGACAGAACAAGAATGTTTTCATCATCGCTCACAAAAACCAAGACGCAGTGTTCACGTTTTCTAAAGTGACCCATTAAAACCTGCAGCTGACTCAGTTTAGTTGTTTTATAGTTTCCAAAAGTCACACCTTTACTATTTCTAAAATGGAAAATGTAGTGTAAACATGGTGCTACTGCTCTTGAATTGCAGATATCAACGCGCCAGACTTTACTTTTAAAGTAAACGTTACTCCAGATATTTCTGTTATCCTCCTCCACACGGGCATAAAAAGTGACTAACAAGTCTGAAAGTTGTCTGTTTGTAAGAGGTGGGTATTTATTGTGTGGATGTTGAAAGGCATAGGCATAGTATTTGAGACAATTCATAGTATTTGTGCTAAATCATAGTATTAGTACTTCAGTGAAATTATAGTATTTCTGTTAAATCATAGTATTTGTACCAAATCATAGTATTTGTGGTAAAACATAATATTTCTGCCAAATCATAGTGTTTGTGCCAAAACACAGTATTTCAACCAAATCACAGTATTTCTGCTATGTTATAGTATTTGTGCTAAATCATAGAAGTCCATCCATCCATTTTCTTCCTTGTATCCGTGGCCAGATCGAAGGGGCAGCAGCCCAAGCAGAGAAGCCCAGACCTCCCTCTCCCCAGCCACCTCCTCCAGCTTATCCGGGGGAACACCAAGGCGTTCCCAGGCGTTCCCAGGCCAGCCGAGAGATATAATCTCTCCAGCGTGTCCTGGGTCTGCCCCGGAGCCTCCTCCCGGTGGGACATGTCCGGAAAACCTCACCCAGGAGGCGCCCAGGAAGCATCCTTGTCAGATGCCCGAACCACCTCAACTGGCTCCTTTCGATGCCGAGGAGCAGCGGCTCTACTCTGAGCCCCTCCCGAATGGCCAAATTTCTTGCCCTATCTCTAAGGGAGAGGCCAGCCACCCTTCGGAAGAAACCCATTTCCGCCGCTTGTATTTGCGATCTCGTTCTTTCGGTTACTACCCACAGCTCGTGACCATAGGGGGAGGGTAGGGCCGTAGATCAACCTGTAAATGGAGAGCTTCTCTCTCTTCACCACAATGTACCGGTGCAGCGTCCGCATCACTGCAGCCGCTGCACCAATCCGTCTGTCGATCTCCTGCTCCCTTCTCTCATCACTCGTGAACAAGACCCCGAGATACTTAAACTCCTCCACTTGGGGCAGGAACTCACCCCGACCCGGAGTGGGCACTCTACCCTTTTCCGGCTGAGGAAAGGCGAGCTGGAGGCCATCACCTCCAAATCATAATATTTCTGCAAAATCATAGTATTACTGCTAAATCATAGGACTTAAGCCCAATCATAGAATTTGTGCTAAATCATAGTATTTCTGCCAAATCATAGTATTTGTGCCAAAGCATAGTATTTGTATCAAATCATAGTATTTGTGCTAAATCATAGTATTTGTGCCAAATCAGAATACTTCTGCTAAATCTTAGTATTTCTGCTCAATCATAATATGTCTGCTATGTTGTAGTATTTGTGCTAAATCATAGTATTTCTGCTGAATCTTAGTATTTGAACCAAATCTTAGTAGTTGTGCTAAAATGTAGTATTTCTATCAAATCATAGTATTTGTGCCAAAGCATAGTATTTGTATCAAATCATACTATTTGTGTTAAAACATAGTATTTCTGCCAAATCAGAGTATTTCTGCTATATTATAGTATTTGTATCAAATCATAGTAATACTGCTAAATCATTGTAATTCTGCTTTGTTGTATGTTTGCTAAATCCTAGTATTTCTGCTAAGTCACAGTATTTCAGCTAAATTATAGTATTTGTGCCAAAACATAGTATTTCTGCAATGTTTAAGTATTTTTGGCTAAATATAGTATTTCTCCTAAATTCTTGTATTTCCGAGAAGTTATCATATTTCTGCTGAGTATTATGTTTCCTCTAAGTTATTGCAGTTCTGCTAAGTAATTACATTTTTCATAAGTTCTTATGCTTCTGCAAAGTTTTTACAATTTTTGCAACTTTTCAGTTTTTTCAGCTATTTTCAGCAGACAGCTTCAGCTTTACAGCATCCACACAGCATTTTCGCAGGAAATGCACATTTTTCTAGTTACACTAGTGATAGTCACAGCATGTTACCATGTCAAAATGTCCCCAACACCTTTGCTTTTCTGCTCCTAATTCATACTCGGTGTGTTTCATGTGTGCTAATTTGGTGTCACAGTTTCACCTCCTGTGATTTTTCTGAATAATGAGGAACAAAAAAGATGATTTATTTGGAGCATTTTGGAGTTTGAGAGGTTATCAAATAAGCAGAAGCTAAATTAGGAGGCTTTTGGAATGTCACGGTGCTTAAAGATCAGTCCTGACTTCTTCCATTTTTAGTCTGTGGTTGATAGCTCAGTAGGCAACCTCCAGGGTAAAAAAAAATAAGCCAGTGCCACAGTCCCTGAAATAGCCACTTTAGTCTGGCTCAAATAAGTCAATCCCAGGCTACCGTATTAAAATGCCTATATTTACAGCAGAATAATGTGGATGCTTTGACCGAAAGGTGGGTGCTTTTTTCTCTTTTTTACCATTAAATATGCACGTATCTGTTTCAGTGACAGTTCCTGGTTCTCTGAACCAGGAAGTGATGTCACTTCGGGGAAGCTCCACTAGCTTTTTAATAGCTTTAAAGCCTGCAGCGTGTCTGTTTTCATCAGCCCTACTGTATTTCTGGTCATCGTGTTTGAGTATTGATGATGGCAAAGTCTGTTAAAACATTTGTTTTGTAATCTCTAGAAGCCATGTATTGTTAGAAATACCAGTTTTTCCATACAGCCTTGACTTTAGATACATACAGCAAATTGCTATTACCTGAAGTAAGGTACAGGGGTTCACAAGACTGGCTCTCAAGGTTATCTGTGTAAACAAGGAGGTCTGCCTGCCAATCTGTGCCCTGCTTGATCCCTCATGCTTTCTTTGATCCCTTCCTAGCTCTTTCTTTGTCTGCAGCCCCTCAGGTGATCAGGCTGCTGACCAGATGAATTTCATCCATTTTAACCTCCTATCTATTCATTAGCTTCCAGTGCTCACCGCATATAATGTAGGCTGGCATTAGATTAATCTCCATCCATCTCCTCTCCTGCTTTTTGATTAAACGACTTTTATGTAGGCAGCATTATTTCTGGAATATATGGTTCAAGTAAAGCTGGACATTTTCTTAATATTAAATATATTTTTATACTTTTTCACAGAAAGCTTGGAAGATAATTTTATTATTATGATTTTATGATTATGGTCGGGAAATCATGGAAATGCCTGTTAGTAATAGGCATTTCACCTCCTTACACCTTTACTTTCAACATAATGAAATTTGTTACAATGAAATCCCAATCATAATGTTTTCCTTTTTATTTGCTCAGATATGTTGACACTACCTTGGAAAAAAAGTGTGTAAAGATGTCTGGTTTTCTCCTGTATATGAATGTACTTTATTATACGTGACATGAAAAGCCAAAAAAAAAAAAAGACTATAAATGCACTTGTATTTTTTTTACAAATGGGAAAAAAATAAATCAGTGTCCTGTTTAATTGTCTAGGTGCATCTAATTTGGTGTGCGTGTGTGAGTGAAAACAACCTCTTCACACTGGGAAACCATCAACAGAAGATCAGTGCAATTGCTATGCTGAGCAGAGTTTCATGTGTCGCATTGAACCTATTTGCATATTGGAACAGCTAGATTTCCCTCTGGCATGATTAGTTAGTAAGCTGTCACTGCTGTGCTACCACAAAAGAAGAGAAGCATCAGTGCAACTCAGGTACTGGCATTTGCAACATGGGCTTGTCTCTTTCTCCTCCATATGATTTGAATCAAAGTACTTAGGGTTAAAGATTAATTTGCCAGTCTGCATTCATTTAAATATCTGAACGGATCAGTAAAGTTTTAGTTAATCTTATAAACTATGGCAGTTTGTGTTGACAAGAAGAGAAAACATTTGATACTATGGCACTGATTAACAACAGCGCCAGTTCCCATCTTCACGTGTGTGATTTCAGGGAAATAAATCACTTTTTGTCAGTGAGGCTAGAACAATACCACACTGGCTCATTAACAGAGAAATAACATTAGTCAGTCGATACAGGACAGACTTCAAACAGACTGGAATGAAATCTGCCTTACAGATGGATAACATTGTAATCAATCACTGCATACCTTCAATAAACACAGGATAACATTGCCTTATACAAATGACAAATATAACCCCTCATCAATTTCCTTTGACGTTGCTTAACAAAGATACCAGCTCCAGAGATGCTGTAGTCAATACGTCTCATTTGTAGTATTACAGCTCACACTGCATCCCACACCACTCATATATGTCAAAGCATGTGGCAGAACACTTAATAGTTAGGCAGAAAGTAAAGTCATGTACGTAAGAATTGGCGAAATGGTAGAAAAGAACTGGTTTATGTAACATGAGATGAAAAGCCATCTATCACAGAAAGGAGTAATTTG
This sequence comes from Simochromis diagramma, assembly GCF_900408965.1. Taxonomy (NCBI): domain Eukaryota; kingdom Metazoa; phylum Chordata; class Actinopteri; order Cichliformes; family Cichlidae; genus Simochromis; species Simochromis diagramma. Next base: position 5,992,804 of record NW_024386892.1, on the reverse strand, counting down.
TGACCATTTAAATATGGGGATAATGGCATGCGTTTTCACACACATTCACCTGGAAGTCTTTCCACATTATTGTGGGATGTGAAAATGACAGAAGCTGTGTAAAGACGGAATAATGGGAGCTATAGTACAAAATGTGCATTCTTCCTCACCTTCACAGAGCCGGCCAATTACAGTGTGGACTGTGATTGTTGTGTTAATGAAGTTGGAGAAATTGCCATTTTCAAAGGACTTTTTTTCTTTTGACCATTATGAAGACAACCTTTAACCACAGTATAGTAATAGAATGACAATACGATTCTTGACTTCACCAGTTTATTCTTGACCTTGAATGCAGCAGGTGACAAAATGATGTTGATTGAAAGACAAAATGCCACTTTTTAGTGCTTGACGTTCCAAAGTCAAAATCTTACCACTAGTGTTCTGCTTAAGAGTTAATACAAATTAGTAACAGATAGCAATGTCGGTACTTGGCTATCACACTTTGCTGTCTCAAACTATGGCTGTAAATACTCTAATGAAGTAAAAAAAAAAATCAGCTGTGTTCTGTTTTTACACAGTCTTCATTTTAGAGAAACTAATGCCACAGGTTATCCAAGGTTCATTTTAAACTTTATATAATGTTCCTCTGGAATAATAATATTTTTGAAGCATTAGTTTTTATGTTATTCATTGTATCTAATGTGTATTTTAACTTCACAATCTGTAATCATTTATAAAATGAATAAAAACTGTAAAAATTAATCTTTTATTACTAACTTACTTAAAATTAGACAAATCAGATGACATCCTGGCATTCCTAGTTTTGAAACACACACACACACACACACACACACACACACACGCACACACAAAAAAAAAAAAAAAAAAAAGAAAAAAAAAATATATATATATATTTGTCTGTTTGTCTTCTTCTATAGACAAACAGATGAAGACGGCCGTAGTGATCGATGTAGTGGTTCCGAATGACAGCAATATCAGGAAGAAGGAACACGAGAAGCTAGAGAAATACCAAGGGCTCAGAGAAGAGCTCGAGAGGATGTGGAGGGTGAAGGTAACGGTGGTCCCCGTGGTAATCGGAGCACTAGGTGCGGTGACTCCCAAGCTAGGCGAGTGGCTCCAGCAGATCCCGGGAATAACATCGGAGATCTCTGTCCAGAAGAGCGCAGTCCTGGGAACAGCTAAGATACTGCGCAGGACCCTCAAGCTCCCAGGCCTCTGGTAGAGGACCCGAGCTTGAAGGATAAACCGCCCGCAGGGGCGTGCTGGGTGTTGTTATATATATATATATATATATATACACACATACATATACATATATTGCAACTTAAACTATAATTAGGAATCATCAATTTGTTATGTTGATACAAATATATAGTTTGCATTCACACAGTGTCTTTGAAGATATTTCAGTCCTGCCATTAATTTCTTCTTTTGTGACAGACACAAAAAGGCGCAGTTAACCAATTTCAGATTGTGTAAAAACTCCTTTGAAATCTAAACATGTAACTGCATGTAAATGAAACTGGGAACTGGATTGTATTTTGTGTTCGGATGCCATGATACACAACGCTTTTCATAACCCATAATTTGATCAAAGTAGCTACATAATTATGCTAATATGCATGAATTTGTAAATGCCAACATAATTTCTCCCTCTTTATCGTGTTATGTTTCTAACAATGTACGCTAAATGTGAGACTGGCCACAGCTGTGAGCTGCAAAGCATGTGAGACCACATTTTAAGTGCAGCTGTCCAACAGATTCGCGCGGTGCTACCTCTTTCTCTGCCTTACTTCCATTTGTGTTTAACCAATTACAGTTTTTGTGTTTTCCTCAAGCTGTGAGAGAGCAGCTTTGTTCCTTTGCTCCTTCTCGTCTTAGTTATACAAGTAGTGTTAATTTACGATACAAACTTTCTGACTTCCATCTACATATGTATGCATTTTCTTGAAGCTTGTGTTTGGGCACTGCCTGTATATGCATGCAGCTCATTAGTGTCGGGTGTCCATTGATCACCTTCATGTAGTGCAAACGCCTCTCTTGCGATTTGATTAAACACACTGCATAGAGAAAGGGATTCATTGTAATATTGATTCTTGTCTGGGCCTCCAGAAAAATTAAAAAAGATAATTATTAATGGGGGAAACCCCCTTCGTATCTACAGCACCCATTGGACCCCTGTCCTTCAAAACACAGAGGTCAAACCCACTTATTTGCCCTTGTGTGCTGTACATTGCACCAGCATCATGCAGTGCTTTGCTGGGGAACTTTGTGCTCTCTATCAAAACCTGCATGTATTAAAAATTATTTTTTTTTAAAAAGAGGAAAAACCAACTATCACACTTAATCAACCAACCAAGATTTAACATTTTTGAAGAAAATAATAAACCTGCCTCAAAGTAAGTTATGATTATATAAACAGACCTGTCCAAGTAGACAGGAAAGGAGGGGAAAGGCTATGCTGGAAATAGTCTAGGCTAGACTCAAACCCAGACCTCTGTTGGACCTTTGCTACATGGTCACATGCTCAACCAGGTGAGCTATAGCCATCATGATTCATGGCAAAGAACTCAGAAGCAGACTTAGACTGAAAGCCACAGATCAGAGATTTATTTTTCAGGAACTGGTTGACACAAGAGTTAAAGCTATAAATCACAATAAACTTCAAATAAGTCTCTAGTAAGGACATCACCAGTTTCTCAGAGTGAACCTTAAAGGAAAGGGTCTTATTGTGTTTTTGTAGGGTCTTTACCCTAGAATGGCAGCGCCTGGAGGCAACTGTTGTTGTGAGTCGATGCTACATAAATAAAACTGAATTGAAAGTTGGCAGACAGGTGAATGAGCTCTGCAGCTCACCAGAGCCTGAAGTGCTGCATGTGACCCTGAATCCTCGCTTAGTTGTGCTGCAATAGGCTTAGGTTGCTGGGGGTTTCCCATGATGCACTGAGCGTTTCTTCTTCATTCACCTCTTTTTGCTTTTTATGTGCTTATACAGCGCTTTGCATTTAATCAGTTAGCATTACTTTATTAAATTAGTTACTCTTACAGTGTTGAACAGAGTCGTTTAATCTTTTGTCCTCTACCGACCAATTGCCTCAAGTTACTTCCTGTTAAAAGGGAGTTTTTCCTTCCCACTTGTTGCCAAATGCTTGCTCTTAGGGTTTTTTTTCCAAAATGAAATAAACAAAAACCGTTAATGAACGATATAAAAATCATAATTAGAGAAATGTATTTGATTTAAAGAAGTATTTTGAGGGGACAACGTTGTACATTTGCAGCATTCACTTTTTTAAAAAGAACTTTTGTTTTATTCATGCTTCCTGCTCTGTATGAATCAGTTGGGATATTCAATGGAAAATCCGCAACAAAGCATGTCTACAGCCAGCTTGACTGGGAGATAATCGAATTCAATAATAGCCTTGACTCTGCACTCTTTGGTGCTCCCTCAGTCTATTTCTATAGTCTCTTTCCATAATGCCTCCCTCTACCCCTCACTTTCTCTCTTTCTTCCTCATGTTGTTGCCAGCCTGGCGATGGCTAAGTGAACTGATGGATCCCATACAGTTTCAAAGTCTGTGTTGAATAATTCAAAATGTTTGCACGACCTATAAGGACCATCTGATACATAAATATACACTTTGTTAGACTTCATGTTTTGAAATTATTAAAAAGAAATGTATGAAAGAGAGTTCCTTTGATTTTCTACAAGGTATTTTGCTTTAATAGAAGCAAGTGTCTCTGTACTGCATGAGACATATCCTTAAGAATCAGTGTTAACTTTCTATTTCAACTCCATTTTATGGAATTAAAACAGTCTTCAAGGACCTGCGAGGATGTATGTAAGAGGCACAGCTTTGAGCTAACTCGATGCTTACATAATGGCCACCTCATGATGCAGAACATGGTGTTGATCAATAGGAACACTGTTTCTATTAAGAGAAACCACAATTAAATGTACCTAAAAACTACAGATGCTAGCGCAACTATACTGGAAGTCAAGAGAGGTGACCCTTTAATAGGCAGTTAACATTAAATACCATATGGTTTAATCAATCTTAAGCCCTTGAGTTCTTCTGTTTGCTTCACAGTGCTTATATCTGTAAATTATGCCATTGTACATATCCTTGTTATCTGTTGTATCACTAGAATCCATCGCAATGAGTCAGGCTGACAGATGTTACCTAATTTAAATGAATCACCATAGTCAATGATGATGTACTCCTAAAAATTGCCACCAGCACCTTGCAGTCGCCTGAATGCTGCTTCACTTACATTAACATGCTTATATGTCTCATGCTGCACTAGAGCTGAAATGATGTGTCAAATGCTGCTGTGGCGTCTCATCAGCCAAGACAGTGTAAGGCTCACGCCGGCTCGCCTGCCAGCATCCAGAATCATCCTGTTGAATAATGCAGAGCCGAGCCTGCTCCTTCTCTTTGACTCGCTCATGTCTGTGCACGCGGAGCATCAAGCAAACTGCGATGCCATCAACATGCTAATTGCATGCAGATAGGTCGTAACATGCCAAACGGTATAAAGGGTACAACAGCGACTGACTCGTTCATCACAAGCGGATTACAGAGCTTAGGGGGGTCAATATTAAAGCTATGTGAGCATTCCATATATGTCGCCGTTAGCACATCACTGGCGCCGAACATTTACACAGGTCCCCTGACAGACACACACTTACACACACACTGTTCTTCCTGAACCATAGTCCTGATTTACAGCTTAAGAGATGCCTGATTATTATTATTATTATTATTATTTGTGGTAAACATCATGTCAAATGCAGTAAAACACACAGGAATACACACTAATTGATTACTGATAAGTCATCTCTTATATGGATTAAACAAAGTGTAGTGACAAATAAAGAAGGGCAGCGTTATTATGGCCATATGTTAAAACAACACAGCAACTACAACTCATTGATGGGTGACAAATATTAGTCATTCCAACATAGGAGGGTGCTGTTATACAAGAAGCTTCCAGAACAGCTTCAAACGTTCTTGTCATACATTTAAAAGGTTTTTTCAGGCTCAGGTTGGGGTTACTTTATTTATACCCGTAGATAGATTTTGAGTCTAATAGGTGAGTCATCCATCTACATATACATATTTTTACACAACAAACACACAGAACACACAACACAAAAGCATAACGACATAACGAAGAAGAAAAATCATCCACACCACATCATGTGGAAAAGAAAAGGTAGGTGGAAGCATAAAGGGAAATATGATAAGTAAGGCAAGCTTGAAAGTCAGTCTCTGTTATAACCACCTTTTTTTCTCCAACACAGCCTCTTTAAGGTAAGTTTCTTGTAATTTCTTTAAGCAGTATTCACGATTGGTTCTCTTCTACGCATACAGAGGATCTTTCACCACTACACTGTGGAGCCACTCCACAGAGGCAACAATGCTAGTAACAAAGAGGGTCTTCTTATATAAATACACATGATGCTAGGACATGCACATGAGGAATCAAAATAAAAGAAAAGAAAGTGCAACTGAATAATGAAGCAACACACAGAAACTCTAGGACAAATGTTTTGCAGGATGGGCCACAGGTAGGTACAAGCCTGCTAAAAAGATACAAGGAGCAGAAATGGAAGGGTACAGCTAAAAACAGGGTGGCAAAGAGAAAAAACAAAACAACGAAAGGACAGGATGCAAAATAAATAGAGACACAAAATCAAAGCATCTAACAGAATGAAACTGGAAATGACTAAAATAGTTATACAAACAGTACAAAAGATCACTTAAAAATGGAAGCACCCAGAAAACATTGAAAAGAACAAAATAAACCACAACAAAACCCCTAAAATCCTGACAAATATGAAGCACTGACAACAGAGGAATATAGATTATATGATTTAAAAAAAAAAAAAAAAAACATTGTGAAAAACAACTGTTTAAAAACACAGTGGGTGTTTTTGATTAAACAACAAAACTTCTGCAAACTTTTCTGTTGAACTGCATGACGTCATTGGGCTTCCACTCTATTCTTTGTAAACCAGTTGCTAAAATAGGTTTTGATTGTCCAATGTTCTTGTATTAAAGGCAGTTGTAGAACCAGATCACTGCTGTTCCTACACTACAACTGCATTTTGTAAATTACCAAGCAGGCTGAGTTTTATGTGTGATTTTACGATGGTGGACAGCCTCATAATTGAGATGCTTGCATTCTGACATTAAAGTGTTCTCCAATGTCGATGCCTCCAATAAAGATAAAACATTCACGCATTACTGACATTCCAATCAGCAGCAATTTGACCATTGGGGTGATCATCAGGACCAGAATTGTGGGTCATTAACCATTTCATGCTGTGCAAACATCAATGAGAAGTCGCCTGCTGAGAGGGTGCCGTGCAGCCTAGATTCAGATTTTCTGTTATGCCCAGTCTGTTCTCAAATAAACCACCTTTGATATTGCAGTTTGAGGTTGCATCTAAGTAGCTTTTAAGCAAAGATCACAGGCAGAATTTTATTAGAATTAAATTAATACCAATTTGTGTCTTTTCAAGAACTACAGTGAGACCGTGGACTCCCAGATATGGCTACAGTCAACTGTTTTTTTTTTGGTGGTTTTTTTCTGGAAAGCATAGCAATGAATAAGCCATCTAATTATGCAGGCTTGTGAGCACTTACCAATGCTTCCATTATTTTAGGCTGTTCGTATTGCAAGAAAAAGAGAAAAGGAATAATCTGAAACTGAGTATTCACTGGGATTCTGATAGACATGCAAAAACAAAGGGGAAATACACACGTTTACACCAATGGTGTACAGGCAGTCAGAAGCTCCTGCTGTGGGTGTCGGTAAAAAATGACCCCTGCAACTGTCATCCTTCCACTTTATGGTCATTCTGCCCAGTGGGGACTAGTTCAGCCCCATTCCTTTGCAGTTTATGTCTCACTTTCAGCCCTGGGGCAGTAAGCATTGCTGCTGTGTCACCTGGCGGGCAAGAGGATGTTTTCTAAAGCAAGCTTTTATGTAGCACTCCAGGGCTGGAATCTGAAAAAAGAGAGAAAACAGTACAAGAGATCAGGCAAAAAAAAAAAAAAAAAAACACAAAAAAAGGAAAATAAAGAAATAAACTTTACCTTTTCATAAAAGTGGAAATTTTACAGAGGGAATAACCATGACAAGTAAATAGAAAGCCCAAGATTGTATAGGCTTTTTGGTGGATTACCTCACTCAAGGAGCTGCAGATAGCCAACAGCATGAACACTCAGATACTACACTCAGTTGTAGCACACAGGCAGTAAATGCAGCCTTTGTAAAGATAATAATGTTCAGTTTTCATAACATTCTGCCGGAGATTCATTTCAAGTTAATTCTTACACAGCTTTTGTTGTTTCCAGAGGCTATTATTACATTGTAAGTAACAATGACATTTTTAAAACTTACATTTGAAGTTCAAATCAATACGCCTTAACCAGCAAGTATAATATAAATATATAGGATAATATAAAAATGATGTTGTATTTAAGAATAATCTCCATACTCTCAATCCACCTTATTTCCAGCAGCCGTCACCAAATAAGCTCTGAAAAACCACATTTTGTATCCTGCAGAACCAAACGACAGAGCTGGCATGCTGGAAGAAAGATGAGTCTTATAAAAGGAAATGTGGCCAGATTGTCTGAGGATTTAATATACTATGCTGTAGCACTGCAGCTAGGCACAAGGTCCACAGAGAATTGAAAATTTATGTGTCCTCCCAGTGGCCTTAGCCTAATGTGGGGTTGCTTTATATAAATTGCAGGTTTAGTTAGCTTTTGCGATGATTCCTGTTGTTCCTGAGCCCAGTGATTTGAGTTTTGTATAGGTTATCTTTTTATGAATAAGTTCTTGGTTCATTTGTTGTAGTTATTCTAGTTTCGTTCTTGGTTCTTTCTTCTTTATAGTTGTCTTTTTAGGTTCTCAAACATGCTGAGCTACCTGCCGTGGAGACCCCTTGTGAATAAGGGAGCAGCTGAAAGTACCTTCTTATAGCAGCTTCATTTTTAGAGCAGCAGGCTGCCATCTTCACCAAAACAAAGCTCTCATTGATCATTTGGGTTAAACGGCAGGATCTTCACCAGACAGCTGGTGGTCATGACATTGCAAATAAGGGTGTTCGCTGATGTTTGCTCTCCTGGAGCTGCTGATTTCTGTGAGTCCTGAGTTGGAATACAAAAGTTGTTTACCTCTGTGTGCCTTTTAAAGCACAGATATTCATGTAACCCTGACTTCAAAGGCAAGCACACTTTGTTTGAGATCTCGAATGCATTTATTATCCATTTGTTGAAGGGTAACTTAAGTTACTGGCAACCACGAAAATGTTTTAATCAAACTATTAATTCAGTCTAAATATTCAGGGCTTGTAGTTGTGCTGCACATTTAGAAATACAATATCAACACAGTTGCTTTGATTTAATAGCATATTAAGCTTTTCTCTGCACTCAATTTGCTTCAGTTTTTATTTTCCTATTTTTTCTTACCTTTGGGATTTTTGGAAAGTGAACCAATATTCATCGTTCTCTGTAAGGGAGATTGTCATCCACATGATGAGGCAGAGGCTTGTGTGTCTTTAAACACCTCCTCATTTCCCTGCTTATATAAACAACAACCCCAAACCTTTATCGAGTTTGGGTTTTTTTTTGGAAAGAATGAAGCACTCTGTCAGTCGACATGAGGATATGGGTTTCATATATGAATCATATATCACTGTCTGTCCACATATTAGGGTTTTATATTCTCCTATCTGAAGCCTGGATTAGTTTACATTGCTTGCACTCGATGTTTTGTTTATTTATTTATTCATATGTGATCATAAAGTTTCAGGACTGGACAAAAAAGTAATAAAACACAAGAAATAAAACCCTCAGTGTCATCGGCAACAGTGAGGCAATAGTGCTAATTGCAATAAATGCTGTTGTAATATTCTAATAACAATATAATGCAATCATAATATTAATAAACATAAGCTTTTGGAATTTTAGGTTTTGCACCTTACAATTATTTACTGAACCAAATATTTATCCTTCCTACCTCAAAACAGCCCATGCTAATAAAGACCCTCCCAGATGAGATAAATAACAATCTAATTATGAGAGCTTCAACTTTTTGCTGTAAGCCAGTTTGTTTACCTGTCCTGCGACATCTTGCTAATTTGGCTGAGCATTCCTCCATATTGCTGTCAGTTGTTTTGATAAGCAGCTTCCTTCACCACAGAGTATAGCCTGAGGCTGAAGTATCCACCACGGGACAGAGGAAGCAGATGGCAATCACAAACTGTGTACAATAAACTCAAAGTGATGCTTATGTTCTTGAGCTTTCCTGAAAGGTTCTGCTCTTTTGAATATTTACTGCCATTGTGTTTCTGTACTTAAAGCCAGCTCATGCATGCAGTAATAGCCTTTAGCAAACATTACAGACATCACTGAATAACCAATTTCAGACAAATGGGACAAAGATGAATAATGTAATAATGTACAGTACAAGGCATTTAAATTTCTGATTAGAATATGAGTAATATATTGGTGATACATTGCAAAGAGAATATACATACACGACTGTAGCATGTATATGTATGTGGTCTCTCGACCTAAAATATCTGACAGCACAGCGTAACAAGAGCTCTGTAATGTTATTGTGTGACAATCATGCAATAATGTGCAGGATATATTAGGTTTCATCTGTGCCTTCAGGTGCTTTTGAGGCAGCTAAATCTTGTGGCATATTTTGTGCTTCTAAATTTTCAGTGATTACAGTTGAGTTGATGTAATTAAAAAGTAATACAAGAAAGAGTAAGACTTATTGCATTTGGAAGACTTCTGATATTAAAGACTGCAATTGGCATATTTAGATTTCAAATATAACCATTTCCTCCTTTTCCATTGTGAAAACATTGGATTATGTGTTTGCAGTCACAAATTTGGCCTATTTTGCCTCCATATATTACTCAAGTTACTACTGTCTTGACCTTTCACATTATATATAGCTGTTGCGAGGCGAAGTGTCCATTCTGGATTAATCCTCACCCACTGGGATCCTCTCTGCATCTGAGCTCAGCACTAAGAAATTAACTTTGTCCGAATGTCTAATGAGTCTTATAGTGTTGGCACTCATAGGTCTGCATTCTGGAACTCTTCCAGTCCTCTTAGGGGCCTGTGCAGCGTTACCTGTTGCAATACGTTTTTCAGCACTTTTCTTTCATCAAATGAGCGCTGTGTGGCTTCTGGGCTGCACAATTAATCCTGCGTTAATTGTGATCATGATTTTGTCTTTCACTATTAATTAAGCTTGATCAAGTGAGATACTGACATTTTCCAATTTGTTATGACTGCTCCAGTACATCAAATCAAGCACTCCCTATACACAACTAAACGGTCTCACCAATCATAGGTGATTAACTGGTCTCATGCCTTTCACACATACACACAAAAAAAAGTTATGGCTTCAGGCAAATCCTTTTTCACGACAAAGAAAATGGAACAACATTTTTTGTACTGTGTCAAATAATTTTTACTTGCATCTGGAAATCTCTGTGGACAGGGCTTTACAGAATAAATACAAACTGAAAGGGCTGAAAACTGAAGTATTAATAATTTCACCTAGTTTCAGATAACAAACAAAGTATGCAACCATCTTTTTTTTTTTTTTGGTTGGGCTGCCTCATGAGGTTATTGTTAAAACAAACCCCGTCACACCTCTTACTTTCCACTTTCTTCAAATTTTAGTCAGTCATCTCCCACAGACAAGTGAGATGAGAAGCAGACATTCACACAGGAACTCTTCATTACACATGAATACTTTGTATCGCATGTCACTGTTTGAACACCGAAAGTCATATTCAGTGAAACTAAATGGAAGGATGAAGCTAAAACATACAGGAAGTATAGTCTCCTGGCAGACCACTGCACTGCTATCTTCCCTGATCCTTACCAAGTACTTTGGAGCCTTTGAACAACAGAGGTTTAGATAATATGTTAGTTTGAACCCCACTAGAGCAAATACAGAGTGCTGCTTTACACTAGTGTTTGTGCGTTAAGCTTTGTGCAGTCATAACAAGTTGGGGGTACGTGGTCATTTGTATGGGGATTGCATTCACCCTCTGATGACAAACCTTGAATAGTGACAGATATAATGTTAGCATCCAGTCTCCAATGTGAAAATGTGTTCCTATTTGACTTAAATAGGTTGATAAGTGCTTCCTAGTAGGCGCAAGGGGCCAATTAATGGCATAACATATGGGGACTGATAACAGCCTAAACATGAGCCTAGATATAGTCACATGTTGACTTCTCCGCTGGGCATTTTCTCTCCAAAGTAGTGTATAGGTAAATCCTTTACTTTTCTCATTACAAATGCACAGAAGTGAGAGCATGTGGACTGGGAGGAGCATTTTAAGAAAAAATAAACCATTCCAACCTCTATGTTAAACTACTGTAGCTGTACAGATGCACTCTAGAGAAAGCCAGTTAATCACACTTAAAGTCCCGATACTCATGATGAGCCTTAGTTTTTAACCTGCTCAACTTTATTTATTTCATACATGTCACCTCACTACAGTATGCACCATAGTGATGGGGTTGAGCAATGCATAACAAAGACAGGGCGCGTGGGAAATTTATGAGGCAGCTTGCCTGGCTGTGCCTGCAGGTCTGGTGCAGATGACTCTCCAGTGCTCCTGGGAGGAATTACTCTGACAGGGCAGCAGAGGGATGCTGACTGGTTCACAAACAAACGGCTGGAAGAAGAGAAACAGAGAGGGAGAGTGGGGACGACTTTCCAGCGGTGGCATTAGTTGCCTAATTTATGAGAGTTAACTTTGTTAGAGTCAAAAAATACTTGAACGGCTCTTCAGTTACTGCAGTCGTCTTCTGTTTTAAAGGAAAGTGTTGTCACTTTGGGAAATCTGCCATTGTTAGTTTTTGTTGACAGTTACAGAGGCTACATGTCCTTCTGTTAAATCCATGCAATTTTGGTCTTGACCAAGATTTTCTAGGCATTAAACCATTTTCTCAGCCACACTATGTGAGTGCACTTGTAGTCTTTTTGCATCAGTCGTTCACAATACTTGTGACTAGTTTTTCAGTATCAATCAGCTGTCACTAAAGTGCTACCAGAGTGCAGCTGTCTCTGTGTGACTACAGTTTCCCTTTTCAGGCATAAGACAATTAAATAAATGAACACACACACACACACACACACACAATACGCTCTCTCTCTCTCACACACATACACACTAAACACTATATTATGATTTATTCTAAGCAATAAAAGCTATGTTAGCATAATTGGCACACCTATGTAACATATGCAGGCTTTGCCCAGGAGACACTATGATAAACATAAAGACAGCTTAATTGGGAGTATTCTCCACAGGCCAGTGCCTTTTCTCAACCTTTCTGATCTAAATTAAATTCTGAAGCAGACTACCAAACAAAAAAGATACTTATTTTAGGGCCCTAGAGACACAAGCGGGTGGGATAATGCTTAAAAAACCCTACTCTGAGCACTTATTTTTAACCTCTACAGTAGGTAGTTCTTATTATATATAGATAGATAGTTCCCAGTAAAACTCATCAGATCCAAGATGTTGTATCTAGTTCTGATAGGAGCTTGGCAAAATAGATAATTTCCCCCCATTTCAGCTTCTTTATTGACTTTCTCTAAAGAAAAATCTTAGTACTTGCAGTCTGAGCCATTTATTGCTACTCATAATTATGTCTTAATGATTTCGAGTAGCTCTTATAGTTAGGGCTGGTTCAGGTAACCCTGAATCATCCCTTTGTCATGACTGAATAGGTTCAAGTTTTTGGAGGACTTTCAGCGAACACAAGTACTCCCTTGTACTTTTATGCCACTACTGCAGTCACTCAACTCTCTCCCACAGTTTGTACTTTCTCCTCCATGTCCTCTCTTTGCTGGCCAATATCAGGTGCTGAGAGATAACAACCCTGTTTTAGAGACCTACTAAATCCCCATAAGATGTTGACAGCAAAGGGATTTTTACAATTGCACAGGATAGAATACCCACATTCAGGAACACATGAGAAACCTTTATTTCAAGCATGGAAGACACACAGGTAAACAGTCTAGCATGTGCAAACAATGTGAAAAAGTCCAGAAAAACAAGGAAAACTTAAGGCATAATAGCCTGAGAACACCTGACTACTTTTAACTAAACATACTCCAAACAGAACGCTACTTTCAGCTGATCAGCTTCTTCTGCTTGTTCTAGAAGCAGACTACAAAACAGAGGAGACCGGGCCTTTGTGGTTACTGCATCTAAACTTTGGAACACTCAGCCTTTCTAACACAGGACCTCCTAACACTCAACATTGTGTCTTCTGTTTCTCTCTATTTTAATGCATATATATTTATTCTTTTTCTCTGTTTGCACAGCACTTTGGTCAACCTGTGTTGTTTTTAGATGTGGTAAACTGACTTCACTTGACTACAACAAGAACAAGAAAGGGGGAAAAATGAGAACTTGGGGCCATACACACAGCTGAGTAACAGACGTTCTGCTTTCCCCAACTAGTCAGGGCAGATGGCTGCACTCCCCCAAGGCCCTTAGCCTCAAATCTACAATGGTTTCTTCCTCTCCAAAGGAGGACGGCACAAATTGTTACGAGTTGATTAATGTTGTGAACTTGAGTAAAAATAATTAAATTTTTTTATCTAATTTCCCCCCTTTGAAACCAACTTTTGTAAGTTAACTAATTCAGCAGCAGCTCCTTCTATTACAGTGTATCAACACCTAATATAGAAAATGTAAAACTATAACATGACATACAACAGGAAATATAAAAGAACACTGGTGTCACATCACTGCATATTTTGCAGGCATCAGCCTTTCCATGACCTGCCAAAATGCTGCATTAGAGACTGTTAACCTTCTTTTTTTAACACCAGCTAGAAAGGAGTGGCAGGAGAGCCGGAAAAAGCAAGAGCTGACAGGAGAGAGAGAGAAACAGCGACTGTGACGGAGAACACTGCATTGGCTTAATTCCGGATGACCTACAAAACAGCAAAATTTATATATTTATGTAAATAAATCTGAGTAAGGCATGGTTGGATGACAAATGTCAACTGGCAGGCTTGACAAATTGAAAACGTAGACATCTTGTCTTCTAGCTGTTGGTGAACGAGATAGGGTTAATGTCACAGTTTAATATGTAGTGATGATAAATTGTGTCTTTTAATTTAGTCGCCTCGTGTTACTATTATCTCATTACCGCTGGATTAACAGTGTTTAATTCATAATTAAATATTTTGTCTCCAAATATTTAGCAAGTGTGGATGTCAGAGGACCCTCATGATAATTTAATCTAATTCCTGACAAAGTCTTGATGCTCAGTGTTAGTGCTTAGAGAGTTTAAATGAGCAAAACATTTTTGCAAGCAAGCCTTAAGCCAACCCAATCTAACATAATTAGAAGTTTATAGCATGATATTATTATAAACGATACGTTTGCTCGTGTTTTCATTTGTGATCCACCTTTTTTTTGCCATGTTTTCTAGCCACTAATGACTCACGTCTTTAGCAGTCTATTTAATGTTACATAAAATGCAGTGCAAACTTTTGCTAAAAGTTCAAAGTGAGTTCAACTTCTTACAAAAGCTTTCTTACTGGCAGAAATGAGATACAAAATCTAAAAATACTGATACAGCCCTGTTTCCCAGCTATGTGGCAGATATTTTTCATGTGTCCCATTAGATTTTGTACTTAGGTTTAAAAAGCCATTAGGATTGTTTACAATCTAATTTTCCTGCTGGGAATCATCATGCTTTTAGAAGTGAAAATAAACTGGGTTTCAGACAAGAAAAACTTAATTCAACAAGGATTTTCTGTGAAGCCATAAGAAAAGTGTTTGCTGCTTTATGTTCTAATCAGCCATCTGTTTTTCTTTTTGCAGGTTTAGGTTCACAGTCACAGCTGGGCAAGCAGAACATCCCAGGACAGCTGTAAGCAGATCATCCCAGGTGCCTGATCCCTCTGCATCTTCCAGATGCAGGATGTAGGAAGGTGCTCCCAGACTAGCTAGAGCATGCGGCAACACCATCTCACGCAGGCATTGGGTCTGTTTGAGGTTTTCTCCCATTTGTTTATGCCTAGTATCCATAAGGGAGGCTCCCTGGTGGCATCTGTACTGGGTGCCTATCTCGCTATTAAACTATTTAGCATGCAGAGAAGCAGATGCTACTTTATACATTTAACGGCCACGAGGCACTTATTGGTTCCCCTAAACATGCACTCACCCAAAAATAGACTGATGAGGATTTTTCATTTTCCTTTAAATGACTTTAATGTTTATTGTTTCACCTTTCAGGTGTGTGAGACACAACCCATACAAACAATCACAACAAAGACTGTTTTCCAATGTGTATGCACTTTCTATTCCCTTTTAATAAAAAAAACAAGCTTGATGTAGTTTACCTTCTTTAAAGTTGGAAGGTGAAATTACCTACCAACTACTATATACTAAATATGAAGACTAATACAGGGATGCAATTTGACTATTTTGATTCAAGTGTGTTTTATTTCCTTTGCCCTTGCTGTTTGCATCATTGTTTTATTTGACACCACTGCTGTTTTCACAATTGTCTTAGAATTTTAAAACTTAAATATATTCAAAATTAAATATAAATTGTTATAAAAACACAGAGTTAAGACTTATCTCTTCCTCAGAGTTTTAATTCGGTGCAATGTTCAGAACTGTCTTGTTCAACAAGGTTGTGGTGCGTGTTCTCATAAAGACTGACCCTTAGAGGGTCAGCTGTCCATCCAGGTTCATAGTGTTACAAGTATCGGTGATGATTTGAGGCCCTAAATTGTTTACACAGTCATGCCACAGGGATGTCTGTTCCTCATGATGACAAAAAGCAAATCCCCATGAAAAATATCTCTCAATTTAAAGACCAGAACACTAATGCAAGTTGATGTAATGTCCTCTGAATTCATGGACACAAAGCTGTGTGTGTTTTAAGTGTGTGTATGTGTGGAAACACATCAGCACCCAGGTGTGTTTCTTGGCAATCCCGTCCACTGACTCTGTGCCAATGTTGCTGCTTGGCTGAACATTAAATCTACTGAAGGGCTGAGTTTATTTTCCTTGCTTTGAAGGCCGTATTTATCGTTTTCAATTATCTCACATCCATAAAAGCTGACCCCTGCTCTCGGCTGCACGGTCTGAACCGCTGGAAAGAGAAAAAAGACCAAATGTAAAACTGTACGTTCAAGCTTTAGAGTGTGTGTCTGTTCATTCATCCTGCAGGAACTTGTATAAATGCACTTATTTTTTCAGGGAACAACAGTGGCTGGTGACACAAACGTTAAAGAGGAAGAAAAACCAGCATGGCATGAAGTTATTTTACACCAGTCGCCTTCTCATCTCTCTCTTAAAAAATGCCTTTACATAGTCATATTGTGGACAATCTTGAGATTCATCCATCCATTTGCTTCCGCTTATCCTTTTCAGGGTCGCGGGGGGCGCTGGAGCCTATCCCAGCTGTCATAGGGCAAGAGGCAGGGTACACCCTGGACAGGTTGCCAGTCTGTCGCAGGGCTAACACACAGGGACAGACAACCATTCACTTGCACATTCACACTTAGTGGCAATTTGGATTATCCAATTAACCTATCCCGACAAGCTGCATGTCTTTGGACGGTGGGAGGAAGCCGGAGTACCCGGAGAGAACCCACACAAACACGGGGAGAACATGCAAACTCCACACAGAAAGACCCCGGCCTGATGGTGGAATTGAACTCAGGACCTTCTTGCTGTGCGGCAACAGTTCTAACCACTGTGCCACCGTGCTGCCCACCAAGCTTGAGATTATTTTTTAAAAATTTAATTACATTTGTTTGTTGGTCTGAAAACGTCTTGGGCCAAGGATAGGTAATATTAGTGTCGTATGTTTTTAAATGGCATGTATGAGTTCAGGGAAAGTCTGCAAGCTGCACACAGAAGGACTTTGTCTGGGTTTTAACACAAGAATCTCTTCCAGTGATGAAATATAATAGTTAAATTATTATAGCCTTGTCTCAGTTATGACCTTAAGTTACTCACTTACTCACTCTACTTTATTAAAGACACACACACGGGTCCATAGCAAATAAAATAAATATATGCAAAATACAAAAAAAGAAAAAAATTTAAAACAAATTCCACAATATTACACAATACAACCTAACTGAACTTAGTGCAGGGTCAGTCAGAGATGTAATTATACTATTTCTGGAGTCCTTTACACTACTGTGCATCAGATTGTGAAATATAGCACAACAGGTAGGTAGTCCAACACCAGTGTTGGGCAAGTTACTTTGAAAAAGTAATTAATTACAGTTACTAGTTACTTCTTCAAAAAAGTAACCGAGTTAGTAACTGAGTTAGAAGATTCTAAAAGTAAATGGCCCGTATTTGTATAGCGCTTTACATAGTCCCTAAGGACCCCAAAGCGCTTTACATTCAGTCATTCACACACACATTCACACACTGGTGATGGCAGCTACATTGTAGCCACAGCCGCCCTGGGGCGCACTGACAGAGGCGAGGCTGCCGGACACTGGCGCCACCGGGCCCTCTGACCACCACCAGTAGGCAACGGGTGAAGTGTCTTGCATTTTCTTGTTAGTAACGGCAACGGCGTTGTAACGATAGAAACGGTAATTCGCTAGATTACTCGTTACTGAAAAAAGTAACGCCGTTAGTAATGCCGTTACTTGTAACGCCATTATTCCCATCACTGTCCAACACTAACAAACATTTGGCTTGCACTGGCCCACCTTAGCAACTTGAGCATCAACCGCATTCCATCATTATGTGCCAGATTGGAAGAAGGCTTTGAAGAGTCCAACCTTGACTGGAACAGTGCACATACCAGACTTACGGTCAGCATATTAGCTTGTGCATACATTAAGCAGTGGCATTGTCTAGAAATGTCCATATCATCAGACAAATCGTCAGATATGCAGCTTGTTACTTGTACATCCACTATATCGTGGAGTCCATGCAGCCATGTTCTGCATGTAGAGGAACCACTCCAAAGTGTAGCACTGCAGGATGCTGCTTCACAGTCCTAATGTGTTTGTGTCCTGGACAGCTGAGGCAGTGATGCCGGAGGCAGAGCTCAGATGTTCATGTCTGGTGATCTGCAACTGATATGACAGTGCTATATTTTGGCTATTGATTAGTCAGAATAACAATTAAAGGATTAGCATAGTAATGAAATTGATCCACTGATGTAAAGATCCTCACCTAAAGCAAGACACTTTCTCTTTTCTCTTTTCTCTTTTGGCTGACTGCTAAAATATTTTAATCAGACTCACCAAAATGGATTTTTTTCAGAAAGAAAAAAACGATATATATTTTTTAATTATGCTCAGTTATTTTTTTTCCATCACAGAAATACCCTTGTACATTTTCTCTCTCTGTTGCCTCTCAACGGACCAGAGCAAACATTCATTTGCACCCTTCAATGAACTCAGCTTTATCTGCTGCCTCTTAAAACCTTGAAATCCAAACAAACCATCTCAGTATCTACAGACCTACCCACTCCCTCCCTTCTGAGCGATAGTGTGATACTAACATCTCCACACTTTTGATGTTAATAGTAAATTAATAAGAGTTTGGATTTTAAAGTCTCATTATCCTGCAATGAGATACTCTGCTGGCCTTGGGGCACACAGCCAACAACAGTTCCCTTTGAACGGGGAGTGTATCAGCCTAACCCCCCTCTGTTAGCCATTTCAAAGCAACTGCTGCAATGGACAGAAAATGATGCCATCTGCATGTGAATGTGACTCCCACCCACTCTCAGCACTGCAGATAATCTCCTTTTTATGCTGATTGTCAACTCTTGTGATTATGAATTTGAACAGTGTGTGTGTTTGTGTGCCTGTACCTGTGTCTGTATCTGTTTATTCTTCATAGTTTGCAGAGGTATGGGGGTCAGTGCACAGAGATGAAACAAAAAATATTATTTGGCAAAAGAGGACAAAGTATGCATTTGAAGAAACACATCATTGGGAAATGCTCATCCATTTATCAGGTTGGAAGGCTGGTCATTACATGCACAGTACTTATTGTTAAGCTGTTAGCAAATGTAGCTGCAGTTCTTTGGATGATGACAATGAGTTCTTGGATAATGTTAGCACTACTAACAGTTTTTTTATTTGTTTTTTTCCCTCTGCAATATAAAAACTTCTAGGTCAACTTCAGAATAACCCATGTGTGGTCATAGAAATATTCAAGAATTAAAACTCTGCTGCCCATTTAAGCTATTAGCTAACAGACGCAGACAGGGAACATGAGAGCATCGCACATTAACGTTAGTGTGTAATCTGTGTCTAGTTGAATCAGAGGTGCCATTTACGTTTCCACAGCACCCGTTTGGTATGGCAATTTATTCGTCACTGTTTCATGGTTTCAATACATCAAACTTGGCTCCATATGGATAAGTCATTTGGTATGGGTTGTGTGGGTGTTTATGTTCATCTGGGATCATTTTACAAGCATTTCCATATAACATTTGAAAGATCCAGGTATCATAATGGTCTTTTTAATCTTTGTGTTGGAATATTATGCCTCACATCTTCAAACCAGCAGAACCTTTCTTCAGTGTGGCCTGTTGGTTTAAGAAGAGACACAAAAAATTAGTAATTTTGATGCACTTTTTGCATTTATTCAGGAAGCTTCTATGTTGCTCTATTCTTTATGCTAATATTAGCTAAAAAGTTCAATGAGTTTTCCATTAAAAAGCAAAGGTTTCCACTGATAAAATGATATGTGTTTGTACTTCAAATCCATCAAACATGTTAAACGAATTTTTTTAATCATAAAAAACTGTAAACTAAATATTATTTAATAATTAAAACCTACATTATTTAGACTGGGGCGTGCTGGCTTGGAATCCTCATCCTATTTGTTACCACTAGCATAAGAAATATTGATATTGATACATGGATACACAGATACAACAACAAAAATTGTAGGTGAAGTGAATAACAGCCATAATTTCTTTACAGTGCAATATCAATTTTGGAAACCTTGGATCCTGGTATTCATGTGGATGCTACCACTACACAATGTTGTAGACCAAGCACACTCACCATAACCATGGATCTCCATGATGGCAATGGCCTCACCATCCCACAAAACCAAACCCACACTGGTTTTGTGGTATCCATATTTGTTTGAACAGAACATCTACAGCACAGGTGTCGAACTTCAGGTCTCGAGGGCCGGTGTCCTTCAGGTTTTAGATGTGTCCTTGTTCCAACACAGCTGATTTAAATGGCTAAATAACCTCCTCAACATGTCTTGAAGTTCTCCAGAGGCCTGGTAATGAACTAATCATTTGATTCAGGTGTGTTGACCCAGGGTGAGATGTAGAACCTGCAGGACGGCGGCCCCCGAGGCCCGGAGTTCAACACTCCTGATCTACAGGATGCACTGGAACAAGTGTGATCCATATCCAGCTATCAAACCGGGTTGAGACAAAGGTGTTCTTTCCATGAGTCAGAGCTGTTGTGGTAGAACAAAGTGAAAGATTACGAGCACAGGCCTATTTATATAGAGCGATGCGTACTGAAAAACTACATATCTACCTTCATACAACTGAGAAAAGAAAAATAATCTCTAAAATGGACTCAAACAACAACAGATTGGTGTCCATATTTGTTTTGACTCTGACCTTCCATGGCGCTCATCCCCCTTCCAAAAAGTAGCTTTGGAAAACAGAATTCTTTCCTCAATCTGTCAGAGCGCAGCTTTTTGAGGGCTCCGTCTTCCTCACACTGTCACTGTCCCTGCTGGCTGTTGGGATCTGTCCCCTGAGCAATCTGCCACCCCCTTCCAGTCAAGCTATTATGGGAGAATGGGTGAGAGGCTGCCGCCAGCTATTTTCTGCTCACACTATTTAGTGCTTGATTTTGCGGCTATTTTTCCCATTTGTGGTCCTCCAACCCACCCGCTCCTCTGGATAGGGATAGCAATTTGAGGGTGTGTTGTTTATAAAGTTGGAGCTGTGAACCTTCTCCGGGGCTACAGTAACCTCTGTCTTCTGATAATCTGCCAATTACCAAGTACTGCTCAGTGTTAGGAACCCCCTTCCCTATCTCTTCCAACACGCATACACACACATAGACACTTTCTACTGTCTCCATGGTAACCTCTTCAGGGGCTGACAGAAGAACTGTGGAGAATGAACTCAGAGATCATAATTTGACAACAACTGTGGGTCCCTTTATCCCATCCTAAACCATACTGGGCAAACTGTGTATTTTGTGTATTTTTTCATCAAATCTGCATTGTTAAGGCAGTTATACTCCTTTGTTTAAATATATTTACATAACCCAGTACAGGAAACTTCAGAAAGAATAATGTCACTCTATCTTAAGCATATTGTGTTGATAATAAATGTGAAATCTTTTGGGGTTTTTTTGGATTCTTGTGATGCTTGGTAAGGATTTCGGTGCTCTTGCTGCATTTAGATTGCTTAGTAAAGGCACTACTACTTCAAACTTCTGGGGGCAAAAATCAACTTCTGTATAAAAATGATTCAACCTTCATGTTCAGAACCATTTCTAATGATTCGAGATGGGCTTCCAGGCAACAATTCAGAGACCAAACAATAGTTTGGTGTTGTTCAGATGACCAGGAAAATGCTTGTTTTTTCTTTGATTGTTATTTATATTTATATTCTCTTGGTTACAAAAAGATTGTGGTGTAACTTAAAATTTACCTGATGTAAAAAAAAGAAAAGAAAATAATTTCCCGGCTTTGGAATAAATATACACCATCTCATCTCATCTGATGTCAGCTCCATGAAGCTGAGAGATTTGATTTGGGAAATTTAGAGCAAAGAACCTAAATTTTGCCACACATCCTTGTGTGGCTGCTTAGAGCACATTGGATAAAGCATATTTGAAACCATTTGACTTTTCCCTCGTACCACCGAAAAATTAAAGCTGCAAGGTTGCTTTTAAATGTGGAAGTGAAAATGATCACAATGGGGCTGACATCGAGCGATCAGCAAGAGTGTAGAAACTCTCAAAGCACTTTGCAGGGAGCCATCCTAGAATAACCAAATTAAAATAAAAAAATCCTGATATGTAGTATTTAATTCTGTGATCACACACACACATATAGGTGTTTATAACTGTGAGCAGTTTCAGTTTCTATGTATTTTTAGAATGGCTTGTGAAACTAAGGTATTGTGGGACACGGAATGGATTAAAAGAGAAAAAGAGAAAACATCAGGATATGTTAACAACTGAGAATCAAAGAACCATTAAACATTGAATCTAAAATATCTCTAATTTGCCATCAAGACTTCCAGACCTGCATTATAATAACAATGATGGAAAAGTTACACAAATTTAAAATAAAATAAAAAAAACAATTGATTGTGTGTATTTTCACATCATCATATCGCCAGTTCCCATTACAGGCCTCACGTAAGCCAAAGGCCTGACACATTACCACATCAGCCCTCGAGAGATTGTCTGGGGTGTAACAAATGTTGTCACTATTGGAAGGTCACATGTTACCTGGAGTAATATAGAGGGGCATTGTCAGGGTTGAGCTTTACAAATCACTTTTTCAGCCCACAGCTCAATGTTCAAGGTCCCTTCATTATATTTAAATTATTCCACTGGTCAGTTTTTGTTCACCCTGGGAGTGCTGTCTCTTTTGTTGAGCTCTTAAAGTTTAAAATACATAAATGACAGGACATAACATGATGGCTCAAGCATACAGAGGCATGAAATGTGAAACATCTGACACTTTTGAAAGCTTCTATCTTAACCTATGCCACCGTTTAGGGGATTATGGGAGAAAAAAACTGTTCATAGGCTTTTAGGCTCCTTTCAGATTACACAACTAGTTTAAGTGGGTACTCTTTCATTTACATATTGATCACATCTTGTGTAAATCTCACAGAAAGCCATTAGTAGAAAATTATCCTTATCCTTGCAAGTAGAGCAGGACTTTTCAACTAAAGATGTTGCACCTGGTCAAACCTGCTCATAGATATTTGCATCAGTGAAAAAGATGTTGGACTTTTGCTTTGGTGAGACTGAGGCATGGTCGCTGGAGATAAATATTACCTGAGATATAATGTATTTAAGCAGCTTTCTGTCTGTGCTTTGTTTGAGTAATTTGCTAAGAGTAAACACCGTCTGTTACACTGCAATTTACAAACAATTCACATGGATTTTTTAATATACAGTAAACGAGCCCCATCCACCAGAAATTTGGACCACTAACAAACAAATAATGTTCTTTACCAAATGTTGCTCATCATAATCTTTAAGCTCTTGCTGTCTGCATGCCAAGTACCACAGAAAAGATAGTCAGAGCAACTTCTGTTTCTGTAATGCAGTGAGTTTCCAAAAAATCTGGGCTAATCACTTATGAACATAGTGGATAAAAAAAAAAGTGAACATAGCTTAGCATGTAAACAGTCCCTGTAGATTCAGTCTGATAGAGAGCTTAAGAAGACTACATCCCCTTTCATCCCCTTGCCCCCCTAAAAATATTAAATTAGCGTTAAATTTAATTATTAGTGGACCACTTTTTGCCAAATAGTAGTATATCTTCTTTTCACAATAATTAAGTGAATACATTTCACCACCCATCACACTACTGCCTATTACGATGGACTATAAGCTAATGCAAGTGCAATTTTAAATGATTATTTACTGGTTAATTCAGATAAACTTTGCAGGAATTTCATTGCCAACTTTGTTTAGTTCAGACAATGAAGACAAGGCACTGCCCCTCTAGCTGAAGAGAGAAGTTTGAATTATGACTTTGTGACAGTTTTCTTTCCGATATTATTACATTTAGGAACAGAAAGCTGAGGGGTAGGTTTTGGGAAAAACAAAATACAACATTAACCACACTTTGGAAGGCAAACCGCTTTCAACTGTAAGAACTTTCTCGACCATTTCCTTGTCGGTGAAGAAATATACTAAATGTGTACCTTGTGCACTAGAACACGGTGTCTACGAGTCCTGACCATTCCTCCATATTTGATGAGTGAGAAAGGTTGGTTTGTTCCCTTTGACTGAAATAGCTCTTTCCATTTTTTGCTTTTAGTGAAATGTCTTGGAAACCACTGGTTGGCTGATAGTGGTACCAGTACCATCAGACTTACATGGGCAAGATGAGTAATAACTACAGATGATCTTCAGATCAAATGAGCTTACCAGATAACGCTGGGCAAGTCAAATAGGCATTTATCAGTAAGAGGAAAGAATTGTTAGTCCTTTCGTTGTCTGTTTTGTTCCTCCTTCCTCCTTATGTTTAATGAACCTTATCAATAACTGTGTGAGCATTTCCAAAGTTTTGCTGATGAGTGGGTGTGAGTGTTTGTACAGTGGTGTGTGTATTTGCTGCTGGGCTGGCAACAGCAGCAGTCAAGCATGAGCAGTGAATAATACACACAGTCACAAACAAGTAGTGCATTAGCAAGGGCCATTACCCCCATCTCTCCCTCTCCTATGAGCACACACATCCATGCAGACACTCAGACACAGAACAGGATGTAATGGACTGTGTTCTGCTGAGCTTTGATGGTAATGAATGTGAGTAGAAATGTGAAAACAGTATAAACTTCATAACTTATCTCAGCAGAGGGTGAGGAAAATAGGTCCATTTGTTTAATTCTGCAGCTTTACTTGGTTCTGATTGAAGTGTGGTTAACAGCAGTCATTTGATTCATGATTTGGTTTTGACTGCAGCTCCTCTCAGAACAAAATGTGTGGCCTAATTTTAGGTTTCAGTAGTCAAAATGGGATTTTAATTTCCACAAAACTGTGTTAAATAAAACCCTTTTTATAATTTGTGGAAGAAATGACCTTCCTTTGTGCAGTAATTGGTAACTCTGCAATTGCAGTTCCATTACTGATTTATTTTCATTTATTTTTATTAAGCTTTTTTTTTTTCCTTTGGAGGGCATTCACTTTGTTGCACTAACCTCTAAACGCTATTTCCACCAATGAAGTTTTACTATTCTATACCCAAGAATGTTTTGTGTTGTATCATGGGTTAATAATACAGTGGATGGTTGTGTGTCCATCTGTGGCGCCTTCATTTCTTTTTCTTTATATTATGTAGTCAGTTTTTATAAGCCCATTTAGACTTAAGGGTAAGGTATGATGTAGATCAGCCCTTCCATGTGCATAACTTGAACGTAGCGCAAGCAAAACCCCACCACAGAACACAGTAGGCACTGATAACAGATATGGTAAAGATTAAGTTTAGCATAGAAAGACAGATAGAGCTGAGAGGCAGGTGGGTTGCATAGCGGCTTGCAGATCACAGCTGTAGGCACGCTAAAGCAACTTCATGTACAGAAACTAATTAACTGAGATATCAGCTGATAAGATGCTTGAATAATTTCTATGTTCAATATATGCTGAGCAAGAGGGACATGCCCCAAATGATTTTTAGTTTACCTCATATAACTCCTTGTAATGACATGGACACTATTTTTCCTCTATAAATTGACTCAAAGGACATTAATGGATTTTTAATGTTTGACTATTTTCCTTTTCTTCTGCTAAAAGTAGGCTAAGTACAAAGAGTACTCCCTAGAGACATTCTCTGTATATTCAGCATCTGTGTAAATTCAGATTTTCTATGAATTTTAATAGAAAAAACTCCCAGTTGTCTAAAGAGAGTCATACATTTTACAAGACACAGTTTTGAAGGAATATATAACAGCGGAAGAGTCGACCTGAATCCCAGCAGCTACCAAGAGCAACATTTGTCAGCTGTGCTTCCATACACTGGAGTATTTTTGGCACTGCATAATAGTTTAATGATGGCCAGAAAAGAATAATTAAAAAAATGAAAACTTGTGTCATAAATCTTGTAATTAAGCTGTGAAGGCTGGGAAAAACCCAGAAAAGTGATATTTATTGCTGTATAATGTACAGTGTCTAACTGTGTTCTCGATAATGACAGAAATGATTTCATAAATCTGATTACTTTGGAGTGTACCAACCAGTAATTACGCCATGAAAAAACACAACATTTTAAAAGGAGAGCTGCGTGTAGGTAAACTAAAAACTGTAAATGAAGTATTTTTTCCCTAAATTATAGATTACACATGTTACGGAACGAGAACAGTTTTTATTAATGATTGGCGTAGAAGTTCAGAAAATTTAAAAAAAAAAAAAAGAAATTAAAATGATGTCAATAAATTCACCACCAACCACACTGTTTTTAGCCACTGCTGATAAAACAGGGAAATTACTTAAGAAAGCATTAGCTAAAGTGTAAAATCCATTTTTTCCTGAAAAGTGAAAAAGCTACACGATCATTTTGATGAAGAAAACAAAGTAAAATAAGCCATTCTACATGTAACATCAGGCCCTTGTAGTTACAAAAAATACATGAAAAAAGAATAACTTTCACTTCATTACTTAAATCACGCTGCTGTTATTGTGTATATATTTATTTATATTTCTTCATACATTCTTATATAGTTCTATATTGTGTATTTTGTTGTACAGTTATTTTATTTTCAACTTTAATTTATATATTTTATCTTATTCTTTCCCAGTTAAATTTACCCTTCATTCTAATTTGTGTTGTACAGTTATTTCATTTTTAACCTTAATTTATATTTTATTCCTTCCTAGTTAAATTTACCCTTTTTAATTTTTCATATTTATTTCCTATCTTATTCATAGCCTTTTCCTTTTTTGTTTTCTTTAGGTCACGAGCAGTTGTCCAAGCATTTCACTACATATCGTACTGTGTATGACTGTGTACGTGAAAAATAAAATTTGAATTTGAATTTGAAATTTGAATTTGAAATTGAATAACTCTTGGATGTGTAGACAAGCTGCAGTCAACCAACCAAAGCCTTAATCAGTGCCTACATTAAAGTTAAATATACAAGTTAATCAGATTAATATAACTTGACGGCATCTATTATGAGGTGTTTTAGTAATTTTGAAATAATGAACTGATTGAAAATAACAGACTATAAACTTTCCAAACAGACAGCGGGGCCATGTGAACACAGCTGTAGTTACAGTTATTTAAAACACTAGAGGGAAGTTTAATTATGTATATTTGAGTGCAGTTTATCATAGTACATAATATAGAGCTGACTAAATGGATGATTTTTGTCTTTTTCTCAAATTCCCATAAACAAACTTATTCCACCCCCAACATCAGTGTCTAACATTAATAACCTCTGAATAAAAACTCCTCCAGTAACAGTTAAAGTTTTTTTCTAAGCTTGTGTTGCTTCATTTTAGATTTTGAGTCCATTGCTCATTTGCAAATGTTTCCAGATCACTAATGACCTTTGGTTTCCCTGCAGCCCCTAGGTTCTTTAAATGCCACAACAGATTTTCCACTGGATAACTGTCTGGGACTGAGATGGCCACTGGAGGACAATCCAGAAACAATTTCTGAGCCGAGCTTCAGTCCACTCAGATGTATGATTGTTCAAGCCTATCTTCCATCAGCAGAGCGTATAGCTTCAGTAGGTGTAGAAATGTTCACTTTGCAGCTGCCCTGCACATGTTGTAACCGAAGAGTTCTACTGCAGCAGTTAATGTTAACAACAGTGGCAATAGTTTCTAAAGGGAGAGGAGATCATTACTCACTCTTGCTCCGAGTTTTCCTGCAGTGGCTGGGGATTACAAGTGGTAACCTTTTTCGTTACAAGCCCATTGGACCCTTAAATGAAAATGAAAGCTGCCCTCAGCCAATTGGTTATAACATCAATTTTGGTGTCACATATTTCACCGGTCCTACCTTGCCTACCACTTCAGCAGAGTGGAAACACTAATTGGACTTCATGATGAAATATCTGGAGAAGAGACATGCACAGTTGTCCAATGTACTTGCCCCAGAGCGGTCGACACCTCTGAATTCTCAGTCACATCCAATCTTGGGGCTTGCCATTTGGGTGTATCATCCTCCACACCACTTTCCCCCACAGTTCTCTCAACTATTCTCCCGTCAATATCTCACTCTTCTCTGTGTTGTTAGATCAAACGCTGCCCAGTGGGCATTTTTCACTACAACCTTGAAGTATAATCAAGGGCTTACTTTGGTCTGGTGCATCACAGCTAAAGACATTACATAAGCTATCCGACATCATATTTTATTCAGCCCTGTTTCAACATCTGAATAACAATATCGAACAGAGGAAAATAGCTTGTGCGTGAACATTTCAAAGAAATGTGCGTAAACCATACTGATACAAATGAGCTGTGTACCAACAAGGGTCATTAACCTCATCTTGCTTTCAGTCCACATTCTGTATGAACAAAATTGTGTATACACACACACACACACACACACACACACACACACACACACACACACACACACACACACAAGCTCTATAATGGGCTCTGCGGTGAGCAGCTCTGATGGTGATGAATGAGAGTATTAACAGTGTCTAATTAGCAGCTAGCCACAATAATATGGTGTGTTCATGGGAGTGAAACAAAGATTGTGGGCTCATGAGGGCCAAATGCTCTGGCCGTCATTAATGTTCTCCTCTTTTTATTTATGTTGTTTATGTTTTACAATCTAGTAATGGGAGCAACATATCGCATTAGGTCTTAATAAGGTTACTACAAATGGGTTTATGTTACTTTTTAACATTATATATTTCATAGGTGTTTTAAATTCATTTAAGTTTTGTGGTAAAGCAGTGATGACACACTTCCACCCATTCAATCTTACTGCTTGACTGGGGTCGGCAGAAACCTGTGTTATCAGTATAATGTCACTGTCCTGGATGCACTTTTCACTTTACCATTGCACTCTTGTCCTATTTTGCAATAAAAATAAAAGTAATGTCCACATCTCTGCTCCTCAAAATTGCAACCCACTTTACCATTTTCATTTTCTTGTACACAATCAGCTGATTTTAGCACAACTGTGGAGGAATTCGTGTCTGATATTTCTTCTCCGCCTTCCTGTATTTCTAATGTCTTTCATTACTGCATCACTAAAAAATGTGATTACAGTTACAGTGCAGGAGGTTGCAGCTAACACTGACTATAGCTAACCCTTACTTCTGAGTGTCCGACAGTTTGTTAAAATTCTGCAGCTCAAGTTTAATCACCACTTGAAAGCTTAATTCAAGGTAAATTTAGTGAAACAGGAAGGACATAAATAAGTCATCTTGTCTACTTAGATGCATTTATGTTTTACTCCTACATGGTTATTACTGCTGCCAGGGAGGTCACTGCTACTGCCTCAGCAGGAATCCATATGGTGAAAATACTGGCATGAACATTTCTTCACATTTTCAAACTGTTAGTCACAACACAATAGTTAAATGGTGATGATGTTAACAATATTGATAGATTGCAATGTGATACTATCTGGATGGAGCCCAGATTTAATATTATGCTGTCAGTTGATCTATATGTAAAATTATATCCAATCAAAAAGGTGAGATTTTCGTTTCATGTATTTTCTTAAGACACCTTTTCACTTTAATCTTTTAATCTGTTTTTTGTAACATATTTATAGGTTTTAAATAAATTAAAAGAGTAAGCAAAATGAATTTGAGTTCTCACTTGTTTTGTGTTTTAATAATGAAGTGAATTTAAATGCAAATTTCAGCAATGGTGGGTGTGTATTCTCATCCCAGGCCATCAATTACTGCTGTTTTGTCTAAAGCTGTTGTTGTCACAGAGATGCACTCAAAGTGGCCTTCGGTGTTGGTGGACACAAGGTCCAAGGCAATATTCTATAATAGTCCTGCTGGGTACATCAGTCTGCTGCTTTACAAACTTCCTCCTCTCGCATTCTCTATCACTTTGTCATTCAAATAGGAGCTTTGTGTTTTGTACTTTGTTTTATTCTGGTTAGGTTTAAGTATTTACTCTACTAGATTTAGGAAACGATAAAAGTTTTGTAACACAGGAACAGAGATGGGCAGTAACGCGTTACGTGTTACTGTAATCTGATTACTTTTTTCAAGTAACGAGTAAAGTAAGGGATTACTTTTGCAAAAACGGTAATTAGATTACCGTTACTTTCCCGTAGGAACGCTGCGTTACTGCGTTACTAAAACCGTGATTTTTTTGCGAGAATGTCTCATGACAGTGACGTAAGCGAGTGCGCCGTTAGTGACAACAGCTGTGTGCAGATCAACAATGGATCATATATCGATTGTGGGAGAGAGTATGAGCGTGCAGCGTTTAAAGTGTGGAAGTACTGACCTTACTTTGAGTTTGATTCCATAAAAAGTGACCAAAACATCAGCGTCCGTTGTGTGTGGGAAGAAAACCCCTAAACAAGCACCGAGTGCGCAACGACGTAATGGGAAACTCACAGAGAAACTCGCGGATTCTTCAACTGACCACAGCACACCTGCACCAGGGTAAACCTCCGCCTACCCCAGTCCTGCTTTACAGGTGAAAATAGAGCAACAGGACCGCTGAGTTTTTGACTTTATTTATTTTCTGCTCTGTTTTACTTGCATCTATTTGAAAGACTGAGTGTAAACACAAAAAAATATTTTATTTTATGTGCTGGGATGTGCAGAAAATAGGTTTAAATGTTAAACTAATTTATTCAAGTCAGAGAATGTTGCATATAATTAAATTTTTGCTTGATGCATAAAGTTAAAAGATTAAAACTGATAAAACAAGTTAAAAAAAAGATACTTTTCCATTTGATTACATTTTGTATGATGGATTATGCAGAAAAAGTAGAATTGGGCTGAAAGATCTATCGCTTTATCACCTCTTCAGGTTGTAAATCGTGTTTTTAAAAAGTAACTAAGTAATTAATTACTTTTGAAAATAAGTGATCAGTAAAGTAACGGGATTACTTTTTTGGGGAAGTAATCAGTAATTAGTTACTGATTACTTTTTTCAAGTAACTTGACCAACACTGCACAGGAATATCCTTGTACATGGAAATTGACCCTTACATATGCCACTTCACCAAATCAACACTGTACATAAGAAATAGGGAGTTTTAATGTGATGCCAAAGGGTTGTTTACCCATATTTTTTACTTACTATACTGCTGAGTGACTGTCTGCTGCTCGTCAAATAAATTTCATTGCAATGTTGACCCTGTGCTAACTTGCATATGACAAATAAAACTGAAACTGATATCAGTATGGACAAGTCAGGAGTGAGAGCTACGTCAGTTGTCCCTCAACTGTCATAGCGATGGTGCTAAGAGACGACGTGCACATGTCGCTGAAATGCCAGTGACTTTGACAAAGTGGCATTATTTGATGCCCTGAGCATAAAGATGGGTAGCTGTAAAATTATTTTGAACCCTTTTCATGGACAGTTATACAATTGCTTTTTTTTCCTTCAGAAAGTGTCCGTACTCTTTGTTTGACAGTGCATTCCAACTCGGACTGATGCAAAAGATTGTCTAGTTTTTTTCCTCATCTATTTATAACAGGATACAATATTCTGTTATATGAAAAACAAAAACAAATGAACAAACAAACAAAAAAAAAATGCATCACACAGAGTGCCTAAATATGCTAGAAGGAACTGTTAGAGTTGGTATTAAATGCCTCATAGGACTTTCAGTTTCACTTTATATTAATATGTTTTCACATTTTTAATACTTACATCTTGGAAAACACGGGCCAATGATGCCTCCAGTGAGCTGCAGCTTTTAAAATTTTATCTGCAGAATCTAATGTAGAGAGCTGTCAACGCCACTCTGCAGAATCAAGATTTTTAAAAGAGCATCTGACAGTTTTTTTATTTTACGTTATTTTATTGAAAATGTAAGACTGCAGACAATCAGAAAAAACAACAAAACATTTAACCACCTGGTTTAAGTAATCCTAATGCTCTAATTTTATTTGATAGAAGTATAGAAGTATTTTTCATTCAAAGAGTTGTAACAGTTTGTGTTGAAATGTTCTGTATATCACAGAACATTTCAACACAGCGTAAACTGTGATGCTATGAGGCATGTGACACCAACTCTAACAGTTCCTGATGCTGCACCAGTCGTAAACGCAGGCAGCCTAAATGTGTTTGTCTTGTCACAGTTGTTGACACTGCAGACTTCTGCAGACTGCAGAGAGACATCAAAACATCAGAATTCAAAAAGAACAGAAAAAGGAAAAGATAAGACAACTTATATGAAGAAAAAAAAAAGACAGAGGGAGTGTAGGAGACGCAAAAGGGAGCAACAGGATGGCACCCACAAGGATTTTGGCTGTGCGATAAGACTTTGCCTTAATAATGTCCAACAGCAAGCGTTTTGGTGATCACACCGTGCCGTCTTATCTACAGCTCCAGAAGAGAGGAGACATTTATGAGTGTCTACAGGTGTGTGCTTATACGTACGTGTATGTGTGTTTGTGTGTGTGATAAAGTGAGCAAGAGAATTATAACAGTAAAGAGAAAGAGAGAGAGCGAGAGAGAATGGTTCATAATGTTTATTATATTTTGATATTTTTTATTGTACTGGTCTGCAGAACATATCATCAAAACTGTTCATACAGAGCATCTGGGAAGTATTCAAGTGCTTCACTTGTTCCACATTTTGTCATGCTACAGCATTTCAAAATAGATTAAATTATTTTTTCTTACCTCACAATTCTACACACTATGCTGACAATAATGACAAAGTGAAAAAGCTTTGATTGAAATCATTGCAAAAGGGACATGACACTCAAAATTGCATCCTGTTCCCACTTATCATCTGTCAGATGTTTCTACAACTTGACTGGAGTCAATTTGTCTATGTGAGGTCACACACCGACAATACATGTCCCACACCAAGCCAAGGATCCAAGGAATTGTCTGCTGAACTCTGAGATGGTACTGTATCGAGGCACAGATCTGGTGAAGGGTACAGAAAAATTTATGCAGCACTGAACGCCCCAATGAGCACAACAACCTAAATGGAAGAAGTCCACCAGGACTCTTCAGGGAACTGGCCACTCAGCCAGTGTGAGTGGTGAGAGGGCCTAGGTGAGGGAGGTGACCAACAACCCAATGGTCACTCTCACAGTGCTCCAGCATCTGTGGAAATAGAAGAACTCTCGAGGACAACCATTTCCTCCTCAAATCAGACCTGTATGGTAGAGCCACAAGGAAACCATTCAACAGTAAAAGGCATATTAAAGCCAATCTGGAGCATTCCAAAAGGGACCTGAAAGATTCTCAGACCATGAGAACCAAATTATCTGGTCTGATGGTTGAAAGATTGAACTCTTTGGCCTGAATGTAAAGAATCATGTCTGGGTAAACGAGGTACTGCTCATCGCCTGGCCAGTACCATGCTATGAATATGTTTGTCGGCAGCAGGAACTGGGAGACTAGTTAGGATAGAGGGCGAGGTGAATGCAACTATGAAAATGACATACATTCCTCAGTTAAACTTCATTTAAATATATAAAATATTCAGCTTTAGTAAATCCAACAAAATTTATGCAGATTTACTCAGCATCAATCAAATACCTCAGAGCAACAAAATGTTGCTTTGTTAGATCAACTGTTTTTTACTTTATGTAACAAGTATCAGTCTTGTTGAATGAACTAATGCACAGTCAGATAATATTACATATCCCAATCTTGTTGTTTCAATTAGATTCACTTATTTAGATATAAATATACATTACATTATTAACACATCCAAAGAAATGTAACATTTTTACTGTAATTGGCAACAGTTAACATCCAACAGTATTGTTATAACTAGTTCCTCATCCTTCAACACCTTTTTAAACCCATTTCTTTGTTTTTTGAGAATTAATTAAGGGTCATTTTGTGCTGAGGATGTTTAGCACTAGATATATGTACATGTTGTAAATGCAATATGTGTTGGTAGAGCAAAAACTTGCTTGTTTCCATTATTACTTTCTGTTCTGTGGAGGGGTGAATTTAAGTGCTAAAAGGGGTGAATCAGAATTAAATAACAAGAACATTTCACAGTTTGTGAGCACAGAAAAACTGTAGAAAAATGTAGAGTTTATCAAAGACGCCACATTTGAAAAGCTCTTTTGAAACAAACAGTTAAACTGAATCTGTTCCATTAAATCGAGTTTAACCTGTACTGTATTGTAAGACACACTAATTATTTCCTGCCTAAATGTTGTACTTCTATAAATGCTCTAAAAATCATAAGTGTAGTAACTTTTATGCATAGACATTCCATTCAGTACTGTGAAATTAAATACATTCATTTTTTACAGTCAATATTAAAACAAACTTTAAAAAATAATTGATATTTTTAACATATTTAACATAGATTGAACAGTAGAAGGGAAAAACTGGGTTTGTGAAGTCCCACCCACAAGTTTAGCATTCATAGGTGTTGCTTTTTTGTTCTGGCTGTAAAACTGCATGCTCATTTGCCAACAATTTGTCAATCACCAGTCATTAGCCAATGATAGTCCTCCTTTCCAAAACACAATATGACCAAGATTTGCAAAATGAACTTTGCAGTTTGTAAAATTTGCATTTAATATGACCTGAAGTGAGTGACTGAAACCATAAATCCAATAACAAAGTGTTTACAGAGGTCCAATAGTTTCTGCAGGACCAGAAATATTTTATGCAACCACATGTAAGCGACTTCCTTTTACAGAACCAGAAGCTGCAGCCATCTTTTATTCTATCTATGGTGGTAAAAATTAGTGCTGTCAAAATAAATTTAGACAACAAATAAAGTATGTATAGTACTGTGCAAAAATCTTGGGCCACCCTTCATTTCTTTTTTATTTTGCTTCCAGTGATCCAGACTTTCTATTGACTTTTAAAAGTGATCTTGAGCAATACTTTTCCAGGCTTTCTGAAATTTTTTCAAAATGGTTATTTTTTTTTTTTTTAATTTTTTATTTTTTTTATATTGCCTGTATGCCCAAGGGATGACCCAGTGTTGTATCTACACATAACAGATCACTTATTTTTAACTGTATATGTAGGTACTTTGTAATAGCATAAAGCCGTCCCAGACAGTTCACGTTTTGTTGAAGAATAAAGCTGCTAATACCAAATATTGACTTTCAAGGTCATTAGAATTGTGCAAACTGTTTTTGTCTTATATGCATTTCCATCTGTGGTTGCACATTTTAATAAATACTTCCTATTTCCCTAGCAAAAACAAATAAATGAGTGGTTCACAATTTTTGCACAACAGTTTCCAAAACTAAACATGTTTTTAAAAATTACAAGCAAACTGAATTAGTTACCTCTATTTTTGCACCTATCCTAAACCTAACACTAAAGGGTGCCGCCTTCTGTCAGTCTTGTTCAACTTGTCCCAAGCGCTTGTTTTTGAGAGTTTGTTTCATGGATGACGATTTGTGTCCATCAAGATTCCAAAATATCTTCAAATATATATTTTCTGGATACCTTAAGTTTAAACAGCAGACAGCTAGCCCGTGCAGTGCTAGACAAACCACTCAGGACGACCACAGCTTGAATGAAGACACAAACAGATTTCCACACGTACTCTCTTTCTGTATGATCACTTTGAGACAGTAAATTGTACCTGAAGTATTCTACAAAACACAGCATAGGGCTAAGCTAGCTTTGTTAACTGTAAAATTATAACAGTTTAATAACTAGTTATACTCATCACTCCTGCTTAAATTAATAAGTATTTAGGTCTATATTTATACACATGCATTGCTTACCCTTGATATTAAGGATGCAAAAAGAAAAAAAAAAAGTTTTGCAACTGGTAGCTCTGAAGATGTGTTAGCTTAACAAACTTCCAACGCTTTTTCCCGCTTGCTTTAATTTGAACTTTTGCCGGGTGTGGAGCATGTGCAATAGTTACCAGTGACAGTTACAAGTATTTACTTCTCATTGGGTAAACACATATAAATTTAGTTTATCTGAATTTTCTTTGATTCAAATCCAACCAACAAGAAGGAATCATTTATTACCACAAAACATAACATATTTATGGTACTCAAGCATTTTTATATCTAAGTAATCAAACAAGTGCCTCCGTTGACGGTTTTGAGTGTATAAAAAAAAAAAAAAAAAAAACTGAATTAAATTTAAAGGTTGTCAGCTTTCAGGAGCCACGTAAGTGGTAAGATAAAGAAAAAAAAAAAATAGAGACCTAAGATTATTTGGCTGATCTACAAAAAGATGCTAGCAGTTGGAAAAGTTTCGAAAAAAATGGCCAAGAGTGTTTTAGAAGTAAAACATATTTGACTGAGAGATGTGAAAATGGGCACAGAAATACCTTAAATGTCCTCGTCTGTGGGTGTGTGTATATACACACAGTCATATACACACTGTAGCCCTGAGTGTCACTTATCAGAGTGCTGTTAAGCTTCACAAGAGGTCTCTATCACACAAAAGGTGAGCCTTCTTAAAAGCTTAGTACTCCATATTTAAAATACTACATTATGCTTCTCACTGCAAACTGATTCAGAATAAGTGTCAGGGTTTAGGTCAGGATCATGAGTAGGTGAATATACATTGTCTGTGTAAAATATCCCAGCTCATAAACAAGTATACGAAGCAGGAAAGATTTATTCGACTCTATAGCCAGGTTGAGCTAGTCCCAATAATACCTTTTGTTTGTGTGACATTTAAGGCTCCTGACAATACATACATTGTTTATCCCCGCCAACTGCTTGCTCTGTGACAGATAAAAAAACAAAAAACAGACAGCTCAAGGCGACTCTTGCCAAAAAGATTATGACAATAGCTGTTACCTTGGGATAAAATGTTACTTCGTAAAAATCTAAATTTAAGTTTAGCGAAGCTGCAGACCAATTTTGGAAGTCATTTAATGAGGACATTTATCTTTGTCTTTGAATAATGAGCGATGGATTAACAACATTTGGCAATGTCACCGGCAGTCTGGGCAGATATACCAGTCCAAGGAAAAGAGTCCAAGAATTTTGTGCTATACACACTGCGCAATAATACCGTTTGTTTCATGTTTTCTTTTGTTTTTTGGTTTGTTTTTTTAAAATAATTATAAGAACAGGTCTGCCACTTTGAAAACAAAGAACACAGCGCTACGATGTTAAAAACTGTATTGTGCTGCCACTTTGCATAACAAGGTAATAATAAATGAGCAGGGGTTCCCGAGTCCTTCTCAAGCTTAAACACTTCAATTGATTCTGAGAGACAGCCATTCCAAGCTGAACTTAGATCTTCTGCTAACTCTTTTGTTCTAGAGAGATGACAAGATAAACAACCCAACTGAAGTGAACATCCACGTTCTGCTATGCACCTCTGTTAAAGAATTACTAGAGATGTTCTGGGCAGTAGCGCAGTGTGAGATTATCTAACAAAAACAAAGCTGGGTCAGCTTTTAATTCTGGACAGGTGAATGATCATAATATATGCATAATTATTATTTAAATAGTCCATAAGAAAAAGTAAAACTCAGGAGTACACCCTGGGACCAGACTAAAATGTATCTCTTATTCTCTCTTTCTATTTTTTGTCATGCAATTTCAAGTAAAGGATAATCTCGTTATAAATTCTTCTGTCCTCGGGCGATAGCCAGCCTTTGAAAACCCAATGGACAGACACAAAAAGTACTTGTTGTTCAGCTAAAAACAAGTCTGTTTGTGGTGTTCATGGCAAGCGAGTTTTAACCCGACAGCAATGATAAGCAAAATCACCCTCAGTGGACGAGTGCAGACGGCTGGGTTGTTGCTGAATGCTGAAATATGACCCACAAGCAGCGTGCGTGACAGTAGAGGTCAAAGGACTTGTTATTCTGATGTCATTTAAGGTTGCATAAAGCCTCAGAGAGGACACAAAAGCAACAGATCACTGATGATCTGATAAAAATGTGGCTTTGGCAAAAACACCATTGTTGTCTTTTATGGACGCTCCAAGAATTCATGCCACTGTCTGTAAAACCTTATGTGTGGACACTGGAAGTGGGCCATTGAGAAACAGGAAAAGATTAATGCAGTGGGATGAAAGAAACATGGAAATGTCACACTGTGAAGCCGCTGGTGGTCGACTTCTGCAAGCTGCTGACTGAGAAGCTGTGGGTTGTGTGGGTATAAGATTTTTGTAAAAGACATCAATGGGAAAAGCACAGCTGTGGGGTAAGACGAAAAAGGAGGTCATGTAACGGAGAGCCTCACTTAATAATTTTGGTCATTACTGTGGTGACTACTTGATTTTCTTAAGCAACACCTGATTAGTGAACTAATGAGTGAATGAACTCTCATGTTTACATGTTTACATGAGCATAACAGCAGCATCCTGACAGAAAAGCCTGAAACCAAAGGGGTGGATTTTTCTTTTAAAGCAACAAAAATAGATTTTTAATTTATTGTTTCTCATTGTAGTCTGTATGATTCTTCATATCTAACATGCACACACACTCACAACGATAGCATCTCCTTCCAGACAACTCACATACAAAACTACTTTAACACTTTTTTTTGGCACACATGTAACAACTGTGTCAGGATTGCAGACAAGGTGAGTAAAATTATAGCCCTACTATAGGTAAAAACTTCATAGGGAACCTTTAATTCAGGTTGAATTTAGGTGTTTTTTGACTATTATCTCTCATCAGCTCCCAGATCACTGCGAGTATGCTGACTGGATATCAATAAGTAGCGTGTTGTTGTTGTTAGGCCACAGCACTACATGCACTGTTGCCATGTCTAAGCCACTTGCGGGTATGACACCAGCCAGCAGTCAATCACTAATCAATGGACTAGCAGAGCTATAAGCAGTGCATACATAGATGCCTGTCACATCTTAGCTTTGACAGTTGGCTGTTCTGTGGTTTCAGAGTTCAAACAAACTGACAGTTATTTGAGGTGCTCTGATGTTTAAAAAAAAAAACGCATGCTTTCTGTTAATGCAAATTCACAGAACACCTTTTTTTTCAGTTCTCTCACATTTCACTTAATTGGATTTCCGTCTTCTTTTCCTCTTTGCTCCTTAAGCAATTTGTCAGCGTAAAAGCTTTCAACAGTATAATTGCACAGACAAAAGTAGCTTGGGCTCCGTGCTCATACGGAGGATTGATATCCATGTGAGTCATTTTCTGTTTACTGTCAGGTTGTGGGCTGAGAATTCTAGGGAGTTATTGTAAATGTCTTGCATGTGCATGCTGACAGGCAGGGGTGGAAAGAAGAAGAGCAAAAAAATGGCTCTAGAGATGCTAGTGATGTGACAAAGGGTACGGAGGTCAGAGCAGAGAAAATCCAAAGTAAAACTGGGGGGGGGTCAAAATACAGAACAAGGAAAGGACTAAAATGGTTCTTGTCAGCTTGCAAAGTTTTTTTTTTTTTAATTTACTGTTATCCCTACATTTTCTTCCACATATCCAAGTGAGCAGCTGGTATAGGGTGAGAGGTGGGATATTTAAAAGTATACTACTTACAAATCTTCATGTAATCTTTAAGGTGATTTAACAGAACATAATATATATTTTTTGTATGGTTGCTGTTGGCAACCATACATAGAACAACCTGTGCTGCTAAATATATTCACAGTATTCATTCACTGTGTCTTTAATGATTTGCTAGCTTGGGTTAGCTCGTAGCTGACTTGCTAGCAGCTTGGCCTCTTCACCTCCCTCCAGCACCGTCCTGCTCAGTGTGTGGTGTGTTTGCTATGGCACTCCTTGGCCTCCTTCAGTAATAATGATATTGTAATAAATATAGTAATAAAAAAGTGGAAATTATAACTTAGTGTTAATATAAAGATCACAAAACTATACTATATGACAATTTAAGATTTGTATGTTTGTATATCTTCATCTATTTCTTATCCTTCTATTCTTCTTCCATCTGCCTCCTCCACTACTGCTGTCGCCTCCTTCATCTCCACCTCATCCTCTTCTTGCTCACCTCAAGCCTCCTGAACTGGAGTCAGAGCCTGCACTTCCCAGATAAATAGCCACCAGAGTGTTTGAGGTGGTTTAGTGGTAAAAACATAACATATCGCAAAATATTTATTTGTCACAGCTCTTTCCCCCCCAAATGTATTGCTAAGTGTTGATATTATTAAACTATGTTTAAAAATATTATCTACAAAAACATTTTTATACACAAATAGTAGTAGAAACATACAGTTATGAGGAAATTCAAGATGGCCAGCCATGGTCACTATGGGGCACAGAGGGTTAAACAAAATTCTCCTGTTGGTAATTTGGCTGTATACACCCGTGCTTGTTATTTGGGAAAATGTATTTTGAAGAAAAACAAAAACAAAAAAACAAAACAAAACAATACACAAACTTGTAGAAGGTCTGTAGCGGTGTTTAATCTCGACCAGGCTCTTTGAACTCTTCCTTGGCATGCATTTTTAATTTCTCTTTGATATTTGGGCTGATTGGGACCTGATGAATGTCAAAACAAAGAATTTCCAGGGTTTTTTTTCCCCACCTTATTTTTGTTTTTAAGAAAAATAAGAGCCACAAATGAGGATATTCGTTTAAAATTTTGATAGAACAGTGTCAGTATAATGTCCTCGTAAGTGGATATCAGGCCCTTGTAGAGCAAAATTGAGTATTTTGGTCTAAATAACCCAAAATGTGATGTCCACATATGTGGACGCCAGGTCCTAGGAGGTTAAGCATAAATTGTGCTGTTCCACTCTACCGTCACATGTCCATCCATCAGTCTTTCTGCTGCTAATCCATGTCCATGTGGGGGTAACATTTTAAATAGAAATGTCTCTCTCCTGACATTTGCTGCACCTCTATCAGGAGGACAACAAGGCCTTTCCAAAGCCAGCCATTAGACAAAATCTCTTTCGCATGCCCTGGAGTCTATTCCCAGCAGTTCTTTCAAATTTGATTTGAATATATAAATGGTAAACACAAAATACAAAAACAAAATTCCAGTACCACAGGCAAGAAATGTCTAGTTCTATAGTTTCCAAGGAAAGTAAATTAAAATCACAAGGCTAGAGAGCACAAGCATTTTTGCTGATTTGAAGGTGCTTTATTCTGTGACTGGTTTGCAGGAAGGTAATGTCTAATGTGTGTCAGCTGCAGACTGCATTCAATTTTATTCAAAATGTCATGAAAAGGCTGTGTGAAATAACTTGTGGACCAAAGTGCAGGATGCAAGAGACAGGGGTTTAACATTACCAAGCCTTTAATACTGATAAGTCTAGAAAATGGAGTGATCAAAACTAAGGAACACAAAATTCCAAAATTCTCCAGTAATTTAAACAAAGGAAGCGCAGAGAATACCAGCAATCTTCCACTATGAGAGCACACAATATATGCATGAGACAAGGAAAGAGGAAACAGGTGAGGAAACCATTAGGAAGAGAGAGAGAACGGGAAGTAAACCATATACAACATGGAGGGAAACAGAACCTTATAAAGACAGGAAGTAAAAAAAAAAAAAAAAAAAAAAATGGCCTGTATTTGTATAGCACTTTTACTAGTTCCTAAGGACCCCAAAGCCCTTTACACATCCAGTCATCCACCCATTCACACACTGGTGATGGCAAGCTACATTGTAGACACAGCCACCCTGGGGCGCACCAGCAACCTTTCCGATTACAAGGCGAACTCCCAACTCTTGAGCCACGATCGCCCCAGTAGTAGCTAAAACGGGAATGTGTTAGGAGACAAAATGACAAAAGAGATGAGGCATAAAGCACTGAAAAACAACACTAATACTAAGTAAATACCAACAACAACACAGAGAAGCCCAAACCAAAGAAAACCTAAAATGCAAGACTTGAAACAAAAGTTATGAATCATTTCTAAATGACAGTAAGAAAAGAACCCAATCAAGAATCACTTCACAAAACTAATAGGAAACATTAATTCTCAAAAACTCAAGCCACTGGTCCATGACTAAAATGGCTAATGAACTGCATTTAGCCTAATTGTAGTTTTTTTTTCCTCCTTCAGCTAACTACAGGCTTTATAAAAGAATACCTTGAGTTCAGTGCTGACATTTATCAACTTGGAGTCTGTCTGATGCTCAGCTTGAGACAGGGTTATGCATATTGGGCCAGCATGAGCCTTTGGTAAAGTCAAAATGCATTAATTAACTTTTATCTGCAGATTGAGCTTCATGAGCAATTGTCTTTATGCTCTCTGTAGGTTTTCTGAAGATATCTGTTGATCTCCATCTCTACCACACACATACACACAAAGAGAGAACAAATGAGGCAATGAGAAAGCGAGAGAGAGAGAGCGAGAGCGAGAGAGAGAGCAACTGAAGAAAGATCTTAATTAAGATTAGGCAAGAGCCACTACTGTGTGTCACCAGCTGGCTCTGTGTATCCACTACATGACTCCATTTCTTCCTCCCCTCTTCCTCCTTCTGTTTCTTCAATCTCACTTTTTTTTTTTTTTTTTTAAACCCACGGGTTGACTTTTCAGTCAGGTTCTCATTGATGTTGAGAACACTTCGTCTTTTGCGGATATCTGGCATCCAAACATTCATATGCACGAAGAAGACTGAACTTCTTATAATCATCTTATAATATTATAATGCTAATTTTAATACTTAAACAGCAAAGACCACTGAGAATACTTTCACACTGGAAATTTCTGTTCTCATAAAAATGTTTTGAGGGAATTTCATTGTACAGAAAACACACAAACACACACATACACCCCGAGTCAAACTTGACACAGTCACATAGTTGCTCTGCACCTGACACCAACTCTGACTTAAAGCTGCTAAAAACAAAAGCTATGCAACCCCACCACTGTGCTCCCCCTCACTGTTCTTCCAGGAATATTGT
Organism: Simochromis diagramma; assembly: GCF_900408965.1. Lineage (NCBI taxonomy): Eukaryota > Metazoa > Chordata > Actinopteri > Cichliformes > Cichlidae > Simochromis > Simochromis diagramma. The sequence continues at coordinate 5,950,123 of NW_024386892.1, read as the reverse complement.
GGGGGAGGAAAACACACACACACACACACACACACACACACACACACACACACACACACACACACACACACACACACAGTACACAGAGCTGTCATTGCTTTCTTCAGGGCAACTAAGAGAGAATAAGCAACCGGGTGTGTGACAGATGCAGTGAAAGGAAAGATGGATTGGGGCAGTTGTTTTTGTTTCTTCTCTTAGAAAACACTGCTTGTACAGTATGGTGAAACTAGGCTGCTGCTCACTGGTGGTTTGGCTGTTTGCTTTATTCCATTCAAGCAAAAAGTTGCGGTGTTGCGCTTCCTTGGTGTTTTTTTAAAATCACGTCTTTGATTAAAATCCAAAAACATCAGGATGAATGAAAAACTCAAAATCTTGTAAAAGCATAACATTTTGCTTTAATACCTCTGCCACAGAAGGTAGTTTCTCTATATTATATTTTCCTAATATGAAAAGCCTGGATGACCTGAACCATGAGCAATTTCATATAACCACATACAAAATACTGTAATTTTATGAATATCTCAAAAGAGATTGATGGGGAGAAATAACAGTTTTTCAGTCTATGAAAGAAAAAAGAAACACTCGATTCCCTGATGGTCAAACCTGTTCGGTTATTTTCATGATGAACTCACACTGGTGCATTTCAACTTTCTATAGAATACACTATATGTGGTGTGACAGGAAAATTAATTAAAAAATTAGTTCATTTAGAGAAGTTTGTCTCTTGTATCTGAATTGCAAAGCAAAACAGGTGGAACTGGGGTTTTCTGTTCTAAAATCTTGCAGATTTCCAAGCGTTACAAGCCAATCAGTTCCACTGTGTTTCACTCATCTTCTCTGCCTTCTCCTTCTTATGCATCTCCCAGGTAAAACGTTTCCACCTTGGGGATTGAATGTGCTCATCTCTCATGGGCTGATTTAAATTGAAGGTATCCAAATGCAAATGAGAGCCCCCAAAGGGGACCAGACTTGAAGCATGGAGCCCTACTAGTCTATAGTTAATGAGAGTAACTAAGCCTAATTTTATTTTATCGTATTCACTGTTTTCTCTCTCCCCAATCCACTTTGAATGGTCAAAGGTGGGCATGCAATTACAGTTGTCCTTTAGAATGTTTTAACTAATACATAAAGATTATCCACATGCAGGAGACCAGAGAGCAGCAATGTTTTAACAAAGAAACGTATCGGCTATGTTAGCTAGCAGACAGAAAACTAGTTTAACATTACTAGAACACCAGGGATATACTCGGGGAGTTGGTTTGATTGTCAGTATCATACAGCTGATGTAATGATCTATAATCTGTTGGAAAATTGTTGGAAGAGCTGGGGTAGATTTACCCCCTGTTGATTGCTTTTTCACTTTCTTATACTCTTTTTTTCCACATTTTCCTTATTTGCAACAGATGGTTTTACACCGTTCATAGTAAGTGTTAAAGGAACATGATGGTGACATGCTGATTACTTGATGCAGAGCAGGTGTGACGGCCAAAGAACCACCCACATCCAGGCATCAGCACTTTGTGTCTTCACTGTCCTCTGTCCTCCTACCCTTAATATAGAAATCAGAATCATTATGCCATCTTGAAAGATCTCTCAATTTCTAAAACACATTTGGAGGAGAGAGAAGTGAGGAGAAAGGAGCTTTGCTGGTAGAGCTATAATTGAGGATGAACAATGAACAGGTGCATGCTTTGCAGAATTGTTCTACCCACGATAGACAGAAGTGTGCTGGGATATACAAACCAATGTGACAAGAGGACTCTACAAGTAACTTGTTTTTATTTGGGTTTTTTATTCAAACCTTCTTTGTTTTACCAATTGTGTCTTGTTAAAATACAAATCTGTTCATTTATTTCACGTTGTGTTGTAAATGTAAAGCATGTATTATTATTATTATTATTATTGATCACTGGCTTTCTTCACCTCCTGTCTTTGTCCCCTCACCCTCAGCTGTCACCATAGCACTTGCTTATAGGAGGTCATAGGATTGTTGGGGTTTTCTGTGTTTTCTCTGTATTATTGTAGGGCAGGGGTGGGCAATTCCAGGCCCCGAGGGCCGGTGTCCCTGCAGGTTTTAGATGTGTCCTTGAACCAACACAGCTGATTTCAATGGCTAAATTAGCTAATCTATGGTCGTGTCCAAATTCATGGGCTGCATCCTCCTGAGGACCCGGCCTTCGCGGTCTACGTGGGCCGGGTCCTCAGAAGGTCGGGTAGGCCGGAAGTAAACGGCCGTGAAATTGGACAGTCTAGCCTTCTGATTAGCGTCACCGCTGTCTCGGTGGAGTTTAATAAACTCAGCCGTCTGCTCCTTGCTGTCTAAAATATAACAGGACACTGGCGTAAATTCTCAACTGTCTCATACTTCTGTTTAATCAGTTTTCTGTTTGACGTTTATTCAGCTGTGTAAAAACCAAGGAGGAACCCACCCGGGGAATAATAAAGTTTTATTTTATCTAATCTAATAACTTTAATCTCAGCCAAACAGATTTATTCACGAACAAACAAAACACTGAAAAAAGCCCAACAATAACATTTTTAGGTTGTCTAAGTGACTTATATATCACGTTTAACCCGAGCAGCGAAAGTCCGCGTTGATCTGAAAATGATGTGCCGGGAGTTGTGCCGTTCTCGGCCGCATCAGTAACCCTCGAGCTCTCGGCTAGCTATCGAGCTGGTGGGTAGCAGACGTCTCCGAAAACGTCGAAGCACTTTTGCAAATATGCGATATCTTGATAAACCGAGCAGATATTTGATGTTTACACAGCTACTTTCTCGCCTGAAAATATGTTAAAAGTTTATTTTGTGACCCAGAAAGATTAGTATGAGTAATTTTAAAACTTGGTAGCGGCCGCCATTGTTGGAAACTGGAGTTTGGCTGGGCCGCGCTATGAATTCTGGGATATGGTAGGCCACGAAGGACACACCCGACTCATCCTTCAAATTCGGGGAAAAGGAGGACTCATTTGTCGGCTGCATTCGGAGGAGTCTACGAATTTGGACAGCCTTCGGCGCATCGCTGTTACGTAATCGGTCTACAAATGCGACCTCAGGAGGATGCAGCCCATGAATTTGGACACGACCAAAATGTCCTGAAGTTCTCCAGAGGCCTGGTAATGAACTAATCATATGATTCAGGTGTGTTGACCCAAGGTGAGATTTAAAACCTGCAGTACACCAGCCCTTGGGGCCTGGAATTGCCCACCCCTGTTGTAGGGTCTTTACTTTACAATATAAGGCTCCTTGCGGCAACTGTTGTTGTGATTTGGCACTATATAAATAAAACTGAATTGAACATATTGAATGTATTTCTGTATTAATTTTTCACAGTAACAGTAGATAGCATTATAGTGAATGTCAAACAACTATTACAACTCGTAAAATTCTGTATATAATATTCAAACACTGGTCACTGAAGAAATTAAAGCATGCTGGAATGGAAATGAAGAAGATGAAAATATGTTAGCATCAGGAGACATTTTAGAATCCTTTATTTAGTTTTGGTCATAAGGACAAGACTAATTATGAAGTTAAAAAAAAAAAAGATGACAACAAAAAGCTACCTAACTTTTTAATAGATAAAGGCATCTGCTGAAAAAGAAAAAAAATCAGTTAACAGATGTTTTGGTTCATCAAATGCACTAGCGGGTCACGTTCACAGTTCTTAACTTCATTGAACACTAAGTGCTATTTACAAAGTGATGGATTTTGGGAAGGGCTCCACGGGTCGGTGGGGAAAGGGGCGGGTGCTCCACACTCGCGGGGTCTCAGCCGCTCCTCACACTCCGCTCACACTCAATCTTCCAAACAGCGGGGAATAGGAAGGGTCCAGGAATCTGAAGACAGGAAGGGAAGCAATCACTAAAGGTACACGATATAGGGCACGAATCTATAAGCCGGGATTCTCACTAACGTGGTAATTCAATATTCCAGCGACGAGAGGCTCTGAGCTGCTGCCTTTAGTAGTGTCCAGAAACAGTGATGAGCTACAGGTGAGTAATTAACGGCAGGTGTGTATGCCAAAGGCAGGAGCCCGAGGTGAGCTCCGCCCTGGCCGAGTGATGCATTAGCAGGAGGGAGGGGAAAAGAGATCAAAACAAAAACACATGCAGCCTTGCAGGGCTTGCCGGGCAGACACAGGGACCATGACAGTGTTAATAATATCAATGCACACCACTGTGTGTTTCATTCTCAGCGTCCTTGTATTTACCATGCCGACACAGTGACAAACAGGGATGCTAAGTAAGCCCCATCACTAATTTGTGGTTTAGTGCTATGTCAATGAAATGACTCAAATAGGATAGAGCCATAGCTGATGTCAAAGAAACACCTGCCTTTTTCCAGACAGTCAAAATGTCATCTGTGAAGAATATGTACTGAAATAGCTTTTGGTATGGTATGAAAAAAACCATGAAACCTTTTGAAGAACAAGGCAACAACAAAACCATTTTCATGGAAATTATTATGATTTTAATCAGTTTTACTTATATTCTGTAGTGCCAGTTCACAACAGTCCCCTCAGACACTTTATATTGTCAAATGAAGATCCTACCATTTCCAAAAGGAAGAGTCAATCCCCTATGAACAAGCATTTGGCAACTTCCCTGTTAAAAGACATGAAAAGAACAGCTCACTGAAGGTGAGCTAAAGAGGCTACAAACAGCAACACAAGGTATGGGAGAGGGTAGATAAAAGTTGGCAACAGTGCCATATAAACATACTGGGAGTTAAAGAGCTGAGTGGAGAAGTGCTCACTGCACCATGGGAAGTCCCTATGCAGTCTGAGCCTGTAGCAGCACAACTAAGGAATGGTTCAGCATCACCTGGCTGAGCCCTACCTATAAGCTTCATCAAAAATGAAAGTCTGAAGCTCTTAAAAGTACCGAGTGCTTTTCTTCTGAGCCCAAAGTGGGAGTTGGTTCCACAGGAGAGCTTCGAGTTTCTACTTTTAGAAACTCCAAAAACCCAAACTAAGCTTCCACTCTGACACTAGCATGCTCCACTGGCATAATATTGTGGGATGTTTAACATATGATGCAGCCTGATCAAACTTAACTTACTACATGAGGATTACATTTTCTAGTACCTGTCCAATCTGACCTGTATTTGTAACATAGTAACTGTGATTTATTCACAACCTTTAACGTATTGATTTGTGTTGCTGGACACAAATTTCCTCAAAGCAAATTCCTGAATTTATTTTGTGTCCCCGAACACTTTCCCCCCCGTCAGTCATCTCTCATATATATACTGACTAAAAGGCAAGGGAAAAAAATCTGGATTTGGAGGAGGTTGTCTTGACTTTCATTCTAAAGAATATGAATCATACATGCCACAGTTATCATTTTTAACATATCAATTTTTAATATGTTATTAATTATAACTATTTTGCTTTGTTAGATACAGATATTAAAACCTACTTGGTTAGCTTTAACAAAATACAGTAGTTTGGTTTAAAATGCAACAGTTATCATGTATTTTAAAACATTGTTTTCCTGGTTGCCTTTGTGACATCTCCCTGCTTTCTCTACAAAAAATACATCCCCCCTAACCGAAATATATTTCCTATTGAAATGCGTTACTTGCAAATTCATGCTCACTGACTTGAAAAAAACAGATTTATTCTTCTGACTATTTCATGAACTGCCTTGAAATCGGGCTGCCCTTTCAGTACTTACTGCAGTATTTCGGATCAGCTGAAGGAATAGCTGCAACTAATTCATGTATATGTACCTATATCTTTATATCTAGATCTAGACAGAGATAGATAGAAAAAAAAAAAAAAAATTCTTCTTCCCCTCTCGCCCCTGCGGGCAGTCTTTATCCTTCTATCCTCCATCCTCTGGTTCTCTATCCGAGGCCTGGGAGCTTGAGGGTCCTGTGCAGCATCTTAGCTGTTCCTGGGACTGCGCTCTTCTGGAGAGAGATCTCGGATGTTGTTCCTGGGATCTGCTGGAGCCACTTGGTACTTTAGGTAATCTTGGTAACCGGCTATAGAGGATCCAGGTTTAAGGCTTCACCATGATTGCATCTTTCAGGTCAGTTCCTCTCAGACTCAACAATCCTTCTTCCATCGGCTTGATATCTCCCCCCTGACCTGTCGTCCTGGCTCCCCCTTGCCGTAGCATATGTGTTGTACCTCGTTAGTCTCTTGTCCAGAGAGCAGTCCCTTCTTCCGAATGTTGGAATCTTGTAATCATACTTTCTTTCCTTAGGCAGTGTTATTAGAAGGCATAGCATACATTTTCATTGCTATGCAGATGATACTTAGCTCTTTCAATGAGGCAAGATGACACACACCAATTACTGCTTCATTTTGCCCAAATGACAGATGACTAGAACACTTGTTTAAATCCTGTCTTGTTCCACTGTTCAAACTTTTATTTTACTTTTATTATTCACTAACTTGTCTTACAAAAATATACAAATTTTTAAATTCATACTGAAGGATTTGATTTAATAGATTTAAACTCGAATGCATAAAAAAATTTTTTTTCAACATTATCAGTAGGAAACTAGTAGGTTACTTTGAGTTAAATCAAGCATAAGTCATCACCCTCTTGGATTTCTAGAAAACAATTTGCAAACTTGGTCTTTCTGCTAGTTTCTATGGCGTGTTGCTATTGTTCTGCCATCAGTTTCCACCCTGTATTAGAAAGAGAGAGTGAAAGAGAGAAAAGTGGGTGGGGGGTAAATTGCTAGGTCCTTTGGTTAAGAACATAGCATCGAGACTACATTTAGCCTCAGAGACAGTATGATGGGGAGATAAAAGTGTCATATCCAATCTTTCTTTTTATTCATCTAAATAGACAAAAGCACATCTTACTAACTTCTAGTCATTCTTTCATATCATTCAAAGCCAGGGCCTCACATTCATTGAAAGTCAGAGAAAAAGCTGTGGTGTGACACAGTCTGCCTTGTCATGCAGAGACCTTGTACTGTGTAAACTATTTAAAGGAAATTCAAATATTTATTCTTTTTAATCATACAGATTAAATATTTTCAGGATTCTTTTAACTTTTTGTTCCATGTAATATCAAATTCCATATAAATAGCATGCTTGTAGATGCACAGTGATAAGATAAAATGTGTTTTGGGGTAGCTCATGTTATATTTCAGCCCAGTCTTGGATCACAAAATTTGCTGTGCTTACATTTGTTTATCTATTCATGCTATCTGGCTCTGCCTTTGTGCTGAAAACACAAACAACATGACAGAGCACTCCTCTGCCCCTCCCTGAGCCTGGTTCTGCTGAAGGTTTCTTCCTGTTTAAAGGTTTTTTTTTTCCTTTCCACTGTTGCCAAGTGTTTGCTTATAGGGCATCATTCGATTCTCTGGGTTTTCTCTGTATTTTTTTTTTTTTCTGTATTATTGTCGGTTCTTTACCATACAATATGAAGTGCCTTGAGGCAACTGCTGTTGTGATTTCAGATTTTCTGAACAAAACTGAGTTAAGGTGAATGGAATTGAAAGAGCAGATAATGAGATTTGTCCATGACTTTGGATAATAGTTTTTCAAGAGTAATCAAGTCTATTGGCTACTGTAAGTACTTGTCCAATATTGGTTGTCTTAGATTAATTGCAATTCTGAACTCAGTTGTACATTTTGTTGTTTCCCTTTGTGAAGTGGTCACCTTTTCTTTTTTTTTTTTTTTTGTCTTGTCACAGTCTGGTTGAAGCAGACTGTGTGCGTTGTAAATAGTGGACCCAAATGCAGATAAAACAAGGTGTGGAAGCAAACTTAATATTAACTGAAACTGGTAAACCGTACAGAATCAAAAGGCAAAGGCAAAACTAACAATAACCTAAACTGGATGGGCTAAACATAAAAACCCTAAAACAAGAACATGGATCTAGAACCTGCCACGAATTGATGAACCTGGAAACATAGCATGACATGGAAACAAAGCAGATGATCGGACAAGGGATGAGTGGAAACACACAGACTAAATACAGGAGGTGATCAGGGGAAGTGGAAACACATGGGGAAACAGCTGATTAGACTGAATGAGATGAACTGAATGAAACTAAACACAATGAACATGGAACACCAGACCTCTTCAAAATAAAAGAGGAAACATAATGAAACACAGACATGACAACACAAGCTTGACAACATAAGACATGAAACACATGATAGGCAAGGAAGACTTAAACACAGGGGGTGAAGACATAAGGGGAATCTAATAAACAATGAATTATATATGGCAACCTAGGCATAACAGAAATTAACTTAGATAACCTAATGAACTTAAACATAAACCATAACCATCAAAATATATAAAAACTCAAAACCAAAATCATCACAGGACTGATGGAAGGATGTAACTGCCTTTCATCTGACAGGTGAAAAAGTAGCTTGCATGCTTAAAAGTTTGCCTTTGATAGAACCTAGAACTCCCATGTTTCCAACTAGGACATAAGTCTTAAGTGTAAATTATCCACTGAAAAAGTGAGAGCTACATGACTGGTGTGAGACCTGTATCCATGGTGACTTTGCCATACACTATGCACGTAACAACACCTTGGGGGAGCAATAATTGCTGCTTAGTCTGTAGGTGCCTTTAGGAGCCATGAGCACCTCTGACAGCTCATTTTGGTGGTTAAAATGAGCACATTTCCCAGCTCAACCATTTTTTTTCTTAGGGACATTCACCTGTTTCAGTTGTCAGTCAGTCACCTGCCTTATGTGTAATTACTTCTATCATTTGGTCACTGGAGTATCTGTAATTATCTGCTCTTTATCCCCACCTCTAAATATTAATTTCTGCACATAATTACAGAAACACTGTCACACAGGCACTGCCGCTCAGCTCAGCTCAGTCTTGTAAGAGTTCACTTCAGTTACATCAGGCATGGAAAACCAACTTTTCAAGTGGTAACCCTCCCGAGGTTTTTCAAGGACACATTATGAAATCTTTGAGCATCTCTAATGAATTTGTAATTAATTAAACAAGAAAATGAAAGCTAGACCTGTTTTATTGACACCAGAATATGTGCAATTTTCAAGGATTTTGTGATGATGATAAGCATTAATGGACTGACATGCTAAAAATCTTGTAACAGATATATTATCCTGCTCAGTTTACTTTTTAAAAATGTTTAGCTAAAATAATTACAATATATAGTACTGTGTAAAAGTCGTGAGCAGCTCCTATTTTCTGTGTGTTTATCGGCAGTATTTTTGCACCAACAAGGTGATTCCTAAAACTCTATTAGCTGAGCTATTAGCACATAGGAAAGCTTGTCTTTGAGAGCCCTGACTATACTGAGGAATAAATGTGGTCATAATAAACTTTCAAGCTAATTGCTTGAGCTCGTGCTACCCTAGGCAGCAACAATCAATCAGTCAGTCAATCAAATCATTATTTTAAAAGTAACAAGTGTCATAACACATAAAACCAAATGAACATAAAATCAGTGAAAGCCTTTATATTTACATTAAAAATGTTGACCATTTCCCATTCGAAAAGGAAACAGCTTAATAAGTCTGACCTCTGTTTAGCTCATCTTATATATTTGGTTTGATCATGCAATCAAAAATATACATATATACACTATAAATAAATATGCCTGTAATACAGTTTCATCTAACTTTTAAAAATGATTAATATTTGAACGTTTTGTTTTTTTCAAACCTTCCATTTTATTCCACAAATTCGCACCAAAGATTATGCTACACAGATGTGCTGACTTTATTTATGTATTTATTTATGTTTAATTTGCCTCTCCCCTCTCCCTTCAGCTCATATCATTTACAAATTATTTTCTGGTAACAAAAAATATTTTAAAAACATAAAAATATTTAAATATACCTGCTCGTCCTATTATATGACCAGCTTTAAATGTATCAGAAGCATACATTGTTACATGTTTCAGCTTAAACATTATGAATTCATGTGCTCCAGATATCCAACCTTATTAACTATCCTTATTGCTCTTTCTTGTGATTTGCATAGTGACTGTAAAATGTTTTTGTATGTCTGTTACTTGAATATCCACTCAGTAAATAAGTAAGTAACAGAAAATTTAAGTCTGAACTTTGGCTAAGTCACTTTAAAACCTCCGTTCTGTTTATTTGTTTATTTTTGCTTTCTTCCCATACGGTAAAAAAATAAATTTTTCCTGGCCAAAATATATTTCAAATATATGGTAAATATATGTTGTATTTGTGATGCTCAAAAAATATATATTTTTGAAATTGAAAATATATTTTTTTCAAACCAAAATACATTTCAAAATATATTTCAGGGTGAAGAAAATACATTTCCAACCTTACCTTGTATATCAAAGTATCCTTTATTTAAAATGTATTTAGTGCAATAATAATAATAATAATAATAATAATAATAATACTAAAAGTAACAACATGTTTTATGTACATCTGCAAAAAAAACAGTTGGATTCAAACAAAACAGAGTCAAAGGTTTAAGAAGAATTAGGTTGTTTATTCATTTGCTTACAGTATTTCACATTACACAATACAATACAATACTCACTATAATGTAGCGTTCACTTGACTTTGAAATTATCTGTCAGTGATACAGTAATCAAGATACAACAACTGCTATGTACACTTTAGTTTTTGACAATATATATAATATAGTACTTAAAGGAACACACTCCACTTTTTTGGAAATAGGCTCAATCTCCCTTAGATCCGTACGTTAATAGGGCTCTGGAGTGTGATCTTACCGGATGGGGCGTAGCCAGGATTACTGGTTGAGGCACCATATTAGCAGGCCAAACAAACGCTTGCTGTGTGGTCGGTTGTAATGTTAGATTGCACTACTGGCAAAGGAATAAGCTTAAAAAAGGGCTCTCTTTTCATTGTTTCCTCACCTGGAAGCATCACGAGGGAGCTTATGTGTTGGATGTTACCAAAAGAAGGCGTCTAGCCTGGATAGCAGCTGTGAGACGAGCTGATATTCAGTTCTCTACCAGCCACAGATATCTGGTATCTTGGTATATTGGTGTGCTTCAGTATTTTCATTCTGGTAAGTTCTAAATAAGTTCATATTACTCTTTTTATTTTCAATGCGCTCTGAGGTCATAGCAAATTAGAACAAACATGCAGAACTACTTTTATTTATAGAGTTGCTAATTATTTGGCATTATTGCAGCAAACCAGCCTATGAAATGAATGAAACAATCCTGACTGGGTTCCAACACTACACATGGGGCACTACAGTAGTTTTTTGCTAGATGTAATGTGACGCAAACCATGCAATCTAAGAGCTGCATCTTAGACTCCACAGGGCTCAATTAGCATGTTAAGTGCTGAAGTTCATGATAGTACAATTAGAGAAAGAGTGAACAGTGGCTTATGTTTGCAAAGTTGCATCTGAACAGAACATGGGACTTCTGGAACAATGTTCTTTAGAAAGATCAAACAGAAGTGGTCAAGTTCAGCGCCAGATGTGTCAAACCAGCATATAAACACATCCGGCTCATACCAGCTGTCAAGCATGACCATGGAAAGGTGATTATTTGGGCTTCTTTTTTTTACTGCCACATATCGACCCTTGCGGTCACAGAACCAAAAAATGAACTACTCTGTATACCATCTGTCTAGCAGCTAAAGCTTGGTGGAAACTGGATTATTTAACAGGAGAATCATCCCAGCACCAAATCTACAACAGACTGACTGACCAGACCTCAACCAGACTGAAAGGTTGTAATGAGACCTCAAGACAGCTGTGTATAAATAAATGTCTGCAAATCTCAATAAACAGGACTGCAGAGAGTCCTGTGAAAACTTTCTTTTTCACATGAGTGTATGAGCCTTGTCCAAGGTGTACCCAACTCTCGCCAAATGACAGCCGGGAAAAGCTCCAGTTCCCCCATTCTGGCTAGGAATTGCTTCCCACAAAGCAATGTGTCACATGCAAAAATTGAAACAGCAGCCCATTCCAAATCTGGCCCTGGCACCATCTCTCATTTCACTCCATTTGCACATTCGTGTGGCAGGACTACTGCATTAAGTGTTGTTTCAAAGGAACCAACCAGGCATCCACACAGCAACACGGTGTGACTGAAGCAACTTTCTGTGTAATGTACTCGACATTTCCGTTGTCTCGGTCAGCCTTTTAACGATATATTTTATAGTGTATAGATAGATATATATAATTATATATATTTATATATATATATATATACTATATATAATAAAACACAAGCACGCCCCTGCGGGCGGTTTATCCTTCAAGCTCGGTTTCCTCGTTTACTCAGAGGCCTGGGAGCTTGAGGTCCTGCCGCAGTATCTTAGCTGTTCCCAGGACTGCGCTCTTCTGGACAGAGATCTCCGATGTTATTCCCGGGATCTGCTGGAGCCACTCGCCTAGCTTGGGAGTCACCGCACCTAGTGCTCCGATTACCACGGGGACCACCGTTACCTTCACCCTCCACATCCTCTCGAGCTCTTCTCTGAGCCCTTGGTATTTCTCCAGCTTCTCGTGTTCCTTCTTCCTGATATTGCTGTCATTCGGAACTGCTACTTCGATCACTACGGCCGTCTTCTTCTGTTTGTCTACCACCACTATGTCCGGTTGGTTAGCCACCACCATTTTGTCCGTCTGTATCTGGAAGTCCCACAGGATCTTAGCTCGGTCATTCTCCACCACCCTTGGGGGCATCTCCCATTTTGACCTCGGGACTTCCAGGTTATACTCGGCACAGATGTTCCTGTACACTATGCCGGCCACTTGGTTATGGCATTCCATGTATGCCTTGCCTGCTAGCATCTTGCACCCTGCTGTTATGTGCTGGATTGTCTCTGGGGCATCTTTACACAGCCTGCACCTGGGGTCTTGCCTGGTGTGATAGACCTCAGCCTCTATGGATCTTGTACTCAGAGCTTGTTCTTGTGCTGCCATGATTAGTGCCTCTGTGCTGTCTTTCAGTCCAGCTTTGTCCAGCCACTGGTAGGATTTCTGGATATCAGCCACCTCCTCTATCTGCCGGTGGTACATACCGTGCAGGGGCCTGTCCTTCCATGACAGTGGTTTCTGCTGCCTGAGGTATTCACTGAGCACTCGGTCAATTGGGGCCATCTTCCCAATGTATTCTTGGATGTTCGTTGTCTCATCCTGGACTGTGGTGCCGACACTCACCAGTCCCCGGCCCCCTTCCTTCTGCTTAGCGTACAGCCTCAGGGTGCTGGACTTGGGGTGAAACCCTCCATGCATGGTAAGGAGCTTTCTTGTCTTTATGTCAGTGGCTTCTATCTCCTCCTTTGGCCAGCCTATTACCCCAGCAGGGTACCTGATCACGGGCAGGGCGTAGGTGTTGATGGCCCGGATCTTGTTCTTACCATTCAGCTGACTCCTCAGGACTTGCCTGACCCTCTGCAGGTACTTGGTGGTTGCAGCTTTTCTATATATATATATATATATATATATATATATATATATATCACTCTGCCATACATTGAAATATGGTAAGCTAATTTGATCACCTTGAAGCTCTGAAAACTTTAACTCAGGAACCATCAACTTCACAACTTCAGCGATTATTTGTCCATCGATGCTTGATATAACAGAAAGTCAGTCATTTTCTGTGGTCTTTGGTTACCATGTAGATACAAAATAAAGTGCAAAATCTCTTTCATGATCAGGGTGGTGTGCTTAAAAGATTAAAAAAAAAAAAAAAAAAAAAAAGCTGCAAAATCAAACATTTGAAGGTACCCACTGTGGTGATGCCTCGTGAATAAGAAAAGGGAGCAGTTGAAAGTAGCTTACACTTAGTTCCTGTTTCCACTGGAGAAAGACAAGGTGGTTTTTTACTTAATTCTTTAATAAAGAGACCACAAATATGAGTCCACATGGAGTTACACCCATCACTTATTTGACGAGTATAGGGAAGAGACTGGAATTGGGCCAAAATTAGAATGATTATTGTGATTACAGTAATTACCTAGAAAAGTTAAATTTACTGATCACTCAACTTTTGAGTGTTTCATCTTTAAACATTAAGATTCTCACCTTAAAGGGCAATTATGACTTTGAATCAATCTAGAAGCATCTCTCCAAGAACATTATAAAATCCAACCTGAAGTGGTTGCACAGGAAGCTTGGCTCAAGGGTGACACTGAGGACTCACTGAGTAGATAGTTACAGGCATCAGAATCTTTGGCCAGATTTCATCGGTTGGAAAAATGAGTCAAGCAGTTTTTTTGGTGTTTTTTTTTTTTCTTTCTTTCTTTTTTCCCCCTTTATGGTCAGTAGAAGTGTCATGGTCCCTCAGTGCTCCCAGGCTAATTTAATTGGGTTTATTTTCTGTTTGTCTCTCTGCCTTAGTTTTCTCTCCCGTCTCTCCATCTGTGTTTGTGGGTGGAACTCCTCTCGAGTTCCTGCCTCTGGCTTGAAATACCCGTGGCAATCACCCAGTCATTGTGTGCCTCAGTTTACTGTAAATAAACCTGTAAATAAACCTACTAAACCTGGACATCCAAGCCTTGTACTTGAGTCCAACCCGCCTATTGACTGCTATAGAATGATTCAGCAATAAAATGAACTCTAATCCTGTTCACAGGAGGCCCAGTTGGACCAGAAAGAGCGGTCGTTCTGCCACATGACTAGATCGCCCAGGAGATCACAGTAAAAGTAAAAGATCACGCAGCCATCTCATCCTCCAGAAAACTGGTCTCCATGTTTTTCAGAGCCGCCAGAACAATCCTTGCCAACTCCCAATGTGCTCACAGGTGAGTTGAGCAACTATGCAGGATTTATCACTCAATGGTCACTGATTTCAGACAACCAAAGAAAATGTATGGAAGTGGCCAAAAGTAGAGAGCACAGAACGGATGACAGCGGGGTGCATGGAGCTTGGCCGGACATACCTCCGAGTGCAGAAGAAGGTTAACGACAGGTGAGTGCTTTTATTTGTTTTTCCCACTGTTGTTCTGTTACTAAATTGTACTGTTGTATCCCTTGTATAAAAAAGAAAACCAATAACACATAAATGAAAAAAAAAAAACATTCGATGAACTGTTCTTTTAGAAGGGACAGCAAAAGAGTCACATGTCAAAAGCCCACAGTTATGGGAGTCTGGATAAAACCTCGAGCAGCCTGGGATGACAGAGCAAGTTTAGAACCACGTTGTTGATATCTGTTATTTCTATTATAGGATTTATTTAGCTTGCCATGAAAAACAAATCCCCGGCCATGTTGAAAATAGTTATGGTACACTCATGTGATCTTAACCCTTTAAAGCTGGTCGGAGCGGACATGCTCAATTTTGCGTAACTATTTTTAAATCCCGGTAGCTCTGCAACCACGTAAGCTAGCGCAATAATTTTTTTTGCATATGAAACCGGAGGAGTTGTACTTACATCTTATGCCATCAGCTTGTCCTAGGTCACAGTTTCCTTCCACATATAGCTTTGCAAAAACTGCATAAAAAGCACTTGCAGCAACAAAAACATAATATTCCAGAAACACGCTTCGCTGATCCGATCAGTTGTTCATAACACTTCCTACGTTGGAATAGACGTCAGCGCGAACTTTTGCATGTCCGCCATTACCTGCCCGAAACCGGAAGTGACGTCATTTTCGCGGAAATGTAGGGGTTTTTTTTATCATCAGGGCCTCAGGGCCTATACTGGTGTTTTTAAAAGTTATGTTTGACTTTATGACTTTCTGTGTCGTTTCTGGGATGCTTAGGACTCATATTGCACTGCTGGAAATAGTTTATTTTGATGCATATGCTGCTTTTTTGCAAATCTGCAGTATAATATTTATTTTCGTTTTTCCTGCAGTATATAAAAATTGGTGTATTTCAAAAATAAAACTATGAAGACACTCAAAATAAATTTCCTTTTTTGTATTTACAGTTTTGATGGATAAGCCTCTTAAATTTCTCTAACTAGAAATATATGTTAAAAAAGCAAAAACGATTTTCAATTTTTTTGTAGTTTATTGCACTTTTTTGCAATTTATGTAATTACTATGCATTTAATGAATACATATTATTAAAACCTGGGCTATAATTGTTGTATTGATGTATAGCAACTTGAAATGCTCCCAAAAATGGCTCCACACCATGTAAAAATATAATAAAAGCTCTGGCGGACTTGGTTCTATGGTAGGTCTTAAAGGGTTAATGAAGATGAGCTACACTGAACTGATTAAATTAGAAGCAGTGAATTGAGCTGAAGGCAGCTTACTAGGAAAGAGTCGAGGCATTTGACGATGTTTATGGGGTTCAACAAAATCTAATTGTGTTTGAGTTGATGTGTCAATAATTCCAGAATCCTTAGAGTAATTGACATCCAACTAATCTTTTGGTACAATATGATAAAAGGGCTCTGTAACCCTCTCAGCCTTTTCCACAGTAAATCCATTCCACTTATGCTGGCTGCCTGAATGGTGCAAATGTCAGTATTTGTTTATCTGGGTGGACTAAGGTGACAAGCAAGAAGATAGAATAAAGACATAAGAAGAAAGGGTGAAGTGGAATACTGTTTTCTATTTTGTGTCAGTTGACTGCCTCTCTGTGTTGATTTATAATGTGCTCAATCAAATGTTATTTAGTTTGGTGGGGGTGTTAAGAAACTGCAGAGAATGATTATCACTGTGAGTAGCTTCTTAAACTAATTGTTTATTCATTTACAGAGGGTGAATAATGGGAGAGAAAAACACCAGAAGACAGATGAGCATCTCTCCTGTGCACACAGAATCTCACACAAAGATTGGAAACCAAAGCCAACAAAAGCACAGCAGATGCAGTAAACAGCCACAGACAAAGAGGAGGCTGCAGTCAAACAAACATTTTATTATTGAAGATATTATGCCAGTCCATTTTTATGTGTGTTACTCAAGCTCAGGTCCTCTAACAGAGGCTTGGGGTTTATTATATAATGAATTCTTCATTAATTACTGTTTTCCAATTGTGCACGCGCACATGTACAAGCCGGTTTAATGGTTTCATGAACATGATTAAGAAATCTTTTCTGTTTTTTTTTAATAATACAAGCTAAGGATGTTTGTTGTATGCTGCAAATAAATTGAGCAGTGGCTCAAAGATTTGAATTCTTTGACCTCAGCTTACAAGGTCAACATTCATTACATTTGTGTCTTTACGGTTTATCTGCACAAAGTGTGACTTGTCTAGTTCAGTCACTTGTGGGAGAGTAAGGCAGTTGAAGCAGAACCTTATCGCTCGAGCATTTAGCGGCAGAATTTAACAGCAATTAAAGCTGCAAAACTTCAGCCACTTAAGCTGAAGTGCCAGACATTGTGCTAAATCTACAAAGTTTTTAATTCTGCGTAATTTACATCAGCCTTTACTGACTTTTAGTCTTTGTTTCTACCTTTATTCCAGTAATGCTCTGTGTCTTGAGCATATACTATTAGCTCTTAATCAGTGGAAGACACTGGCATCACTGGTAAGGATGTCTGTGTCTTTCAGCTGCTGAAGAGCAATATCAAGTCCCATAGGGTACTAACATGCTGGTGTTTTTTTTAACCTGCACAGAAGATATGATCCACACATCAAATACAACTGTATCACACAGACTACCACTGATGATGTATCAGTTGATGGTGTAAATAGGTACTAAATAGAGAGGTGTTTTGCTAAAAAAAAACAATAAAAAGAAGCAGTAAGACCTTTTTCCAGCCTTTACTCTGTGCTGAATGCCTTCTAAACCTTAAAGCTGTCTCAATTTCCAAAACAATGATCTCTTATTCGTAAGACATCTCTAATGTCTTATTTTCTCTAAATTCTCCAACTGAATACCTCAGAGAAGTTAAACCCGTGTTTTGTTTTGTTTTCTGAAAAGTACTTTTTGTCTAAAGTCATTAAAGACTTTGCCCTTCTGACATCCTTTGTAACTCAGTTTGTAAAACAGTGACAGGGAGAGGGATGCCCATAACACAGTAATGCCACTCGGTCACTCAATCATGAGATATTTTGGTTTCGTTACTACTGGATGGCTGTCATGACCTCTGTTCAATATGGAAAGTTGTTTTTTTATCAATAACTTTTAACTTACTACTTAGAAGCTAGGCCTGTTCTACAAAGTCCTGCTTTATTATCTATTTGACTCTTATGGACTGTTATTTACAATCATCCTATTGTAGTTAGTAAAACTTGAAACTAGGACCTAGCAACTGAGCCCATGAACCCATCAGGAAAATATTAACTGAGGTCAGAGAGCAGGTGGCATGTAGGGCCATTTCCCATAGCTCTTATCTTTGCAACCAGAGGAATAACTCTCTCTCTCTCTCTCAGCCATTTGAAACAGTGAAGTTTTAAGGTACTTAAGCATTTGCTTCACTTTTTAGACAAATTATATCTGTCATTTAATGCTACGCAAGCCATAATTTATTAGATCATATAGTATATTCTGTTTTAGACATAGCTGGTAGAATGAGATTGATGTTGAGATTCCTTTTTTTATGTCCCAAGTAGAAACAAAACAAAACGGAGCAAAACACACTACATTAGAGAACACACACAGTTCTTATGTTTGTTTTGTTAATTATGTTGTTTATTAGTGGTATTACTGGCAGGGATATTTGTATCATAGTCCCTGGATGCCTATTAAACAGTCTTGATGAGCTGAGAGTAGAGTAACATAGTAACCACACAGTTAAAAGCCCCTTATCTAGTAGGATTCGTTAACAAGCAGTCAACCAGCAGGGAGGTATAAGAAGCAAACGAGGCCAAACCCATAAAAAGGATGGAACAGTATGAATGAAGGTACAAAGACAATCTGGCCAATCAAAAACATGATTGATATCTACGCAGCATACTAGATAAGTAATGAGGGAATGAACAGCAGGTGAGGTGGTTGTCAGATGGAAGGAACACAGTTAACTGCAGGGCACGTGGGAGTGGCTACATCTGAAACCACAGGAAACAGAAAAGTAACAAGAAGATGAATTAATGAATGGAAAAAAAGCTTAGAAGCTTTGGGTGTCAATACTGAGGAAAAGTTCAGTTTAACAATATATTTAGTATCAGTTACTACTAGCTCTACTCTTTTAATAAATCTCAGATGTATATGCGCATGCGCCAACCAGCGTGCAGCCTGTTACAGTCGCTCCTGCTTTTTCTCTTAGTTTAGCTCTGTTTTCTTACGTATTCTTTTTTTTTCTGACTTGTATTTCATCCATTAAATAATTTCCCCCAGGGATCAATAAAGTACTCTGATTCCGATATATCTCCATCATAATTAATTATGTGCAAGTGTTATATTCAGAGTATTTCCCAATCAGTCATTGGTGCATAATTACACATTAAATACTGTCATTGTAGTAAGTGATGTTTGTAAACAACAACTGGACAAGAACAAATGGCAAATCTCTCAACAGTCATTAAAAAGTCTTTAGTTTCAGAGTTTTCAAAAGCCTCTGTCCAACAATATGTTTTAATCTCACAAGCAATTAAGTCAAAGCGTTTTTTTAAAGCCTTGCATAATTTCTGCCGAAATGCAAGGATCATAAAGACAGTCTAAATAAACAGCTGGAGGAACAATTTGCAAATAATTAGGTTTATGATATGCATATAAAAACAAAATCTCAGATTGAAAGAAGTAAATATGGGCAAAGGGTCACCAATCTGCAAAAATATGCAAATTATAGAACAATTTTAGACTAATGTTGCTCGACATAAAATTGCAAAGACTTTGATGACATTATGTACTGTAGATCAGTATTGGATGGCCATGATTTTCAGACTTGGATGGCATTGCATTCAAAAACAAGCATGATTATGTCATAGAAACACTGCATGGGCTCAGGAACACCTCCAGAAATCACTGTCTCTGAACAAAGTAGAATGTGCCATCCCCAAATCCAGGTTAAAATTGCAAAATAAAATTGCAAGGAGGCCTACGCAAACACGATCCGGAAAGGCTGCCATCTTCTTTGAGCCAAAGCTCATTTGAGGCAAAGTGGAAAACTGTTCTGTGGTCAGACAAATCAAAATTATGAATTAGTTTTTGTAAATTATTTCATTCTAAGGACTAAAGAGAAAAAAAATATTCAGCTCTTTCATCAGGAAAAGCACCATCAATGCTGAAAGGTTTACATATGCTCCCATCCAGATGATATCATTTTCAGGGAAAGCCTTATTCTGCGTATTTCTGCAAGACAGTGCTGAACCATACAGCTATCAGCAGACCAGTGTGGGTGCTGAACTGGCATGCCTATAGTCCAGATCGTACACCATCAGAAAAGATTTGGCATATCATGAAACAAAAAATATGACAAAAATTACCGAGGACTGTTGAGCAGCTAGAATCCTAAATCAAATAGAAAGGAGACATTTATGTTTGTGGACCTAAGGGGGGATGTTACTCAGTGGTAAATATATCAAACTTTTCAAACAACTTTTTTGACACATGTTGCTGCCATCATAATCAATATATAAAAAACATGGGTCTATGAGATTTACACATTCTTGGATTCTCTAGAATTGTATGTTACTGTATGTGATTAAAATATTAAATATAGATTTGATTACATGTTTAAAATCCACCAGGTCTGTACACATGTTCTCCAGGTTTATATGAATTTTTTAATTGTTTGGGTTATAATCCATCCAAAGTTTATTTGGCCAAGTTTTCAAATGAGGCATGATTATTGCTGCCCTTTTCAAAATAAAAACTCTCTCATCACTCCTTTGATGAATGAAGACATTCACTTTTTCAGCTGAGAATGTATGACAGTGAAGTAATAGTTTTATCTGCCATTTGCTAGAGCTGAATGACTGTCTACTGTTAATTATTATTATAGAGACACATAAGGTGTTGTCATAGTGCTAAACACTTACTTTAACTTAAGATGGTTGTGTTTCTCTGTTAATTGTATTAATCAAAAATTACACATGTAAAGTCAGTATTGTAGGTTTTAGATCAGATTGAAATAAGTAAATATGGGCAAAGGGTCACCAATCTGTAATCCACCTTAAAATTATCAAAATTGCTGCTTTATGATACATTTGTATGATACACATGTGCTCTGGAAGAGTCCTTGTACCATTTTCTCCCACACACGGGCTCATAATGATTATCATCTGTTTAAGGTGGCTGTTAGTCATCCTAAAAACCGACTCAACATCCACCATTAAAACAACATATCAAGTTAATCAAAGTCACAATTACAACAGCTACGCAACATAGTAGGAGCTCTGCCCTGCATCGGTTTCTATAAACGTTTAAAATTTGACAATTTACTATTATTTACAGTACCTGGCTTTCTAAATTGAACATTTCTAAGAGATCACCATTAACTAACAGCTCATGTAAGTAACAGCTGTACCAAGACTTTCCACAAGAACATCTACGCAATAAACGTAAGAACTCATATAGTCACTTGATTAGTCCATACTTTTTCATTAAAGTTCAGTGGTTTGCACAATCTAATTTCAGTTAAGGAATATTGCTCGCTTGTAGAGCTGGAAACTGCAACTTTGATAGTACCCACTAAAGCAGCATGTGGTTCTTATATATCTCCTGTTAACAGCCTCTGCACCAGGTTCCCATTAAACACAGGCTGATCCCAGGATTCCTCACTCTGCTCTGCGTGTTAAGATTATTGCACTGTGAGATCACCAAGAGACATCTTAAATCTTCTGATAGCTAGTTTTGTTGCTGTCTCGGAGACTCCATTATCTCTGAATTAGTCTCTCAGTACCCTAAAATCTTGAAACTTTAAGGAGCTGCAACACTTTGGGAGTATTTATTTATTTTAGATTCTCAACCATCCATTTATAAAATTCAGGGTCACCAGGGGCAAGAGCCAGGGTAAAACTTGGGCAGTTTGTCAAGCTGTTGTAAAGCTAACACATATGTTAAATTCATTAGAATTACAGATTAACCAATTAACTCCACGCATATCCTGGGAGAACATGCAAGCTCCACACCCCAGACTGAATTTGAACCCAGGACCTTCTTGATGTGAAGTGCCTGTGCTAACCAGGCCAGGTCAGAGTATGAGTTGTTGAGGTCATATTACCCAAAACAACAGGATTTTTGATGCTGTGTTGCCATTAGAACTGCCGGTATCACTGTGGCTGAGCTCTATGAATTCTTTTATTCAGAAAAAAAAAAAATGCTAGAAACATTCCTCATAGATTTTGGTGAATATTAATATTATAGCATCATGCAGTTGCTGCAGATTTGATAGCTGCACATCCATGATATGAATCTCCCATTTCAAGACATCCCAAAAGCACTCTAGTGACTGTGGAGGCCATTTGAGTACAGTGAAGTCATTGTCTTGTTCAAGATCCCAGGTATGTTACCTTTCTGGAAACAGTCATCCAAAGAGGGCTACAATACACAGGTAAGCTCAGTTGATACCAAGAAGACCAAAGTCTGTTGAGAAAATATTACACCACCACCGCCTTTGAGTACTGACCCTGGTGTTGGGGTTGTTACTCAAAAAACCCTTACTTGCTACTTGTTACTTTTTCTTAAAAGTAATACAGTATGTGACTTAGTTGTTTGCTGGAGAGAGTCAATTGTTACATTACTCATTAAATTACTTTCGTATTTTTTTCTAAAATGACCTGAAATGCATTTTCACATGAATCTTGGGCTACAATTTCACACACCAAACAAATCTGTATCATAATGGAGACATTCATAATATCTTCTCACACATATTTCTTTTAGCTTTTATGTGTTTATTTTTATTTTTTTTAACACAAAGTCGGCAATACGAAGTGAAGATAAAGTACAGCCCAAAGAGTCTCTAACACAAATTAGCTTATTCATCAAATAGTGATTTTAGGGTGTGTGGGAGCAAATGAAAAAAATAATATTACCACTTTTACCTAAAAGTGCCGAGGAGATCATCTTGACCCAGAAATTAATGTACATTAACTACTGTGGAACACCAGGTTGCCTAGCAACATAATCGTTTACACACATTTTAACATGAAGGCTGCAATAACACTGGACCGACCTAGCTAGATGTGATTGACACCTGAATATATAAAGGACTGTAGTTAGGTCAACGGGATTTTGAGCCAGAGTGGGCAGTGTTTGACCAAACACATGAAGAACGCATGAAGTTGCTGGCTGTTGTGAGCAGAGGGGGGAACCTAAGCTAAACTGACCAGAGAATCCAGAGTGTAGAGGACTAATCTGAACAAACAGAGTGAAATCCAGAGCAGAGCAGTCAGAAGGGTCACAGGCACGGAAAGCAGAATTGAGGATGTGGAGAGAAATATGACTCAACAGGGTTGGAAATGCATATGAGATGATCCACAAGCATAAACAAAGCTTTACAAATGTGTACAATGATTTGTGTGTAACTTTTCAGGACTCAGATGTGTGTGCTTCAATCCACACACAAATACGAAGCAATTCGACCACACGTAAAATTGTTTTCAAATACGTACATCCAAAACTGAATAAATACTGATCATTTACAAACAATTTATTAACGTCAGCTCACCAAATCATTTTTTACTTTCAAAAACCTTTCTGTGCACACAAATGTCTGAAACTACATGTAACATCTCTCTGTTCACTCACAAAACCTTTAATACTTGTGGATGAATTGCTTGATATGCACAGATCACATTGCATGCCCATGTAGGGTTTTGAGGCAAATTTAACTGACCCATCCAACTACCAGCCAATAACCTGCTTCAGCACAACATGGAAATTCCTGTCAAGCATCATATTGGCAAAATGAACAGGCAATACACGAGTGGTGCACAGAACGGAATTGACAGGGACACCCGAAGGGCTAAGCACCAGCTATTGGTAGACAGAGCAGTCCCAACCTGTTCACCGCCTGGACTGACTATAAGAAAGCCTATAACTCAGTGCCTCACACATGGATCCTTGAATGCCTAGAATGATACAAGATCAATGGGAACCTAAAAGCCTTCATCAGAAATTCAGTGGGGATATGGCGAACAACACTAGAGGCCAACATCAAGCCAATTGCACAAGTTGCCATCAAGTGCAGGATTTACCAAGGAGAAGCTCTGTCCCCACTGCTGTTCTGCATGAACCTGAACCCCTTTATCAACTATGGAATGGAGCAAACATCAGCCACCTCCTCTTCATGGATATCATCAAGCTGAACAAGACATTGACACTCTGAGACTGCACACAAAGCGGAAGGAAGGAGGCCCAGGAACTAGTAAGTGTCAGAACCACTGTCCAGGATGAGACAGTGAACATCTGTGAGTACATCAAGAAGATGGCTGATAGTATGGTTAGTGAATACTTCAGGTGGCATAAACCCGAGAAAGAGGAGAAGCAGAGACATAACAATCATGGACGGATGGTATGGGTATGTACCACCGGCAGATAGAAGAAGTGGCTGACATCCAGAAATCCTACCAGTGGCTGGACAAAAGTGGACTAAAAGACAAGCACAGAGGAACTAATCGTTGCAGGACAGGGACTCAGGGACAAGCTCTAAGCACAACATCCAGGCTGGGGTCTAGAGGGGTCTACCACACCAGGTGCAAGCTGTGCAAAGATGCCCCTGAGACAATCCAGCACATACCAGCAGGATGCAAGATGCTCGCAGGCAGTGAAAACATGAACACCATAACCAGGTGCCCGGCATAATATACAGGAACATCTGTGCTAAGTATGGCATTGAAGGACCACACCATCCAGCCGGCCGAGTTCTTCTCGGTTCACTGCATGGACAGGATGGGACTCGGGGAAGTCAAGGGGAGGCGGCGTGTGTTTAATGGTGAACAACAATTGGTGCAACTGCGCGAGTGTTGTTCCTCTCACACGCTCCTGCACACCAAATCTGGAACTACTGTCCATCATGTGTCGTCCTTTTTATCTACCTTGGGAGTTTACATCGGTCATTATAAGAGCCGTTTATATTCCACCACAAGCGGACATGGTCACTGCCTTATGCGAGCTGCATGAGGCACTCACACAGCACCAGACACAACACCGGGACGCCGCGCTTATTGTGACGGGGGACTTTAATAGTGCCAACCTCAAATGCGCAGCACCGAACTTTCATCAACACATCACCTGCCCCACCAGGGGTGAAAGGACACTGGACCACTGCTACACTACGGTCAAGGACGGCTACAAGGCACAATCTTGCCCTCCGTTTGGCAAATCCGATCACGCCGCCATCTTCCTCATGCCAAAATACAAACCAAGGCTGAAACAGGAAGTTCCGGTTCAGAGGAAGGTCGCGCGCTGGACGGACCAATCGGTGGCCGTGTTACAGGACGCACTCGATGGCGCAGACTGGGACATGTTCAGAAACAGCTCCGATGATGACGTGAACGTGTTTACGGAAGTGGTTGTGGGATTCATCGGGAAACTAGCGGATGATACCGTGGAGATAAAGAATATCACAACGTTTCCCAACCAGAAGCCGTGGGTGGATAAAACCATCCGCAACACTCTGAGATCCCGCACCGCTGCCTACAACACGGGACTCACGACGGAGGACATGGACCCGTACAAAGCCGCGTCATATAATGTGCGGAAGGCTGTGAAAGAGGCGAAGCAGCACTATGGGAGGAAACTAGAGTCACAACTCCAACAGAGTGACTCTAGGAGCCTGTGGCGGGGATTAAGGTCAATAACGGATTATAAAGCACCAACAACCGGTATGACGAACGCGGACGTGACTCTGGCAGACGAGCTGAACACTTTCTATGCTCGCTTCGAGGCTGCAGCTAAAGACACTAACAATGCTAATGCTAGCGGCGCTAACGGCTGCAGACAGGAAGATACTGCCAATACCGGAAACGTGCTCATCATCTCCCAGCATGACGTGAGGAGAGCCTTTAAGAGAGTGAACACCAGGAAAGCAGCAGGACAAGACGGCATCCCAGGTTGTATCCTCAGAGTCTACGCATACCAGCTAGCACCTGTGTTCACTGAGATATTCAACATCTCTTTATCTCAGTCTGTGATCCCCACATGCTTCAAGGAGTCCTTCATTGTTCCTGTCCCGAAGACACCCCACCCTGCTTCTCTCAATGACTATCGCCCTGTAGCCCTCACCTTAGTAGTGATGAAGTGCTTTGAACGCCTGGTCAGAGACTTCATCATTTCTTCACTACCAGACACACTGGACCCACCACAGTTCGCTTACCGTCCAAATCGTTCCACAAACGATGCCATCTCTCATCTCCTCCACACATCACTTACTCACTTGGACACTAGAAGGGGGAATTATGTTAAAATGCTCTTCATCGACTACAGCTCTGCATTTAATACCATAATTCCCTCCACACTCACCACCAAACTGGAGCACCTGGGACTCAGCTCATCTATGTGTCAGTGGATCTCCAACTTCCTAACTGGCAGACCACAGGACGTAAGGATGGGCGGACATGTCTCAGCCTCCACCACTCTCAGCACTGGAGCCCCCCAGGGGTGTGTTCTGAGCCCCCTGCTGTACTCTTTGTACACATATGACTGTGTGGCCACTACCAGCTCCACCACCATCATCAAGTTTGCTGACGACACCGTCGTGGTGGGCCTGATCTCTGATAACAACGAGACGGCCTACCTGAAGGAGATTAGGAATCTGGAGAACTGGTGCCAGAGGAACAACCTCCTTCTAAACTGCGATGGCCTTGCAATTGATTTTGGAAGAGAGAGGAGCTTCTGATAATGATGTTGAGGAAAAGGTTTCAGAATATGAGGATCACATTTCAGAGAACATGAGGACATGAGTCTGACAGTGACTTTGAAGAAGAGGATGAGGTTGAGCACCATTTCATAACAAAACGAAGACAAGTACCCCATCAGCAGCAAGCTCCAGGATCAGAACAAGCCCATCAGACAGCAAGTGAAGAAAAATGGATGTAAAAAAACGGTGAAATTGAATGGTCTTCTTGCCCAAGAAATGAGCCACCCTCCAGAGTTGCTAATGTAATAAGGATGCAACCAGGGCCAACACGGCTGGCAGTTACTCATGTGCAGGACATCAAGTCTTCATTTGAGCTTTTCAGCCCAGATTCCATCCAAAAAATTATTCTGGATTGCAGTAATCTAGAAGGAAGGTAAGATGGACCAAATTGAGATCTACATGCCTGCTTTGGGGTTCTTATCCTTGCTGGAGTTTTCAGGTCCAAAGGGGAATCCACAGAATCTCCGTGGGATGCAGAAACCGGCAGAGAACTTTTCCGTGCATCAATGTCTCTGGAAAACTTCCACAAAATTTCCAGGATTTTCCGTTTTGATAACCGAGACGACAGACCAGCTCGACGGCAGAGAGACAAGCTAGCTGCCATCAGGACAGTGTGGGATAAGTGGGTGCACCGCCTCCCCCTGTTTTACACCCCTGGGCCTAATGTCACCACTGATGAGCAGCTGATGCCATTTAGTTGTGAAACATATTGCTTCATGTGTAAATGTGTTGTGTCTTTCCACTCACTCCACTTGATTATAACTAATTTTATTTTTTTATAACACTTTATTTAAAAAAAAACGAGAAGCACATTAATTCATAAATGTGATCTAACAAAGGTAAAGGGAAAAAATGAACCATGTTTGCTGTTCATATGGCTTGTAATTGGGATGAAGTAAACATCTGTTGAATAATTTAACATGAAATTGTTTGATAGTGTTAATTTGGAAAGCCAAAACTCTAGCGGGTCCACCAGACCCATGAACACTGGCTGAGTAACAAAAATATGAACACGGTTAAGACAAGCAGTCAGAATACTCAAAGTCCTTCAACAAGTCGTTTTCTCACTGAGTGCTTCAGCTCATTATCCATATTTGTCACTTGGTCGCACACACTCCAAGGCAAGTCTGCTCTTTGTCAGCTGTTTGACACATTCTTCACCAGTGGGAATGCTGGTACTCTTCATTTCCATGGTGACACTGAACATAACAACAAGTTTGCTGTCTTTCTGTGTCTATGATCAAGAGAGGCTGAAAAAACTGATATCATGTTTGCAACAGACACACATGTGGGTTTCTGTGCATTGTTTCTATGCATGACTTTCTTGCTCCTTTCCACTCATACGTGAACACAGAGGTTAAAAATACACAAAGTCACAGTAAAACAACACACAGGCATGTTTTTAATTACCACTAATAGCCAGCATGTACACACTTCCCTTGTTAGCTGAAGTCTGAGTAGTTTGTGGGGAGCAGCTTAATGATTTTTAAACAGAGGAGGAACACCAAAGTGAATAAGGAGCCAAGCAGAAGACCCCGACACAATTTTCTCTCATTGAGCTGTGGGAACATATTGTACATGTAGCAGGGTAGAGTGTGAGAAAAAGAATAAACACATAACTGTATATTTCTTAAATGATTAGCACATATGAAACTGGCAGGGAGGGATGTGTCTATGATGATCCTTAAATGAACAATGCTGTTTTAGTTATGACAAAACAATTTCCGAATAAACATGAAATGATAATGATTTACTTTGTGTTAAGCCTCACACAGAGATATGCACTTCCCAGTGGGTTGGTTCTTATCTGTGACTCACAAAGGCTCGTTGTCTAAGCAGAAAACATCTAAATAATTTACAGAAAGTTATTCTGTAAATATAACCAAACCAATATAGCTGCTGTTTACTTATTTACTGTAAGCAGTTACTAAAGAGTTAATTGACAGACTAGGTAATTTATTATGACCAAATGCATTCACGCTCTGAGCTACTGTGTTCTGTTCTTCTCAGTGTAAACTGCTGTATCAATCCTCTCTAAAGGAGAGAAAGAAATACAGTCTCTACCTAGTATGCAAACAGTAATAAGCCTGTATCACATGACAGTTTGGTGTTTCATTTCTTATCTTGGTCAGTTTCAGAGGAACAGACAGATTACCGCCTTATCTATACACAGTCTATGTCATTAAAGGCTTGTCTTATACTTCCGGTACTGCTTCAGCATAAAACCAGTGTCACAACAAATAAAATGAAGCATCATCTCATAGCATAGCATATACACTCTCCCTGCATGTGCAGACACGTTTATGAGTCATTTACTGCATATTTTGTGAAATTATATACAAATATATGCATATTTAATCTAACGTTATAACATTTTAGGGTTTTTTTCTGAAGGTGCTTCTCCAAAATACATGCAAATTTGAATTTCCTTTAAACAAATTATCCAGAATGTTCACTGTTAATTGTTTGTAATGTGTTATAACGTGGCCAGATTGCTCATATTAAAATAGAAACATGAAATATTTTACAAGACAGATGACATCAAGACAACACAGTCTTATTTATCACTTAATAATTTTCAATCCAAATTATAGTAAGACTATCCTTTTCACGTTTGCATGTTTCTTTGTCTTTTCCCTAATGTATTCCGGGAAATGTTCCAGCCCACAATGTAGCCCACTGACCTTTGCTCAACTGCAATGTCCAACCTCTGGCCTAAGCTCACAAATATTAATTGGCAGCACCTGCATGCTTGATATGGATACATGAGGGAATTCCTGGATGTGGTCAGTCTCGTTTCTGAAATTGTCATACTGCCAGAAAACCATGACTCAAGATTCAGACTCGGAGAAACCGGTCAGCAGTTTTCAAAATACTTTTTTTAACAAACCGTGGAATGAAGGAACCAGGGCAAACTCACACCCAGGGATTCTGCAGGGAAAGAAAGAAAAATGTTAACAGGGATTCCGAGGCAAATGAGACACTTTCAGAAAACTTAAGGTGAGACTGTCTTATGTTTTCCATGGGGGTTTCCAAGTCTTTCTATATGATTTTCCCGGGAAGGTAAGTGGTTACGTAAGGAGTGGGCAGGCATATGTTTTTATAGGCAGAAACTCTTACAAGCGCAGATACCCCGATGAATGGGCAGGCTTGAGACAGATGACGAGGAACCGAACTAGAGGTGAGCAGCTGAGGTGGAGAGAGAAGATAATTACTTGCTGAGAATTGAACCCCACAACTAACGAACCTGATTACCACTGCAGGGGTGATGATGATCTGGCAGAGATATGTTGCCTGCGCTGCCCTAAAGTACAGCCAAGGAAATGCAGGCCAGGTATGGACAAAGAGTACCAGAGGCAGAGCTCTGCCCAAGAGTGGAACCACTTTAGTCAACTTGAGGAGGAAAAAACGAACTAAAAAACCTGGCTGTGACAGAATGTATCTAGAATAGAATAGAATAGAATAATCCTTTAATTGTCCCACAAGGGGAAATTTGGTTGTAACAGCAGCTAAGAAGACACATGTACAAACAAACAGTACACAGGACACAGAACAGAAACATACACAATTTTTCTTACATATTTACATTTTTACATATGGACAATAGTTACTATAAACAGAGAGTACTGTACAGTTATTAAATTAAATAAAAATAACTACAGATAAGAGGCAAACCAGGTTGTAGTGCAAATCGGTTAATTAACTTATTGCAGTTACAGTGCAGATGTAAACATCTATGTTTGTTGGGAGAAGTTCTGATTGTACAGTCTGACAGCTGCAGGGAGGAAGGACCTGCGGAAACGCACCTTCATGCATCGAGGATGCAGCAGTCTGTCACTGAAGGAGCTGTGCAGTTCAGCAACATTTACGTGTATGGGGTGGGAGACTCTGTCCATCAGAGATGTTATTTTGGCCAGAGTCCTTCTGTCTCCCACCACCTGCACTGGGTCCAGGGTGCATCCCAGAACAGAGCTGGCCTTCCTGATGAGTAATAACTGTTATTTTCCATCTTATGCTATAATCTTTTTGAAATTTGATGTTGTTGCCTTGTGTGAAATGTTTGATGGCCTAAGTTTAAGAAAGTACTATAAACAAGAATTATTATTTCTATTGAAATGTTAGGTGATGGCTGCAATCTAAGTGTTGTATTTGTGACATTCTTACTTTGAATTTAGCTGTATTATCAACTTTTAGGATTAATATTAATTGTGCTTCAATCGCAGATGCTGGAAGCCTTGAAAGGTTAATCTATGAGTGAACACCAAAAAAGCAAAAAGGGAAAAAAACAAACAAACATGTAGAGTTTTCAGTCTCTGTATGTTTTGGAGGACTGCTGATTCCAAATCAATTATATAAACTTGAATTCACCTTCTTTCAGCTTTTGTATCACAATCATGGACTGGGGTTACTATCTGTGACATCCTGTTAAAAAGCCGTGATGTGCAGGGTACATCAAAAGAAATGTTACCAGCTGATGGCGCAGCTGCTATGAGAGGAGCAGACACACTCCGATGTGGGAAAATCAATCCTAATCTGACAGTCATTCACTGCATGAATCACCATGATGCTGTCAAACATGCTACAGAGGCAACAACTCATTTTCTTCTTCACATATTTCACTTCACTTATTGACTCTCTGGACTAGTTATTTATTCTTTTTTTTTTTTATCTATAATGGACTAGGGGTTATCTCCAGATATATGGAGAGGAGGAGTTACGTGTCAATGATGGAAGCCGCTACCCAAAGAGAACAAGAGAAGCTCAGACGTCCATCCTCAAAATATCTTGATTTGCAGACTGACTGTAGCTCAAATGTTTATTTTTTTATTTATTTGCCTGACAGCATGCTGTATCTTTACATTTCCAAATGATTTCATGTAAGTTATTGAAGTTTGCACGCCTGACCATATGATGCTATGTGTGAAAGAGGGATTTATTTCTGGCACGGTACGTTTGTATTGTTTGGTCTGACTGCTTACTCTGTCTTTAAGAGGGAAACATGACACTAAGAAAAAATAAAAAATAAATTGCTTTATTTTAAATAAAGAGGTGAAAATATATTTTCAAACGCAATAATTATCAATCCTAATCTGACAACCTTTTTTTTTCTAACAACATTCTCAATTATCAAGCTAATGCTAATACAAGTTAATTTTTTCAGAGCTGTTGGATTGTGAAATTTCAGAAATTGAAGATTAAGGATTCATATGTTCTTGCACATTTACAATACAATACAATTTTATTTATATAGCACATTTAAAAACCCGAAGGCACACTAAAGTGCTTCACAGTAATATGGAGAGTCAACATAAGTCAATAACAGTGTACAAATCGGGCACTAGCACGGACAGGATAGAGGCACTAACAGACCAGGAGAGTTAGATAAATACAAAATATACTAAGAAGACAAAAACAGCAGTAAAATTAATAAAAAATAACAAATTTAATAAAAGATTTAAAAGTTTAAAATTTAAAAGATTTAAAAGGGTATTAACTGGTAAGGAAAGCCAAGTCAAATAGATATGCTTTTAATCTTGATTTAAAGGACTGGATAGAGTCCAAGGCTCGAATAGAAGCAGGGAGGCTATTCCAAAGGTTGGGTGCAGCTGAAGCAAAGGCACGATCGCCTCTGGTCTTCAGTCTAAACTTAGTTTGGGCCAGGAGTAATTGACCTGATGATCTTAATGCACGACAAGGAGTGTACAAATTGAGGAGGTCAGTGAGGTAGCTGGGCGCAATGTTATTCAGATTTTAAACTCAATGCGATATTTGATTGGTAACCAATGTAGATCAACAAGAGCCGGAGTAATAGGGTCAAATTTTCTAGTTCCAGTAAGAAGGCGAGCTGCAGCATTCTGAACAAGTTGCAGCCTTCAAAGAGAGAAGGCTTGGAGACCACAGTAGAGAGAATTACAATAATCTAACCTGGAGGTCACAAAAGCGTGGATAGGTTTTTCCAGGTCCCTGTGTGGTATATAATGCTTAGCTTTAGAAATCTGGCGCAATTGAAAAAAAAAAACAGATTTAACTACAGATGATACTTGCTTATCGAGTTTAAAGCAGCTATCCAAATAGACACCCAGGTTACGCATAGAATCAGAGAGAGAGTTAGCTAGGGGCCCCAGCAGGGCAACAAGCTGGTCTCCAGGTATATGGCTGTCGAACACCATAACTTCAGTTTTTTTCTCATTTAAAACGAGAGAATTTTCTGACAGCCAATCTTTAACCTCTCTCAGGCAATCGTACAGGGAGTTCAGTGATGTTGACAAATCATCAGTCAGTTGACAATAGATTTGAATGTCATCAGCGTAAAAGTGATAAGAAATATTGTATTTTTCAAATATGGAGCCCAAGGGTAGCATATACAAAGAGAATAATAAAGGGCCCAATACAGACCCCTGGGGCACACCACAACAGAGGGGGGCAACAGAGGAAGAGTATCCTCCCATCACAACAGAGAAGGATCTATCTGTGAGGTAAGAATTAAACCAGTTAAGGGCAGAACCCTTGATGCCTGCAACATGCTCTAGCCTCCTCAAGAGTATATTATGATCAACCATGTCATGTCAAAGGCTGAAGACAGATCCAATAAAACTAAAACGGCAGGGCGACCAGAGTCAGCAAATACAAGAAGATCATTATAGACTCTTAGCAGTGCCGTTTCAGTGCTATGGTGTGGCTTAAAGCCAGACTGGTATCTGTCAGTGATATTATTTGCAACTAAGTAAGCCTGTATTTGGAGAAAGAAGGCTTTCTCTAAAATTTTTGAGATTTGAGACATTTGGAGTGGGGCAGCTGTAATTCTTCACAGATTTAAAGTCTTTGAGATAGGGTGGCCAGGGACATACAGTTTAGTCCAAAACAATTTCATTTGTATACAAACCAAACACCAATTTACAAACATTCTTTTGGAGACACATGCTTTTATGTCTGTACGTTATAAGCATGTTCCTCCATCTCTGCATTCCAGTAATGCATGCCTGCCACAGTTCAATA
This sequence comes from Simochromis diagramma, assembly GCF_900408965.1. Taxonomy (NCBI): domain Eukaryota; kingdom Metazoa; phylum Chordata; class Actinopteri; order Cichliformes; family Cichlidae; genus Simochromis; species Simochromis diagramma. Next base: position 5,916,521 of record NW_024386892.1, on the reverse strand, counting down.
CCAGGCAGGTATTTTTGATTTCATTTGAATAATAAAGATTCAGTAGGTTCTGTTTAAATAAATCAATACATAACTCAAAAGGCTTTACAGACAGATTTTTGTACAGTATGAAAATCAATTACCAGAGTTATAGAAACACTTTGGAACATGTTACCTTGAATTTAAACTGGGTCAGCGACAAAATAATGTTATGTGGCGGTGGAGTTTAACTGTGGATTGACTTGAATTCAGAACTACCGGTTTCAGTCACCCACTGCTTTTTAAATTGGCTATTTAATCTTTAAAAAAAAGATAGTACAGTGTTAACGGGTATTTTTAAACAGCAGCACTTTGGCATATATCTCTAACTTTGTCTAACCCATTTAACCTTATAAATTGCAGGATTCCTCCTCACTGCATTAGTAATGAAAGTTTTAACACAAATCTCAAGTAATCAATTTTTACAGCTTTTCCAAGTGATAGATACAGAAGTTCAGCTCAGTTAGGTATATTATATTTATTATATTCTTTGTAGATTAGGCTCTACAGCTCCTTCATGCCAAAGTGATGTATAACAGCAGTACTTGGAAAAGCCAGAATACAATCCATTATCATGACCAGTGACATCTCATTATCAGATGTTCAGCTCATTGGATGTAGCGTTACGCTAACACCTTCAGCTGCCACACCACTCAGATTCATTTCCACTGGGCCAACCCCAACTGTGAATATATTGCTTTCCATGCGCAGTGAGTCATTCTGGCTAATAGCATATGCCAGATAGCTTTAGGTTAATGTCAGCAAACAGCTTTAAATAAGAGAACAAAAACAGGTTTATTGTTTCTCTAAATGGCCACGACTCTCACCTTTCTTAGAGCATAAAAAGAAATCACGCTGAGGCAATCGACTGTCACACACTGATTCAATAATTGTCTTTAGGAGAAGACAAGGAGTCAGACAGAAATGTACTCTTGGCATGAAAGCTTGAATCTCTGTCCGGGAGCTCCCAGCTCAACTCTTCTTTCCAGTCTGGAATCCCATAAAGCCAGAAAAGTCCAAAAGAGGCTCCTTTGGCTCATAGTAGTAGGCCAGACAAGAAGCTTGTGTGTCTTTGTGCGTGCATGGGAACCTCTACGATAACACTTTCTTTTGTATGTGTGCCCAAAAGGTCTGAAGAGGATAAATGGAACCAATTACTGGTACTTAACCACTCATCGTGGCTCTTGCTGTAGCCACATGGCTCTATGACAACAGTTACACACTGACACTTCACACTTACACAGATCTGGAATTAGTGGCCCGAAAACCATCTTCCTGTGAGAATTGTCTTCATACATCGGCTGACGCTTGTGGCTGCTCTCTGTTGTGTAGCTAATTGAAAAGTGATATTTTTATTCCATATTTAATGAGAAATAATGTTATCAGGTTCCAGACTCCATTGAGGACAGATTATCAGACAATAGGCCCCTGAGCCCAGACACACAGTTTTTAAGCCCACCTATCCCTTTTTTTCAGAAACACAAAATAAAGACTGCTTTTGAATTTCCTTCAGCAGGTGATGCAGTACATTAGGTAGTACTGCAGCTGAACTTTAGTATTTTGTTTATACTGTAAATGAAGATGTGCTGTCTAACAGCTGTCCAAGGATTTCTGCCACTGTTCCGTCGTTCGCCTCCACAGGTTTCCTATCTTTTTTCATTGTATTTATTATTTTTAGAAGAGAACAACCAGAAGAGAAGTATATAAACAACATGCACATATAATATGTAGTAATACACAATCCCATGATAACATATAAATTGCTGTTTTGTTTAGCAGTGCTAAAATTAGAGTAAATGCATCTCTGCAGGTACAAGGTATTGTTTTAGTGAGAAAGATACAGACATAGTGTGATGAAGAGAATAAAAAAGACATCGTTGCAGTTAGTTACAACCCTGTCCTGCCCTTCAGAAACATCTAAATGATTCCACAGGCTGCGTAAATATTGCAGTGTTTCCTGCAACCACTGGGGGTTGCTGTTTCAGTAAGAGATTAAATGGCTCTTCAGGCCAAGTAACACAGTAAATCTGCATTGCTCTGCATTGTAATGAAGAGAAATGTATGCATATCTTTCTTCCTAGATTGTAACATCAATATACTTATTCTTGTTTTGATGTTTCTATTTTATCTTTGATGTTAGCTGAATGTGCCAAATATTAGACAATGACATAATAATGTCAAGTCATGTCATTGTAGTTTTTAGGTAGTTCATTTTCCATATCTGTTGCAGTCTTATTAGCTCGACCCCTTTACAGTTATATCAGCACTGTTTGACAGTGAAGACATATTTTTATGGTTACAGCACATCCACTGACTGAACTGTGCCAGCACTGTATGTTACAAAATGATCCTCTAATCACTGTTACTGACAAATACAAGATGAATTTGTCAATATCAAAAATTGTCAACATCCGTCTTGTGATATGAAAGATCCAACAAATATTTAGAAAATTGCAAAAACAAACCCCAAAACATCCCTTCTACTGCAGGGTATGTGACATTTGCATATCTGTTACTAATGTGGAATTTATGCAGATTTTTATAAAGCTACACATAAAACTGAAGAACATGGAAGGACAAAATAACTAAGTAATAATTAATTGCAATTAAGAGTCTTCTTCTTCATAACTTGAATTAGCCTGAGAAGTTTTTTTGTGTTAGCACCATGAAAGGTATATTTACCTGGTGACTATACCTGTAATAGTGCCACATGCACCTCCCACTGACCATTTAAATTAAGGTTACTGCCCCAGACTGCTGTATGGTGAGGCTTGCTTCAAGACGCAGTGGTGTTTAAATTCTGTATTGATCCTTTTACCTACTTTGGCCACAAAAATAGATATGAAGATTTTTATGCATATCTGCATCTATGTAAACAGAAAAAGATGAGGAAATTTTTTTTTTCTATCTCTTTTCCTAAGAGCCACCAAGAGCTTTACTGTACCTCAAAAGCAAAACTAATTATTATTGTAGTTTGTTTTTCATGCTATAACAGGAAGAAAATAAATACAGGTGCAGAAGCAAATTGGGATGAAAACAATGTAATGGAACCATAAATAGAAGAGAGAATGACTGACAACAGAGCGTTAGTAAGCTGAGGAAGATTGAAATGCAGATGACTTGGTATTCTGTTAAGCTCTTATACTCTCTCTACTCTTGAAGCACCATCTGCAATTTCACTCTCTCTTTACACTTCTCTATAACATGTCTTTTTAGTTTTTTCCTCCCTTTTATCTTTCCCTTCAGTTCCTTTTGTATTCCATCTCGTACTCCGGTCTGTGTGCCCTCATTTTTATCAGCACCACTCTTTTCTCCTTGTTCTTGTCTCTCCGATCCAAATGCAAGTGACAATGAATTCCCTCCCTGGCAATGAGCCGTCTAACCTCAGGAGCAGCAGCAATCCTCAGCCATGAAGAAGGGAAGATATCGCTCTTCTTAAATCTTATGATACCTACTGTCTGTGTTTGTAACACTCAAAGCACAAGGTTCTTCCTACTGTACACTTTTGTAAAACGCTTTTAAAATACTTCTAAATGTAACAAATGCAATTCGTTCGTCAAATGCATTACAAAATCACCTTTCATTATGTTGACGGTGAAGGATAAACCTGGCCAAGATCATCCAACGAAATTAATAATAAATAAATAAAAATTTCAATGTTTCTCTGCTTCTCTGCCACAAACTCAATACTAAATAGTACCATTTCATGAAAAAAAGTAAAACTCCTGGTCCAATTGTATTTTAAATTGTAATAGTAAAGCAGTTGCTGCTCAGACTTTCTAATATATCTCAAAAAGTACAGTGCAGTTCTATGAACCGAGAACCTCTAGTGAATGTAAATGTATGTAAACTGAAAACATGGCACTGGGAAACAAGGGAGAAACAACAGGTCATTTTATACAGCGTGTTTGGGGGTAAAAAAATAAATTTTGCTCTAACAGCGCCTGACTTGCCTGACACAACCACGCACGAACAAATGTGGGGTTTGAAAATGCAAAAACTGCAAACTTTACTCTGTTATTGTGTATTCTCAAACACAAATAGATTTCCCATCACCATGTTGTGGTGATTTTCTCTTTAATTGACTAAAATCTGTTTCAGTGTTCTTCATTATTTTGTGAACAAAGCAGCAATTTTTAGCGTAGGTGAAGAAACCATCTGATTAGCTACTTATTTGAGGACTTGACCGAGCTCTGTGCAAGGTGAAGTTGATAATTGTGAACAAAAGCTGTGTTTATCTCATTACAAAAAGGCTCCAGGTGTTGTAATAAAACACAGTGCATCTTTTCAGCGGTGTGATTTACTTTATAATAGAATCTGTTAAAATTCAGTTTGTAACATTTTTATACTTCATTGTTTACGGGGCGTTACTCTGACTGATGCTAGTCATTCAGTGATTTATTGTAGTCATTCAAGGAGCAACAGACAATTAACGCTCAGCTGATCTCATGTAGAGCTGGAGAACAAGCACAAGAGTATATGTAAGCATGTCTTTAAGCTGTAAATGTCCCTTGTGGTTTTTCTCTTAACTAAGGACTCCTCTTTGGTACCTTCAGTGGTCTTTCACAGTATTGCTGTCCTGCTGTTTTTCTCTGCTCGTCAATAAATATGTCTTCTATCCAGTATGCATATGGCTTTTCTTTTTCTTCAGCTGTGGACTCTCTGTTTACTTCGTTGTCTTCACCAAAGCAGAAAGAAGGATCCCTTATTCCCTCCTCATGCATGAAGGCCAGCTCTTTATCAGTCACCCCTGTGGAGATGGAGAAAAAGAAAGATAGATTGGAGGAGGGAAAGTTTTATTGTGTTTGTGTGTCTGTGCTGGATAAACAGACAAAAGAAACACAGAGTGAAAAGCTGTAAGTAATACATAATTGCAATATCTGAAAAGATAATGGAATGGAAAGCATGCATGGCAGCACTTGTTAGGCAACAATCTATCTTTCATCAGGCCACAAACAGACTTCATGAGGACATTTTTATGTTGCGTTACATTTCAGTCAAACATGCACATACTCACTGGGATTTGGTCGCTAGCTTTATGCTAAAGATTGTGTTTTTAACAGCTTAATCAAGAGAGATCCCCCAGATAATACTTTCCCCCTGAGAACAAGGCTTCTTCAGAGCATTACATTTCACATAATACACAGAAAGTCACAAACTGCAACACTTAAGGTTCTTGACATTGTCTTTCATTACTTCCCCTCTGCACTGCTTTCAGTCCACCTGTTTGACAGCTTGATGTGGATTTATTAATCCTGGTTTCAGTGTGAAGAGCTTCTGTGAGACCAGTGACCTCATATGTTGAGGTCATACATCAGCTCTACACACACACACAGCGATGGGGATTTCAACTTTTTTTGCCTTGCTTGGTCACCTCTCTGCACAACTTGACTCTTACTAATTCCAGTTCTTCACATGGACAACTGAATTTTTCACTAATATTAAAAAAAGTAAGATTGAAATGTTCAGTATATGAGCTATGGCCCAGAGCAAGTCTCTCCTCAGCTAGTTCTCACTGAATCATGTACACTCTCATTCTCCACTTACTGTCATGTGTTCTGCATCATTTCTTTGGTCTCTTGATGGCTTCCCTTTGTGCTGCTTTTTGACATGATCTTTCTTTGTTGAAATGCCACAACTGTGACTCTTGATATCTCTATTATTTGTCATTTTTTAAGCTGCTAGGCACTAGATTCATTTAATTTTACACTATAGTTATGCAATCTGGGCAAAGGGGAATGACAGCTGTATCTATGCTTTGCTTTAAGTGCAGAAATTTTAATATCAATGTTTTAAGTGGTTGAGGTTAAGATTTAGAAAACTTAAATCTGGGATCTTAAATCTGCATTAGACTTTACAAATAATATTTTTTTCTTGACAGATAACAAGTGACTGACATTGCTGATTGGCTTGTACTGTTGCATGTGTAGGAGGTGGCACATGTTCCCAGCCAAGACGGCATAGGAACAGAATTATTAAAAGAACCCTCCTGTGTTCAGTAATTTTAATAAAATTATCTCCATGATCAAGACAGAGCAATAATTTGATTACTTAGAACACTCGTTATCTGTAAAGACTGAACCACTTTGCATGATTTATTCTGGTTTGAAATCATGTTTTTCATGTTTTTTCCCCCCAAGTAGAAGCAGTTTGTCCTTCACACATTCCTCCATCCGTTGTCTCAGAGGAGCTTTTAGTGCGCTTTTGGAGTTTGTGAATAATCAAAAACATCGCTCCTGGTTGGTTTGCCGAGTGTGTGTAATTTTTGTTGGAGAGCATGCATTGGGAACACTTGAGAGAGACAGACAGTGTAAGAGGGAAAAAGAGGTTGATGGAGGGAAAGAGAATGTAAGGCCAAGCTGCTGTTTGGTTAGGTAGTGAAGAGATATTTTCTACAGTGTGTTCCCTTTCCATCCACAGGGGCCAACTCTTTATCTGCTTCCTCTGTGAGCAGGCAGGAAAAGACAGAGATGGTGGTATGAGAGAAAGGCGATGGGCACAGTTACCTGAAAAAAGACTGGAAATGGTGGTGAAAGAAGAATAAGGCACATCAAGGGGATATGGACCTTCTTTCTTTCTCCCACATGTTGAGAACAAAAGTACAAGTTTATTGTATGTGCACATTGCATTACAAGAAAAGCTACTGTTTTCTTAGAGCAGGACTAGCTTTTGAAAGAAGAAATAATCTTTTATCTAAAATAAACAAAACAAGTTTGATTCTCAAGCAACAAAATACCAACAAGCCTAACTCAGTAACTCACTATCATTATATTTTTGAAAGGGTCATTTTTTTTCATTAATGTAGACAGTCATTAAACAGGTATTATTTATCCACATGCAGTGTGTTTGCCTCGTGTAAAAGCTGTTTTTTAATGGCTTTAACACTGATTTGGGCAAGATCGGGATAGACAAAGGGTTCAACAGGATTTGGCAGCGTGGTGAAGTCGTAATGATTTAAGATAAGTTAGGTTGATTATATGTCAACAATTTGTATGTGCCTGCTTTAATATCAACTTGTAAGGGGCAATTTAAGAGCAGCCCTGCAAAGTCCATGGTCGCTCTGAGTACTATCATCTTAAATTGGTTAATTCTGTAATCTTGTAGTTACACTGATGTCTCTATTAGTTCTCTTCTTGAAGAAAAACTTGGCTGAGGCTAAATTACATATTGTACTTAATGAGCACATCTGAAGATTTTTGCCAGCTTATTTGGAGCAATTATATTACACATCTGTAACTTGCAGTTTCAACAAATAAGATTATCTCGTCAGACTACATGTTAACTTCAAAATAAACGTATCTCATCATAAAAAGCACACTTTACATTTTGGATTCCAGCACTGAAATTTTAGTATTCCAGGGTATTACATACTGATAGTTATTCAGAACAACTTTGTGTCTCCCAGATATGCAGTAGGTGTCCTAACCAGCAATCCACTGGCTTTATGGTGACAGTTAGATATGGCTCTCACTTCTAAGTCATCACATATTGGCCACGTGTGCTTCTTTTAAGTGCGATGTTTCTAAAAAAGGTTAGATCCCATATTTAAACACACATTTGTACACAACATATAACCAGCCACACTTATCCTAAGCCATCACTGCTATCCATATCCACTATCCTGTCTACATTATTTTAAAATAAAGAAAAATATTTGTAATACTGATATTGGTGCTGAAATATTAAGTATATTTGCATTAATCTTTTTTTCTTTTTTAAATCTTCCATGAAAAAGTAAAATCTACTCTTGTCACCTAACATGTAATCGCCACTTCTCGCCCATGAGGCTGTGTTTTAGCAAAAGTGTTCCACTGATATTTCCCTGCTTCTCCTTTGGATCCTGAATACACAGAATGTGATTACATAAATAGTAAGCATTACAGAAAGCCTGCCAAACCTGCCTATGGTAATATAATAATAGTTTAATAAAAATCTTACGAAGCTTGAAAATCAGATGACAATCATGAATCTCTTCAGCTTCTCCTCACACTTTCCTGTTTTTATCAACATATTCTCTCTTTCTTTCTCTCTGACTCACTATGGAGTGAAGAAAACAGATTTGTACTTGGCACTTTGTTTGGGAGATAATTACCTAGACCTCTGTAGTCTGCTCACTGAGCCTGTCTAAAAAAGATATACTCACACACACACACACACACACACACACACACACACACACAGGGAGAGAGAGGATCCATCCTCAGAATTAGTGATGTCGTAACTATGGTGGATCTGTTGGCATGCATGCTGTTGTGTGTGTTTTTCTGTGTGTTCAAGCACTTTTACATACAGACACGTACACACTGCCAGTGTCCTCGTGTCTTGTAGACTGTGACAGAAAATATTCGCCCACCTGCTCCTCTTCATTATCCAAAATGCAGAGCTGTAGATGTAGGGCGGAATATCTGGCCGGTTACCTTCCTCTTCTGTCTTTCTCGCCTCTCCCTTCCTTTCATTTCCTCCTCTTTGTTCCTCCTCTCCATTTTGTTACAGCTCCATCTGTTTCCCTTCCTATTCCTTTTGGCTTACCGTTTGTAACTACTTTTCCCCCCCTTGTGCAGTGCATATTCACCTAATTTTTTCGCTTTCTGGTTCTCTCCTCCCCTTGTTTCCTCCCTTCTCTTATTTCTGTCACTCAGTATTTTGACTCCACAGTCGTATTCAGTGTTTCCTCCGTCTACTTTTCTCTCTTTATTCTGTTTTCTTGCAGTGCTGTCTTCTACATTGCATTGTTTCCTCTCCTTCCCACCCCTCTTGTCTTTCTCTTATTCCATTATCTTGTCTTCTTACCTTCTTATCTTTTCACCTCCTCCCTTCCCTTTTTGGTCTTTTTTATTTCCTCTCTGGTAATATTCTTAAATACATGTTCTTTAATCTTTCCTTCATTTTTTACTCTCTTTTCTTCTACTCTTTATTAACTTGTTTCCTCTCCTTTTCTTCCGTGGTTCTTTCTCATCTTAATCTACTTTTCCACATCTTGCTTTTTGTTTCTTTTAATGTTCCATCTTTGTGTTTCCACCCGTCTCCTTTTCATCATTCCTTCGTGTCGCCCCGTTATGCTCTTTTGTCCTCTCCTCCTACTTTTCATCTCTTCCTACTTTTCTTTTGGTTCTTTTTATCCATGTTTCTACTCCTTCCTGTTTCTCTCACCTGTTCATTCTTCTCTTCTCCTTTGAATGCTTTCCACGTATTCAATTACTCTGGAGTTGATTACATGCTTAAAATGCGACACTGAAGGGCAAATGGTTACTTACTTTCAGAAGGAAATCTAGGGGTGTCCTGCTTACGATGCTGCAAGGTTTCTCCCCAGCTTTTGTTTTGTTTACATGCTTTAAGAGGCACCTGTCCTGCTTTATGCTGTGAGGTGTGTGGTGTAGCAAGAGGAGGGAGGGAGGGAGAGAGGGAGGGAGGATTCTCCATAGGAAGGATGCGGCAGTCTCTCTGACCTTGCACCTTTCATTACAGATAACACTTTGGTGCTCAGTTGGTTACATTGTGCTATTTAAATTGGATGGTTTTACTGAACATGTTATCAGCTGACTGATGCATACCTTCCCAAGCGACCTCTCTTGATGTTTCATTTGCCCTTTAGTACACACACACACACACACACACACACACACACACACACACACACACACACACACACACACACACACGAGATACCATGTTTTAAACAAGCACAAAATATTCAAACAGTGATGAAGCAAACTTTGGTTTGGTCCCTCTGTTAATTAGTGCTTGTCAAAGATGAGTAAAAAAAACTTTAAGAGTGATTTTGCATATTTTGCATATTGATTTTGCATATTTTAAAGTATTTGTCAGACATGGACGTAAACCTTAGATGAAAGGAAGTGCTTGGATTTTGACCTCACAGTCTTAAATCTACAGGTGTAGATTGTGCTATGATGATAAAAATACCCATCATAGGTATCAGGGGACTTGCTGATATCTCAGATCGAGCACAATCTACCCCCTTACCTTAACTCATGTTTACATAAAGGTTTCCTCCTCACAAAGCATGTGCTAGCTCCCTTTCTACACTAAGTTTCTACATGATGCAGAACAACACAATCACAATATTTGATTTCATTTTATTACACTTAAATTGACTGTGTATGTAACTTTGAAGGAAAAAGTTATAAGCAGTTGGAGTTGGAGACACTGACAAAACATTGTAAACAGGTTGCTGTAATTTTACAGTGAGTGGCAGCTGGATGCCAGTAAGTTACTGTACACACTGTACAAGTTCACAGTAGTTTTGCCGTTAATGAAATTTACAGTCTATCAATATACCAGCAAATATAGTTTAGTCTTCTGCAGAAGACATTGCCACTATGTGTCAGTTATTGAAAATTCCTCGTATGTCAATATAATAAGCAACATCTCAGCAAGACACATTTGTTCAGAATATTGCCTCACACACATTTAAAAAAAAATTTGTCAAAGACCCGTTCACCTGTTAAGAAGGGTGCCCAATGTAAAACAAGAGGCTCCGCACAGGTGAGGTTACAGAGCTTTTGCCCCTTAGCTGATCAGACATCAGCTCAGGACTCTTGTAAGTGTAAAAATATTGTCATGGTCCTGGGTCAGTGACCCAGTGTTTTTGGTTGTTGTACTTTTACTTTTGATAGTTTTATGTGTTATGACTGTTGTGTTTTGGTTTCCCAAGGATTAGTTGTGTTCCCTCTGTTTGGTGTCATCCCTGCCTGTGTATCCCCTTTTGTGTAGTAAGGTCTCTGTGTTTAGTTCGCGTTTCTTAGTCTGTGTCTTTGCATGTATGTGTTCCTGTTTTACTTTGAAGGTCCCTGTCTGATGTCAGTGCGTTCCGTTTACGTTCCCCTGCCTCGTCAGCTGTGATGTCTCCCAGGTGTGTTCCCCTCCTGTTTCCCATCCCTTGATTCCTGGTGTGTGTATTTATAGTGTGTGTTACCTTGTCCTCGATGCTGGTTCGTCTGGGTCTCTCCGTCCGTCATTCTATGTTCACTCGCTGCATCATTCGCTACATCTCCCTGCATCTCTGTTTGTGTCTCAAGGTTTCCGGTTAGCTTTATTCTTAGTTTTTTCCAGTTTAGATTTTACTCAGTTCTGTTATTGCCACCCTCGCCTTTTGTTGTGTGTGCACACTCCACATCTTGGGTCCATTAATAATCCACACGGTTTGCCCGGCTAACCTTGACAAATATATAATTGCACGTAAGGAATATTTGAGTTCTTACTTTGGCCCCTTTAAAATATCACATTACCTTTTTAAAAAAAAAAAAAAAAAAAAATTAAAAATCATATATTTTCTTATAAAAGTTCTGCCTAACTGGAGAAAGGCCTGGTTAAATTTTACTATTACCGTCCAGTTGAAACCTTAACTTCTAACTTCCCCCCTTCTTCTAGAGGAAGACTGTCAGTTATATAAAGTAACAGCTCTATATGCACACTCATCTCCATGGGCAAGTTATTATCTATAAGGTTATCGAGCTTTTCTATGGGACCTAAAGATTTTTTCCATTTCAATCTGTAGACTTTCTAAATCTAAATCTGTTTTGATTGCAGGGGATATTAACATCCATTTTTCTTCTTCTGACAATCTTTTTATGTCAGTCTTTAAACATTGTTAAATCTTTTAACTTAAGTAGTTTGTCACAGGATCTATATACAACACAATGGACACCCTAGATAGATAATATGACATGTAAAGACATTAGTCTTAGATCAATGTTATTATTTGTTCATCTGTCATCTCAAGAAACCTGTCTAAAAATAAGCCAAACCTGACATGTAAATATACTATTATGACCTCCAGTATAGTCAGATAAAAGAGCTCTTTTTCATTGGATTGTGGTATAGTTTAATACTGACACAATCCTGAATAATTTAGATCAAGCTGTACTTAAAATAAAAAATCCCCTAAACATTATCTGACTTGGTTTATTGACAGCATATTTGTACTGAAATTAGAATATTTTTAGGCTGAATGCAAATGAAAAGCCTCAAAACAGACTGAGGAAGTCACCCAGATAAGTGAAATGGGTTTTTTTTTCACTGAAAACAAAACTGCAACCTTCTTCTTAAAACCCAAACTTACCGTTTGTAGAGAAACTGGCGTTTTGAAAGCTCATTAGCTCATGAAACATTTGCTGGTTGCTGCAGACACTCAAGTTTTAGTTTTATGAGATTTGAGTACTGAATTTGACAGTAGATCACTGTATTTCATTCACTCACCTCAAACACGTGGTTGGTGTTTCCAGAACAAAGTTGGTTTTATTTTTACTTAGGGTCGGTCTTCTGCTGTTAATGTTGGAATGTCACATTCATCTTCTATGAAGACCTGTGGAGAACCTCAGGAGTCTGTCCTTGGCCCTCTACTCTTTTCTTTATACATATTATTTCTAGGATAGTCATTCACAATCATAGTTTGAATCATCACTTTTATCCAAATGACACAGCTCAGCTGTGTCCAAAAGGAGATAGAGACAGTTATACATGCTTTTATCTTCTCTAGGTTAGAAAATTGATGTCATGTTCTGTGTGCAGCAGGCAGGAAGTGAGGACCCAAATGGAGACAGGGAACTCAAAAACAGCTTTATCGCTGAAAACCAACGTTAACTAAACTGGGAATCAACTAGGCAGGAAGGCAGGCTTGGCAAAAGTAACGCAATGAAGAGCGGAGGGAGATGCAAACACTAAATATAAAAGCGAAACACAGCTGTCACTAATTACACTGACTTGATGGGGAGAGCAAAACAGAACATGACGCACGCCAACGAGAGACTATCAAAGTAAAACAGTAAGTATAACACAGAGACGTGGACCTGACACAGAGACAGAGGCATGAACCGTGGGAATAGAATTTTCAGCTTTATTCCATTGTGTTGCCAGAGGGTTATGAATTTCAGATGTGCCTTTGTGAACTTGTGTCCAATATCACTTTGAAATTTTGACATTTAAGAATGAACTTACAAAAATAACTCCAAATGATCAGTTTGACAGCTATTCACACAGCCTGTGGAAACCCTCATATTAAGATTTTGGAATCAAATTAGGCACTAAAACATTTTCCTGTGCATTATCCAAGAAACATTGGCCAAATGGGGAAAGAACTTTGTAAAGACTTTGTTTAGACTAATGCAGGCTGTGGGGTGATAACTTTAGTACCTCCAAGCATTTGAGGGCTTGTCCTTGATTGTAGGCGAGTTAGACTTAGTGCGCTGGTTTATTCATCCATCCCACCCGTGTGGTGAAGAGCCTTGGCATGAATTATTCTCATTTTCATTTCTTGACATTGAGACCATCCCTTGTGAACCTTCATCTGGGACTTTTATTGAAACTGCTGCAGCAATGGGAATGACACTTTATCATCAGTAATTTTGAGAATTACTCAAAGTCAAACTCAAGTACATCCTGAATGAATTTGATTTTTTTTTTATTTTTTGGTGGGGGGAGAATGTACCCAGTTGCCACTTTGGGATTTATGTTCTTAAGTAGATCTGGCTGTCACTGCTGAAAATAAACACTGAAGATAATGAGGGCTATGTTTGTTTTTTTTTTAATAAAATGTGTGCATTTCTCTTTTTCTCCTAATTACTTGTTGTAAGTGAGCCGTAGTCCTTAGCAAAATAAAAAATACCCAAGCAATTATCCATCTTGTTTACAAAGTGAATGTCCCATCAGAAAAGCTAATTGCAATTTCCAGCATAATAAAAAAATACTTTTGAAAGAGTAATTGCTATTATGGCAATGTATGTGAATTATGTGTTAAAGTGCATAATAACACTAGAATGAAGTCAAATTGGTCTCTCGGTCCAGGGGAATAAAAAAATTAAATTCCACTAATGGACATTTGAGGCTCACTATAAAAGCAAGGAAATCTCCAGAAAAAGCAAATTGCCAAAATTTACAGCAGAAATAAACAAAGGATGGCCCAAAAAACAATGTCTGGTCCCCACAACTGTTTATTTGTTTATTTATTTTGTAAAAGCAAAACCTTGAAAGTATGATTATTATTTTTAAAGCTTAAAGTTAAAGGGGTTGGACAGGTGGATGACCATGCACCAACTGGAGGTGGTAGTTTCTTCTTCTCACTTCAACTAATGTGAGTTGCTGAACTGGACCTTTCAGTCATGTTTGTTTTTGTTTTCTTTTTGAAGCTTTTTCAAAATTATTTTTCTGATATATATATATATATATAATAATTATCCTAAAAATTAAGATAAAACTGGGCTTCATAAAACAATAAGTAGTGGTTTTTCTTACATTGTTTTAATACAGTTTATATTTAATCAGCTGTGGCTGTACTTAAACTCTCACAGTTACATTGCTTTTCCAGAAATGTAATTTTAGCTACACTTTCTATATAGCCTAATCAGATTTCCTTTGTTGTTCCATAAATGAAGTTTCATTATGTGGAAACATTACGACTAGTTTTATATTGTCACAGAAAGAGAACTGATGACAATTACATCCCTAACTTGAATCATCCTTTTATTAGAGGTGGAGGCAGTGTATGATGGGATCTCCTTCTCTCTTACACACACACACGGAAACAGAAGTTTTTTGCTCACACATAGCTGGACTACACAGCTCCTGACAGACTTGCATGTCTGAGAAGCACACTGTTAACAGGACGCAAAGTCTGAGTCACACTGTGCAATGAGCCCCAGGCCCACTCAAACATACAACTCATCATCACACCTCAGTAAACACACACACACACACACACACACACACACACACACACACACACACACACACACACACACACACACATAATCCCAGGAGTGTTACGGCAGCTCAGTAGGTTAAAGCAAATAGCAGGTACTCATCAAAGGATGATGGGATGAATCTGGCTCAGGACCCCTCGTGCATGTCATCCTTGAACTCCCTCTCATACAGTGAGAGGGAGTTCATCACTGTATGCTATCCAATATATCTGAACTAGCATGAAAAACAATTTTCTTTTAAATCTCACAACCTCAAAACATTCTTGATCCTCACGCATGAAAAAGTCTAGATTAGGAGATATTCAGAATTCCATTACAGATTACAGAATACATGCCCCAAAATGTATTCTCTAACGTATTCCGTTACGTTACTCAATGAGAGTAACGTATTCTGAATACTTTGGATTACTTAATATATTATCATGCTTTTTACAACTACATGAATGTACTATTGCTGTGTGATTTATTACTATTACTGAAGGTCCGCGGCTCCGAACCGTAGTAAAGGGACCTCTGACTAATACATCGGGTTTGTGTCGGGCTCGTAGCCGAAAAATAGCTTTACTTTGTTGTCTGGGTCAACTTTACTAGCGAGAGACAGAGAGAGGCGTTGAAAGGCTGCTGCAACAGAACTTATTGTTTTCGGAGGAAAACACGAACACAGTGTACAGTCGAGTCTTAATAGCTTACTTACAACTGGGCTCGTCAGGCACTCTTCTTGGCTGCAGTGGTTATTATTATATTTACATGCTTCCAGCTCCTGTTTCTGCTCGATGACACCTCGTACTTTTCCACTCTCCTTTTTCTCCCTCCCTCGCTCACAGACACATAACGGGTATGGCAGTCCATTCTCCCTGCAGCACGGACTACACTGCCCATGAGGCTACATTCTTTAGAGCTATGCCTGTAGCATTCTGCCTATTAGCTTAGCACAACAACAACAACAACAAAAAGGCGCTCTCTCTCACCCAGGAAACACACAGTCGCAGAGAGAGTGTTGCCCTGTAACCATGGCAACCGTAACGCTGCCGCCTGGAACAACAGAACATAGCTGTCAAACAAAACCCAAACATAATGACCCGCGACAATATGAAACAGGAAAATACCGCCATGTAATCCATTTATTTCAACAAAGTAACTGTATTCTAAATACCACCTTTTTAAACGGTAACTGTAATGGAATACAGTTACTCATATTTTGTATTTTAAATACGTAACGGCGGTACATGTATTCCGTTATTCTCCAACACTGGTGCCTGTATACTTAATAGAATAATAACTGCCTGCTGACTGGTTTAACCAAGACATCTTGCAGTACAGTGAACATCTGCATACCCTCGGACACAAACGCTTCCAGCAGAGTGGTTGATTACATGTCAGAGGTGTGAGTAAATTCGCAGATTTGTATTTTTTGTTATTGTGTGTGTCTGTGAGTGAGATAGATTCTTGTAATGATCTATAGCTTTCATTGCACTTAAAGAAAGAAGAAAAAAAAAAGTCAGAGATTAAAAAAAAAAAAAAAAAGCTAAATAACATCACAAGAATTGCAAATGGACATTACTACCTGTGGTGAAAATCGAATCAATATGGAGAGCCACCGTCTCCATGTTTTTACTGTCCCTAATGTTTCATTTGACAGAACCCACACAGAACTGAACCGTTTGAATAGCACATCCACAACAGGGTGAACTGATGCAACAAAAGGCAAAACTACTTTTGGTGCATTCATTTCATCAGAGAAATGTCTTTAAAAGTTCTAAATGCCTGCGTATTTCAAACTTGAAACAAAATACATGAGTTATTTAGAATGAACATTCATAAACTGTCATAAACAGAAAGCAGGAGGATAAAAGACTTTCAACATTCAAACAGATTTATTATCTATATGAAGAGGACATATAGGAGAATTGAAGTCATGATTCTCTCGCCTTACTGCAAAGAAAAAATAAGAAGAATTAAGAACTGAGACAGATAAAGGACACTCTAGGGAAATCTATGACAGTCAAATCTATGTATAATAGTGCACTAGTGCAAGATATGAATAAAATAAATAAATAAACAGAGCAGCTTGTGAGTCGTACATGGACAGATTGCAGTCAACAACAGCAGCAGTGGTGCACATAGTTGCAGTAAAGTGCCAAAGACAGTCTGCAGCATTAAAGATGTGAAAGTAACTGGTGTGAGAGTGTGTTACAGTGCAGGTAGAGTTAGTGGGACGTAGGGCAGAGTTAAGCTGTTCAGCAGTCTAGTGAACTGAGTGCTGTGAATAACCTCTCCTGAAGTCTATCACTATCTCTTTGGTCTTTTCTACATTTAGGGAGAGATTGTTGTTTTTACTCCACTGGGCCAGATAACTCACCTCATTCTTATAGTTGTCATTTCATTCACCTAATGTATATATATTATATATAATGTTCTTCCTCTACCCCCCCGTTTTGCACTATGCATGTGACAAATAAACCTTGAACCTTGAACCTAGTTAGCTTCATCACTGTTAGTGTGAGGGCCACTGCAATCATGTCATCGAGCCACAGGGACATGTGTCACATGATACTTTGTCCAGTGTATTCTCTGTCCGTCCTCTGTCCCCTCCTCTGTCCAAACCATCTCAGCCTTGTCTCGCTAGAACTTTGTCTCCACAATGTTCACGCTGAGTGGTCCCTCTCATGTACTTATTTCTGATTCTGGTCAACCTGCACGGAAAAAAAGAACATGTTGGACGTACTTATTTCAACACTGGACATACAGATGTTTTGCTTTAGCGGCAACTTAAACAATTAAGTTAATCTAACTTTAAAACATGAGGCAATTGTGTTAAATACACCCAGGATGCTTACATAAATCCAAGAGATGGCCAGCCTCCTTTTTCAATATGGTCACTCCCAATGCAAATCTTAATGTCTTTAACTTTGCCACCTCCAACTCGACTTCCTCACTCTTTAACCATAAAACCACACATTATGGTATTTTAAATCATCTACCATCACTATCTCTACTCCTTACATGTTCAGCTTTTCCAACTGCCCCCCTCTCATTAACACACATGTATTCTGTCTACTGACTTCCATTCCTCTTTTCACAAGTGCATACCTTCTACCTGCTCCCTATTCTCACTACAAATCATAATGTCATGTGCAAACATCATAGTCCATGGAGACTCCTGTGTTACCTCATCTATCAACTATCACAGCAAAGAAAATGCACAAAGCTAATCTTCCATTTCCAAAAAAAAATTAAGAATTTGACCTGCTGTATGCTGAATAATGGAGGAAAGAAATAACAAAATATTATCTGAATTATATTTGAGATATCAGCACAGGGATGTGTGCTTTTTGTTGTTGTTATATATTTTCCTTATAATGGCCCTTAGGTATAAGGCCATATTCATATATTCTTTCATATCCATATTTAATGCAAGAAATGAAAGAATCATTAATTTGTTGCTTAAAAATATATGATATATGCAATGTGTGTGTGTGTGTGTGTGTGTGTGTGTGTTGTAGCTGCATGACTGAAAAGCAAAAGGCTGTGCACATTGCCTTTATGACATGATAGCAGAAGAAAACCATCCAGAGAGATTAGATACAGTAAAAAGTAACATACTGAGGGTATGTGTGGCTCTATGATAGCATCATATATGCCTTTGAGGTAAAGGCACATTTATGTTGATACGTTTACTGAAGGGAACCATAAGATAATACGTTTCAGTTGCCAGGATGCTTATCATAATGGTTTGTGTTATGTGTGTTAGAGCCATTATGACAATAGTGCTGCCAAACAGCCTTCTGTTTATCATAAATATGTGAAATTGCACAATAAATAAATGGAAATAAAAACAGTTCATACAAAATGTTTTCTGTCATTACAAACAGAGAAACATAAAAGGGAAGTGGAAGGAACCCGAAGCTCCAGGAGAAAATCCACAAGGAATGTGCAATCTCTAGACAAAAACAACTTTATTTAAATACTGTGAATCTTGCAAGGAAACACACACACACACGTGCACACACGCGTGCGTGCATGCTTTTCAGAGTGGAAGTTGCTTTGTTACTGTTAATCCAAACAGATTTGGACCAAATTTCAAAGACCTAGTCTTCCAACCTACAAGCAGTAAGCCTATTTTTACGCATACTCACAAGAAGCCATTTAACAGCTGCCTTGTAGTCCCAGTGCTCTACTTTTGGTTGCTAACCAGCCCTTTTTATCTCAACTCACTGTTGTTTTGCCAGATG
The DNA here is from genome assembly GCF_900408965.1 of Simochromis diagramma. Classification (NCBI taxonomy): domain Eukaryota; kingdom Metazoa; phylum Chordata; class Actinopteri; order Cichliformes; family Cichlidae; genus Simochromis; species Simochromis diagramma. Next base: position 5,897,557 of record NW_024386892.1, on the reverse strand, counting down.
GTCTGGGGGGGGGGTTTGTTACATGATCATACTTTTTAAACTTTCATATTTTCCTGTCCTTGAATGGCTGTTTGACATCACATGTAAGTTCAGTACCTTTTCCCTTTCATGTGTGTTGGATCAAAAGCCAAGATTTCAAATGAAACAGAGAGCTGCAAGTTTGTTCTTGGTCTGGTGCAGCGATGTGACAGACACACTTAGAGCTGTGAACGTTTGTGTCTGTGTCCCTGCTTGCCTGCATGTGAGTGTATCTATCAGAGGGTGAGTGTGATGGTGAGAGAAGACAATGCAGAACATAGAGTAATGTTCTGACACTCTTACATAACTCTGACAGAAAGCCAGAGGACAGCAGTAATTCTACGTGTTGAGTGTGAGTGAAATTGTGTGCGTTTGTCAGCAGGATAGCCAAGACAGTGCATGTCCTTGAGCACTGGGATAAATCTTTCATCAAAAAAGAAGAAAATCTGTGCATCAGCACCTCCAACACTCAAATATTGAGTTATATCACTTTTATTTAATTATTTGAAACAAAAACTGTGGAAAAAACAAGGAGTTAATCAATTTATTTTTTAAAGTCAGACTTTTCTTCACTGGCTTATTGTAAAGATGGGACTCCAGGAAATAATTGCCCCAGGCGAACAAACCATCACACATATTGTTCAGTAAAGCAGTGTACACTTTAAACTTCATATTAAACAACAAGGACATATCTCTACCAGAATAATTGTTGATTGCTCCCTGTGGGCTGGGAGAGATACTGCAACAAGTATCTTGGGATCTTGTTAACAAGTGACAGGAATCAGTGCAGTGTCAGCAGTTATGCTGTGTAGTAACTAATAGAAAATTTTAGATAATGTCTTGGTTTTTCTATCAGAAAGTTCCCAAAGGCTTCATGAGTGGCTTCTATTAGTGGCCTTAAAGCATTCCTCTGGCATCTGTCGGTCTTACACTTACTTGTGTCTGTAACAACATGAAGGGGAAAAGGCTCAGCTGTAGGCCAAAGATTACAAAATACCTTATCGGAATGAACTGATGAACATAATATTTGTCTGTTGCATACAAATGCACCGATGGAGGATATTCTCAGAACTGGGGATTTAGTAAAACCTGTAAGGATGTAATGTTGCCTTGGTTGTCTCTTGTAAATACAGTAAATGCAATGCATGCATCACAACTTACATTTGACTCTACTGAAACTTCTTTCTCAGTACAAAACTATTGTGATTCGGGAGCTGAGCCGAAAGGCAAAGTTTTAGATTTACCAGTCAATCTACGTTCCAGCCCTCACCTATGGTCATGAGCTCTGGGAAGTGACTGAAAGAATGAGGTCACGGATACAAGCTGTCGAAATGAGTTCCTCCATACGGTGGCTGTGCTCAGCCTTAGAAATAGGGTGATGAGCTCAAACATCCAGAGGAAAAGGAGCCAACAGAGTGGTTTAGGCTTCTAATCAGGATGCCTCATGTCTCCCCTTGGAGGTTTTATAGGCATGGCCTGCTAGGAGGTGATCCAATGGTAGAGACAGAATTTGCTGGAGAGATTGTACAGCTCATCTAGCCTGGGAAGAAGTAGAACATTTTTTCTGTTAAAAAAAACAAAAACAAAAAAACCCCAAACAATAATAAAGAAAAAAAAACTGAAATATTTAAGATGGACTGAATGTAAGAAGAAGATAAGGTAAAGATAATCTAATGGAAATTAACATGATTTAAGTTATTTAACCTTCATTATGATAAGATCACAAGTTGTTCAATGTAGATTTATATTTTTTGGAACAAACAAGTATTAGTGATCTCATCCTGATCTCAAGAAGAAACTGAAAATGGTTTATTAAGCAATTAACCTATTATTACATAATACATTTTTTCAAAATTCAGTAAATTGTTAAAATCATTATTTTAACTTGTACATCTTTACATTGTCATTATTAAAGGCTGAAATGGCTTAAAGAGAGAGGAAAGTCATAGATAATATGAAACTTGACCTTGTGATTTAAATTCATTCTGTCAGGTGTATTAGTCTGTACTAATATTATTTATAGTACAATGCTTATTGCAAAAAAAAAGAAAAGAAAAGCCACAGACTGTGGTGGAGCACCAGTTTTGCTTATTTTTTGGACCATGTTGACTGTAACTTTTCCACTTCACCTGTTGTTTACCAGATCTTCCTGATAACGCTGTTTTGTTTTCTTCTTTTTAGACTCAGCCTGTAAATATAAATGGCATTGGGGATGGGGATGAATCAGATTTTTTATTTTTCCAAAATACGCCCCTGTCCTTCATGGTTTCTATCTGCTTCAGACAATCTTATCATCATTGTTCCATTATTACCTCCTCAGTGCTTTCTCCAGAGTGGCCCTATGTCACATCTTCTGTAATCCCAAAGAACCCTTTTTCTCCAGCTTTTACAATGTGGCACGTCACTCAAATATGAGTCTCTGATCGTGGTCCTGCAAAATGCCCCAAACATCTAATGACACATGCAAATTACTTTTGATGGGGATGATAAAGTTCAAAACGGTTTCACCAAGTGGCATCATTTCAGCTCTTACACGACACTTTTCCCGTCTTTAGGTGTGAAGGTGAAGATGTCCCGTACACTCCTGGGACATGTTTTGGAGTCTTTGTCACAGAGAAAGACTCTTAAAACAGTCAAAGTAATTGAAGGGTTGCTTGACGTCCCATTTTCTTTGAGTTGTTATAGATGACAATCATTTTTAGAATATGAGAGTGGCAGCAGATATACTACAGGCACACTGGCACTGCTATCAAGCATGAAGCCAGACAGTTCAGATTCTCTGTGGTCTCCACCAACAGACTTCATTTACTGAACGAGATATATCATGTGATCTATAAATCAGGAACTCAGAGAAGTATTGAAATGCCTGAATTTCCATAATTACACTGCAGTTACTCAATAACATATAAGTACTGCCCAGGTTCAAAGAGCAAATAATTGCTGTTTTATTAAGTTGATCATTGCTGGTGATGAGAGTTGGGTCCCTGGATAAGACGTTTATAGTGGAAGATTCCCAAGGACAAAGGGTTTTATAAGGTCATGGGGCCAATCAGAATATTTCTGATATTCAGGTGCTTGTGAACTATGAATTTCTCCCTTGGGATTGCAATGTTCATGAGTTCTACTGTAAAGTGCTGAGGAGGGACCTGAATATACTAATATACTAATATATATATATATATATATATATATATATATACACACACACACACACACACACACACACACACACACACACACACACACACACACACACACACACACACATATACACAACAAGTGCTTAAAATCAAATCTCATTGTAGATACAATTTGTCCCCTTGTTAAGGCCACAATATACAGTTTTCACCCAAGTTTGTTCTCATGAACACAACAAGCACAAAGACATCAGTTATGTTAAAAAATTATTCATAGATTTGAACCTCCCCAATCAATAAGTTGTAAGAGAAATGTTTTTAAAACACGAAACAATGCCCTTTCCAAGCACAGTGTGGTAAACAATAAGCCACAACCTAATTTCCATCAAAATAAGCTACAAGTTGATTGTCCAAGGACCAGCCACAAAATGCTATTTAAAAACAACAAACAAAAAAAGAATCAGTAATTTCACTCGCATACTTGTAGTGTCACTATAATCACTTGACACACCATGCTGCTGCTTACAAAGCAATGTCTGACAAGGAAAATGTCTTCATCTTTAATAGTCTTAACATAATCTAACCTAAAAGTAATCTCCCCAACACTCGTGTCGTCTGATTCTATGACAGGTACTCTACAGCCGTTCCACGTCTGTGCTTCACTGTGGCTCTCTGGCTCAGACAGTCAAAGATGTTTGGGCAAAACTAGCTTTACACAACAACACAAAATCACAGAATGAACAGAGAAAACGGGGAAAGAAATGCAGCAAAATGTGCTTTATGCTCATTCATTTTGTTTATTGTTTTAAAATGATCTCAAGTATTCTCAGAAAGGTATTCTCTCTGTTTCTCTCCAGCACTGTAGCCTTGTGAGGTTCACTGGTCCACTCCATCAAGGTAATGTGATTAGTTTACTAGGCTTGGGACCAAAACAGGTTTCCTCTAGCTTCAAGCACTGTAAGTGTTTGTGCGCATGTGTCTGTTTGTGTGCGTTTGAGGCTTGGGTGGACACTTTGATGGATGATGAAGATGAGCAAATCAATACAAAGGGCCTGTCATTGTGGCTACATCCCAATTTACCTCGGCGTGTCTGCACTGTCAGTCAGCGAGGTAAGACAGAACAAGAGAGAAAGAAAGAGTGGAGATAATGATAATATGATGGGGAGGGTAAGAGGATTGAACGGAGGATAGGGAAGTGTGAGACAAATGAAGAGAAGAGGAAGAGAGGGACTGGTTTGCAGAAAGAGATCAATAGGCAGAGGATATGGTGCATGGGGTTAAGGAAAGTAAAATAGATGACAAATAGATGCAGTGTCCGACTTTGGTATCTTCCAGCTGCGGTGTCTCTCATATTTGGTGCATTGCTTGATACCTTAAGAAATTCAGTCACGCACACGCAAGTAGAAACTAGTCCTGTAAAAACTTGTGAACACACTGTGGCACAGGCCCATTCATACAGTCATCCAATCCCTAAAGGGTTGCTCTAGTCTACATAGGAGATAAGGATGCTAACCCTTGACGGTTCAAAATGGATTAGACGCATCTTGATTGTGAGTCAATTTTCTCTGCGCTGTAAGCCTTAATGTGTGTTTTCAGCACCAGTGCTTTGCTTTTAATGGTTCCTGACTGCTTTCTGAATTTAAGGATGGAATTAAGTTATCTAAAGGGAAATAGCTCAATGAAAACATCACTTTGCAGTTGGTCGCTGCAGAACTGTCTGTGTGCATGTGTATACACGTAGCCATGCGTGCACTAAGCCTTTGAAGAGAGTGAACAAATAATGCAGTAGCATTAAAGCATCAGTAATGTGGGTATTTTCAAAATCCCAGCACTTCACAGCTCTTGGTTCTGTCTATTCAACTGTCACAGCTGACAAGCCAACAAATGACTTTTTGTATTTCCCAGAGTTCAAACTTTACGTAAATGTCTCAAGGCTGTGGTTATCAAAGATTATGACTGTTTCGCAGCAATGCTTTGTCAGATTTGCTCAGTTCAAGGCTTGCATTAAGATAATTTTAATGTCTCATTCTGACTTTTACTTGCAACAGCAATCAGAAGGATACAATTATAAGACAGAGCCAGACAGAAGCATCCATAGAAGAAATTATTTTTACTTTGCATTGGAAAATCCGAAAAGCTGAAATACTACAGATGTTGCTGCGATAACAATAACCTAATAATTCATCTAAAGGTCTTAAAGAAGCAGAACGTGATGTCACTCATTTGTTTGCAAGATGCTGTTTTAAGCCTCTTGCTCACCATTTCAGCTTTTTGAAACAAGAGTTTCAAGAGTGAGCTGCTGAGGTGATCTGACTCTTATAATCTGCTACAAAATGAGTGTGCACTTTCACATAGTTTCAATCACAATGTAACCCAAAAGCACATCTTGCTTTATTGCTCTTCTGGATTCTAATGGGGACCATCATTTACAAAACACACATTGTGTTGTATTCAGTATCACTTAAAACTAGTGACTGAAGCCATAAACATATCAGGAAACTGTTTACTAAAGACATGAATTAAGAAGAAGTGAGGGCATAAAAAAGTAGTTTTTGTAACCAGAGTAGCATAAGATGGAACATAAGATGGAAAATGTTTGGCTTCTTAGAAGTCAAATGTGGCTTTGTTGCATAAACTCAACAACACTAGTTGCTGCTGCACAGGAAAAAACATTGCCAGTGAACACAATGCATCAATGATACTTGCTTACGTGCCAAAACAAAGTTCATTAGCTGCATTTAAATGGGATTTCTTCTCACCATTTGTCCCACTCTACTTCTCCCTTTAGAAATTAAAAAGTTATAATAGTGTTATGAAGAGACAAATGAAAATGTATTTTTATCCGCCCACTTTGAAAATATTAGCAAATTTGTCCTTTTCTCCCCATTAAACTCTGCCTTTTATTTATTTAATTCCACAAAAATGCATTCTTTTAAACAAAGGAAGAACATTTAGGAAACTTATAAAAAGTATAACAGGGTCTTACCTGCAGTATACACACATTTCTTTTTAGCCACCAAATGAGGTTGGAGAATGTTGAAGACAACTGACGGTAGCCTCAGTAAATCCAAAAGCTAATGAACCTATACAATAAAATCTGAATTTCATATAGCAAACATTTGCTTTCTAGTCATAGATTTAGCAACTGCCACTTGACATACCTACCAGTAAAAAACAAACAAAGAAAAAAAACATCACTATTGGCTTTTTTTTCCACACAAAGAGAGGTCTAAGCTGCAGGCAGACAAGCTGTTCACAGCATGCTATGATTGTGGATCACCCATGTAAAACACCTCTTTAATTACAGATTACATACTACCTACATAAAGCAACATTGCTTGAGTTAAAGACATTCCACCTGGCAGCTTCTGTCTCAATTTTGTGTTAAACTGGAGTACATAATGGCATGTTACACAACGTACCAATTAGTAATACAAGTTGCAAAGCATATTGCTTAGAGGACATATGACAGCTATGCTTTACAACTGTGCTGCATTTGCTTGGCTCCATGTGCCAGCTGTTTGATCTAATTAAGAGGCTGTTTCAAACCTGTTAGAAACCTTATTCAAACTCAGCTTATAGAATCACAAATTTCAAACAACATTTATGTCCTTGGCTGTCCTCCCATGTATCACGGCTCTGCGTTTTTTGTTTTTGTTCAAGGACAAACTTATATTTTTTTTCTTCAAGCTGCTGTACTCCTCCAACACACACACACACACACTCTCTCTCTCTCTCTCTCTCTCATTTAATTGCAGAACATCCACCTTTAATTTGTGTTATGGCTTTTCCCTCTAAGTTACAACAGTAATGAGGCAATTTCTCACTCCCCCATTTGCATGTGATGTCACGTCACCACTTATAGAACAGAACAGAGGTCGGGAAAAAATATGGCTAATCTAGGACAAAATCTGTCAGGGTGTCATTCAAGCTTCTAGAAAATGTAGAACCTCCACAGATGGATGATGAGTGGGCATGTATGTATTCTCACAACATTTCTAGTGTGCGTGTGCGTGTGTGTGTGTATATATATTTATGGAAATATGTCAGTGAATGCGTGTATGTGTGAGAGAGATTGGTCACATCGCCTCATGACTTTGTGTTTGTGATGATGAGCAGGACACAGTAGGGAGCTGCAGCCAGCTGTTGTGACAAAGTTATAACTAGTGTTTATCAGGCCAGTCAAAAACTGCTCCACCAAATGAGCCAGCCAAAGGTATTTTAAGGCATTAAACATCTCATCCATTAAGGAAAAAAAAATCCACATGGTACAGAAATCTTTATCTCACTCTACCAGCCGTTTCATAGTCTAGCAGTTCCTCATTCCCAATTTTTTAAACCTGTAACGTCTCATGTAAGGTTCATCAGTGCCATTATGCACCGGGTTTTAGAAAAAGTCAGATGGGTTTATCACAAATATACTTGTGAAGCGCCAAAGCACAACAACAGTGAATACAAATACAAAACTAAAATTAATGTCTGCATTATTGTGTAACTTGACACATGGCACTCGTCAGGTGACTCAATTAATATCTAGATTCCAAAAACATTTTATCCTTTTCTTCTAATGATGCTCCGCATTACACTTTTACATAAAGACACATTCATAGCACATCATATGATGACCTTTCAGGCGGTTAATTTGTGTAATTATAGCGGAATTCTTACTTTATGTGACAGCCTTGAGCGGGGCAATAGCATTAAGGCGTTGACTGACATCAACTGCTTTTTGAATTATACTTTATAATTACTGACTCATTCAATCATCTGTGTAGGTTCTCTGACAAAATGTGTCTGACAGATCATGGTAGTCTAAGGAGCTTTGAAAGAAACCAACTGGACGTCTTTAAGAAGAATAAGAAGTCCAGTTGTGTGTTTTTTTTTTCCCAGGCTCTTTATACTAGCTACCAAATCACTTATACCCATCTATCACATGCATGCAGTGGTACAGCTATGCCTCTTTGTAGTTTTAGTCAGCATCTGTAGTTCCCTCCACTGCCTCATCTGTTGTCTTTTTGGTCGATTTAACATATTTAATGGTAAAGTCTTTTGGAGTGAACTTACCATCCCATGTACAACTAGGAAAACATAAAGTTACCATGCATATTCATGGGCAACATTTTTAAACACAATAATATGAATTTTATTTGATATGATGGTAAAATACTTTTGGCAGTGTATAATTTCAATTTTTTGAAACATTTACCCTGAAGAAGGCGATAGGGGAATGTAGTCTTCACTTCATCTATTCTATGCCTGTGAACTGTAGCAGGAAACCAAAATGCCTGATACCCACACCTAAGATTCTGTCCAATTAAAAAATAAAATGAAATTAATATATAGAAGAAAATAAAATGAAAGTATGGCTCTTGAATTCTGTTCAGCTCTTTTTGCTGTGAAATGTTGTCAGTTCAATTGTATCCAGCTGAAAGAGAATAGTTTGCTGTGTATGTGAACATTTGTTTAAATTTATGTGTGAATTTAAGCATATATATATATATATTTCATCAATGAATCAGTTGGATATGGACCTACACATTTGTGTGTTTGTACCAAGTCCACCAACAGTTCCGGTAACTTGAACTTCCCAAAATGAACGTCAGGAAAATGATTCTCATCTTTATTTGAATTTGCATTTCCACATCAGTGCTAAAGCTCAAGATGATTAAACAAATTAGTACACTTGCATATCCAAAAAGATAGCCCGCATAGTACCCTTTTCTAAGAATCCAAACCACTAAACAGTGGACAGACAAATCAGTACTACAGGTCTGGTTGGAAAAATAGACATGCAAGTTCTTTGGAAGAAAGCAGAAAAACAATCAGTGTTAAGATCGATGAGTTCAGAAGCTATTTTCTGTCATGTTGTTGTGTGTGTGTGTGTGTGTGTGTGTGTGTGTGTGTGTGTGTGTGTGTGTGTGTGTGTGTGTGTGTGTGTGTGTGTGTGTGTGTGAGAGAGATCTAAAAAGCACTTCATACTACAGTTGCCTTGATCATATTAATAATTTGATTTGTCACACCTCAAGGATTTTATCTCAGCGTATGTTCACTTTAAAAAAAAAAAACAAAAAAAAAAAAACTCAATGCAGAAATATTGTTGTCATTTTTGACAAACGTATTGTGATTTCACCGGCTGTTTAATCAGTTCCTCAACCTTTGCAACAATTTATCATTTTTAGAATTATTCATTCTTTTTTATTTTGTTTTTAATCAACATTTTCTTGTGGACCATTATTTTCTATTTTAGCATTATAGTATAATTTTTAATAGTATTTATTTGGCTTTTTAATGCATAAAATTATTCTTAATCATTCGTCTTGTTTTATCACATTTAATTCAAGTTTGTTTTATTATTCTGACTTTTTTTTTTGCACAACAGTTTTTAGTGCGCATGAGTTTGTAAATCACTTTTTCTCACATCAATAACTTGTAAAGTGATCACTTGTCAGTTTGCACAATGATGTGATTGCTACAGTCAAAATATTAACCAAGCCACAGCATAGGCAGCGGTTGCATTACTGTCTCCATGCATGTTAATCAGAAGCTACATTATCACAAGAATACATTTACAAGTCAGGAAAGGCAATTATGTAAAACATCAGCGAATGCAGACTAACATACTCACCTGTTTGGACACACAAACATATGTATAATCTATGGTTGAAATAAATATGTTGCTTGATAAAATGATCACAATCTCAGCTTCAGGGAAAGTGTAACAGATGAACTCAGTACTAATTAATTTCTTGGTTTTTCTCGCTCTGTCTCTATTCCCCTCCCTTTCTATCTCCCCATCTTTCCTCAGGTGGCTTTCCTCATTCATTTCATTACATTCAGCTGGCCATATTCTCTCACTCTCTCTCTTTGCCACCTTCCCAGCCCAAAGGCCCCTTCTACACTACTCAACTCAGAGCTCATAACTCCCCTAATTGAAACCGTCATTGCCTTAATTGCTTTAATTAATCACCTTTCCTGTGGTAAAGCCTTTGTGGGAATTTGTAATAGGTGCTGACATTGGCTGCTTGCTGAGAGTGACAAAAGAGTCAGACAATAAATATCTTTCCTTTATCAAGAGAATGGAAAGCTGGACAGAGGAGTTAAAGGACCAGGAGCAAACGTTTCCCTTCTGAAGTTCTAATATTCCTCATCGAAATAAGTTTTAGATGGGAATATTTATGCACAACGATCTGTTTGACTCAACTGATTCAGATTCCTGAAACACAGCTGTGACTTGTCCTTGCAGAGTATGCTGCAAACACATTTCTTTGCTCACAAAAATCCCTATGTTTGGAGAGCTGGATGCTGTAATTTAATATTGTAATGTCAGGTTTTCTTTTTTCCGCCTCTGAGACTTTTTCTGAACTTTGATAACAACATAGTTCAGCATAATGACTCAATAAAATTGTATTCTGACTTAGCAATTTATAGGAAAAGTTACACTTTAAGTGTTAAAGTGTAGCCTGACAGTTTCTCTCACACAGTTATTGAGGTTTCTGAGATATTGGTAAGTTATGTTTAATATAAAACTGAATGAAAGGTAAAGGAAAGCTAGTCCGTCAATAGGAGAGTGCCAACAATGACAGGAGTGATATATATCTGAGGTGTACCAACAATACGATGGGTTAGCACATCTATACGTCCATAGATGCACTGGGATACTTCATCAGTGATGGTCATCAGGTGTTTGGGGTCTGGCAACATCAGACAACTCACTCAGGTGACCCAGTCATAGGTGATCAGGCTCAGACTTATGTCCCAGCAACATTGGCCCACAATTTGGACCTTTTGATCCAAATCCACCTACAATTCTTTTGGCTCACAGTATGTTCTCTAGCTCCTCATTCCTCTTTGTATTTCAGCCATTTGCATCAATTTGCTTCTTCCACATCCTAGGGAACTGAGGGAACTGTAAGCTTACCTACAAGGGCCTGTTTGGAAGAATGGAAGTTGGTGCTACTTGGTCTGGAAACTTCAACTGCTTGGCCAAATCCATTCAGTCTAAAGAGCAGTGGTTCTTAACCTTGTTGGAGGTACTGAACCCCACCAGTTTCATATGCGCATTCACTGAACCCCTCTTTAGTGAAAAATAAAATATGATTTTTTTCAAATTCAAGACAGATATGTTTTTTTATTGGTGCACAAAATGAGCCGTGCATGTCACGGTGGAGGCTCTGCCGAACCCCTGAGACCGACTCACCGAACCCCTAGGGTTTGATCGAACCCAGGTTAAGAACCACTGCTAAAGAGAATAGTCTGACTGATGGTTTCGAGTTTGGCTGAGGCTTCACTCCAGCCCTTACAAAGGAGAGTGTCCTTTGGCCGCAGACCTGCTTATTGGTGGCCACTGCATTGAAGATGACATTCACCAAAAACTTCGGCAACTGGTTATAGTGCGAGTGACAGTGGTCCTCCCCAGGGACTATTGGACAGTGGGGAGGATACAGTAGAATACAGTAGAATAGCCCTTTATTGTTATTGTGCAATAAAAGGCTATTCTACTATTGTACAACAAAATTATGGGTACTCCATGCCAACTGTGAAGGAATACAATATAAAAAGTAAGACAGCAGGAATAAATAACAATCAGGAGAAATATATACAATCAAGAGGAATAAATTCAAAACGAGAGAAAGGCACACATTAGATAACAAAATGCTTTGAAGTGCAAAGGACTTGCTCTGACTATGGAGTCTGTACACAAGTAGCCTGCTCCAGCGTACCCTTTGGGCAGAGAGGGCATGTGCTCACTTTTGCCTCAGATATGCAGGTTTCCTGGACTGGGTAGCACTCGGAGCATAAACCGGATACACTGTCCTTCTGCACATCAAATGTCATCACAGGTCAGCCTCACCCCTAGTTTGTCTTCCTGTTTCATCAATGGCCCCTGATGCTGAATGGCTGCTGGTCCTGACCTCCTCAATGCTTGCTCTCTCCTCTTGGAGGATTGGATTGGATTTTTTTATTGCCCTGTTCCTTGTTGTATCAGAGCAGTGAGTTGGATCCCAGCCCTGCACGTCCTGTCACCACTGTGCCCAACAAGGGGTTTGTATCTAAGCCGACAGTCTGTCACTTCCATCCCCTCTTGAGCTCACCACTTCAGGCCTGCCTGCACCTGTCTGATTTTCAGATCTCGTTCATACAGCTCTACTGCTGCTATATCCGCTTGCCATTGTTGATAGTCCATTATCTGAGGTCAGCATCTTAAGGTCCACCCTACTGGGGTGCTCCCACCCTCACTCCTTTCTGTGGAAACCTTTGGGTATGTTTCAATGGGTTGATCTGTAGCCTAAATGGGTTCTTCCTCACGGAAGATGCAGGTTTGGCTGCCAACCCCTCCTACCCTTGATATCGTCTCTCCATGCTATCCGGTGCCGCTCCAGTAGTCCTCCACCAAGCTATTTTTGGTCATTACCTAGCCTGTTCCTGGAGGCGACTGGCTAAGCCAGATTAAAACAAAAACAAAACAAAAGTTGAAAAAGTTGTATTTGGAAAAAAAAGTGCAACAAAAGCTAGACTCCAAGGGGATACTAGAAAAAAAGAATAATAATACATAACAGGGCTTTTTTTTAGTTCCCCTTAAAAAAGGAAACACAAGAAGATGAATTTCTCATCAAGAAACAGGAGAAAGAAACAGAGCATTTGTAAAAGTAATTAACATGGGTGAGAACACTAAGGGAATCAGGGAAGACTAAACTGTATATGAAAGAAGACAAAACAAGAACTAAACAAAATAAGTACAAACAAGTCAAAGCAGTAACTACACTTAAAAAGACTAACACTCATACTGGAATAATAAAAAAATCAAAACAGGAATCCAAAAAGAATTTATACTTCGTGAAATTTGAAATAACAATAAAACCCATTCAGAAATACATATCATTAATAACCAAACATTTCAGTTTCAATATCAATTACCCAAAAAATCCCAAACCTGGGAGGCCTGGGACCATGAAATTGATTTTCTTTTGTTAAGTATCAGGGGGGAAAGAAAGAGTACAAAGTAGAAACTATTCAGTATACTATACTGAAACCATGCAATAGTCAATGTGTAAGACTTGGACATTGTAGTGGGATTAACAAATATTACTGCACAACTTGCAGACTTTATGGTTTGGTTATTTCAAAGTTGTTTTCTTTTACTAATTGTTTGCATTTTTGTCTGCTCTCTGTAGGGAACATCAGCTCATGTGATTCGTTACAGAGCAGAGAGCCTGACACCCACTGAGTATTGATCTGTCTAAGAAACATCACATCGAGCTGTTTTTATTCAAGCTACTTTTCCCTAAAAATACATAAATAAGTGTTTTCAAAAGGATTAACAGTTACTTCTGTGGATTATAATGCATAACAACAAGGATGATGTAAGATGAAAGAAAGGGCAACTTTTTTTATTGTTTTTGTCGTTTGGTAGAACGGGGGAGTGTATGAATGTATACATGTTTAATACAATTAGTGTTAGATTGACCTTGACATCCCATGTAGCCTTGCATTTAATTGCATTGCCCCTGTTTCTCTTTTGTAGGAGGACCTTTGAATTGATTCCTCTGTTTTGATGTCTCTTGCTATTTTTGTTGCAGCCATCCGTCCTCATGTAGGATGCTCAGATGTCTGTGAAGCAGGAAAAAAAAAAATGTTGATTTGAGGAGAGTTTCAAGGCTCAGTTGAGAGTCTAGGAAATAATTGACTCAATAATAGGCTTTAAATTAGATTTTTCTCATAATCTCAGATGTTGCCAGATCAAAATGCACATTTATAAAAAAGAATGCAATGCACCATTTGAAAAGTTGGAACAGGACCATGAACCAGTCCAGTCCATAAATGTCTAGGAACTGAGGAGACCAGTTGCTGGAGTTTTTGGAAAGATATTGTCCCATTCTTGGATTCTACCTGCTCAAAAGTCCTTGGTCATTATTGTATTTTTCATTACATGCATTTTGAGTTTGTGAAAGGTCTCAGCTACGCACAGGCTGCTATAGTACCTCGTCTCTTTTACTCTGAAACCTAGGCGTCATAAAAGCTGCAGTATGCGGTTTGACATTGTCTTAATAATATGCTATATAGGAACCAGTACATTTACCATTTAGGTTTTTTCTTATTTCTTACACTTATGTTTCAGATCAGCAAAGTAATTCTAATTTTATTACACAAAGATAACCTGAATAAATAAAAATGCAGTTTTTAACTGATGATGGACAACTGTACCCTCAAACACACAATAATAACATGGACTGAACCACCACTCACAACCACTAGCACTAGCACCTCTGTAGAAACTATCTACACCCTCACTTATCTTAACTGCACTACTGTATAGCTCTGTGTAAATAATCATTCTGTACATTCGATAATCTTTAATCCTACAACTGTTTACAACTTGCATAGTTCCCATTTCTGTATAGCTGTATATCTCAGATTCTGTAAAGTTATTTATTTCATATTCTGTATAGTTTTTCATATTTATATCCTGTTCATATCCTGTACATAGCTTGTACTCACTACAGCCTGTACATACTTATAGTTATAGAATATTCACAACATACTTCATACCGTGTACATTATAACATACCATAATAGACCCATTTCTGTAATATACTCACATATCTATATTATTGCTAATATATATTGTAATATATCTATATCACTAAAGCACTTCTGGATGGATGCAAACTGCATTTCGTTGCCCTGTACCTGTGCATGTGCAATGACAATAAAGTTGAATTCTATTCTATTCTATGATTTCGTTTGAATTGAGCATAGTGGAAATCAAGTGCAAATCTTATAGCTAGTCTGCTGACCTAGCCTTTGGGAACAGTATTTTGCAATGTAACCAGGATATCTGATTAAACACATGGATTCATTGACCAGTCACTAAAGGCAGATAAATTCAGGCAACATGAAAAAATGTTACAATGAATAATTACATAGATTATTAAATAGATAAGCTGACCATAGATAAAGAATAAATGAATACATTTAGGTAAACACAATTTCTCTCACTCTTCACATACCTGCATGCAACCAATGCCATACTACAAGCAAAGCACATGCAAAAAGAAATGGAAGGCATGAGTCTGAATATCACATTTATGAGGCTGCATGCACCCAGCCCAGACATTGGCAACAGCTACTTACACTTTTATTTTCAGGCCAGAAAAAAAAAATGCTGAACTGAAGTTGGTACTGCAGAAGACGAAATATGGGATGAGCTATTCTGATGTGGAGTGCATCAATATTGTAAAATGAGAGCAGATGATTTTTTTTTAATTAAAATATGAGAAGCTGTTATTATTTGGCTTAGCCAAGTGTGTAAATGAATAAAAGGATTGCCTTCAAGTTAACCATTTGGAGTTTCTATTGTTCTTCTTGGCTTGACTTCCCACTTTTGCTCTCTTTCTCCACAAGTCCGACTGTCCACTTTCATCATTCTTTTTTGGTGGCACACGGCCTGTGATGTAGACTCTGTATTTCTAGTAGTTCGAAAGACAAAAAGACAATCGAACAAGAGAATCAAGACAGAAGTCTCCTGAAATTTGAAGAAAATGGATGTCCTTATTTTGAAAGTATGACTATTTGGCCTAAATAGTGCATTTACAATGTACCATGTAGGAAAAAAAAACTTTAGTTTTTTAAAGTTAGGACAACTTTTGAATTTTAATTGGAATCAAGAACCAGTTTGTGTGGAGAACTAGTAGTTCAATTCCTTGGAATTGTTAGTCTTTTTATTTATTGATCTCACTTATTGGTTCCACTTGTGCTACAATCAGCTGATGAAGAAAAAATAATACATTTAGGTAAAAGCAATCTCATGTTTGTGTGCCGGAGGAAGAAAAAAAAATGGCACAATTTACACCATGAATGTGGCTGTTACTTTAATCCTTATTACACAAAAGCGTGAGAGCACAATGGCAAAGTGCAAACTGCATCCAAAACAGAAACATCCGTATTATGGTGCTTACACAACTTTGGCTGTTTACAAGCACTTGTTGTTAAGGTGGACGGAACTGACTCAGGTGCAGACTCAGAGTTTTGAAAGAGATTGTATTTACAATTAAAGAGAAGCTCTGAGCCATCCTTAAGTAGTGGCAGGAAAACTTGGTCAACGAGCAGCAGCAGGTGGATAATCAGGACAGGTGCATAGGCCAAAGGCGGGAGCCCATAATGAGCTCCGCCCATGCAGACATGAGAACGAGGCGAGAGAGAGAGAGAGAGAGAGAGAGAGAGAGAGAGAGAGAGAGAGAGAGATAGATAAACAAACAATAACAACATGTGGCCTGGAGTGAGCCAGCCATGGAGACACAGGGGCCACGACACTACAGACAGCATGTTAACACTAAGCTAGCCAAGAACCCAGAGTGATGTTAAAGCTTAGTGAATGCTGACCTCAGCCCAGCAGTTAGACCTTAAACTTCAACAGGTAACAAAGGCAGTGACTCATATGATTCACTTATTCATGTGTCTAAAGTGGAATCACTGTGACAATTGTTTTGTGTTCATACTTGAGAGAAAGATTATATATGTGTTCTTTTTAGGATATAGATTTGTGTTGGTGTGTTGGGACTGTAGCCTTTAGGTGTATATTGTTAAATGTTAATTGTGAGACATTGCATTTAACATTGTTTTACAGACATTTGACCACATAGCATCCAATTAATTTGCTCAGATGTAATGTCTGATATCCTGCTTAGCAAGGGTGGTGATTCTCAAAGCAAAGCCAGCGAGAACCCAGAGAAGAAGTGACAAGTGATGTCAACAATGGAATCGGAATACCTTCCGATCCCTACTTTTAAATATTTCTTCAAGGCCAGTGGTATTAAACATTTAGATGGAGAATTGTTCTAAAATTTAAAGTTCTGTGAATATCTTAATCACATCTTATTTGTTTGTTTTTGACACTCCATTATATTTTATACTGCCCAAGTGACTTTGGAGTAAAAGTGAGGCCCATTTGACTAAGGCCCAAAGTGAGCATTATCCTTAAATAAAAGTAGATGGTGCAGTGGAAATGTGAATTTTCCGATCATAACTCAAAACCTCATAGATAGTGTTTAAAGTGAAGCACAAATGTGACTGCTGCACACACTCAGCCAAATGATCAGCATAATGATCCTGTTAATAAAACCTGAAACAAAACCACAGCCAAGTTTCCCATGATCAAAACCAGTTCATAACTCTATACACTGAAAAATTATTTTGGCAATTGGAAAATAGAGCATTAAGGATTAGGGTGGAGGAGACAGAATTTGCAGAAGGTTTCATACTTTTGAAAAATCTCTTTAAAAAGAAATATGTTCATCCTCGTTGGGGTTTATTTCATTGATCTTCTCATCTTGTTTAAGCCCACTGTCATTAGGATAAACTTAAATATTGTGTTTAATATTTTTTATATTAAAAAATATATTAAACATATCAGGTCCCCATAAGGAGAATCATGTGCTAACGACGGCTGTCTAAATGACTCGGGTAAAGTTTGTAGCATGCGTGTATCATATATATTAGTATATATTAGTATTTACTGGGAAAGTAAATAATAGGTAAACAGTTGACCTATAATAAAACCTGTCCATACAGCCATTGGTCTATTGAGACCAATGTCAGGTCTTTGCTAGATTTGTTCCTATTTAAGAAAATGACTTGAAATTCTTTCGTCCTCCATTTGTTCAGTTTAGTTAAATAATTTAAGGACACACTGCCAAGTTTTCGGGCAGTAGTGGTTTGGAAATAACCTTATTACCTACATTGTGCCAGTGCAACTGTGTTATCTTTGGCATTTTGCATGGATTAAGCTAATGTATAGATTGCCGTTTGGGTTCAAGTTCTTTATATTGTGCTTCATTGCTACAGTTCACATAATTTTATTTCCTGGACCATTTCCAGCTGCATCCACGGAATAAATATGCTGCAGCATCTTCGTGTACCCATTTGTCCTTAGGGAATGATTGCCAAGTAGTTTTTTAAATTTACTTTTATGTACTTTTGGACTTAAGCCACAGCTGAATACCGATAACATTTTGAGAAAAAATAACTGCATACAAAATTGAACTTAATGACACTTCATAAATAGATAGTTCAGGCAAACAACCTACATAAATGCGCATATCTGGGACCTCCCAGATATGCAGAGGGTTTCAAAACCATGTCTGTTTAACACACATTATCCTCACTTTTCCCAGGGGGAGTTTCCTGCTACATAAAGGGCAGGTCAAGGCACAGCAGGAAGGTGAAATAAATGACATGTGTATTTCACTCTTTTCACCAACCATGTCAAGACGGGTGCCATACATCATTCCACCACAGTGACATTTTAAATTGGTTACGTCAAATTAATCTGATGTATCATGGCGCCATGCTGAAGGCTCAAATTGGTTTTGTGGCCTGTTATGAGCAATGGGTATGGATTCATCAAGAGTAGCTTTTAGTTGTTGCCAGGCAAGTTCTGGCATACTTTCTTCCTATCCTTTTATAGCACAAGAAGCTACACGTATGTTAGCTTGGCATACTACATCATGTATGGATGCATGGAAAATGCAAAAAACTACTTTAACATTACCTCTTCGAAGAAACACAAATATACTCATTGAAATGTGGAAATAAGTTGAATTTTTTTTTTAATTTCTTAAGCTTTATTTTAATTTTTAAATTGGAAAACAAACAAAAACAAAGAAACAAACAGAAAGCTCACAACTATGGGACAGAGCAAGTATCAACAAATAACCACAACATGGCAGGCCATGTGACCACAGAAGCACTCCCAGGTGCACACTCTTGTATCTATGCCTTTCAAGGATAACCTCAGACATCCGAAAACCAAACACAGAAAATACAAGCATAATAATAATAATAATAATAATAATAATAATAATAATAATAATAATAATAATAATAATAATAATAATGATAATAACATTGATGATTTTAAAAATAAACAAACAAACAAACAAAGAACTAAAAAAAAGAAAAAAAAGAGTGAGCAAAACAGAAAACACAGAACACATCATGTGAACCCCTCCAACCATCCCCAACAAGTTGAATTTGGAAAACTCGACTTTATTTTGAATAATTAGCATTGCAACTATAGTCTAAGGAGCATGGAAAGAAAGCGTCTGGACTTTTTTACGTTTCCTTGAAGACGTTTCACATCTCATCTGAGAAGCTTCTTTAGTTCTCAAATGGTGAAGAGTTGCAGATTTTAAGCCCTATACAAGTCTCCCCAAGAGGGTCATGTACCCCCTATTGATCCTCTACCTAGGTGTGGGTCACAATGAGCCAAGGTTTTGGGTGAACCCACTGTGAAGTCTAGGCTAGCCTAGCCTAGACCCAGGCTTCACAATGGGTTTGCCTGAAACCTTGGCTGATAGTGACCCACACCCGTTTTCACACCTTGGCTCGTGTGATTAGGTAGAGCATCAATAGGGGGTCCATAACCCCTGGGGAAACTCCCATAGGACTTAAATCTGGGATTCTCCACCATTTGACCTTAGAACTGAAGAAGCTTCTTGGATGAGAGGTGAAACGTCTTCAAGGAAACTTCAAGAAGTCCAGATGCTTTTCTTTCCAAGCTCCTTAGATTACAATGACCTGGGTGACTGAGAACCTTCACAGGCACAACCAAGCGCTTGCTGATATGAGGGTTGTCTGATTGTTGGGGTTTTCGCTCTGTTATACTGTTAGAAAGCACCTTGAGGCTTGTGATTTGGCAGTATATAAATAGAAGAGAACTGAGCTGAACTGTATCAAAACTGGTAGAGATGAAGTTGAAAAGTTTCACATGAAAAATAAAGCACAACAATATTACATTCATTTTAGTCTGTAGGAGGGCTCCTCAGTAAATGTAGCATGGTTGACAAGCTTTTAAAATGGCACCAGACTTATTTTAATAGGAAATTTGGCCCGGGCCGCTGTAGGAATCTTTTAGGAAGAAAGTGGTTACGGGGTTTTTAGCAATCATTTAGCGAGTGTATAGCTATAATTCACAATCCCTGAATAAGATTTAAATTCCTTGCTGCATTTATTCATAAAGCAGTAGGAGATGAAGGGTTGACTTTCCCACAACATTCTCAAATCCACTGTTATACTGAGGAAACACCTGTCACCAGGAGAGAGAGGATATACACTGCTGCATATTCTACCACTACAAGCGTGTATATTCAGGCAACATGAATGCTGATCAGAAATGACACAGTTCACTGATCCCTATCAACACCTCTAGCCATGTGGAAACTACAGCCAAAAGCTGTGTGGCAGTTTAACACTTCTGAATATTCCTTGCCATTTGGGGCTGGCAGTTTATTTTTTGACAATTCCAGAAAATGTGACTGCAGGACATGTCGCGGCACGTCTGGCAGTCCAGTTATTCAGATCGATTAATACCATGTCCCTCACATAAGTCTTTAGTTTAGTTTATTTATTCATTGATTTTTGCCAAATAGGCCTCAGTATCTGGAAGCTTTAAAAATCTCACCAACTTTAATTTTCATCATGGTGACAGTGCTGGTATCCACAACTACCTGTAGTCTAATTAGTCTGTCTGTAGGCTTGGCAAGTATTTGTAAAGAGAGAAAAAAACAAAAATGTAAAGAACATTTATACCTCAAATATTTACAGGGATATTAGCTCAAATTTATCTTTGTACAAATCTCTATGAATGTGCTAAGCAATATGAAGACAACCTAAGGAAACCATTGATTTTATCTCAACAATCCATTTGGACTGCTACTAATTTAATGATGATGATCGCTGCGGCTACTACTAGTACTACTATTACAGAGATACACATCACAAGTGAAATCCACCAATGCACTCTCATTTTTAAACCTACAGCTGATCTCAGTAGTAGCTTTCAAAGATGTGAGGGTTAATTAGCTCAGTAGTATTCCAGTGGTGACTGAAGTCAATATTGTAAATAAATGTGAGGAAATTGAAATGTGTCTTCCCCGGCAGTGAATTATAGGTTCAATAGAGGAAGGTGGAGTAGTGTAATGGAGACAAAGAGGAGGGAGGGAGGAATTTGATAGGAAGCATTCTTTAGGTTTGTCTGGCTGTTTGTATGACTCTACATTATATGCCATTTTCCTATCATGTTGTTTACTTGTATGTGTCATTTAAAAATATTGTTTTAGTCTTCAAAGCAAGCCAGAGTATATACAAGTACAAGGGGTTCTATTATAGACTGTATCCTTGCTTAAAAATGCAATACAAAATAATATACTCATGGACATTAGTAGGAGTTTGTGGTTTATATTGTACTCCTGGGCAGTGGACAGTCATTGCGACTGTATACTTGCTCTCAGGCCTTGAACAAAAATCAAACATTTCAACCTGATTAAGATTGAATTAAGTGATTTACAGGTTAAAAGATGTATAGAAGGAAAATAATGGGTTGTGGGGGAAACGAAACGAAACGCTACGTCCAGATGAACAGAATCAACTTCTGGAGATTTACTTACTTGGATAATTGAGCATGCATCGAGACAAAATAATGGGTTAAATCTAAAAAAAAACTCACTGAGAAACTGATTAAACATATTTGAGGCAATTGGACATGTTTGTATCTCAAAAATACTTTTTGCCCAGTTTATTAGTGTTCAAGCTACCATCTGAAAGTGATGCAGTTATGAATCTACATATCAATATAACTAACAGGGATTTCTACTCCACATTGCAGTGTGCTTTTTATATTTATTGATTGATTGCCTGACATAAAGTCTGTCTTTGTTAACCACGATAAAAGCACATGTAGATAAACAAAAGCTTTACTCACAGAATTTGGGTAAAAATCTAGAAACCTGGACTGATGCTTTCAGC
Organism: Simochromis diagramma; assembly: GCF_900408965.1. Classification (NCBI taxonomy): domain Eukaryota; kingdom Metazoa; phylum Chordata; class Actinopteri; order Cichliformes; family Cichlidae; genus Simochromis; species Simochromis diagramma. Next base: position 5,875,601 of record NW_024386892.1, on the reverse strand, counting down.
CTCTGACTCCTTTGAACAGTATAGACTATCATAACCAGAATTCTGCTTATTCTCTCCTGGCTATAAAACAAACAAAAAACAATTCAACATAATGTCTCTGAAAACCTCTCTAGGCAAGGATTTCTCATTAACAGAGAGGGAAATATAAACTTTGTCATTTTTCATCAGTATATGTACAAGTAGAAAAGAAAGAAGCAGGGAGTTGGAAACAGAGACAGGTTGAGGTTAAGACTACAACACCCAATCCATCACACACACACGCACACGCACACACACACAGGAAGGAAAATAGGTGACACAAAGGGACTTGCCTTGAGTTATCAAAATGCTAATGCAATACAATGGACAACACTGGCTATGTTTTTTTTTTTTTTGGTAAACTGGTTCCTCACTTATGGTGTATCTGTCTGTCCGAGGCCAGTGGTGTTAAGATTGAAAAAGAGGAGAGGACAGCGGAATTGAGAGATAATACGCTCCATGTTAGCTGACCTTTTTCTTTCTCACCAGCTGACAAACAGCAGGAACAGTCTGTCAGGAGGAATCAGAGTTTGTTTGAGTCAAAATGCTGAGCAGTATGAAGACATTACTCTCCAAAATAATAATAATAATCCTGGCACAGATATTGGGAGTGAATATTGAGGGATGTGTGCATCAAAAAATAGGACATTTTGATTAAATCAAGTGATTTGTGAGTTTGATGCAAATGACTGTGAGTGTACACATCATTACACGCCTCCTGCTTAAACCAGCCTTATTCCATTATGTGAAGTACCTGCTAGAGTCCTTTAAGGTGGCACATGGCATCTGTCACACTTAGTATCCTGGCTAGAAAAAAAATGCCTTAAGCCAGCGGCCCTCAACACCCGGGCCACGGAGCAGTACCGATCCATGAGTCGTTTGGTACTGGGCCGCACGAGTAGAGGCTCAGGTGTGAAATTTATGTTTTTTATCGGTTTATATCAATATGTTTTTATAGTTTTTATCGTTAACTCTGTTTCCCTGGGTCTTTTCCTGTATGTTATGAATAAAACTTCCTTTTTTTGGTACTGGTTTTATTTTGTTGTATTTATCTGCGACACCTTAAAGGCTGGTCCGTGACAGTATTGTTCGACATAAACCGGCCCGCAAAAAAGGTTGGGGAGCGCTGCCCTAAGCTAAAACTTTCTGTATTCAAAGGACACAAACCTGGATTGACAAAGATTAATGTTTGCATTAGTATGAACTGTATTTATATGGGTTTTCCCCCTTTTCTTTATAACCAAAGATGAATTCAGAAATTTGAATTACATTAAGTTCCCTTTTATAATCGCCACCAAATATTGACAATTTTACAGCAACCTAATCACAATTGTAAACAAAAGAATAAAAGACCAACCATAAATCAATAAATTAGTGTTATTCACTTGTACTGTTAATTATTAATAAACTTTGGCGCTCTTCCATGGCGTGTTTTTTTTTTTTTTGTCCGGTCTCCCTCTTTCACCCCCAGTGAGTTGTGGCAGATGGGCCTGGTGATGCCAGTTTTCTTCCTGGTAAAAGAAGGATTTTCCTTCCCAATGTAACCAAGCGCTTGCTATAACTTTCTGTATTCAAAGGATCCAACCAATCCTAGATCAGACACGGTAATTTGAAGTTGGATGTTCCCTTTTGTTTTTGCCACATCTACCTCCATCTCATCCTATTCCTACATTCATCTTCTCTCACATTACATGTCTGGATTTTCTCTTCTAACTAATGTTTTACCAGTTAGTTACTGGTAAAACTTGAAGGGCTCAATTAGGACTCCTATCAACAAGAGTAATATTTGTAGTGTATATAAATATACATACATATATACACACATGTTTTATTTAAAAAAGGAGCACTTTCTGGCAAAAGTATTCTCAGAGTAAGTAAAGAAACTGGCTGCTTCTGATACTTTTTGATCCTCCTAAGAGGAGAAAGTTAAAAAGATGCAAAGTGGGGTGAAAGAGTTGTGAAGAATTCCATGTCCCCTTATTTGCAGTCTAATAATGTAGATTTCAGTCAGGGAGATTGCTTCTGGCCCATGATTTTTGATGCCTCTCATTTTGTCCTGATGTTTTCATTCTTGTGTTTGTCGTCAGTGTTGTGATCAGTATTTGAAATGAGCCGTTTTCAATTTCTTTGACAAATGAAAAAGGACAAAGAATTGGATTGAAAATTTGCAAAATTCACCTTCTTTTCTTTGTTTTTTGTCAGTTGTAGGAAAAACATTCTTTCTCCTTTTGTTTATTTATAATAACAGAAACATTTCTATCTACTGCACACTTCCAGAAAAAAAATATATATATTAAGATATTCATAACACAGATTTTCTTGTCTCCTTTGATAAAAAGGGTTTGAAAAACACACACATCATATCCATGTATTTAAATGAATTTTTTTTCTTAGCTTTTCAGAAGTTGATATGCTACCATTTGTAGTAGTTCTTGGATCAGAGGTTTGAGGTAATAACAAGCCACCAAAATAGTGACATAAACAACAACCACCCACACACAGAGAACCATACATACTCTACATATTCACAATCATACTGCATTTAGTTGTTAGAACAACCAGTGCAAATTGTCCATCTGTGGTTGAAGTGCAATAAAAAAAAAAAGTTATTGACAGAGACATACATCATGAAATAGAAAAAAGAAAAGTTGAATGTCCAAACTTGGGTTTAAGAGCACTTATGCAAATATTTGCATAAGTGCAATATTTGGGCTGCTACTGTGTGTGTGTGTGTGTGTGTGTGTGTGTGTGGATAATAGCAAACACTGAAATACATTTTTTGCACGCAGCAATGAATTTTGTTCACTCAAATTTAGCTTTTCCTCACTCAATATAAATTTCTCCTCAAAATGCAACACTCGCACCTGCAATTTTTTTTTTACGTGCGCTGATAATAGTGGCACAAAAATAACACCATACTATTGGCCCCCCACAGAGTTCATTCGCACCCACCGATACGAAAATGTATGCAGAGGTGTGAAATTTTAAAATGCTGAGGATGCATGCTTATAGCAGATGAGCAGAGATCAGATGAACCCTTGAGATGTTTCCCATTGATTGAACCAATTTCATGAAAGGATGGTCAATCACTCACTCTTAAGTTGCTTCATTACTTTTGTTGTCCTGGCAACTGAGCATAAAGAGCGTCTAGAAGGTATTCAAAGCAACATGGAGATTTCCATGTGATGTGCAACTACAACCTACAAAGAATTCAGTTTGGATCCTTATGGCTTTGACATTTAGGATTATTTTCTCAACTTAATTAAAGCTAATAAAGCAGACATCTTTGATTTCAGAGTAGAAAGTTCATACAAAACCTTCTTCAGTCCCAACAGAAGTAAAAACAGAACACAAAAACACATGAAACAAGCATTTGAAAACACAGGCAAACCAGCAGATGGCTAAGATAGAAATCCCCAAACCTAAAACCAAATTTGTGGAATTCCTGTTGAAAAAGCTTGCATTTACTCAACTGTGATATTACACAAGAACAAAAAAAACCCATTATTTTATTTGGTGACTTGTATGAAATGATATTATGTTATGTTAAGGCTTTAGGAAGTTGTCATTTTTCAGGCAAAACTGCTTAGGGAAATCACTGATATAGTCACATGAAAAACTGCCCCAACCCAAAACAGCAAATGTACCTGCACTTTATAGAAATTGTTTATTAAAATCCATTATGAGTGTGATTGGGACTTTTTTCCTTTTTCTAAAAATGCGCTGGTGGGATTGACTCTCCTCAGGGAAATACACCTTTTGTCGGATTTGGGCCAGGGGGCACAGTATACAGACAATTAAGATGAATATGATTCATGGTTTGTGTCGGGAGAACAAACATCATTACTGCAGGTATACCTGGTCGATCTACTCCGTTTTTTTTCAATGTCCCGCTGCTAACCAAGACCTCAAGCTAGTTAAACTCTGGCACTTGAGGCAAATACTAAGGCTACCTGAGGCAATCTAGAAGAGAAGCAGACCCATAGATTTGTTCATTCTTACCATAGATGCTTCATACCGCAAACCACTGCGGTGCATGCTTCAGGTCATTGCTTGACAATATCATGTTGTCATGGTGACCCTTATTTCTCTAAATTTCAACCTCTGTCCTGTTTTTATTTGTTAGAGGAATTGGAGCTAGAATGCCATCTTAGCATAAAATAAATAAATATGACTGTCATAAATTGCAACAACTGTAGATTTGTATTTTCTTAATAAGCCTTTTGTCACTGCTCATTCTTTTGCAAAGTCCAGTGACTAATGACTTTAGATCTATTTTGAGGAAAATGTTCTTGCACTGCACTAGAGAGACTCTGACAGCCACACTTTGCTTTGGTGAGATGGCATAATAAACCAAAGCAGAATTGACAGCCTGAACAGAGAGGCAATGTTTCATGCACAGCACGACTGCAGCACCCTACAGGAAAACGTTGAAATAAGAGAATCACCTTGCTTCTGAATAGGGGAATCTTATTAAAGGGGGGTAACATAGAGGTGAAGCAACTGTAGGAGGGAAAGCAGATGAGAGTGAGGATAAGAGAACAGGTTAGAAGAGATGGATGGAGAAAGCGTCAAAACCTAATACCCTAACGCTCTTTGAACATCTGTCTGCTTGCTCCTAAAATCAGGGAAGCAGCTGCAGCTCATATGCTGATTAGAGCTGTAATCAATCACTCATCACACTGTGTGTGTGTATGTAACCCATGAATACATATGTGCAGTTGGAGCAGTAATTAATAAGAAAATTCAGTCGGTTCAAGTTTAGGGCCAGATTTAGAAGCCTTCAGGAGCTATAATCTTTACTGGTCTCGATGGTAATACAAATGTATGATAATTTTAATCAATCTGAAAACACAAACTGATGGGAAAGTCATTTTAACAGAGACTTGATAGCTTCATCATTTTTTTCTAGATGCAATATTGACCTTGACTTTCTCTGCCTTTACAGAGTGCCTTTTATAATAATAATGGATTGGATTTATATAGCGCTTTTCAAGGCACCCAAAGCGCTTTACAATGCCACTATTCATTCACTCTAACATTCACACACTGGTGGAGGCAAGCTACGGTTGTAGCCACAGTTGCCCTGGGGCAGACTGACGGAAGCGAGGCTGCCATATCGCGCCATCGGCCCCTCTGGCCAACACCAGTAGGCGGTAGGTGAAGTGTCTTGCCCAAGGACACAACGACCAGGACAGAGAGCCCGGGGATCGAACCGGCGACCTTCCCGTTACAGATACGCTTCCCAACCCCCTGAGCCATCGTCGCCCCAAAACCTTTGTTATAGCCACCAGCAAAGCTCAGATTTGTCTTTGCTCCTGCTTTGACAATAAAATCAGGTCTGTTTGAATGAACGCAACTATTAGATTTGTGGGAAACTATATAAATGTGGTTGTGTGTTTGGTACAAGCACAGCACCTCTCCCATCTGTTCTCACAGCAGTGCATACGTCTGATTCAAAATTCTTTGTTATCATTATGTCTTCGTGTGATGAAATTGTGCCTCTCAGTGTAGAACATACAGTTTTAGAACACAGAAAAACACACAATAAATAAATGTACACAATAGGGAAAGGTCATAAACAATAGGATATGAAATAGGCAAACAATTTAAAATAATGTGTGGTAAAGCGCAGTTGTCTGGAGTTTCATAGCTATGGGGAAGAAGCTGTGTCTCAGTTCAGCGGTTCTTGTTTTTAGAGTCCTATACACTCTTTGAGAAGGCAGAGGGGTGAACGGTTTATTTCCTGAGTGGGTGGACTCTGTAGCAGCGTGGCTGCCCTTCTTCTGGATATGGTTAGCATACACTGAGTCCAGGTTTTGGAGAGGATGACCCACGATCTCCTGTGCTGTTTTCACTACTCGGGCCAAGTCCTTCCTGTCCTGTTTTTGTGCAGCTGCCATGTCAGACTGTCATACTGAGACAGAGACTGCAGTTTGCCAGCAGCTAAGAGAAAGGCCTGGCCTGCTTGAGATTCCTCAGGAAAAATAGCTTTTTGCTCAGTCTTCTTCACCAGGTGAGATGTATTCAAGGCCCAGGTCAGGTCAGCTGTGCTGTGAATATCCAGGAACTTGATGTTGTTCACCTTTTCTACCTCCTGCTGTGCCTTGCTGGACCTCATGTAGTCACAATGACCTCTTTGGTCTTGATGGTGTTCAGGACCAGATTGCTTGGATCAGATGCTGGATCTCCTCTCTTTAGTGGGTCTGGTCATTATCTGATATCAGACCCACTATACTGGTGTCATCTGCAAACCTCACAATGTTATTAGTGGAAAGAATGGATGACTGTATAGGCATGTGCCATATTTGTTCATTTGTTTTCATCAAGTAAACTCTGCCTTCAGTTGATCAAAAATGCCACAATCAGTATTCATATTTTTATGACAACTCACCTTTCTTCGTGTCTTGTCAGACACAAAAGGAGGTGGTGCTCAAGTCATACTGACAGTCAAACTGAAATGTTTTTTTCTCATTAAATAGGCACTGGCCTGTCATGATTATAAATATACTGAAAAGAATTTCATTATATCTGACAGGACCAATTGAAAGCATGCTTCATCATGCAGTAAAAATTGTTTTCAAGATTAGGTCTTTCTGTCACATCCTTGAATTGTTTTTTTTTGTTTGTTGTTTTTCAAAAAAACTGAAGTGGACAAAAAGGTTTGGGTTCCTCTGAATGATGTCTGCAGTACACACAGATACCACTGAAACACAGAAAAATGTGTTTGTCCAGTATTGATAATGCGTATGTATTCCTGAGAGGTGGCTGTGGTATTTTGCTGAAAGTATTTATATTAAGTTTGACTGTGGGTGAATTTGCCCTGAGTCATCTGCCACCAAGAAAACAATAAAGATAAGCAAGTCATGTCAGCTCTTTTTGTCAGCTCTTTTCACCTCAACATATATTTGGTTAGACACCAAAATTTACACAAGTGGCAAAGTCAGGATATTGAAGTGAGATTAACACCATACTTACATTTAGTTTAAATGGTTAAGTGTTACCAGCCGCAGTTATAAAACACTAAGATAGAAAAAAAACCCTCTAAAATATAATACTTTATATCTAGTTAGAGGAGTTTTAAAAAATTTTTTTTAGATATTACATTGATATACTTCTCAACAGTTTTTCATATTACTGTCTTCAACACCAAAGTGCATTTGTGTTTGTGGGGGGGAAAAAAACGTGTTGATGTGTGTATAAATGTAAGTTTGCACGCTACTCCAGTTTTCGTCTTTGTCTGGGAAACATATTGCCAAAGGAGACAAACAAACTCATCTCACGCTGTGCCCACATGGTAACCAGGGAACAGAAACGAAAAAGAAAAAAAATATAGAAGCCGAGACAAGAAGCTGAGCGAGGGGATGCAAACAGATGCTCAGGGATGAAGAGAATAAGGGATTGAGGTGAGGAAACAAGACTGTATACACTCACCTAGATGGATTTCAACACATTCAGTGAATGGCTCTAAGCTCTCTTGTTCAACCAAGTTATAGCTGTGTATGAATTTGCGAAAAAGACAAAAAAGCAAACAAACAAAAAAACAAACATGTGAAGTAACTTAGAATTCTGCAAAAATACCTTTTAACCAAATATCTACCGAATGTCAGGCAAGTCTAGAGGAGTCGACTCGATGTGACAAAAAAGGTCTGAGTAATCAACACTTATGCCCTGCCGGTCATTAGATACCCTACTGGGATAATAAACTGACCAAAAGAGGAGATAGAAGCCACTGGCAATAAGACAAGGAGGAGGAGGAGGAAGGCGGCCAAGGACTATTGAGTGTCAAAACCACTATCCAGGATCAAACAATAAAAATCCATGAGTCCATCAGGAAGATGGCCACAACTGATCACACGCTTAGAGAATACCTCAGGCACGAGAAGCCTGAGAAACAAGAGGAGCAAGAAGAGGAACCATCATGGGAAGAGAGGCCCCTGCATGGTATGTACCACCGGCAGAGCACTCAACCAGGTATAGAGTATGCTGAGTGCGGCCTGGAAGTCCCAAGGTCAAAATGGGAGACGCCCCTTAGGGTAGCTGAGAATGACCAAACATACTTGGTGAGTGGCTCCAGCAGATCCCAGGAAAAACACCTGAGATCTCTGTGTCATATGTACAGCAAAGATAGTAGACAAGCACCTTAAGCTCCCACAACCTCTTGTAGGGGATCCAAACTTGAAAATTAAAGGCAACTTGCGGTGCGATTTTTTTTTTTTTTTTTTTTTTTTTTTTTTTTTTTTCCAAATACTGTTCGATGTCTGGTCAAGTTATGATAAACAAATTACCTTACTACTGTTTAATGATATGCTCGTATATTGTTTTTGGGTTTTTTTTCCAGTTAAAGATCCCAAAATCCTGACTTTTAGGCATTGTCTATGAAGCTTCTTTCAGCTACACTCTAATTTAAAAGGGGTTGCCATAGCGAGTAGTGCCAGATGTTTGATGTTTTAAGCAAATGTGTAAAATGCTACACCATTTAGCCACACTTGAGGAGTTATCTATGAGTAACCTATTGAAGTGAGGTAAGTAAATCTCCAAAAGTTGATTATGGAGGCAGATGAAACCATGGTCTCGTACGATGTTACATCTCTCTTCTCTTGCGTCCCAGTCATGGAAGCATTGGAGGTAGTTCGTAAGAGATTACAGGATGACCCAAACCTCAGCAACAAGGACCACTCTCAGCATCGACCAAGTGTGTTTGCTTTTGGAACTGTGTCTTCATTCCACTTACTCCACATACAAGGGTCAGTACTACAGGCAGAAACATGGGTGTTCCATGGGTTCCCCAGTTTCACCCATCGTAGACAATTTGTACATGGAAGAAGTGGAAAAGAGGGTTTTGTTATCCTACCCTGGAACACCACCAAGTCATTGATTCAGGTATGTGGATGACACCTGGGTGAAAATCAAAACCAGGACGTGCCACAATTCACGGATCACAATAACCCAGTGGACCGACACATCAAATTCACAAGGGAGGATATGAAAAGTGGCAGGTTAGCCTTCTTAGACTGTGAGATTTCCATCAGTAATGGGGGACATCTAAAAGCTGATGTGTACTGGAAACCTACCGATATGGATCAGTATTTAAGGTTTGACTCTCATCATCCACTGGAGCACAAACTGGGTGTCATCAGGATGCTACAACACAGCGAACACCATCCCTACTGACACAGCGGCCAGGGAAGCAGAAGAACAGCACATCAAGAAGGCCCTGACTAAGGGTGGTTATCCCAGCTGGACTTTTGTCAAAGCTGGGAGGGCGCAAAAGGAAAGCTCCAGCCGATCCAGGAGAGAAGGACAAACAGTGCCTAAGCGAAAACCTGTAGTGATTCCGTATGTGTCAGGAGTATCAGAGCAGTTGCAATGCATTTCTTTCAGGATTTATACATCGGGGAAACCAAACAACCTCTGGCGAAGTGGATGAGACAACACAGAAGAGCTACCTCGTCAGGCCAGGACTCTGCAGTCTATTTACACCTACAGGCCAGTGGACACTCTTTCAATGATGAGGATGTACACATCCTGGACAGGGAGGAACGCTGGTTTGAGCACGGAGTCAAGGAGGCCATTTACATGAAAAGGGAAAGACCATCTCTGAGGGGGCCTAAAGGTACATCTTTCACCGTCTTGCAATGCTGTGATTCCAGCCATTCCCCAACTCTCTGTGAATGGTACTCATGGCCATTGATCAGTGGGCATTGATCAGTAGTTGTTGATTAATGCTCATCAGAATTTGCATAATTATGATTAAGGAACTGACCTCCCAGCCCCTTCAGTGGTTTCAGACATTATGCGAATGTACTGTTTATAAGATTGGGGAAACCTGCAGTCAGCTGAGACTGAAAAAGTCACTTGGATGAGTGACGAAACGTTTCTCCCACTAAAAACGCTACGTCCAGATGATCAGAATCAACTTTTGGAGACTATAGAAATGAGATTAATAGAAAAAAAAAATGAAATTCAGAGCAGGACTGGATAGATTTTAGGAGAGTGTGTTCCTCTCAGCCATCTGTCCTTTGAAAGGGAACCAGTCTGTTTCAAACTCTGTACTGGAGCTATGTGGTTCACTCCTGGGGCTTTTTACATGTGTATGTGTGTTTTTGTGCATTTGCATGAACACGAAAAACTGTGTCCCAACATTCATGCATGTTGTTTAATTTGTTGTCACAAAAGGACTTTAATCCCTTTCATACTATAATCCTTTTGATTCTGGCGCCTAAGTGGCACAATTTAGAAGAAAAAGTCGGCTTTGTCTCCCACAAACACTATTAAATTAACCATTGGTTCATGTCCACTTGTTTTTGAAAGCCACCATTACAAAGTGACACACACACACACACACACACACACACACACACACACACACACACAGAGAGAAGTGTTTTTCTATAGTTACGAGGACATCTGATTGAGTTAAGTCACCACAGGAGCTTTAAATCCATAATCCTGTGATCTGTGATCCAGTAATCGGATCCATGCTATGTAAATCTTCTAGCACATTCCTCTTAATGACGTCAAATCATTGTTTCTGTAGTTGCAGTTTTGAGGGCCTGTGACTCTGGAATGTTCTCAGGTATGGCATGAGGGGGATTAAGGACGACACATACAATAAGAGGGAAAAAAGAGCTGTGTTAATGTGAATAGCTGTGTGTGCTATAGTAAGTGTTGTATGTAGTACTTCATTTTTTCACACTGCAGAAACTGAAGCTTTGGCCATGTCCACACTAATAAGTTTTCATTTGAAAACGCATCTTTCTCTCTCAGTTTTGGCCTTCCATCCACACTGAGAGTTTTCGGTCAAAGAAAACCGAGCATTTTGAAAACGCTCTCCAAAGTGGATACATTTGGAAACACCGTTTTTGCGTCGCAGTGTGGACAGCGAACTCGGAGCCTTTTCGGAAACGATGACGCATTTTAGTCATGTGATTCAGTCATGTGACCAATTAAACTAAGATAGCAGAGGGCATTATACAGCAGTTGTTTTGTTTGCTCTGAATTTTGACAGTCCTATTAAAGATTAATATCAGTTTGTACATGCTCCAGGTAGCTTTTCTGCAAATTCTCACTCGCTTTTGCAACTTTGTACTTTTGTGTTACTCAGAGAAACAATTCCACCTCATCGTTAGTCCATTTAAAAAACTGTGTTTTTCCTCAACATTTTGCCGTGACCTTTAACAGAGCCGGAAAGTAAATAAACGGCAGACAGAAATGAGGCAGGTCAAATCGTCTTGAGTTTCACGCATGCGCAGTACTGGAACGTAAGCATTTTCGGACATTTCAATGTGGATGAACAACTCTATGAAAATGATAGTGTTGACGTGGAGCGTTTTCAGATGTATGTGCCATTTTCAAATTTATCCGGGCTAGTGTAGACGTAGCCTTTGAGTAACTTATGTGTAGTGCGATTGTTCCAAAATAAGAGTATGCTGACTGATCAAACACAAGAAGTCAGCATATTAGTTATGTAAGTATCAACAGAAAGTGAAGAAAGAGACAGAGGATTATAACAAAATAAAAGACCACAACACTAGGTGATGAGCAGCATGGTGTCATGGTAGTAAGGACTGTTTTTCCTCACAGCAAGAAGATCCTGAGTTCAACTCCACCTTTTGGCCTGGGCCTTTCTGTGTGGAGTTGCGCATATTTTCCCCATGATTGCATGGATTGTCTCCAGGTACTCTGGCTTACTCCCACAGTCCAAAGACATTCAATTATTGGAGTTAGGTTGATTGGTGATTCTAAATTTCCCATATGTGTGAATGTGAGTTTGATTGTCTGTCTCTCTGTGTTAGCTCTGCTGGTATTGTGTGACTACTTTTGAGTTCATTGAGCAAATTCAGAATTAGCTGCCTTCCTAAGCTACACTTTTTAATCACACCTTCATCTGGTGTTCCAAATAAATTGACATGAATACAGAAATGCCTCACTCTTCCAGCACACACTTTTAAATCCCTGCATGCCTTAATGATTCCTCAACAATAAATGGCTCCATATAAAGCACAAAAATATATATATATATTTTTAAATATATTCAATAAATATAAATGTTTTAAATACTGGCACAATTATGACTAAACTGCATGCTACAAATATAAGGAAATAAGTTTGCTAGCTTAATTTGAATATTGCCCTCCTTATATTTTGTGCCTTAAGAAAAGAATGCCCAAAAATGCATATGCAAGAGGCTAAGTCTCATAAAGCTCATCTTTCCAAGCTCTGTTACCCAATTTTCTATTTGTAAATACCAACCAGTACTTTTACATGCCGAAGCCCATTTGTTCTGGCACAGCACGTTAGTAAATCTGGCCCTAAGTTCACAAGCGCATGCAGCAGGAACATGGGCTCTGGCAGCGATATCAAAAATGGCAGCACTGCTCAGGTTAGTATAGACCCGACTGCTTTAGAAAGGCAATAAAATAAGAAAGAACAGGTCCAGGGTGACTCACACTTTGGTAAATCGTACATACACACACACATACACGCACACATGCACACACACACACACACACTACCCATCGAGCCTCCACCTCACGTCTATAGCTGACAAAATGTCCCACTCAATCATGTTGTCTTTTTTTCCCCTTCATTGTCACTGCTCTGCTACAGCATTGCAGACACAAAACACACTTAGTCTCTCTCTCATATACACACACCTTTCACTCGCTCTCCCCTCTTTTCTAACCCCCGTCATCAAAATGCAAGCAATCTCTGAATCCAGATATGACCATTTTATTCCATACAGCAATCTCATAATTCATACATCTCCAGCTAAGCTGAAAGCCGGCGTATCGAAACTACAGAAATTGCTTTGTATATTTGCATTTGGGAAAAGTTGAGGAATTGTAATTGTTTAGGCTACCATTCTAGGAAACGTACAAAGTGTCAACAGTGTTTAGACACAGAGGGGAAATGCACACAGCTAATCAGTCACTAAAGCATAAAAAGCTCTCTCTATTTTGATGCCATTTGATGATAAGAATAGGACTGTTGTTTTCTTTCTCCATTTGGGTGAAAAATGTGTCCGATTTAATGAAATTCTCCTCTCATTACCTTCTGCTATCTTGCCACTTATCTAGTCACTCAGAAATTTTTATGTTTGCTCTGTTGACAGCCATGGCCAATACTTGCACACGAAATCACGCACAAATCTGGGACGAGGGGGGGGGGTTAAGCGCATTAAAGATCCAGCATAGAAAAAGACCGTTTCATTGTGCTGTCACTGGATGTCAGGAAGACAGTCAGCTGTTAAAAAAATAAAAGAAAAATATTATAGAAGCTGACAAGAAATTTTATAATCTGTTTGGTTTGTTCTTGGGTTGATACTACAGTTGCTTTTATTCATAATATCATCGTGTTGTATGGAAGCAAAGTGTCTGTCCACTTGCTTTGAGAGCCTTCAGAGCACCAAATGGCTATTATCAATTCCAATCACTCAAAGACTACAGGTGTCATTTTGTACCTACTAGTAATCCTATATTATTGATCCTGATCACTCATGAAGAGAAAGTTAGACAAATTATGGAGGAAACCTAAGATATAAAATATATATTACATACTCCTCAATGGTTCCCTGTAAATATAAATATATAATCTACATTGAAAGCCCTCGGAAGTATCAATTTCTGATGTTTGAAAAGTAGTTTGGTCCTATCCATCACAGAAACATCCATACCAATGTGTTTGTGGCATCCAATAACTGAAACTGTGCATGACATCCAATAAAAAGTTGTGCACCAGTTGTGCACCACTCAGTGACTGCAATACCATAGATGCAGGTCTAATCAGACTGCACATTATTTTCCAGTTAACATAGCTGTTCTGCTCAACGTTTATCTACACTCTAAAAACTAAAACTGACATTTACTTAAAATTTTTGAGGCAACACTTTTACACTTAAAAATATTGAGTAGATTGGAAACCAGTCAAATCTGTTCAATATACTTGATCAATTCAATAACTAAAGCTTAAACATATTAAGTTGAAATGAATAATTGTAGTTGTTACACAAACATGAAATAATTGGGTAAATAACACTGAAATGCTTGGTCAATGTAACTGAAATATAGATGGTCAGTTAATCCAAAATTTTGTTCCATTTACTTAATATTGTAAACTGAACGTACTCAAAATTGTACTTAATATTAAATATAGTAAATGGCCTGTATTTGTATAGCACTACACTACATTTAGTCATCCTGAGTGTGTGAACGACTGAAGGATTCAAACACACCTTCAGGATGACTTAATGTAGTGTAAAGTGCTTTGGGGTCCATAGGGACTAAGTGATGGCAAACTACATTGCAGCCACAGCTACCCTGGGGCGCACTGACAGAGGTGAGACTGCCGGACACTGGCGCCACTGGGCCTTCTGACCACCACCAGTAGGCAGCAGGCAACCAGTAGGCAACCGAGACTGTTGGCGCCGGGGCTCGAACTGGCAACCCTCCGATTACAAGACGAACTGCCAAATCTTGAGCCACGATTGCCCCCTAACATTCAAATATGAATGTTATTGTACTTCACTGGTAGTCAATTACTCGTGTTTTATTTACACTTTTCAGTTGTAGATGTTGACAATAAATAATATTGATTTGAAAAATTAATGATTTTAGTACAAGGTACTGATGAGTATAGATACATATTTCTCAAATATTTTGATTAAATTTTAAACAAAAATATTAAGTACATGCAAAAAAGGTATTCTGTGAACCATATACTGGATTTTTTGTCTGAGAAATATGTAAATAAATACCTTAATTTAACACAAACACATAAGTTAACATTTTAGACATTTATTTCAACTTATCAAACTCACAAAATTACTAAAAGGATATTCATAGATTTTATCAGGCTCATCTAACTTATATTTATAGTGATATTTACTAAGCCTCTGAATTAGTTTTTAGAGTGATAAGGATTAGATAGAGTGTATCATCTAAATAACATTGTACATATCTATATTGTTGAACAATTATATTTCATTAATTCTCAATTTCTAACTACAGAGCTTGGAAACACTGAGATCTCCTTGAAAATGTCCTCTCCTGAGATTTACTTCACTTTTTCTCGAGTCCCAGGGTGCTGTGGTTTTCTAAGGGTGTGGCTTGAGTTGGAAACCACGTGGCTCTGTGATATTGTAGCCAGGCTGACAAACAGTCAGAGCTCTTTTGAGCCAACCATCCCTATAACGTTATCTAGTAATGACTTCATGAACTTCTTCACAAATAAAATTTTTATCATTAGAGAAAAAATTACCAATAATCATCCCACAGATGTAATATTATCTACAGCTACTCTTAGTACCATTGATGTTAAGTTAGACTCTTTTTCTCTAATTGATCTTTCTGAGTTAACTTCAATAATTACTTCCTCCAAACCATCAACGTGTCTTTAGACCCCATTCCTACAAAACTGCTCAAAGAAGTCCTGCCATTAATTAATTCTTCAATCTTAAATATGAACAACCTATCTCTAATAATCGGCTATGTACCACAGGCCTTCAAGCTGGCTGTAGTTAAACCTTTACTCAAAAAGCATCTCTAGACCCAGCAGTCTTAGCTAATTATAGGCCAATCTCCAACCTTCCTTTCATATCAAAAATCCTTGAAAGAGTAGTTGTCAAACAGCTAACAGATCATCTGCAGAGGAATGGTTTATTTGAAGAGTTTCAGTCAGGTTTCAGAGCTCATCACAGCACAGAAACAGCTTTAGTGAAGGTTACAAATGATCTTCTTATGGCCTCTGACAGTGGACTCATCTCTGTGCTTGTCCTGCTAGACCTCAGTGCAGCATTCGATACTGTCGACCATAATATCCTATTAGAGCGATTAGAACATGCTGTAGGTATTACAGGTACTGTGCTGCAGTGGTTTGTATCATATCTATTTAATAGACTCCAATTTGTACATGTAAATGGAGAGTCCTCTTCACACACTGAGGTTAATTATGGAGTTCCACAGGGTTCAGTGCTAGGACCAATTCTGTTTACATTATACATGCTTCCCTTAGGCAGTATCATTAGAAGACATAGCATACATTTACACTGCTATGCTGATGACACCCAGCTCTATCTGTCCATGAAGCCAGATAACACACACCAATTAGTTAAAGTGCAGGAATGTCTTAAAGACATAAAGAACTGGATGGCCGCTAACTTTCTGCTTCTTAATTCAGATCAAACTGAGGTTATTGTACTCGGCCCTGAAAAGCCTAGAAATATGGTATCCAACCAGATTCTTACTCTGGATGGCATTACCTTGGCCTCCAGTAATGCTGTGAGGAACCTTGGAGTCATTTTTGACCCGGACATGTCCTTCAATGCACATATTAAACAAATATGTAAGACTGTTTTCTTTCATTTGTGCAACATCTCTAAAGTTAGAAATATCCTGTCTCAGAGTGACGCTGAAAAACTAGTTCATGCATTTATTACTTCCAGGCTGGACGGCTGTAATTCATTATTATCAGGATGTCTAAAAAACTCACTGAAAAGCCTTCAGCTAATCCAAAACGCTGCAGCAAGAGTCCTGACAGGGACTAGAAAGAGAGCAGATTTCTCCTGTTTTGGCTTCCCTTCATTGGCTTCCTGTTAAATCCAGAATTGAATTCAAAATCCTGCTCCTCACATACAAGGTCTTAAATAATCAGGCCCCATCTTATCTTAATGACCTTGTAGTACCATATCACCCTATTAGAGCACTTCGCTCTCGCTCTGCAGGCCTACTTGTTGTTCCTAGAGTATTTAAAAGTAGAATGGGAGGCAGAGCCTTCAGTTTTCAGGCCCCTCTTCTGTGGAACCAGCTTCCAGTTTGGATTCAGGAGACAGACACTATCTCTACTTTCAAGATTAGGCTTAAAACTTTCCTTTTTGCTAAAGCATATAGTTAGGGCTGGACCAGGTGACCCTGAATCCTCCTTTAGTTATGCTGCAATAGACGTAGGCTGCCGGGGGATTCCCATGATGCATTGAGTTTTTCCTTCCCAGTCACCTTTCTCGCTCACTATGTATTAATAGACCTCTCTGCATTGAATCATATCTGTTATTAACCTCTGTCTCTCTTCCACAGCATGTCTTTATCCTGTCTTCCTTCTCTCACCCCAACTGGTCACAGCAGATGGCCCCGCCCCTCCCTGAGCCTGGTTCTGCTGGAGGTTTCTTCCTGTTAAAAGGGAGTTTTTCCTTCCCACTGTCGCCAAAGTGCTTGCTCATAGGGGGTCATATGATTGTTGGGTTTTTCTCTGTATCTATGAAGCGCCTTGAGGCGACTTTTGTTGTGATTTGGCGCTACATAAATAAAATTGAATTGAATTGAATATCAAAGTATTCACAATTTATTTGACAAGAAAATGTCTGAGTTACTTCTTGCAGGTTGTTCTACGTAATTTTGGGAGTCTTTGTTTCCAAATAGTAACTCAACTGTTTATTTCTACAGACACTTTAAATAGTCTCTGTGTTAAAAGTTTCATGAATTAATTTATATTAGAGAGAGTAGCAGCATTTTGGGCCCAGCTGCAAATTAAACAAGAGAAAACGGCTGGGGAGAGGGTGTGTCTGTCATTGCAGAGACTCTTAATTCTTTAATGTCTTCTTTTGTCCTCTCCTGGAGAGTAAATGCTTTGTTCCTGGACTTGAATAGCTCAATTTTTCACTTTGATTTGTTTTCAATGCTCCAATAAGTGCTCTCCTGAAGGTGATTAGTTTTCATTCCACAAACACATTAAGTTATCTTTTTTAGCTGCCTCTTGCAATTCTGCTGTGGTTGCACGCTTCCCAAAATGACTGTGTCAGATGTAGAATATGAATGAGCTCTACACATCCAAACATACACAGAACAGATTGTTACAAAAATTGGTGTCCTAGAACAGATGCATGCTTATGTATTATGGGTTAGTTTATTAGCTTGTCAGTCCAATTAACAACACATTTGGACACTGTGACAAATAAGGAGCCTTCTGATCTTGTTCTGGGTCTAGACAGATGGCCAGCACAGATTCATCAGGTAATGTTAAGTATTTCTATGTGTAGTCTCACCTCAGCGATGGAGTCCCTGACAGATAAAAGTCACTCTGATCATAGCAAATGTTGAAGTGAATGACTCAGACTCTGGCTGCTTCCTGTGGTGTGACTTTATAGATGAAGTAAATGAGCAGAGACCACTGATACACACTGAGACCTGAGTTTACAGTGAAGCAGAATCCATTCCTGTCTATAAGACAGAAAGGGAATAATGAATTATGAACTGTTGTCTAGGATTCTACCTATCCTAATCTTATCAGTGTTTCCTCTGAGTGTTACTCAGTTTCAGTTCATCCGTATACTGCACAGGTTTGACTGACCCCAGCTAGTCCCAGATTTGGAGCAAAGAGTGCTTTCTCTTTGTTCTTTCTTATTCATTACCATCCATTTTTTAGTCTATAGAGAGACACAAAATATGAAAGGAATATAATGCTGGATTTGGCAAGTTTACACTTCAGAATAGAGCTCAGCATCTATAGCATTCAGGGTTTAGGAGGCTAATCAAAGTTTCACCATTAAGAAGCTTATAAATTTATCAGCCACAACATTAAAACTGCTTAGTTTAAATTCTTCTCATTCTGCAAGCTCTGAAATGTTGGAGCAGATATATGGGACCATTATGGATGTTCAGCGGTGACTGGCAGCAATACATTTGCAGCAGATTCGTGGGTTCTGATGGATTATGGAATGTAACCATAAATCAGGCTTTTCTTGAGCTTCATGCTTGATCAAATTAGGATCCATGGATTTGTATCATACTCTTGTGTTTCCCGAGTTCCTGTTTTTTGTAATTTGGTAGGTGCATCATGCTCAAAAAAAGCATTTACAAGAGACAGGCAAACAATACCAAAATGGTTAGCCAATAGCCATAGACTCCCACAACATGCAGGCAGAAGAAATGAAGGAAGTGCTACGTCAAACAGAAAATACTTTTTAGCAAAGAGGAGCTGTCTGTGCTCGTGGCATACTGGGGAGCTAATGAGATGGGTGGGGAGGTGTGTGGTAGGCAGTGATGGTAAGGGAATTGAAGAGGTGGGACTCTGTGACTCTGAAAGAGATGTGCAACTGCATCCAGGGAAAACAAACAAATGAATAAACAAAGCAGAGATTAATTAATTAGTTGAAAAATATATTTGAAAAAAAAACATGTCTGCAATAAGCTTATGTAACAGAACATGAGTTTTTGTGGAATTTGTTAATTTGTTTTTCTGGTCTATCTGGGATCCTGGCAGTCCTAAATACATTGAATCTTTGAGTCTTGAATCTTGAATCTACAAAGCATTTATTGTCATGTGTGCAAGAAAAAGCAGTTCTCTGTACAGTGAAATTCTTTCTCTGCTGTCGACACGCAGATGCCGGTGCGAGCCCCAGCTCTGTCTGTCTCGGTCGTTGTGTCCTTGGGCAAGACACTTCACCTACCGCCTACTGGTGATGGCCAGAGGGGCTGATGGCGCGATATGGCAGCCTCGCTTCTGTCAGTCTGCCCAGGGCAGCTGTGGCTACAACTGTAGCTGCCTCCACCAGTGTGTGAATGTGAGAGTGAATGAATAGTGGAATTGAGAAGCGCTATATAAATACAATCCATTGTTATTATTGTTCTATGATCATAGGGTTTTGTGTTGCAACAAGATAAGTGCAGACTAATATCTGTCTGAATGCTTCTGTCAGTTTAGCAGGAAAATGACCCAAATTCAGGACAGCACAGGGAGGGAGTCCAAAATCCAAAGCCTAATTCTTAATAAGAACATGAAGCAGTGATGATTGAAAAAGAAAAAATAACTTCAGGAACAAGTACATAGAGACACTGACAGAGACTTAAGGGGAGCAAGACTATTTATACATACACAGGTAATCAAGGGACTTGGGCACAGGAGGAAAACAAAGGAACAAAGAAAGTAAAACCTAATATGAGACAAAGAAGGCAGGGAACACGAAGGAGAAGGCTCAAAATGTAAGGGATCAGATATAAACAGAGTCTAAATACCAATGTCTATATGCATGCTCAGTCATCCAGGTAGAGAAATCCCATGAAGTTGATTCTGGTCATCTGGACGTATGGTTTTAGAGGGATAAACGTTCCATCCAAGTGACTTCTGCAGCCTCAGCTGACTGCAGGTTTTCCCCAAACTTATAAACAGTACATTTGCACAATGTCTGAAACCACTGAATGAACAGGTGGAATGGGCTGTGAAGTCTGTCCTTGGTTAATAATATGATCACCAGTAGTAATTAATTTCTCGTGTAGCTAAACCTAAAGACTACAAATCTAAAGATAAATCAGGAAATGGAAAATGAGGATACACAATTTGAAAAAAAAAAAAGATTTTTGGAATAATTTGAAAATATACAATGAATCAAAACTCAACTAAAAACAAATCATAAAGTTATTGTAATTAAACCCATCCCAGAATCCAAATATTAACAAGAATGCAAAACTCAAAAAACAGACATAAAAGAAAAAAAATACAAGTATCCTCTTTACATTTAAAATCTACAGCATGTCATCAGATGTCACAAGGCAGATTGTGCCACAGTGAAAAGGTGGTACAAAAAGACAAAATGTTTCACTGGAATAGAAAGCTTTATTTATTCTTTTCTCAGAAGATTTAATCACATTGCAGGAGGGAAAACTAGAGTCACTGGTGAGGAATCCACTGAAACACAGGGAGAAGTGTGTTAGTTGTTCCAAAATACAGGAGGGAGCCATTGTGGATGTGATATGTGTTTTTCTTACTCTGTCAGCAAAGTCGCAGAGCTTGGAGGGGAGAAAGGAATCATCCAAGTAAGTGTCTAGATGTTCCAAACAGAGAAGGATCCAAGGAATTCCTGTGACAGGTGTTTCCAGAAGCAGAGAGGCAGGGAGGTGAGTGATCCAGGAAATCCAAAGCTCCGAGAACAAGCAAGCAGGTGAGTCGTTGCAGGAATGACCAGCGATCTGGGGAGCTGTGGAAGTGTGGAGACTGTGGCACAGGGAGACAAAATATTAACACTAGGAAAAAATCAAACTTGAGTTCAGACATGGAGGCCGATTTACCACCGAGAGTAGGAGATGATCTGGGGACCAGTGGAAATCCGTGCTGGCCTTAAATGCAGGACCGCTCATTGCTGCTGATGGTTTACAGGTGAGGTTGGGCCAGCACTGTCGGCACACCTTGCCCAAACAGGCAAGGCCAAAACCACGAAAACACAAGACACTTCCCCGGACCATGACACCAGATTCCTTCATGCACACACACAAACACACATAACATTACACACAGGTTTGAAGCTTGTGTCCTGTATTCTACAAAATCTGTTTTATGTTCCATTTTATCTTTCAGCACATTTTGATGACCACTCATTTGTCGACTTTATGTGATTGTGTCTTATCAATAACTCACTCTCACTCCATCCCAAGTGCTCTAGGCTCACTTCTCTCTTTTGAGATTTAAAGGCATCTGTAAGCGACATCTGAAAGACTTCTCGAGTCATTCAACAACATTACAGGCTCTTCAGTGTGAATGGGGGACATCTCTCTAAAAGAATGACCATTATTCTGATGGAAAATGTCGCCAAGAAATAGTGGCAGGAGCTGGCAGGATGCTTGACTCTGGACACATTTTGCTTCCTAGGAGGTGTGAAGATGAAAGAGAGAAGTGAGTGTAGAGATAGTATCATTACTGGCTAGTTCACCTTGAGGTGATGCGAATTCCACTATAAATCCAGAGACTGTTCTCACCTTGTCCAGGTGCTACAAACTGCTCCTCTACAGTGGTGCACAGGAATCGGGTAATGTTTGAGGAAGCTGTGTTTGAAAGGCTGGACAGGCCACTCTGTGGCTTGCCTTGAGTTATTCTGTAGTCCAACAGCTGTATTTGTCAGCTGTATTGGTACAAGTGTTACTTAGATATCTGGCGTCTTAATAGCTGTTTAAAAAGGTTACAGTGAGAAACCCCTCAACGCTAACTCACACAAAAAATCTATTATTCCATAGAATAATAGAATAAATAATCAAGAAATAACAGAGAAAACAACAACAACAACATACATTTAGCAGATTGGATACATTTTAAATTAATGAAGTTAAGGTTATGTTTAAAGCTATTAACTTTGTAGTTTTTAAATATTGGTATTGATTTTTTTTTTCTTGCCTGAATATGATTAAGGTTTTGCTTCATCTGACATCTTTGAATTTCATGTTCTAATCCACTGGTGCAATATGCCACAGTCCAATCAGGAAAAAAAGATTTATGGTTCATGGGTGATTAAATTAATTTCCTGGTCGGCACAATAACAAAAGAGAAAAGAGAAGCTGAAGCACTATGTTCAGAAGCAAAGATTCGTGAACCATGAAGTCATGAACTTTTAGAGAAATTATCTAGCAACAACAACCCAACCCAGATTTTGCATGAACTTGGACTGGACTTTAAATGGACTTCCCAACTCCAGTTTACCAATTCTGTGCAAACCCCAGTTTAAGTACATACAAGAAAAGGCAGAAGGTAATTCAAGATTCAAGGTGATTCAGTGGGTGTCATGTGTCCTACCTCCTGCATGCTTCTCATCCATCCCCCAAGGAATGTTTCCAGTAAGGAGAATGCATTACAGGGGGGCAGGATTTTACAGTAAGAGCATAGATAGATAGTTTAAAAATATATAAACATAGGTTATTTGTTGGAACTTTAAATATTTAAATAAAGATAATTAATGTTTATTTAATATTCAACTGCTTTTCACAAATAGTAGGCTAGAGTGAGGAAAGCCAATAGCTCTCTTTTTTTCCCCATGGCTGCAGTCTGTAGCTTGGTGATTATCACACTGCCAGAAATTGATTTTTTTGAATAGTAGGCAAAGCACTGCTACACTGGGCTGAGAGGTCCTGTCAATACAAATCTTATTGCTACATTGACAAAGTCATATAATTTCATTAAAAGTAGAGGACTAGAAGAATGATGCAGTTTCTCCCAACTTTGTTTTTACCCAGAACAAGAAACAAGACAGAATAAAATTAGACACCATAGCTTTGACATATTATTTGTAGCTTAATTAGCAAGAGTCTTTAGTTTTGTTTTATTTGGTACTTGAGTGTGCGTGCAGATATAAGATGATAATGATAACAATCTCACGTAATTACCTTAGGAATAAACCTAGGTTTTCAATAGTATTACCACAGACTGATTAAAAAGCTGGAGCCTTTCACAATTCAGAGATAATAAGATAGCATTTAAAATAAAATTTGTGGCTTTTTTCAGCTTGTTTTTAGTATATTATAAAAGAACTGTTAACAATTTGGGTATTGGTTTAAATAATGTAACTTTAGGTAATGCGAGAGTACCTTCATGAAGAGTATGATTTCCCCACAAATTTGTAAGTGGCGTTGCCACAGGTAGACTTCTGAAAATGGAAAAAGTAGCATCAGTGCGAGTACCAGAAGTCAAATTATTAGGAAAAAGGTGCTTTCTCAGCATCAATTCAATTCAGTTCAATTCAGTTGTATTTATACAGCGCCAAATGACAACAACAGTCGCCTCAAGGCGCTTTATATTGTAAGATAGACCCTAGAATAATACATACAGAGAAAAACCCAACAATCGTATGACCCCCTTTGAGCAAGCACTTGGTGACAGTGGGAAGGAAAAACAGGAACAGGAAGAAACCTCCAGCAGAACCAGGCTCAGGGAGGGGCGGGGCCATCTGCTGCGACCGGTTGGAGTGAATTCATGACTAGACCGAAGGCTTATAAGAACCAGTGCATAACACACAAAAACCTTTGTATCCAAAACATGACTGGCTGCAACATCAAAAGATCAATATATCAAGCTTTATTTTCTAACAGAAAATAAGTCACAGACAAATATAAAATAGGCTAACCAAGTTTGCAATGGGGTGTATGTGACTTGGGATATTCAAGAGTGCAGGTGTTTTGGAACCCAGAGAATAAAGCGGATGAAGCCACTACTGTTGCCTAATCCTTACCTTTGATAGTGAGTAACACATGAGAAACACACCTCGCTTTAAGACATAATAGCTACCCAGTGATGTCATTATTTGAAAAGGGCCCACCAGCACATTTATCAGATAGTGAAAATGTAACTGGGATGTCTCTCTGAGACTCATTTTTACATTGTGAGGCAACATGAAGGCATATCTGACTAAACACTTCCACAACCATCAGACAGAGGCAGAAGAGTCTTAAAAGCACTGCTGGAAAACTACAAGCCCTAGAGTAAAAAATCCCACTGTGAACTTCCCATCTATATTGACAATTTGTCCATTTAAGTGTGTGTGTGTGTGTGTGTGTGTGTGTGTGTGTGTGTGTGTGTGTGTGTGTGTTTATTTGATGTGTCACTGGTTGGAATACGACTTAAAACTATCACAGAAGACAACTGACAGATAAAGGAAGTGTCTGACATTAAGAAATCTTACAAGTGGCTAGAAAAAGCCAGTCTAAAGGACAGCACAGAGGCTCTGATAAGCAAAAGAGGAACCTACCTCAGCTGACAAGACACAAATTGAAGACGGTGCCCCGGAGACTATCCAACCCACAGTAACAGAATGGAAGCTGCAACTTAACCCAGTTGCACATCCCAATGTGAGACACCAACAAAAGTGATTGAAAACAACAGGTCTCAGGTGCTGTGGGACTTCAAGTGCCCACACACAAACAGCTGCTGGTCAACCAATCAAACAAAGTGGTGTTTGACAAGGGGGAAAGACTGCAGTTGTGTTAGATGTGGCGATTCCAGCGGTCAGCAACATCAGGAAGAAGGAATATATGAAAACAGAGGGATACCAGGAGCATAAGGAACAACTGGAGCATACAGTTAGGTCAATAAATATTTGGACAAAGACAACTTTTTTTCTAATTTTGATTCTGTAGATTACCACAATTTATATGAAACAACTCAGATGCAGTTGAAGTGCAGACTTTTGACTGAACAAAAAGATTAGATAAAAATGTGAGGAACTAAAGCATTTTTTAACATAATCCCTTTATTTCAGGGGCTCAGAAGTAATTGGACAAATTAAATAACGGAAAATAAAATGTTCATTTTTGATGCTCTGCCAGGTCTTTGCTGCAGTGGCTTTCAGTTGCTGTTTGCTTGTGGGCCTTTCTGTCTGAAGCTAAGTCTTCAGCAAGTGAGCTGCATGCTCAAATGGGTTACGATCAGATGACTGACTTGGCCATTCAAGAATATTCTACTTCTCTGTTTTAATAAACTCCTGACTCCATGTTTTTCATTGTCATTGTCCATCTGTATTATGAAACAGCGGCAATCAATTTGACTGTATTAGTGTGAAGTTGAGCAGACAGTATGTCTCTGAACACGTCAGAATTCATGCAGGTGCTTCTGTCTTGTGTCACATCTTCAGTAATTCAAGTTGGCTGCCAGTGTCACCATCATGCTTTATAGATCATGCGGTATCCTTTGGATCATGAGCTGTTCCATATCTTCTCCATATTTTCTTTCTTGCCAGGATGTATCACACTGTAGATTTTGGCACTCCTAATATTGTAGCAATTCTTCTATTTTTTCAGGTTAAGGATGGCTTGTTTCACCTGCATGGAGAAGTCCTTTGACCACATTTTGTCCGTTCACAGCAAAATCTTCCAACACCACACCTCAACTCAACTCCATGTCTTTTATCTGCTTAATTGATAATATATATACATACGTAACAAAGGAATTGCCCACACCTGCCCATGAAATAGCCTTTCAATTGCCCAATTACTTTTGCTCCCTTCAAAAAGAGGGTAGAACATGTAAAGCTGAAGAGCGGCTCCAGCAGATTCCAGGCACAGCATCAGAGATCTCTTTCAACAAGAGTGCCAGTCCTGTACAGTCCTAGGAACAGCTAACACACTGTGCAGAACTATCAAACTCCCAGACTTAGATGTGTATATGCATACAATTTCTGAGACTAGTTTTCAGCTTCAGCTGTCTCTTTCATCTTTCTCATGTTCAGTGTTCATTGCGAACAATATTGTACCAGTATGAGCGCTCAGCATCCATTCTCTGCAATTTGATATTTCAGTATTGATTTTCTGAATGACAGTGGTGTTAAGGATGGAAAGAACAGGCTATGTGAAACGCTACAGGGTTCAAAGTTTATGGCTATTATTTGCACCCAAGGTCTTTGCTTTTCAACAGTGATCTGACAGTTATAAGTCTGAACAATTATTCTTGGTTCCATCATGAAAATACAATCCATCCACCCATCCATCCATATTCTTCAGCTTTTCCATTTCAGGGTTGCAGCTGGGTTGGAGCCATAGACCCACAACATGTCGTCAGCCTTTCAAAGGGATAATGCAGGTCACTATGTTAATGCTCACATTGACACGTATGAGCAATTTAGAGTGACCACACATTTGGACGGTGGCAGGGAGCTGGAGTACAAAGAGAAAACACACACATGCACAAGAAAAAACACTCCACACAGATAGGCCATGGCTGGACTCGAACTCTGAACTTTCAAACCGGTTGTTTTCTGCATTTTCGGTGGAAGGTGCATGATCATCAACTTAGTTTTTGACTCTTTTATATAATAAGATGATATTGTTGTGGATGCTATCGAGGCATAAATGCAGCTCCTTTTTGTGTGTGTGTGCATATCTTGTACTATTTCTTTTTTTTTTTAAATAAAGATTTGTTTTCACAGTTTTCAGAATTTCTAGTTTTGTACAACTTTCTGTTGACATAAATATTACAGAATTACTACAGTTTGTTTTTTTCCAGTTGCTAAGGCACACTTTCTGAAATCAACTTTCTTAATGCTGCATAGAAATTCTTTAAAATTGGATGGTCATCGAATCAAAACCTTTTAGTGGTCCCCCACACTCATTTCAGAACTTGAGGGACTGATCTTTCCAAGCTGTGGCACCCAGACTGTGGAATGCACTTCCTCTATTTCCATGGTGCCTGGACTCAGTGGAGACCTTCAAAAAGCAGCTAAAGACATTTTAATTCCAAAAAGCTTTTAATTAGACCAGGGTTTTTATGATGCATTTATGGCTGTATTGTGTTTTGTTATCATTCTTGTGAAGCGCTTTGTGACATATGTCTTTGAAGAGCGCTATATAAATAAACTTTACTTACTTACGTACCTATTTTCCCTTGTATAACCATTTAACTTTCTAAAGAGCACACAAGTAATCAAAAGCAAAAGTGAGTACTACACAACTGTATCTTATAACCTGGAATGGTTACATAAAGTCAAAATTTAATAGTTCTTCTGACATTACTGTTTTGAACAACAAAATACAAAATCCACCTGCACTGTGTTAGAAATTTATTAGAGTATTCTGCATCATCATATCTTCTCTTGTTTGGATCCCGACCATTTTTTTTATCCCTGGGCAGACATTATGGGAAATACAATACCCAGATATTTCTAATCCAGCCTTGGATAGCATATGTAGAAACATCTCCAAATGTATCTGCAATGGAAATCAAAAGTTTTTCTTATCTGCAGAGTGTCTCTAATTACTTTCCCACCCATTCGGAGAATAAAAAATGATTACATTAAGGAGCAAAAACCAACAAACAATAAATAAACATATAATAAAAAAATACTTGGATTGATCACAATGGGCCCAATTTACAATTTTTTATTGGAATGTTATTTACCTGTTCCAAAAATAAGTCCACAAGCACAAATTTACTATCAGATTTATGAAAATGTGCATGTTCTCACTACACTGCACATCTTCCTGAATCAGAATCATTCTAAATCTATGGGCTCATGCTCGCTACACGCAATCTGCATACTACCACGGCCCCTTTTCTCTTCATAAGGAAACACGTTTACCTGGAGGTGGCTCATGGAGAAAGCTGTGACAATGCTGGAGAAAAATCCAGCTGAAGAAAATGAAACAGGGGGGAGGTGAATCTTTCCAAAGTATTTTTGCAGAGCTCAGGCTAAAATAACACAGGAACTGAATATTGCTTCCCCTGAGACTCTCCATGTGGCTCAGGTAACAGAAGAAAACTTTGGACATCTAAAGCTGTTTTAAAAAGGAAAAAGGCTAACAGACCATAGGAAAAAGAAGAAAACAGTTGGTGAACAAGGAACACCTGATCTATCAGCACAAGATGAGAAAGCATCCATATTCTTCAGTAAGCCAACAAAAATTGAATATATTAAAAATTAGTAAAATAAAAAAAATACATCCTTTCAATATTTTTGTGCATTTTATTATCTTAAGGTTTAATATCTTATGTATTAAACTGTAGTTCTAAACATTTCTGGCTTGTGAAGTTTAAGAAAACTGTGACTGACCAGAAGGAAATAATAATGTACTGAAAGCTAAATAATCATTCCTTTTGTGTTTAAATAAATAGACATAATCGCATCTGCTGTTCCAAAACTGTCTCTCTGTACCACACTGAATGCCTAACAGCATGATTGTCAGTAAAAAAGCCAATACAGCCCAGTCTTGGAACGAATTGTGCTCAGATTGGACAGTTATACAGCACATTATTAAAATTCACTTTTACCATTCAGCTGTGTTGTTAAAAGTATCCCTTTATGTAAGGTGAAAACTCCATGGCGCAGTGGTGTATTGGTGCCTGATGTTCCCGTATTTATGTGAGACATTAGATTCATGATGTGGATTCAGACACTACAGCAAAGATCCAAACACAAAATCAGAGACAGGTTAAAAACAAATCACAGAAGGTCAGCTGTTATTTGAACACACACACACACACACACACACACACACACACACACACACACACACACACACACACACACACACACACACACACAGATACAAACAGAATAAACACAAGCGGCATGAAGAATCAAAGTCCCTTTGCAAGAAACAAAAGAAAAACCAAAAACACATTGTGACTAATACAAACCTGAGTAATTGAAAAATCAGTGAATCGCAAAACAATCTGAGTGCAATATGGACCACATTTAGTGTCAAAGCATTCAGTAGGTGATAAATTAGGAGAATAGTTGAGTGGTCACCAAAGTTGTTAGGATTGTATGTGCACCATGCATACCGTCACATTTCTTGAAAATCAATTCAGTAATTGAAAACAAATTAAACAAATGTAAACGCCTTTTTTTTAACCATTAATCAGAATGCTAACTCAACTGACTTCCATTCCTGTCATGTCCTTCCTGTTTTTAAACATGAAACCATAGAGGAAAGGAATGTGGTGATAGTGTTACCCTTTGATGTTAATTTTATTAACTCTGAAGCTGACGTTATTGGAATAAATTACGTTTAGGGTGAATTTGTCAAAAGGTATTTCGTTGCAGGAAGAGTGGGGTGATGGCAATCCATGTCATACATCTCATGAATTTACAAACTCCCATCAGGAAAGTCACTGGCTGCTGGCTGCGAAATGAACATGAAAGAGGTCTGAGGACCGTCAGGGTCTTTTGAGGGCACATTCACACAAACAATTCCTATATGAGCCCAGCCGAGCACAACACAAGCAGACAGGCAGGGAGACAGCATTTGAATTGTAATTAGCAAAGGCCACCCAAACAGTTAGGGAAGCCTCAGAGTCATGAAAGTGGAAGCAGGATGTCCACATGATCCTTGCACTTGGGGCTATAAAACAAAGCTACAGACAAAAAAACACTGGGCTTCACTGGTAACTTTGACACATGTTAACAAGGATGGAAATGGAGCTGTATACAGCTCCCCCTGCAGCTTAGCACCATCAAAAAGTGATGAAAATTTGTTTGTTTTCCCCTCTCACATTGCAGCTAAATATGACAATAGCTGCATTATTGAAATGTATAATAGAAGCAGTAATAATATAGTTGCATGCTATAATAGCTGAATTTGTACAAGAGAGTTAAAAAACAACAACAACTGAAGACAGATTCATGCTTGTTTTTACCTGGAAGTCAGTGGATATTACAGTCAGACTCATTTCAAACCATACATAAGAGCTATTACGGACCTTATTATTTTCATTAGGAAATAGCACTGAATAACTTTTAAGTAGAGTGGATTTTTAAGATTGTTGTTTAAAAAGAAGTTGTCAGTGTTTGCAAGTAATCCTCGCCACTGCGTAGCATCAGAAGCAACCAAATTTAATTTGGCTTAATTCGTCCTAATTAAATGAATGTCTTTTTGAAAGCCTTTTAGCACTGAAGGTAAAGACTCTCAAAGCTGCCTTGAATTAAATTTTGAGAGTGGATTAATGATTTCTGTCAAAGGGAAAATGCTCCTGGGTGCTGAAAATGTTTTCTTAGAGGTCATTGGTGATCAGGAGGAAAGAGATGAAGAGCAAGAGACAAGAAAGATGGCTGAAGGGGAGGGTGAATGAGAGTCAGGTAGCTGGACAACTGCTGAGTCAAGTAAAACTAATGTTTGATATTAATATCCTGTTTATCAAATGAGATTGCCTTTCCTCCATGCTTTGGCCTCTTCTCCTCAAACAACAACGCGCTGAAACCACAGGATTCACCACTTTTCTGTTCTTCAGATCGCTTTTTTTTCTTTTCTTTTCTTTGTGCCCTCCATTCCTGCTTCACCCCCTTCCACTTCCCACACCCAGCATGCTGGTAATGCTCTTGTTCTCTGCCCAGTGCTCTGTGGGTATGTCCATTAAAGCTAGCCATGGCAGGAAGGATCATTAGCGCTGTGGTTCATTTGCTACGGCCAAGCCTCTAAATCACCTGTCAGACACCTCCAGACGTTTATACAGAGTCACAGTTCCAGCTATTAGATAGATGTGGAGCCTCTACACTGCAAGTCACTTCACAACAGTCCTTATCAAGTTTCCTCCATTAATCTTTCTTCCTTGTTTTTGTCTCTTTATGAATTATTTCCCACTTATCTCCTGCTACACAGTTCTACTTTCGGGATATATGTTAAATGTCTTAAATTTTGTATTAAAACCTTTACTACTTTTACTGAAGTTCAGCACAAACATCATCATATCGATTTGTTCGTTTTTATATCTAGCCTCTGAAATAAATGAAGCTTTATTTCTTTTTCTGTTTTCTTTTTAAATTCAGATGTTTACTGGATATTTATGAGATAATGATCTGTGTAATCCCCAGATGGATTTGTAAAACAATTTACATTTGAATTGATTGTGTTAATATTAATAAATAGCCTATTTTTGGAACCGCTAAAGCAAAATATTTCTTTTCAAGTTGATGAAGCACAAGTTTAAGCTTTTGTGTCAAAACAATTTCTCTGAAACAACAATAAATGCATCTTCATCAGTAAACATCTTTAACACTCTTACCATTAAATGAATCCACTTGCTTTTATACTCATTTGTGAAACAAAATAGCTTTTTGTTTTAAAATAAATTGTTTTGACTTCTTGAAATTCTTAAATGCTTTACAAATATATACTGATTATAGATGGAATATATGTTTTATTAGTGTAACTAAAGCTGACCACAGATGTGTGCTCCTGAAACTGTGACGCCGTTCACAACTCTGCTCACAATGATCATCTGTGTTTATGATGAGCAGCACAACATGAACACAAGTCACATGACACGGAGCCATCTGCCCCTGACCTTGGGCCTGGAGTTGTACTGCAGCTGTGTCTATTCTCACTCTGCTGTGCACATTTTTGTGACTTTAAGATGTGGCATTTGCTCTTGGTTGCGTCGTGTGAGCTGCAAAATGCTGGGTGGAGGATGATAGCTCGGTCACGACCATATTCACACCATGTCACAGCGAGGCATCAGGAATTACTTTAGCAAATCTTATATCAGTGGGATTAAAAGAAGAGACAAAAACTCAACTAAACTAAAATTCTGAATCATGCTTTTGCCAAAAAGTAAATCATATAAATAACAATGAATGTGTAAACACTATAAACTATTGTGGCCATATTAAATTGGCTATATTAAATCTAAATTTAATTTCAGCTTCTATTAAATGTTTAACACTTCCAGGGCTCTTACGAGGAATTTAAGTTAAACTTGTCATGTATTTTTATGGTGCTTCTACCTGAGAGTTTCAGCACTGATCAATATGAATTGCTACTTTAATTATTTTAGCTTACGTCTATCACAAGCCATGAGATTCAATCCTGTGAAAACCTTAGTACACCTAACCATTAAGTTACATAAAATCTTCAAAACATTGTTTTCTTTATGACTTTATCCTTCTTTCACATCACTGTGGATGAATTTTGGCTGACGCTTCCTTACAACTTTGATTCAGTTCATTGAAATTGATTTGCACTGATTGACATACAGCTTTCTTGAATCCTCAGCAGTTCAGCAGTGTTGTGGTCTGGACTTTGACTGGGTCAGTGCAACGCCTCGGTTCTTTTGTAGCCACTCTGTTGTTGGTGTGCTTGGGATCATTGTAGTGATCGCCTCACATATGATCTCACATGACAGGAATTCTTTGGCAAACAGAGATGTTCATGGTTGGCACGTTGACTGTAAGCTGCCCAGGTCCTGGGGCTGCATAACACTGAAAATCATCAGCCCTCCACTACCATGGTTGGTATGAGGTGTCTCTTGACCAGTTGTGTTTGGTTGTTGCCAAATGTGGCGCTGTGCATCAAACATCCCCACCTTTATTTCATCTGTCCAAATGAAAATGTTCCAGTTTGTTCAGCTACAGCTTTGCAAACCTAAGATGTACTGACATCTCCTTTTTAGAGATCAGAGGTTTTCTCCTGGCAATTTCAAACAAGCCACACTTTGTTTAGTCTTTTTCAAATTATATTGTCATGAACTTTAACACTTAACATTTGCTTAGAGATCATGGAGTGGTGCAGCGCTCGTGGGTTTCTTTTGGAATTGCATGGTGTCAACTTGAGGTGAATTTGCAATGACCTCCATTTTGGAGTGTTGTATTAACGTTTCAGGTGTCTTATCACATACCTGAATGCTCCAGATTAGCAAAACTGCAGATTTGCACTTATTTAAAAGTGCAACTGGCAACTGGCTGCTACTTATTCTTAATTCCCATGGAAACATATAGTGTCCCTAAAGCTTGAGTAGTTGACAAATGTATAACTGGATAGAAAGTGATAAACAGACATCTGAAAGCATACATCTACAAATGTCTACTTAAATGTCACTAGTTCTGCCTAGACACATCCTATCAAGACTGTAACAGAAAAGTGAGTCGGACAATATTTTAATATGAAAGCAACATGCAACACTGTCAGCACAAGTTATGTATGAGCAGTGCACTTTACCTATTTTTCTACATTACAAATGATCTCACATCAAAAGCAAAAGCAACATGGTATTTATATGTTAGACTGATCAAGAGATGATGTGTGGAAAATAAGAGATTCTATTTAGAGATTGTGAAACATAATTGTAGGTATGGGTTGCCATGGTTGCCTTTCAGTATGCTGGGGTATTTGTCAGTTTGTCAGCTGCTTGAGTCATTTGACCTTGAAAAATTCAAACATATTAATGTGAGACGCAATCAGGTGAGTGGGCTACATAACAGCAGCACTGTGTTCCTTAGTAAGCCTCTATTAAAAAGCCTACCTGAACAGCTAGAGAGAGGCAAAGATGAAGAAGAGAAGGAATGAAAGAAAAGTAAAGGATCCTGGTGCAGGTGAAAATGCTCTGGCTGCATGAGTGTGTGTGTGTGTGTGTGGGTGTGTGGGTGGGTGGGGGAGGGGGGGAGAGAGAGGGAGAGAGGCGTTCAAGGTGACAATTTTCTTGTCAGCAACCAGCAGAATGATTTGATTTCTGGGGAGCAATAAGCAATTCATGTATACAGATTGAGTCACTGTTTTTGAGCATCCGAAGGTTATAGCTGGAGTGTTATGACATATTTACTGAAAAAAAGTTGTGTAAGTGTGTGTGTGTCTGTTACTCCTCATGCGGGGAGGTTATTGAATTTTGGTTTTGGTTTTGCTGTTTCCTTCATTATTTTGTAAATATCACTTTTGTTATGTGTTGTGAAATTAAAGAATTTTTTTTACAGCTACAATATATCCTGCAGCATTAACATTGCATTAACAATATAATCTACAGCATTGATATTGCATTAAGATGGTTATTAACCCTTTAAAGCCGGTCGGAGCGGACACGCTCCATTTTGCGTAACTATTTTTAAATCCCGGTAGCACTGCAACCACATAAGCTAGCGCAATAATTTTTTTTGCATATGAAACCGGAGGAGATGTACTTACATCTTATGCCATCAGCTTGTCCTAGGTCACAGTTTCCTTCCACATATAGCTTTGCAAAAATTGCATAAAAAGCGCTTGCAGCAACAAAAACATAATATTCCAGAAACACGCTTTGCCGATCCGATCAGCTGTTTGTAACACTTCCTACGTCCATCAGCGTGAACTGTCGCATGTCCGCCATGACCTGGCCGAAACAGGAAGTGACGTCATTTTGCGGAAATGTAGTTTTTTACCATCAAGGCCTCATGAGCCTATACTGGTGTTTTTAAAAGTTATGTTTGACTTTATGACTTTCTGTGTCGTTTCTGGGATGCTTAGGAATCAGTCAATTAAGAAAAGTTCGGTGCGATGTCCAGGCGATCTATTGTGTAAGTGATTTGGAGCTATAGAAGGTTAAAACTGCATACACGCTTACAAAACACATATAGTACACATAATCTAGAAACAGGCCTGAGCAAAGGCCTGAAACTATTCAGCAACCTGTGGCGTTTCCCATATGGAAAAGATATATATAAATCTTATAAAGTTTGTATCTGTCTTGTGTGAAACTTGTATGAAAAGCATATAAGAGTGAAAACAGATATAAGATCCCTTGAAAAATTATATAATGAAACTTGTATGTTTTGGATACTTACTAAAACAATGTATGAAAGTAATGAAAGTGGCCACTTTCATGATTAAATCATGTAAGCCTTATATGATTTACTCATGAAAGTGGCCACTTTCATGAGTAATCACATATAAGTTTTTACCATTTCTTTTCCATATGGGTTGACTTTGCTTAGTTACAGGTGACAGGGCCTGAATTCATCGCCATATTTGGAAGAAGATGCTAGAGAGGGGAACTTCAGTGTCTACATTTATCTCCTAAAATTGATCATTGTCTATAAAAGATGCAAATAATGTTCTTAAGATGCAAATAATGTTCTTGAAAAACGCGAGAAGGGGCGTCAAACCCTGACATTATAAAAGCAATTGCTTGTGTATTCTTGGGTGGAGATCTATGCTGATTGTGTGCAGTATCCATCTCACCGCGCGTGTTCAATAAAATCATTGTTCAGAGTTCGGGACAGTGTCTTTGGTTGGTTTTGTCTGTTTCTTCCTTTGTGTTTCTGCCCCTGCGATTATCTGCTCCGCCTTAATTGTTTCCACCTGCATCTCATCACCCCATCTGTCACTGTGTGTGTATTTTCTCTCCATTCTTCACTGATGAAATACATCGGTGTTCCCTGGCTGTTCTCCTGGTTAACCTCCAGCATCTCTCCCTGCCTGTCATGTCATTTCAGTACGCCTTGGATCTCCTTTGATTTAGCTGGTTGCATGTTGTACTATTTAAATATCTCTATTTAATAATTTGATGGACTTTCTCAATGATGCAGTATGTTCGGTGGACTTTTCTCATTTTCTTCATTTCACCTCTTTGACCTGGAAATCAGTCTCAGTACATAATACTAAAGCAGTAAATGAAGAAACTTGTCAGAGGAGCTGTAATCAGTGATGTGCAGGCGTACCCTTTGTGGAAATGTTTTTACCTTCAAATGTGAAAGAGGTGAAGTATGAAGCTGGAAGATGCAATTATTGGATGACTCTTTGCATGATTAGTCCTTTCTGTCTTCCGTTGTTTCTTTTTGTGATTAAAAAGAAATTTTTTTAATGAGATCCTAAAATGCAGTCGTATAACAAATATAACACTTGTGTTTCTCTCCTCGTGTCTTTTCTTTGTGTCCTCTGCTCGCTGGTGGGAGGGACTAGGAGTCGACGAGAGGAGTTAAGTACAAGAATCGACAATGTGCGGTTTAGGAACGGGAGAATGACGCTAACATTTATCTGCTTTCCAGTCTCTCTGTTGTCGCTTAGATCTATTGCTATAAGTACAAAATGATGTACTCAGCAGACATGAATCTTGAGCTCAAATCCTGTATTGTTATGGCCCTGGGCCTCGGAGGGAGTGAGACCACCTTTTCCCTTCAAGCAAATCCAAACTGTGGCACTCCATGAAGCAATCAGTGGCTAATCGTGCTCGCCTGCCGCTACAAACGACTGGAGATCCTTCACTCAGGGCGGCTGTTTTGGAGATTGTGCAGCTTGCCCTTCCTGTCTCCCTCTGTGAACTGTGCCCGCTCAGCTCTGTTCATAGTGGTGAACTTTGCGGTTACCCTGGTGTATGGTTGAGCTTAGCCTGTTTAAAGTTGCCATTTGTTATTCTCACCTATGTTTGCCTTATGTGTTAATTGGTTGCCCAGTGGCGTGTTGAACACAGCTCTGTCGGATTTTTGTTTAACCCTTTAGAGCCGGTCGGAGCGGGCACACTCTGTTTTTAAACACTATTTTTAAATCCCGGTAGCTCTGCAACCACGTAAGCTAGCGCAATAATTTTTTTTGCATATGAAACCGGAGGAGTTATACTTACATCTTATGCCATCAGCTTGTCCTAGGTCACGGTTTCCTTCCACATAAAGCTTTGCAAAAACTGCATATAAACCACTTGCAGCAACAAAAACATAATATTCCAGAAACACGCTTTGCCGATCCGATCAGCTGTTCAGAACACTTCCTACGTTGGAATAGACGTCAGCGCGAACTTTTGCATGTCTGCCATTACCTGCCCGAAACCGGAAGTGACGTCATTTTTGCGGAAATGTAGTTTTTTTTACCATCAGGGCCTCAGGGCCTATACTGGTCTTTTTAAAAGTTATCTTTGACTTTATGACTTTCTGTGTCGTTTCTCGGATGCTTAGGACTCAAATTGCACTGCTGGAAATAGTTTATTTTGATGCATATGCTGCTTTTTTGCAAATTTGCAGTATAATATTTATTTTCGTTTTTCCTGCAGTATATGAAAATTGGTGTATTTCAAAAATAAAACTATGAAGACACTCAAAATAAATTTCCTGTGGTAGGAAACTATTTTGTGCAACTTTTTTGTATTTACAGTTTTGAGGGATAAGCCTCTTAAATTTCTCTAACTAGAAATATATGTTAAAAAAGCAAAAACGATTTTCAATTTTTTTGTAGTTTATTGCACTTTTTTGCAATTTATGTAATTACTATGCACTTAATGAATACATATTATTAAAATCTGGGCTATAATTGTTGTATTGATGTATAGCAACTTGAAATGCTCCCAAAAATGGCTCCACAGCATGTAAAAATATAATATAAGCTCTGGCGGACTTGGTTCTATGGTAGGTCTTAAAGGGTTAAAGTTTGTAATAAACCTTTTTTTTTTTTTTAACTGATTCCCCTCAGGGTGGCCTTGTTTGTGTTTGTCTCCTTAGTTATGTTGCGGCTTTTGAGCTGGGTCGTAACACCTATACAGTAGGGTATTTCATTGGATGAGCATACTGTAGTGAGACTAAACTCAGCTGCTGCAACTTCATAGACTTGCAGAGATTACAAGGACTGCCAGCCTACACAAGTGCAATATAACTAAGCCCAGTCTTATGGCCGTTTTGTCCATGGCTGAAGTTTGTATCTCTCTCCACTGATGTTTGGAGGAACTTTTAGGTCTTCATGATTTCCACATGATGTGCTGGGCATGAAGTCTGCTTGCCTTTGACTTGTTGGCTTCCAGGCTAGTCCAGTCTCTGAGGCAACCACCGTCCAGATCAGCATCCCAGGTGGTTGGAGTGGGACTGCTTAACTATAACCCTCCCCACCATTCTGTTCCAGTATCTGAGTCAGATAGCCACCAGACTGCTACAAACTCTGCCAGCCCACTGTCAGCATCAGCACCCAAATTGGCTGGCCACTGGCCGGCTAGTCTCCAGCATGTTTATGCTCCTGAGTCAACTTGCTACTTGATAGCCCTTCCTCTGTGTTAGCTGTCCTCTCGTCTGCTCACACTGAGGACAGCAGTCTTCACCTTTATTGCCTTTAGACAGCAAAGCTCTAGCCAGTTCCTTTCACTAAATCAATTAGCCTCATGTCTGTTCCGGGTTTGTTCCGATGCTTCTGCTCCCGAGTCATCTGATGCTACCACTTTTCCCAAGTTAATCGAAGCAAAGATTATATTTTGTATCACAATGGGAAGAAAGGGGGTGTGTTAGAGTGGACTCTTTGCCAATGTCAAATACTGTTTCACTCAGCAACTGGTGCAGTTGTCAGGCAGACTGGTGAGCAATACATAAACAGAGGAATGTAGAAACCAGATGGGGACACCACAAAGGACAGTTTTGATCCAGCTTGTTTTAAGTTTAACAGTTTGAGGTTTAAGCTGATCTTGATTTTAGACTACTTGCTTTGCTATTTTCAGCTTAAGTCCATGACATTTCAAAGGTGAACCGGAAAACAAAGTAAAGTAGGTCATGTCTCATGAGGCATCTTATATCAAATACATGATGGATGCCAGCCTTTGTTGTCAAAGGCCTGCATTTGTTGGATTCCTACTCATACCTATATATAAATATGGAATAGATGACTCAATTTCATTTTTGAATTAGACACTTTTTTCTCTATCAGTCACTAAGTGAACTCTTTCATGTCTCCTTTAGTAGACTACATAGGTCACCTGTTTAATAATATATTAAATATAATATAATAAACTACAATATTTATATATTGTTAGTTCCTCCTATACACTCATTCAATTATGAATTTTCAGTCTTACTTACTTGAGACCTATGCGATTGAAGTGCTGTGAGGTTGAAGCACATCACAAAGCTTGTCACAACAAATATGTTTTTCTCTGGGAATTTCTGTAGAGTTTATGTATGTAGTTAATTCACAATGACACACTGATGTGCTCATTCATGCAAACCAGTGTCCATAAAACGCATGACCACACATGTGGCTACATATTAGATTTTCACGTCTTTGATATATACTGGATAGCCGTTGCTCTCTTTCTCTTGCTGTCAGGAGTCAGGGTCTTTCCTGTGCTTCTGTTTGAAGTCTTCACTGTCATTGGGGATTTTTTTTTCTTTTTTTTCCCCTTTCTTTGGTCTTGAACAGCTTTACCTTTTATCCAGCGGTGTATGGCCACAATAGTAGCACTATGCTACTTCTGTATATAATACTTAGATCGTCTTCCTTTGTCACTGCCTTGTCTGTCCAGACGCTCCGTAATTGGTGCATTATCATCATTCACATTTAGTCAAACCCAAAATATTTTGGAAAGTAGGACATTTTTCTTAACTTTGCCCTGTGAAGTTCCAAAATCCATTAAACAGCCACTGTGCAAATGAATGTGCACACTTCATCTTATGTATCAGATTAAGGGAATTTGCAAAATATTGCAATAACTGTTCAAAGATTATGGATGTTTTTCATATTTCTGCTCAATGTAATTGTAGAACTGATTGTTTTACAGCCAGCTGTGATTTGTCTTCTAATTATTTGATGATAAATAGATCAGACACATACATACTCCGATTATGGGCATGAATGGTAATATGTGGAGCTTTTATTGATTTTGTTGAAGTGTCCTTTTTCCAGGGTGGAATGATTAACCATTAAACATTTTTAATGGCTAAAGAAAAAAGTAATGGTGCATAAGTTTGAATTGGCTACAATCTCTCTCTCTCTCTCTCTCTGATGTGTATGTGTGTGTGTGTGTGTGCGCATGCTAATATTTGGTTAATTCTCCCTTTGCAAGAATGCGCCCTGACGGTACACGTTTGGTACAAACTTCTGGCATAGCTAGATTTTTGGCCACTCTTCCAGGCAAAATTGGAAGTTGATTCATGTTGACTGATTTCTGGCACAGACACAGCTTCTAAGCATGATTTAAATTTTCAGAACTTTGGGAAGGCCATTTCAGAAGCTTAATGCTAGCATGCTGATCCATTCCAAAACCAATTTTGATGTGTGTGTGGGGGATCATTGGTCCTCATTGACTAACAGGGCCTATACACAAATATGTGGTTAAATAAATGTTTCCCATACAACAAATCAGTCATTTATCAATATTTCAGTAGATGAATTTGTTGTTTATCAGTATTTATTGTTTTCACTACATAGAGTCCTGACCTCAATGACTTTACAAAAGAAACATTGGGTAGGATATGTTATATGCTGCACAATCATTCCACTTGAAAAAGAACAGGTCAAAGAAATCATTAAAAGCCTCAAATTACCATAACACCATAATGACTGTATGTAAATGTAGCACCCCACCTGTTATACTGAGTCTAAACCCACTTGCCTCAGTTCAGACCCCCTAGGCGGGGTGTTAGGTTCGTTACAGCCTAGATACCACAATTGGTTCTGGTAAAGACAGGAATCAGGGAAACTACCAGTAAACCCTGGCCTGCAAGTTAAACTTAACCAGTAGAAAAGAAACGACCTCGGACAACTCTTTAACACAAAACGAAACTTTACTGAAGAGGCAGGAGAAATAATGTACAACACACCCCTTTATTTTAGCTCAAATGATAATCCAGTTCCTTAACCGAATGAAATATACTGTATAAATGAAATAATTCCTTTTGAAATTATATTAAACAACCCAACTTATGTTATCACCTCTTGGTAAGTGAGTCACTAATAGAGCAGGGCGATATGACCAAAAGTATTTATCACCATATACGTTTGAAAATTTGCGATAACGATATAACCAACGATATAATTTACAGTAGACAAAATACTTTACAACTCCACAACTTTTATTAGTGCAAAAAAAACATCAATGTATTTTCACTTAAACAAGCAGCTGTTTTTATGTGCATTAAAGTTATATAAAAATTTTACAGTGGAAATGCAAATTCCTTGCTGACAGTTTAATCAAAAGGCCTCTTCAGTGGAAATACATATCCTCAGCATAACCATGTATAATATCCACAAAACATAAAAAGAAGTTACACACACAATACGGTAATATTATGTTAAAGCACAGTACGTATCACTCCACGAGGCTCCTGCCTACGATAGCCGTAATGCTCCGACAATCCATCAAGCGGTGCGGCTTCGTAGCTTAGCAAAGTCGTACTAAAACATTTCACAGACGAGTGTCGTATACCACATAAAATCGTTTCGAGGTC
This sequence comes from Simochromis diagramma, assembly GCF_900408965.1. Classification (NCBI taxonomy): domain Eukaryota; kingdom Metazoa; phylum Chordata; class Actinopteri; order Cichliformes; family Cichlidae; genus Simochromis; species Simochromis diagramma. Next base: position 5,834,479 of record NW_024386892.1, on the reverse strand, counting down.
AGTAAACACAACCAGAATTCATACATAAAACACACGGGATTATAAGGGGCTCTGTCGAGTTTCAGAAAAATCAAAGAATTGATTTTAAGTGTGCCGCATTTTACAAAAAACCAGGTAATAACGACGGTCCACTAGCATGCTCTAGCAAAAATAGTGCTTTGTTGTGTATCTGATGGACAAAAGCCAAACCAGTTCCACACCACTGGAGTTGCAGCATTTTTACAAACCAATTCTGGTTCATCCGCTTCATTCAGCGAGCCACTTTCGCCCTTCTCATTCTCCGTCACCGTGCTTTTTCCGCGATGTGCATATGAAAACAAAGGCACTGCGCATGCGCGTTTTACCCATATTCTATCGCGATATTTAATTTTCTTATCGTTGCCCAACATTACACCGGTATAACCGTGAGCAGTATGATATGGCCCAGCCCCACTCACTAATATACACTCCAAAACATGCTATATAAATCCACTAAATACACCATATTCACACATGGGGCCCACACACACTCACATTCACACTTGTTGCAGGCTTGTTTGCTGCTCACGCCGGACGATGGAAAAAAATCCTCTTCTCCCCAGTAAGAGCACGAAAGTCTGACTTACAGTTCAGTTGCTCGGTAGGTCGCCGTTCACCAGTCCCACACTAAATCCACTCTCCGCACTCCCTGCGGACCGATGCTGTCTCTGCTACAGCGCGTTAGCCAGTCACTGCCCAGCTCACCGGCAGTCCATAGCGGCTGCCTCCGTGGCGCAGCCAAGCAGTCCCGGCTAACCTTTAGCCTCTGCGGTCGTAGCTGGAAACACAGTTTTTTCCACAGTGGTGCGACCGTTGGAAACAAAAAGTCACTTCACCCACATTCTGTTGCGAAGCTCTCACACAGTTAACTTTCCACTCACACACTCTTTTGTGCTAGTTAACCTCAATGAAACTGGCTGAGTCTCTCACTTTGGTTCAGCTAACCTCGTGCATCTCTCCATACCGTTCTCTTCTCCTCCTCCATTGTAACAGAAAAACAGGTCCCGTCCCATGCTACCTTCTCGAGCCTCCAGAAAATTAGAACTCTGAACAATATTTTAACTCCCTTCAGAGTTACATACCATAAAATAATACTCTATGATTAACATACTTACTGTGTTACTGTGGCGTTTAAGTCCATGGTAATTATGAGTATCTACTCCCAAATTCCCATCCGGGTTACATAAAGTTCTCTCTTGTTTGAATATGCAATCCAAAGAGTTTTTGATAAGTGATGAGTTCATCTTGAGACTGAAAAATAAGGCTTCACTCACTATTTCACCAGAAAGACAGCAGCAACAGTCTATTTGATCATATGCCAAAAAGAACCTCCAACGGTTTCCTGACAATGCTGTGACAATACTCTAGGAGGGGCAGAGGTTCTGACATACTGCCAAAAAAGCCTCAGAGCTCCTGCAAAAAAAGTGTTTTGACATCTACTTAACCTTCAAAGTTATGGCATGCTGAGATACCACTTTCAATTCCATCAATCTGAAAGTCACAAAACATTTTTTCCTCTTTTTTTCCAGAGTCAGTTTTGTATTTTAGTTTCAGTATATTCTATGCGGGGATCATGAAGTCTGCATATTATTTGCATGCACCTGTGCTTGACTGAGGAGGTGAAATGACCCCCTGCATAATCAAGATCAATCAATTACCCAAATTTTCTCATTTCAAGTGTGCAGGTGTTATAGGTATTGATCTGCACAGTCTGCATGTGTGTCAACTGTGTGTATGTGTCTGTGTGTGTGAGACAGAGAGCATTTATGGAGCCAAATACTGTGGAGATTTAATACAAATTAAGCAGATGATTCATTTTGTCAGATAAGTACAGAGAAACAAGCAGACAAAACAACAACTCTTGTTACATCCCATGGCACAGTATTTTGCGTGGTAGTCTTAATTTCACAGCCAATTAAGTCTAGAGGTGCAAAGCCTTTGGAAATAGGATTCAAATCTGGGCTTTTATTTGACCATTCCTGATCTTACACCGCCCACTCGCTTCCCACTCACTTTAAAAACAATGTATTTATCTTTATTCATATATTGCTTGTGTTCTGATGATCATTATCCTTTTGACATGTCCTCTTATAGTCCAATATTAACTGTCACAGAACTGATACTGCCATACAGGACAAATGATATAAGATTTTTTTTAATACGATTTTTCTCCTGAAAAGCTGCCTTTATCCTTTATCTGTCAAGGGTACATCATTCAGTTAGTTCAGTTTATTTCAGCAAGTTATATTTTATTGATATAAAGTCAAATCACAACAACAGGTACTTTATATAAGGTAAAGATATCATACAGTTAAAGAGAAACCCCCAAAATCAGATGATCCACTATGAGCATGCACCCAGTGACAGTGGGAAGGAAAACTCTCTCTAAACAGGAAGAAACCTCTGGCAGAACCAGGCACAAGGAGGGGCAGCCATCTGCCACGACTGGTTGGAGCTAAGGGGAGGGAGACGGTACAAAAGCCACATTGTGGAAGAGAGACAGAGATTAATTATTACTAATGATTAAATGCAATGTAGTGTAAGAACAGACAGTGAAAAAAAAAAAAAAAAAAAAAGAAGAACCACTCAGTGCATCATGAGAAACATCCAGCAGCCTAGGCCTATTGCAGCATAATCAAAGGATGGTTCAGAGTCAACTGTTTCAGCACTAACTATAACCTTAATCAAAAAGGGAAGTTTTGAGTATCTTTAACGGAAAGGATCACACATCCAAACTACAATCTGATTTGTCCAGAAGAGGGGCCTGAGGTCTAGCATCACACGCACAGAAATGAGTCTTGAGTTTTCACTCCTAAGTGAAATTCTTCAAATAAACCATTCCTCTACAGGTGATCAATTAAGTGTCTTACGACTACTCTTTCAAGACTTTTTGAAATCAGAGGAAGGCTGGAGATTGGTCTACAAATAGCTAGGTCAAGTGATGGCTTTTTAAATAATGGTTTATTTATCGCTACTTCACAAGGCCTCTTCTTGGGTTTTGGTTTAGACCCAGGTGTCATCCACATATCTGTACCAAAGGCTAGGTGATATCCCTTTGAAAGAGCCAAGAGCTTTACTTTCCACTTCCTCCATATAAAGGTTGGCTACAATGGGTGACACCGTGCACAAATCGGATCAGGGTAAAGTTTGGTTCATGTATAAAAATGAAAAGTGAGACCACATAGAAGGACACTATGGTTTCTGGATCCAGTGAAAGTTTACAGATCTTGTTTGTGGTCAGTAGAGTTCATTAAGGTGATGGGGCGTTCTCGAAAGGGGATCTGGGATGATGGCGAGGCTCTTATAGGGTATAGCATGCCTTGGGTAATGGCAGTTGTATGTAGACTTTTGACAGCTTTTTCCCTTTCAGGTTGTTGTAGGCAACTGATGACTTTCTTTTTTTAGTTGCTTGTGGGGTCTCGCCTTAAGGCTTCGTAGGTATTGCTGTCACTGAAGAGTGATTTTGGTGATAATCAGTTGAGTTTAGAACAGCGGTGCACTTCTTCTTGTCAGCTGGTCAGCTCTTTCCTCAGGGATGTGATGGCCTTCTTTTCTTGAGATTGGACGGAGGAAATCTTGCAGTGAAGATGGTACCTGAAACCTTCATCCTGATTTGCTCTGCTCAAGGTTGTGTTAGTTTAGCAATTCTTACCGCTGATTCCATGGCTGTGATGAGATCCATTATGAGATGCAGACAATCCATATTGTCAGGGAGCATAGAACTCAGTATATCTTTCAGTTTCTTGTTCAGTCAGCTTTTTTCACTTACTATGTGTTTATATACCTCTCTTCATTTAATTATTAGTTACTATTAATCTCTGTCTCTCTTCTACATTGTCATTATTCCGTCTTCCTTTCCTCACCCCGACTGGTCATGGCCGACCGTCCCTGATCCTGGTTGTGCTGGAGGCTTTCTGCTGGACATTTTTCCTTCCCACTGTCGTCAAAGCACTTCCTCATGTGGGGTCATCTGATTGTTGAGATTTTGCCCGTTTTCTTTGTATTTTGTAGGGTCTTTATATTACAATATAAAGCACCTTGAGGCAACTGTTGTTGTGATTTGGCTCAATATAAATAAAACTGAATTGAACTGAACTAAATTGAACTTAATCACATGGAGAGCATAAAAGCAACTTCTGAGTAAAAGGATAAGCCAGATGCATTTCACTATAGATGTACTCCAAAATAAGATCAATTATTTTATCAATTATATAAGAACATTTGGACAAGCACAGGAAAACACCACAACCAAAGACAACAGAGAACGTCGGTGAACCTGAAAAAGATGTGCTTGCCAAAGGGCTCAATTTTGCCATTGTTAAACCTTCAGTATAAAGTCTTTAATTTGCTCCAGCTTGTTTTAACATTGTTATTGTAGCAGTAAGGGAAGATGGGACTCATCTGGGAGATTTACACCGAAGGAGAGAGAGGGGCGAGAAAGCAAGAGAGAGCAAGAGAAAGAGAGGGAGGGAGACATTTGCACATTTGACAGGAGCACAATTTACAATGTAACACACACACAGATTAAGCACACTTCAGGGCACAGACAATCCCTTAACACCCCTATCTGACCACAGCAGGATTTGTCTGTATTCTGAATAAACACAAAAACTGGGTGGAAGCCAAATAAACTACACAGACCTCACAATAAAACCAAAACAGGCAGTTGGGGATAATGAGAAATGGGCTTATGTAAAACGTGATCAATGAAGAAATTCCTTCAAAGTTGCAGTAAACTATACATATAGTCTGAATCTAGCTCATTAAAATCACTTTAGAATGCTAAGTGTAAAGAAGCGTGCACAGAATTTTCTATTTAGTCCGGCCGCATTAGTGGTTTTGTATGGTCACCCTATAATGTTAATGGCATATAAGACAAGGTATCATATATTTTTAATCATACACTGTCATCCTATGACAGTTGTGAAAGGGTCCAAACTAATCCCCCCAAAAAGAAGAAGAAGATAAAAACTTACATGGAAGCTAAGAGAAAAAAAAAAGACTTGTGATTAGCAAAACAATTAACAAAATTCTCTGGGCATTGTCTTGTAACAGATAACCTAATGAAGATATGATGCCACAGCATCTCTGAGAAAATATGCACCCCCAAAAGGCTATCAAACACAGTAATAAGCCCTTTTAAAACCAATATTCTGGCAACCCCTTTCCTCCACTTGATTCTAAGTCATTATGGGGAGTAATGAGTTTGGGAGAGTGTGTGTGTATGAAGACACAAATAAAAAAAATGTGTCTGTGTATGCACAAGTACTCCTGTGTGCATGTTATATGCTGCTTGTAATTGCAGAGATATTTTTAATACCTTCTCTCTCTGGGCCAGCTGGATGTTTCAGAGTCAGCGGGATAGGAGAAGGTGGAAATATGGCAGAAGAGGGAAACGTGTGGCAAGAGGACTGAGCAGACCTTTACTGTGTGCTTTCTGTACAATCCTTATCTCCTCAGTGCAGGGTCTGCTTCATGGAACCAAGCTCTTGTAACTATGCTAATGTAAATGTCACTGAGCTGGGTGGGGACACTAATACTCTCATCCCAGACAGGATGTGCTTAATGTATTTTATTACTGCCTGTATGTTCAGGGACGGAGACTCAGTGTAGACTTAATTGGTGATATGGCAGTTTACCTAGGTTTTTCCCTGAACAAGTCAACTCACGGTAAGCCTCTATGTAAGTGATTGAACATGGATACGCACACACACTCTTTATACCTTTTGATCCCTCTATCAAATGCAAAACTACTTCACTGGCATTAATATAATGTATTCATTGAATACATAAATTCTATAAGTACCAGATGAGAAATTTAAAAATGAAAAAATAAAAAATCCGTACATCCTTTTCTATTGTGCCTTTCTAGTTCAGGGTTGCAGGAGACTGGAGCCTATATAAGCTGTCATATGATGAGAGGCGGGGTAAACCCTGGACATGTTGCCAGTCTGTTGCTGGGCTAACACAGGGAGACAGATAACCATTCACACGGATATTCACACCTATGGGCAATTTAAAATCACCAGTTAACTGCATGTGCACATATTGCATACTAGCCTACACTGCTCCAAAACTGACATCTTCATAGTCACCTGAACTTTTGCAGGTGTCCACTCGAACTAACCAAATGCCTTCTGGAGAAAAGTTTGATGGTCAGGTGAGACATTGAGCTATTTGGTCAGACAAAAGGTAAAGGTGAGGCCTTAAGACCTATGACCAATATACCATATGTGAAGTGCGGTGGTCACATGCCTCTCTGTTTTGCTGCCACTGGTACTTTGTATATTGTGCAAAGTGGATGGAGTAAGGAGGGATTCCTCCAAATTCTTCAACTTTACCTTAAGCCAACAGCTAGACAGTTGAAATATAGACACAACTGGGTGTTCCAAGAGGACAAGGGTCCTCATTATTAATATGTGCATGAAAGCGTTCTTATCCTGTTCAAAAAACAAGTACATATGCAAAGTTACTACTGGATTTCTTAAATATTTGTGGAGAAAGTAAGAAAGCAAAACAGGGGAAAACCCAGCTAAAGAAACTGAAACAAATATCCAAACTAGAGGCCAGAAAAACCACAGTTTTTCAAAGTTTTTCCACTGGAGTGAATAGGTTTAAAAAAAAATAATACTACTTCTAGAAGTAGTATCAAAACAAATTTTCAATAGTCTTTAAATCGAATCACAGATTCAGGTTATTGAGGAAATAAACATTCACACCTTCATATCAACCATGTGTCCACTTCAACCATGCAATCATTCATAAATGTGACTCCTACCAGTTATTACATACTGAGTTACGCCAATATTGTATCCTGCATGTCATGCTCATAGAGAGGTGAGGGTACAATGTATCTGGTACTCGAAGAACATGAGACTTGCGAAGCCAAATGAAGGCACAGAATGAAAATACCCACTGATCAAGAGGCAATTAGTAATTTCCAAGCTGTTTGCCTGATTTGCCGTGAAGAATTTTGCTGTGGGAGAGCTGAGCTCACAGAAAGCTTTGTGCGGCTGCCATGTTTCAACAAACCAAATCACTCACTAGATACTTCTGTGACTGCAGCTGGCTGCTTTTGGCTTTCAGATGAATGTTGTCAAGAGTGAGTTGTAAACCTTAATGCGATGTTGCTTTTATCAGTGTTCCTGAATTCACGCTTGATTTGTGTCGTCCACTGTGAAGCTTTCTGCCTAAAACCAATGTTCAACTTCCAATCAGCGCTCAGTATGCATCCATAGAGTCACAGTATGTCATTGTCAAGTGAATTAACTTAGTTCTTCATGGTGAAGCATGTAGCTTAACCGGGGTGCATGCTTAAAGAAGTAAAGGTCGAGAGATCTTAAGCTTTTAACCATTTTTATAGCTCAAACATTCATTTCAAAACTATGTCATTATTCTAGTCAAGACATTTAGCTCATTCTTTAAGTAAACTCTGCCATATCTATTGCACATAACAAGTTGACATTTTAATAAAGCTATTAAATCTGGAACTAACACAAGGATATTAAGAGAAAGGTATATCAAAAGAATCATGTGTCTTTTTTTAAACCTCAGTTTTAAATCCAGTATGTGATCCTTTTAACTCTTCCAGTGGGACACTGGGCATTGAAGCAATGCTGGACACTATGAGAAAGACGAAGATGTGTGAAGGGATTTCGGAAGCAGTGACAGCAGGTGAGAAGAGAAGAACACAAAGAATGCACTTCCTTGCCTCTTCAGCCTGCATGACAGAAGCTTTCATACTGTTTGTTTTTGGCTAATGGAAACAGTGTAGGTGAGATACAAGTGGAGTTCTGCTGTTTAGTGGATATGCAGACACTGCAGGTGCACAGCAGCAATTCAGAACATTAGAAAAAGCAATTTTATATCAATAGAAGCTGCCAAGTGTTCTATTTCTATCACTTTGGTTTAGACATTTGTTGTTTTATGTCAAATTGTTCTGTCTTTCACCCAGAACAGTTTGGTTTCAAATGTCAGGACAAGTTAAATCAGCATCAGAGTGTGATGTTGCACTAAAAAAGAGCAATTCTCCACCAGGCCAATTATGTAAACTGCTGTAATATTGTAGATTTGCCAGTAGCCATGAGCCTTTTTATTGTTCAGACTTATATTGTACTTTAGAGAGTAATGAATTAAAAGAGAGAAAAAACTGCAGAGATCCTGCCAGAGAAGTTTAAGTTTTGAGGTGAAACATTTCACACAGTGAAGATTAAATACGTAATGTCACAGGCTGTGGAAATAGTAAATAGCATTGCACAGGGTGAGGTAAATCTAACATTACTGTCTAAGACCAATTTCCAAGTTCTTTGAGAATCTATTTCCACTGTGTCCTGGTTTCAAGTTAATCTGCACTGGCTTCGAAAGGCAGTATGCTTTTACTTACCAGGTTTTTAAAAATTGCACACACACACAAACAGAAATAGAGAGAGCGAGAGAGAGAGTTGTTATTTCATCTTTAGCTGTCTATAGGGAGGAATTAGCAATTTCTAAATCCAAAATAAATGCACTTATCTGTTAGCATCTTAATAATAAAACTGGGGAGCTGTAGCGCACAGAAGGAACCAAACAATCATAGGGAGAAAACCACGTTACTCTTCTAGTTTGCCCAAACAAAACTGACTTGAAGAAAATTAACAAGATTTCAGGTTTCTGAACAGCACTATGTCTTAAAATCTGAAACCGGACATGCTTTAGTGCCTTCGACAAGTGAGAGCAATACTTGGAACATATTCTATACTTTATAATACACGAAACCAATAGCATGTGTAATCATTTCTGTAAAAAATCAATGATAAATTGTCAGGCTAAGAGCAACGGAGACAACTGGAATTTCAAAACAGACTTCAAGAGCATCTCACTGCCTAAAAAAACCTTCTTATATCAGCTCGACTTTCCTTATTACATAGGAAAGAGGGAATAAAAAAATACTATTAATATTGATTATTCAATATTAATACAATTCGTTATCAAAGCTTCATCCATTGAGTAATCCCCCAGCACTTCCCAAACCCATCTATTCTTTGAAAAAGAGAATATTTACATACTGTATTTCTTCAAATATCCACATATAGAAAGAAATCTGTCTGCAGGCAAAATGAAATAGAGAAGGGGCGAGATAAAGAGAGTGTGAAAGTGTCGGACAGAAAAAAAGTGTCAAAAAAATTTTTCTGAGTATGTTATCGCAGAGTTTCTCCAGCTCTGGAGAGACAGGAAGCACTGAACCTTTTATTTCACAAAAGCTTTAGCTGTATATTCTGCTATGCATACATAATCAAATGCATAAGCCACCTGTGTTAGAGTACAGTTAGTATATAAAAGCAGAAGTTAAAAAAAACAAGTCCTAGAAACATAAAAGAGCAACACGTGCCATGGCACATTTCCATAAGCATATCACAGTGGAAAGAGGACTATTCAACTACACCTTGTCTAACAACCTACAGCCATGAATAAAAATATTACATTTTCCTAGATATTGAAGCAGAGAGTAAGGTCTGTAAATGTTAGTATCATCAAAAGTATGAGGAAGGAGAAGATTATTGAAAATAAAGAAATAAACAAACAAAACATATTCTTGTGTTGTTGTTAATTGTGCCAACAGTGTGTTGTTCTAATTTTGTCAACCAAATCCCTACATTATAATATTTTCTGTGTCAGCCAAAGTATGACTTTTAGATGGAAAATTGGTCTTTTTTCCCCAGATCTACAAATCTATTTTATCCTCATAACCTTTAAAGTTTACAGCCAAACGTTTTTAGTTAGTTTTATAGAATTTGAGATAAATTTAAAAAAATATTTTGCTTACACATGCAGAGATAAAACATAAAAAACAAATAAATCATCGAAGGTTCTTCTTAGCAATCCACTATTTTTAATTCTCTACTTGAAAGATTGGCTGAGGCCATGTTTGAGTTAAGAACTGATGATAACTGTCAAGAATCAAGGGATTCTATATATACTCCCTATACTGAGTGCTGATGTTAGTGCCAAACTTTGACTGCTATGGCTTAGTTGCATGGCAGATATGTATGGGAAAGAATCTCCATGCCCTTCTTTTGTGGTTGTCTCCTTTTAATGATAATCACTGTATGCATTGTGTGTGTATGTGTGTGTGTGTGTGTGTGTGTGTGTGTGTGTGTGTGTGTGTGTGTGTGTATGTGTGTGTGTGTGTGTAAATGTGTAGCTAAATGTGCTGGCACTCCTGCTGTTGCTGCTGTGTGTGAAAGAGTGTGTAGCGCAGTGTGTGCCACCGGTGTGCTTGGTCAGCAGTCCTGCTGCTATCCCATTAACTCTGCTGCTGCAGGGCATGCTGGTGCGACCCAGAGGACCCTGGGTAACAGCAGGCCCTACTGAAGTCATTTCCATTCAACCAGCTCACTCCTACTAGTACACTGCTGCACTGTTTTGTATTTGTGTGTGTGCTTGTGTGTGTGTGTGTGTGTGTGTACCAGACTACTAAAATGGAGAGATTGGGTGGATATTGAACTGAGAGGCACAGAATAAATATTGGAAGATTAAAAAAACAAACTGCAGTGTTATGAAATTTAAACGCAGATGGAGAATTAACAATACAAGCTACTGACTGAATAATTAAGGAAAAGAGAAGCATAAGTAGATACAGGGAACAGTAATGATACCTGTCTCAAGAAAAACATTGTTGAAGCCTGAAGAGTGAGTGTGCAAGCACTGTTTGTTTTGTAACATGGAGGAGGAGTAGGATGAGGAGGTAAAGCAGAAGGAGGATGAACATTAGCTATTTATCTGCCAAAAATGTAAACAGATCTCAGAAAGACATTGCTTTCTACTGCAACAGCATATATATAAAACTGTTAACTGTGGGTGGAACTGAAATGCAAATTTGTTACATGTATTTTATTTTATAGTCTTTTTTCTTTTGCCTATTTCCAGTTCAGGTAATGAACACTTTTTCATCAGGTTAACCTGAATTTTTCTAAATACACAGTGTGTCTACTCGTGCATGTGCACGCACGCATTTTCAAAACATTTAGACATGTTTTGCACATGATTCAATCTGACAGTGAAAACATGCTGTCACCCATGTAGTGGCTTGTTTAACAAACATGGCCGAACAGTAGGTATTCGAAAAATCAAGTTCATTCATCCCTGAATTTTCATCATCCAAAGAGACTAATTGTTCCCTCACATGCATGGTAGGGCTCAGTGGCTAACCTTCTCTACCCCCTAAACCGGAACACCACAGAGTATCTATTAAGTGTCCCATCTTAACAGAGTATAAGGCTCAAAGTGGATCTAAAGTACAAAACTTGCTGTGCAGTCCACCTACATATTACACTTGCAAGAACTGCTTGACTGTGGAACCCATGTGATTAAGCTCCAGGCCTCTAGTTTTTGTGCTGATGTTAATATTTGAGGAATTTTGAACCGCTGTTGGTAACTTTTGCACACTACCAGCCTCAGCAACAACCTTCATGACCCCACTTTGTAACTGGTAACTCCGGTCTGCGACTCCATAGCCGAGGTTCCTAAATACTTCTAATTTATAGTAATATGAGTTTTGCAATATGCTATTTAGACTTTTTTCTTGCAATATAATTTTGACTTTTTTCTTGTAAAATAAAATTTCAACTGTAATCCCTGGTATGGGTTCGCTATTGTTTTATTATTTGTACTTCATGGTCTGAGTTATAGATGATTTTAGGTTTATTAATTTCCCTTCCTGTTCATTCTTTGTGTCAGTCCTGTCTGTCTTGTTCTTTAGTTCAGTTGTTGAGTCTCTCTTCCTGTTTTATTTGGCTAAGTTTTGTTCTCTGTGTCTTGTGTTGAGTTTAACTTCCTGTGTCTCGTTATTCCTGATTTGTTCCTGGTGTGTCTGCCGCCTGTTTGCCCCTCACCTCATTATCTTGTTTATAAATTGTCTTTGTTGCAATCTCATCTTGTTTCCCTTTTCTCTTGCTTTTGTCACTAGTCCCTGTACCTGCAATTCTGATGGACTTTTTTCCATCTTCAGTAGAGTTGTTTCCATGTGATCCTGCCTTTGAGTCTGCATTTGGGGTCCTCATTCACTATCCAACCTGACATGATTAAATCCTTGATTTTAAATACCTGTGATAATCAAACTATAAACACCTGAACTCAAAGATTAAGAGGTGTGGCCCAAGACGTGTCCCTTAGCAAGCTTCTGGCATAATTCTAGCAGCATATTTGATCATTGGTAGAGTTCATTTTAAATTAGTGGTGAAATATGAGTTCTAAACAAATTCAATGGCAATGGCAGGGTTTTCCTGAGGGGATACTACCACCTATAGATAGTTGCTTATTTAGTCCTGAGATGTTGTCATGAAAATTGCATTAACAAAACAAAAAACTTACCCCCCCCCCCCCCCCCACACACACACACACACACACACACACACACACACACACACACACACACACACACACACACACACAACAACAACAAAACAACAGTTTTGTAGTTCCTCTTATTTTGACTGAAGAAGTACTGATGCAGCAGAAGTTTAATAAGTCATTGCTTATTCATATTTTTTTTTTTTCACATAAAGATTATTTCTTTTTCCATGTTGGACCGTTTAATAAACAAAAAAAGATTTATGACTCTAAACCAGTCATGATTTCGTCCCTCCTATTAAAGTGAGCATGTACAAATAGTTTTGATTTCATAACAAAATGCTGGCTAATATCATTGATACCAAAACTAGATGACTACAACCTCTCCAAAAAAAGTAACAATAATAATAAAATTAAAAAATGAATTTAAAAAAAATGTGAATTTCACAGTGTGTCTTTTGTTTTTTCCCTCACACCCAACTGGTCACAGCAGAAAGTTGCCCCTCCCTGAATGTGGTTGTGCTGGAGGTTTCTTCCTGTTAAAATTGAGTTTTTCCTCAACACTGTCACCAAGTGCTTGCTCATAAAGGGGGTTGCCGTTTTTAATAAAGAGAGATGATTTGTGATGACTTAATGGCATTTATGGAGCAATAAAATTAAATTAAGATATATGGCAATTAGACGCAAGTTACTCATTGTAGCAGAACAGTATTCCAGCAGTCATAGAAATCACAGGGAACCCCCATCCCCTGAAAAAAGAGCAATCTTACAACGGCAGGGAAGTTCAATTCTATAGAATATAAAAGCACATAAATCTTAGAGGAAGAATATCCAGAGGCAAAAAATATAAGTATGACATAGTAAGGAAATGAAACTGAGGGAAGGGTCGGGGAGCAAAGAGGAAAGAGAGAACAGAGAGTCTGCGATAGGGCAGAGAACTGGCAGAGATCAGGCGAGAGAAGAGAGTGAACCTTCAGTAATGATTGAGAGTAGCTGGAAGCCATGAGAGAGAGGAAGGCACATGTCTTAAGGCTCAAGGGGAGTTGGAGGGAACTAAAGAGAGCAGAGATCCTGTGATGAGGCTGAGAGTTGATAGACGTCAGGAGATGTTTGATGAGGTTCAAGGGGCCAAGGGTCAAAGTTTCCCACGTGTTTCTCCTATTTTTTTGTCCATAGTCTGCATCTAAGACATGTATAGAAGTGTGTATGGTGGAATGAATGATGATTAGATGTTTTTAGATGTGTGTATTTAATGCGTAACTTTTATTCACTGTGAAGCTGTTTATACCTGTGTTTGGTGCTATGCAAATTATTATTGTTGTTGTTGACAGACAAGAGAGAGGGCCTGCATGAAACCTAAACAACCTAATTAGGCTTTACCAACAGAGCAGAGGAAACCAAGGAACCACAGATATTTTTAAAAAGAAGGGGTTTATGATAGAAATACAAAGTATTTAAATTGAGCTCAAATTTGAACAACAGTAGTAGTAATACTTATCACAGATTTTTCTGCAAAACCATCATTCTTTCTTTTGATACTTTATCTATAATTTCTAAAAAAAAAAAAATACTGAGGACTTCATTGTGTTTTATTGCTCCTTTGATTCAAACTCTCCAGAACTTATCAATGTCTACTAATGGTACATAGTTTAACGATAGCTATAGCAATAACTTTTATAGTTCTTCAGCCAGGAACAAGTGCACAAAGGTGAAGATGTCCATGCAAAGTGTGGCATACATTAGAGTTAGTTTTAATCTGGCCCGACTTGTACTTTTATTAGTGTGTGTGTGTGTGTGTGTGTCACTACATGCCATTGATTTATGTAATAGTTTCTTTCAGTCTTGCATTCTCGTCTTTAAGAAATGCTTTTCAATGGATTAGGGCATCTCGGTATTTTTGGCAAAGCTGTTTCTCAGTACAGCCTGCTTGTTTGGAATGCTGCAGGATGCCCATTTTCAAACACACATTTTGTCCTTAAACAGTACTACAAGGCTCTAAATATTTAGATTTATTTGATTTTTTCCTCTGTTTTCTTTACAGGTGTACTTGTACCTGGATGTGTGAGTATTCTTTAAACACAACTGTTTAAAGAATGGTTGTCGTAAGGTTATATAGATGTTACTTAAAGTTTAAGAAAGTTCAATTTGGTTATTCTTTTCATTTCATACAAGGACAGGGATTCAAAGAGAAAAAAAAAGGTTTGTGAATGATAAAAGATCAATAACCACTTTTCTTAAATACAGTCTCTAAAGGTGGACACTGCATCACTGTGGGCTGCTGAATTCTATCTTTGTGAGTCAGTTGTGTGTGGTGAGAGCACCTGAGTTTTGGCCAAAGCAAACTACAGCTGTAGTGCATTTAAAACGAGGCACAATCAAGGCGAGTACATCGATTCAAGTTTAGCCTGTAACATATCACATCAAAGTCCAAGAATAGTTTGTCATAATTAAGCAAATATAAGTTATGATTTAAAGTTTTAATGAATACTAATATGAAGTTGTGCTGCTCATTAAGTTATTGATTTGTCAGTAAGATGGAGAATTTCCCAGCCTCTATTTCATTTCACATCATCATCACAAATAAACTCTGAGCTGCTACATATTACAATAACTTTTTTCTCATATGTTTACAATACTCATCAGGGGACACATTCTTTTGGTTGATGCCTGATGCAGTAAGCTTTCTTTTCCACAAGACAACCTTGTCTGATTTTATTGTCAGTCTAGGTCTGCTAGACTTTCTAGTATCTAGATGTCTTGTGATAGTATAACACAGAGAACTCAAAGGTAATTTAAGTTTCTCTCAGTCTTTCATGCCTCAAAGTAATAACAGCTTGCCTTTCGTCTGTCAAAAGCTGGTACTTACCTGTCTCCCTGACTGCTGAGAAGATTCAAACTTTGATCTTAAGGACCAAGCAGCTAGTAAGTTCTCATGTAAAAGTGAGTTGGTGCCTGTAAGTGCACAGGTTGTCTAATTTCTATTCAAGCACAGATAGTTAAGAATGACTTAATTGCATTTTCTGAAAAAAGAAAAGCACAGGGATACATTTGTGGGGATAGAAAGCAGCATTTTAAGGTAAATATACCTTTTGAAAATAGAGTCTGTAAAAGAGTATTCAAAATGTATGTTTTGGTCATAATGGACTGAAACATATGAGGTCCGGTATTCCTCCAGAAGGATTATACCAGGGTTGCAGTTGAATTATAAGTAGCTACTGATTTTCTTCTTTGCTCACTTTGCCATGTTGGATGCCATTCTAGAATTTTTGTAACTATACAGATCAAGATGATCAAGAAACTGACCTCATTGCCCACAGTTCATCAGTGGTGCTAGTTTCAGTCATTATGCAAATGTACTGTTTATTAGGTTGGGAAAACCTGCAGTCAGCTGAGTCTGAAGAAGTCACTTGAATGAGTGACGAAAAGTTTCTCCCATTGAGAACACAAAGTCCAGATGAACAGAATAAACTGTTTGGGTAACTGTACAGAGTTGCCACTTCCTCTTTGGATTTACTGCCACTTGTATTTTCCTTATTATAAAACAACCGTGCAACACCAAATGTGGATTTATCACGACCGGTGTAACGGAGGATGTCACTTTAAGAGAGACAGACTTGACCACCTGAACTATGAATGCCAGGGTGATAAGGTGCTGACTCCATGAATCCACAATCTCAACAGGGTTGTCAGATAAGAACAGATGGCTTATCTACAAAATCCACTGCCACTCAGGTATCTGCCGTTCACTCATTTATTGAACAAGAATCAGGGTTGCACATCAATAATGTGAGTGAGTGGAGTATAGTAATATGCTGTATGCCATGTGGTGAAATGATGGTGTGCCTTCCCGCTGATTGGCTAATCGGCAGCTGTATGCTGATATATTTACTCGGCAGATCTGGCTCCGTTCGTCAGTACAGCCGACTGGCTTGCCTTTTGTACAACAGGTGCTTTGGAGCTTAGACTCTCTCCTCTTTTGCTCTTTATCTTGCCTCTCCGCCATCCTTGTTTATATATCTGTGTGTGCCAGCGTACTGATTTTTTCACAGTGGTGGGACTCATTCAGTGTTCCCACCTTTGGTCTCCGAGCACCTGCTGACGGTCACAAACCTGTTCTTAATTCCTCGGCTCCAGTACTTGTTGTCTTGCTCCTTTAACCAGTGTGGAGAATCCTGTAAGTGATGAGCAAACAATGTTTAGAGAGTGAGTCTCGAAGGAGAAAACTATTGACAACAATCACAAGCACATGGAAGTTGGGATTTTATAATTACTGTGGACTTTATCTTGAACTGTTGTTGCGTTATTCAATTGTTAATAAAATCACCGTCCCGTTTTGGAGAGTTTGCACCTGAGTCATGACAGCTTCACTAATGTAGACGGGCTGCAGACTTGAATATGCAACACAATTTTTCTTTCTAAAATATTATGTTGAATCTTTAAATGTAGTGAAGCCATATTCTTATTGCATGCACTCTATCCTAACAATGCTCTATCAGGTAACATTAACTCATAGTGTTTGGTAATTATTTTGATCAGAGAAGTTTGATTAAGCACTCTCTGGTAGCAGATTAAAGATACATGAATATGAATGATTCATGTTACAAAGTCATACTATACCTATTATACGTCACAAACTGTTTGACATATAATATTTTAACATAAAACCAGTACTTTCACTTTCTGGTGAAGACAGGTCTTTTTTTGTATATTTTTACAGTATATCCCTGTGAAATGCCAGAGGAGCATTTCAAAAGATTTGCTCTCTCTTTGTCTCTCTCGTGCTCACATTGACGTCAATGCTGAGACCTACTCTTTTGGGTCAGGGGCAGGCTTTGAATCTGTTCTAACATAAGCTGTGATTGAAATAAAATGAAATGTCTGAGAAGTGAGTGTAGCTTCTGGCCAGATAAAGCAAGTCCCTATTTCTCCAACAGTGATATAAGTGCATTTCGAAGTATTGAGGATAAAGGTTATCAACAAATCCTCCCACAGTGCAGAAAGTCGGCAGTCTGTCCTTTAAAAATCGCTAATACCTGATGATATCCCATATTCCTTTTAAAAGAGTGTTTAGCATCTCTGTGTGTGTGTGTGTGTGTGTGTGTGTGTGTGTGTGTATACAGAGAGAGAGAGACAAGCAGAAGAAGATGGCCATAGTGACACCGAATGACAGCAACATCAAGAGGAACACGAGAAGCTGAAGAAGTACCAAGGGCTCAGAGAAAAGCCCAAGAAGAAGTGGAGGGTGAAGGTAACAAGTGGTAATCAGAGGTGCGGTGACTCCCAAGCTAGGCGAGTGGCTCCAGCAGATCCCAGGAATAACATCAGAGATCTCTGTCCAGAAGAGCGCAGTCCTAGGAACAGCTAAGGTACTGTGGACCCTCAAACTCCCAGGCCTCTGGTAGAGGATCCGAGCTTGAAGGATAAACTGCCCACAAATAAGGGAAAATGTGATTTGGACTTCTGATGTGAGTCTAAATGTAAGAGGTGTGTTTCTAAGCCATCAGGTTGTGTGTTCTGCCAGATGATGGGTGGACTATTCATGGATAGATGAACTATTTGACACAAAATGTGTCAAATCACTCACTGACCTAAAATTGTCTGCTATTCAAAGTAATTGCATTTTTCATATGACAGAAAGGAAGGAAGGTCAGGAAAGAAACAAACAATCAGAGTTCAGAGAGAATCAAAATCATCAAGGAAAGCCAGAGAGGCAGTGCATTTCTATTAAAGAATGTCAAGTGATTCTTTCATCTTTATTCACAGGTTATTACAGCTCTAATTTTATTTCCCCCAAAGTAATTTTTTTAAAATGAACTTTTATTTTATTTATATAGCCCCACATCACAAAAACAGGCACCTCAAGGTGCTTAATATTGTAAAGACCCTATAATAATACAGAGAAAGCCCAGCAATCAGACAACCCCCTATGAGGAAGCATTTTGGCGACAGTGGAGAGAAGAAGCTCTCTTTGAACAGGAAGAAACCTCTGGTAGAACCAGGCTCAAGGAGAGGGGCAGCCATCTGCCATGACTGGTTGGGGGTGAGGAAAGAGGGACAAGCAAAACACATTCTGTGGAAGAGAGCCAGATTAAACATAACTCATAATTAAATGCAGCGCACATGCATAAACACATGGATAGTAAAAAGGGGTTAGTGAAGAGGGGTAAGAGAAGGAGAAACAGTGCATCATGGGAAGCCCCAGCAGCCCTAAGTCTATTGCAGCCTAACTAAAGGTGGATTCTGGGTCACCTGATCCAGCCCAAACTATACGTTTTGTCAAAAACAGAAGAGGGGTGTTAAAGCTGAAGGTGCTGCCTCTCATGCTACTTTATATCCTAGAAACCACAAGTAAGCTAGCAGTCTGAGAGGGAAGACCTTCTGTGTGAGGTGAAGGATTTTAAATTTGATTTTGATTTTAACAGGGAGCCAGTGAAGAGAAGCCAATACAGGAGTAATATGCTCTCTTTTTCTAGTCCCTATCAGTACTTTTGCTGCAGCTTTTTGAATCAACTGAAGGCTTTTCAGGGACATTCTGTTAACAACAAATTCCAGTAGTCCAGCCTAGAAGTAATAAATGCATGAACTAGTTTTTCAGCATCACTCTGAGACAGGATATTTCTAACTTTAGAGATATAGTGCAAATAGAAGAAATGCATGTTAAATACATGCATTGAAGGACATATTCTAATCAAAAAATATTCTAAGAGTTCTCCCAGTGTTACTGGAAGCCAAGGCAATGCCATCCAGAGAAAGGATCTGGTTAGATACCATATTTATAAGTTTTTTAAGGCCAAGTACAAAAACTTCAGTTTTCTCTGAATTTAGAAACAGAAAGTTGGAGTTCATCCAGGTCTTTATGTCCCTAAGATATTCCTGCAGTTTAACTAATAGGTGTGTGTTATCTGGGTTTGATGATAGATAAAGCTGGGCATCATCTGAATGTGATAAAATTGTCAATAAAATTTGGCCTAGCATGGAACCCTGTGGAACTCCATAATTAACCTTAGCTCGTGAAGAGGACCCTCCATTTACATGTACAAACTGGAGTCTATTAGACAGATATAATTCCCCATGGGTACCTTTACTGTATTAAAATATTATGGTTAACGGTATCAAATGCCGCACTGAGGTCTAGTAGGACAAGCACAGAGATGAGTCCACTGTCAGAGGCCATAAGAAGATCATTGGTAACCTTCATGAGAGCTGCGTCTATACTGTGAGGGGCTCTGAAACCTGACTGAAACTCTTCAAATAAGCCATTCCTCTGCAGATAATCTGTTAGTTGTTTTGCTCTCTCAAGAATTCTTGAGATGAAAGAAAGGTTGGAGATTGGCCTATGATTTACTAAGACAGCTGGGTCAAGTGTTGTTTTTTAGGTGACAATTTAACTACTGCCAGCTTGAAGGCCTGTGGTACTTAGCTGATTAACAGAGATAGGTTGATCATAAGACTAAATATTGGTAGTATTTCTTTGAGCAGTCTTGTCCTGGCTACAGTACTGAGGGGAAACCTAGGGTTGTTTATAAAGCAGCAAACTGTAACAAGCTTACGTGTTATCTGCTTAAAGGTGCACGTTTGAGTGTTATACCAGGAAGACAAGTACTTCTGATCTGAGGCCTTCTTTTTGCAATGAACTACAGTATCCAGAGTCGCATGCAATGAAGATGTAAAATATTAGCAAGATAAATGACCTCCGTGAGATCCAAGATCAGGTAGGTGCTCTGCACTAGGTTTAGTATCAAACAAACAGAAATGCATATTGTTTATCATAGTTTGTATGTCTCACTAGTATTCTAAGAAATTAAATTACACATTTAAGAATTTTGTGATACATAACTTAGAAATGGTTTAGTGCTAATCCAGAAATAATGTGCAATTCATGTAGCAAAGCAGACAGTGAGGGTATTGGTCTCTGACTGGATGGCATTCAATATATTTGCACATAGATGTCCAGATTTTGTGTTACTTATCAGTAAATTAAGGCTCAATAGAGCAATAGTCACCCACTGCAACCTACTGTTGAATGAGTCCGACGAAGTCCCTTATTCAGAAAAGGTCATCGCCGTGCCACACAGCTCTGCATGTTTGATTTGGCAGATTTTTAAACCAGATCATCTTGCTGACACAGTCCCCAGTCCCCATTGCGTCTCCACTATGACCTAAACAATAATCCAACCTTACCTTTACTTTCTTATGTATCAAGCTGAAAATGTAAAAGAGTCTAAACTAACATTTACAGCTAACCTGTTCAACTACATTCACATTAGTCACATTAGGACACCTTTCCAGTTCAATGGGATGGGGAAAATAAAGAATTTATTTTGCATACACATTATGTACAGTTTGACAGTTTTTGTTTTGTTTGTTTGACCTTTGGTATGTCATCAGAGACAGGGGATATCCTTAATATTATCATCTTAAGCACACAGCTCTGAGTGTGAGCACAGCAGCCCTGCTGTTCAAACTCTCTGATTTGAGAGGCAAAATCATAAGAAGCTAGCTTAAGTGGAGGGTGGTCTAAAGGAGGGAGGGAGCTGAAATGGCTTGTTTCAGACAGAAGATAAATTGAGGGGTTGAACAACAATCTTTTTTATCTGGAATCGTGCAAAGGCACAGTTCAGAAATTTTAGATATGGAGCTCAAAATATGAATAATAGATTCTGTTTGACCTAAGAGGAACTCTCTACTCATGCTGGTTTGGTAAGCAAGCTGGGAGATGATGACAAGCTACTTGTACTAAACACAGTCTCTCTCTCTCTCTCTCACACACACACACACACACACACACACACACACACACACACACACACACACACACACACACACACACACAGAGCGAGAAGCCTTCATTACTTATAGAGCTTCTTGACATGTCAGCCCCAAAGACCTGAGGCCAACCTCTTCCCTGCACAATCCTGTCATGGCGGATGGCGGAGCAGTCAAAGGTCATAAATCTACAGGCGCCTAGTGACACGTGACATTATGACTGACTATAAAAGGCCCCGTCCCTTTTACTGCTATCTCTAACACTCTTTTCCACTGTCAACCCTTCGATTTGTATTTCCTCTCAGTAATGAATCCAGCAACTCTACTCTGAGACGTGAAAATTTCAACTTTCAGTACATTCATTAAATAGGATTGAAATCCAGACATGAAAGCAGGCGTACAAGGGCATGATCCAATAACACTAAATGGTAATATGGATCTCAGCTATGGCACCTTATCAGCCTGGTAAAATGCAGTCCAATCATGATCTAAAATTACAAAATCACCCCGTGTCTCAGTGATGTTTTTAAACTCCAACACAAACCTGACAGTTTCACAGCTTTACATAAATGCCCAGCAACGATTTCACTGCATTTGCTCTTATGAACCCGCACCACTACAACAATGTGTGTGGGTATTTTCACACACGCAAACATTCGCACACTAATTTGCATCGAGCCAACATCATTTATTTGTATGTGTGCTTTCGTCTCCATACTTTGTGTACAAATATGAGATGAGTATTTACAATAACAATGCTGTCATTGCATCAGTGTATGACTGTGTGTGTGTGTGCCTCTGTGAATTTGGTTTGATATTTTTGCATCTCTGTGTTACAGAATTTTGCTAAAGTGGTAACTCCCTGGAAAAGGGGTTGTCGACTGTCAGTCAGCTGTCAGCCGCAGGTAGAACATGAGGTGAATGTTAAAGTCTGTGAGCAGCAAAACATTCAGAACAAGACAGGTGCTGGAAATATAGGAGACAGAGGGTAATAGTCAGAACTGGGATTGAAAAAGGGAGCTGTTAATTGGCTGGAATTCAATATCTCCTCCCCATGTATAGTTCTGTACCTATGTGTTTAACCTACAATCACTCGTTATGTGGTCAATTATGAATCATCGAAAATCATTGAATCATTGGTCGTGTCCAAATTCATGGGCTGCATCCTGCTGAGGACCCGGCCTTCACGGTCTACATGGGCCGGGTCCTCAGAAGGTCGGGTAGGCCGTAAGTAAACGGCTGAGGAAATTGGACAGTCCAGCCTTCTGATTAGCGTCACCGCTGTCTCGGTGGAGTTTAATAAACTCAGCCGTCTGCTCCTTGCTGTCTAAAATATAACAGGACACTGGCGTAAATTCTCAACTGTCTCATACTTCTGTTTAATCAGTTTTCTGTTTGACGTTTATTCAGCTGTGTAAAAACCAAGGAGGAACCCACCCGGGGGATTAATAAAGTTTTATTTTATCTAATCTAATCTACTAACTTTAATCTCAGCCAAACCGATTTACTCACGAACAAACAAAACACTGCATAAAGCCCAACAATAACATTTTTAGGTTGTCTAAGTGAATTATATATTACGTTTAATCTGAGTAGCGAAAGTCCGCGGTGATCTGAAAATGATGTGCCGGGAGTTGTGCCGTTCTCGGCGGCTTCAGTGACCCTCGAGCTCTCGGCTAGCTATCGAGCTGGTAAGTAACAAATGTCTCCGAAAATGTCGAAGCACTTTTGCAAATATGCGATATCTTGATAAACCGAGCAGAAATTTAATGTTTACACAGCTACTTTCTCGCCTGAAAATATGTTAAAAGCTTATTTTGTGACCCAGAGCCAGATGAAGTGTTTACTGACAATTGACAGTGATAGCAGACAACATCATCACTATTCCAATCGATCCTCTCCACACAGACAAGCATAATCACGCTCGATTATCACTAAATCAAATTTAACACACGTTTGTAATGACGCTAATTCAGTTTACAATAGGGTTCATTCGCTCAGTCAGCAGGTGGCAGTATCCTCGTACACTGGGGAGTAAACTGCCATTAAACGAACAGAAGAAGAAGAAAACCCCTGCACATGCGTGGTACGGATCGGAGAGTCCTGATCCGTAACTATCTTTTTATTTTTCGTTTTTGTCTGCATTATATTAAATGTTTCATTATTGAAAACATTTTAAGAGATACTTATTATTCTTAACATCTTAACAGATACTCTGACCTGTAACTATCGTAAAACGCTTCGACCGGAAGTAAACACCTTTTGCGCATGCGGGGTACCGATCGGGTTTCCGGTACGGATCGGGTAGTGACAGACGCATTTGTCTGCTGCATTCGGAAGAGTCTACGAATTTGGACAGCCTTCGGCGCGTCGCTGTGACGTAATCGGTCTACAAATGCGCCCTTAGGAGGATGCAGCCCTGAATGTGTCTGTCCTGAATTAAACAGGAAGCAAAGATCAACTGTGTCTGAACACTGAAAGGTAAAGAGCACGATGAGGGGAAAGTTTGAAGGAATGGTCTAAAAAAAAGTCTAAATAAATAAATTATAGAAATTAAGTCTGTTCTGAACTTAAATTGATTCTGGTGAATTCTTGGTACTGTCACTGTACTTGATAAATTAGAGAAGTAAAAAGAAGACATGATCAGCACGACAGTACGCCACATTCAGCAAAGCTAAATAGAGAGTTTTAACGTTTACCGTGTGTCTCAAGGCTTAAAACCATAATTGGATTCCGAACTCCTGAGAACCACCATTAAATAATTTCTTCAAAAAGTAATTTTCATCTGATTTTTTTTTCATATTTTAAGTAAGATTTGACAAAACAAGTATTTAAACGTAATATTTACAGGTTTTATCATTTTTATCAGTGATTTAGATCATTTCATTACCGACCGTAAATGAAAAATACACATTAGAATGAACACACTCTACAACAAATCACACATCTAAAAATGTAATTACTGCAGAAAAATGGCTTTGGTTGCTTAAAAATAAAGATAGTACAAAACATAGTGTTGTGGAGTCCACTATTTATTTGCTCTGGTTAGTTCAACTATCGTTACTCCGCTGCTCAGAACAGCCAGCATCTCACCTGGTTTCCCAGCCGTTCAGTCACACTGTGACATTTTCTTCTCCAGCGCAAAATCCCATCCTCAGCCTGCCAGTAATTAGTCACCTTTTATCTAACTACAGTCTCCTACAAATGTTTTTAACAAACACAACTAGTTCTCGCTCATGTGTGTAAATAATTTTATTGCTAGGCAACCTGGCATGCAGCAATAGGGGTTATACATTCATTTCTATGGGGTCTAATGACCCCCTTGCCAGTTCTAATGTTAATAACATTATTTTTATCTTCAGAAACCTGGTAGTGACGGATAAATGTGAGTTAGCAGTATGGGAGAGTTGGAGCTCTTGCCTACACCGAAATAAATAAGTTGACTAATTTGTTCTATAAACATGACACTTAATGATAATAAGCTAATAATCTTGTGTGCAATATTTTGTGGGTTCTCCTTCTTTTTTGAATGTCAAGGCACATTAGTAAGAAAATTTGTCTCCTTTAATATACCTATGTGTTGCCTGTGCACATGCATATAGCTTCACATAAATGTTTGCTTTAGCACAGTCGCATACATGATTTTTTTTCTCATTATAGTGGTAAAAACAAGATTTTTAGTTCCTGTAACATCAGTTCGAGTTCAAATGTGTTTATTTCTTGGTATGCTTGTTAGTGTGCAAAAGGCGAATGAGTGGGTAGAAGAAGGCTTGTATATAGGCTTGTGTGGTTTTTTTTTTTATGGGAAGGATGCTGTTTTTCATTTTCTGACTATGACTAGGTGCCTCTCTGCTGCTTTCCAGTCTCCTCATCAAATTGATCTGCCTGAATGTTTGCTATACTGAATGTCCTCTTTCCCCTTAGGAGAGCAGGTCCTGTTCACAGACTGATTTTTTTTCGTACTCCTTCTCCTCTCCATCTTTCTTACGAATGCCATCAGGTGTCCCAAAGGAGAAAAACAAAGAGAGATAAATTTGGGATATAGACGAGTCAATATTGACACCATGATGCTTTTGTTCCATTGCGCATATCATATCAACTGAATACTGACAAGAAGAACTGCGAATGATCATATCCAATCAGATAATTAAATCTGAATTCCCAACACTGCATGAAATCCATCTCCTCTGTGTTAACCTTGTACTCAACTCTCCCTAAAGTTACTCTTGTTTATATGCTTTAATGCTGCTGGAGGAATGAAACAAAGCCTTCAGAAATGTTTTGAAGTGGAAATTGGTTATTCCAAACTGATACTCGGCAGATTTTAGATTTTTAAAATGTAAGCAATTGTACAGTGAGGTGCAGATATAATCTGTGTAACTGTGACATCCCTGCTGGATATGACTGCAAGTTGCACTCATGTAATCCGTAGGTTTTACATGCTTGGGAATCAATATTTTTATGTCTGCAGTGAAAAAAGCACAAAACAGCAAGGTTGGCAGCCATAAATATATTTTGGCTTTTCATCATAGTGCCCTCCCACTCCCTCTGCCAATCTACTGCATTAGACTCATTAGAACAGGTCCCCAGATCCTCCTTATCTTTTATACTGAAGGATGCAAAAGGAAAATCCTTTTTTCCTGATTACTGGCACTATTTAAATTTAATGATGCCACCATTAAATCACTTAACATGTAGCAGGGTTAGGGTTAGGCTAGGGTTACAGTGTCTGACATAGTGATGACATTTCCATGTAAGCTGCTGTTTTATCCACCCCACTTGAAATGAAAAGCAGAATTGAACTCCAATGGGGATAACTATTACTGTGTGAAATTTGCAACACAGTCTGAAGGCAGTTTGTGAAAAAGTAAAAATTTCTTTTTCTTATTTATTCATATCAATGAATAATAACTAAATAATGCTTCATTAATATGGAGCTAGTGGGATAAGTCATATTAACCTTAGATGTTGCAGTTTGAAAAGGAACCAGCCTTTTTTGTGTGTTACTTTAATTCAATGTTTTATTTTCATTTACTTGCAGTGGGTGTAAAAGCCTACGCATTTTGTTTGAGCAAAATGTATTAGAGCCTCATCTGTAAATGAAGTGTAAAGTTTTTAACCTTTACATGTTTATCCCTCAACCCTGAACATGTAACCACTATGTTACCGATGAGACAGGTTGGCTTTTTATCATATATACATGTTTTGGATATTAGAAAGGAAAAAAATAGGCATATTTATTCAAAGCTTCAGTTTGTGAATTTTTTAAGCACATACCCATGTTTTAAAGACAAAAACCAAAGTTATGCAGTTGAATCAAAGGTATAAATGTGCTTTGGTATTCAAATTTCTCAGATGTTAAAATGCTGCTGGTATCACACCGGATTCTGTATAAAATCTTCAGGGACTAAAGAATACCTGCTGTAACCATACCTCTTTTGTGAGAACTTTGCAAACAGTGAAGCTGTAAAAGCAAGAGATAAAGACAAAACCAGGCAACCTGCTGCAACAAAGGAAGCATGCAGAGACAATGAGGTAGGGTAGTAGTTTTCCCACACACTGCTCCTGCAGTGGCTTAATATCTGATAAAGAAGTAATGACTCAGTAAAATATGATGTGTCATGTTGTTCATGTCAGATTATATGCAACCAATTATTATTATTATTATTAGTAGTAGTAGCAGTGGTATCACTATCATGCTTCTAATTTTCTCTATTAATCTTTAAAGTAAATATTTCTTGACTTTCACTATCACCTTTGTCCACTCCAGCACAGTTTAACAAGACATGGTGCCTTGTTATCTCAGTTGTCCTTCTACATTGAAGAAATACTTTTCACTTTAATTCCATCTTGTGCAGTCATCCATATTGGACATTCTGATCCAGATTCAGCAGCTTTGTCTCTGTGATAACACGAGACAGAAGGCTCACGTCCTTTATCACTAAAAATCAATTTATCACAGTTGGTTGTGGTGCAGCGATTCACAACCCTCATCTGTTTCAGAAATAGTACAGAAGTACAAATGACAAGTTGTGAGGCGGGACTACTGAAAGACAGCACTGGTGTCTCCATGCCAACCTAAACTAGTGTATTACTCACTTAGTCTGTTGCAGTAAAAGAACAGCTGTAACTGAAGCTGCTTTGATGTTTTCATGGACTGTGACATTGCCATCTAGCTAAGCCACACCCCCCCCCTCCCCAGTGACCAATCTTAAGCATCTTTAATCCCATGACACTGTGTGAACTGTTCAAAATACCACATATCCTCTCCATGCCATTTGTCCCAGCTGGCGACCACCAAGATTACAGCGTGACAAATAGAAGAATTGAAATTGAAGGGAAAATTAACATGGCTTCTGAAGCCAGTACGGATGATGGTGCAAGCGGATGCACTATATTTAACAAAACTGAATTCAAGAGACATACATGTATCCTTAAACACTTACATTTGTAAATGTATGAGGTGTTTTTGCGACTATGAATCATTAAAACATAACAAATAATCAACAAAATGTTCCCACCCTTTTGCCACCCTTAGTTCTGTAAGATTACTAAATGTCTTTTAAAGTTTTCTCTTTGGAGATTTGCTGCTTTTTCACTTATCACTTTCAGTCCAGTCCTTGAATCTTAACAATTATCACTGGATTTTTGGTTTATTTGTTTTGTTATAAAAGTCACAGAATTCAAATGAACCAGTGTTGTGTCTACGCACAACAGACACCTTAGTAATGAACCATTTGAAGAAACTGGACAAAAGAACAAGGACAAAAGAAAAAAAAATAGAAAAGAAAAAAAACTATTAACAGCAGATGAACAGTGAAGCCCTCACACAGGACCTGAGAGATGCACATAGCTGTACTGCAGGCTGTCAAAAAGTTATTCTTAAGGAAGGGGAACAGGGATAAAGATGAGATATTGTAAATTACCCATATAGGTCTTAAATTTGGATCAATCACTTTATAAATTGTTTGGCTGGTCAATCAGTACAGAAGAGGTCAGGAGAGGGCTACAACAGTGAGT
This sequence comes from Simochromis diagramma, assembly GCF_900408965.1. Taxonomy (NCBI): domain Eukaryota; kingdom Metazoa; phylum Chordata; class Actinopteri; order Cichliformes; family Cichlidae; genus Simochromis; species Simochromis diagramma. The sequence continues at coordinate 5,806,348 of NW_024386892.1, read as the reverse complement.
CTCTATGACCATCTGTACAACATGGTAGATGCTCTGTTACAGCTCAAGACTGCATTTCAGCAAGTGGTTTCATGGATCTTGTGAAAATGAATCAAATTGTGAAAAATACCATGAAATTTTGTTCCACCATCTAATCTAATCTGGAAAGCATCTGATTGGCAAAGTCTTAATTTTTCATCATGGCAGTGATCCCAAAGTGATCACCTAGGCCTTTGAAGTAAAAGTATATCTGGATAGAAAAACATAAAATAGAACAGTTTTGCCTCTTCCAGGGTCTGAGGAATCAAAAGGAAGTCAGCATCAGAAAGACAGCTCAGGAATGTCCTAGCGGAGTAGAGTTAGCTTATATTCTGGAACAGAAAAAAGGGAAAAAAGAAAGAAGGGGGGAAAAAGGGATCAAGAGTCAACAAAATGTAAAGGCCATGACTCAGATGTCAAGAGCAGGGAGCTATTAGTCTTCTACTCCTCAGTGATCTACCCAGTGCAAGTGTGTCACAATAATGTGTCCACCTAATATGATTAAGTCTTGCCACAGCACCGCAAAAATCCAGTTGGAAGAATACGTTTCAAAGGCCTTTCTCCCACTGGGTGACAGCGAAGCGATTCATCTTCCTACAAAGAAAATCCTTGACCAATCTTTACATAACACAGACACAAGGTTCTCTCTAAAACTGACCAAATTTATGGTAGTTGGAGTAGAAAAGCATGCCAAGTTTCTTAAATTATGCGTTTCACTTTAGATTAATAAATATATTTTTAGAGAACTGAAAGTGTCCGTATGAAAATGTTTTTTTATGAAAGAGTTGCCCAACTGTGTTGAACTGCTGTGGCCTTACACAAAATGTAAACGGCATATACGAGTATGGCTTTGCGATGTTAGTTTTACATTCATTCATTATAGTATTTGTTTTCTGTGAATGAATGGTACTGACTTTATCAAAGTCCTGATGTTTCCTCTTGTGTGGTTGTGAAGAGTTGACATTGTTAGTTTTGCTTCTGTGACTTGCTTTGATCTTGTTGCATTGATCTGTTTGTGAGTATAATGATTTATGAGTGGTGCTAAGCATGGGTGGCCAATATTGTTTCTGAACACTTCCAGTGTGGACATAGACCATCTGCCAAGATCCTGCTAAAGCTACACCAGATGTGGTGACAGGATTATGAAAATGATCAATATCATTATATAGGATTGAAGCATGTAAATATCTGCTTACTGCTCGTGTCCTATTGATTGACCAGAATTCTGCAAGAACTATCACTCCTATCAGAAAGGGTGTCTTGCAGCATTTTCTATCATAAGATAAATATAACAAATTAGAAATGATTCGTAATGGTTCTTTCTTATATGCAAAAAAAAAAAAAAAAAAAACACACTTATGACAATTACATTTTTTTGTTTTCTTTTTTCCCAAGTGATAATATAATCAGATTTAAATGAGGATTTGCGTAATGTTAATGCAAATTCAAAGGAACCTGTAACAAATGAACTTGCTGGTTCAGTTTATGTTTTAATTCCCATTAGTTTCTTCAGAGTCATCTAAACAATATCAGGAAACGGGATTGCTCCAAACAGAGCTTGTGCATTCCTCTGACTTTCAAAAAATTGCCCCAGTGAGGTTATTTCTATTAATCACTTAGCATGAGTGCTTCCACTAAATAGGTTGTTGATTAGATCACTTCACTTTAGGTGTCCAAAACAACTGTCATTGTCCTGTTATCACAAAGTACAAACATGATGCACTGATGCTGTCAACCAATTTCTGGGGAATGGATCCATCTGTCTGCCATCTGCCACTGATCAGGTAATTTGTCCACTCATACTAGTTGGTAATGCTAATAAAAATGTGTTCCAGTTAGAATTCATGACAAATAATGACTCAAAAACATGGAGAACGAATTGGGGATAAACTCAGAATGACAATGGGAAATGTCTAGATTATGTGTTCTCTTTGGAGAGTCCAAACGGCTCTAACAACGCACTGGTGAATATTCTTGCAGACTTCAAACTATGCCAAGTTAATATATGTTCAATATGGTATTGGAAGTTTGTACAATAGCTCAGAAAATTCCTCCATAGTTAGGCCTGTGTTATCATCATGGACACTTCAGACACGTCAAGAAGCAATCTACAGGGTGGGCCATTTATATGGATACACCGTAATAACATGGGAATGGTTGGTGATATTAAAGTCCTGTTTGTGGCACATTAGTATATGTGAGGGGGCAAACTCCTCAAGATGGGTGGTGACCATTGGGGCCATTTAGAAGTCGGCCATCTTGGATACAACTTTTGTTTTTTCAATAGGAAGAGGGCCATGTGACACATCAAACTTATTGGTAATGTCACAAGAAAAACAATGGTGTGCTTGCTTTCAATGTAACTTTATTCTTTCATGAGTTATTTACAAGTTTCTGACCACTTATAAAATGTGTTCAATGTGCTGCCCATTGTGTTGGATTGTCAATGCAACCCTCTTCTCCCACTCTTCACACACTGATAGCAACACCGCAGGAAGAATGCCAGCACAGGCATCCAGTATCCGTAGTTTCAGGTGCTGCACATCTCGTATCTTCACACCATAGACAATTGCCTCCAGATGACCCCAAAGATAAAAGTCTAAGGGGGTCAGATCGGGAGACCTTGGGGGCCATTCAACTGGCCCACGAAGACCAATCCACTTTCCAGGAAACTGTTCATCTAGGAATGCTCGGACCTGGCACCCATAATGTGGTGGTGCACCATCCTGCTGGAAAAACTCAGGGAACGTGCCAGCTTCAGTGCATAAAGAGGAATCACATCATCATGTAGCAATTTCAAATATCCAGTGGCCTTGAGGTTTCCATTGATGAAGAATGGACCCACTATCGTTGTACCCCATATACCACACCAAACCATCACTTTTGTTGTTCCAACAGTCTTGGAGGGATCCATCCAATGTGGGTTAGTGTCAGACCAATAGCGGTGGTTTTGTTTGTTAACTTCACCATTCACATAAAAGTTTGCCTCATCACTGAAAAAAATCTTCTGCGTGAACTGAGGGTCCTGTTCCAGTTTTTGTTTTGCCCATTCTGCAAATTCTGTGCGTTGATCTGGGTCATCCTCGTTGAGATGCTGCAGTAGCTAGAGTTTGTATGGGTGCCATTTGTGAGTAGCTAATATCCGCCGAAGGGATGTTCGACTAATGCCACTCTCCAGTGACATGTGTTACACTGTGGGCTCTTGCTGAATGAAGCTAGGACAGCCACTGATGTTTCTTCATTAGTGACAGTTTTCTTGCGTCCACATTTTGGCAAATCCAACACTGAACCAATTTCACGAAACTAAGCAAGCAGTTTGCTAACTGTAGCATGGGAGATGGGTGGTCTCGTAGGGTGTCTTGCATTGAAATCTGCTGCAATGACCCGGTTACTGCGTTCACCAGATATCAACACAATTTCGATCCGCTCCTCACGTGTTAACCTCTTTGAAATGTCAATGGCTGTGAACAAAGAGAAACTTGTAAATAACTCATGAAAGAATAAAGTTACGTTGAAACCAAGCACACCATTGTTTTTCTTGTGACATTACCAATAGGTTTGATGTGTCACATGGCCCTCTTCCTATTGAAAAAACAAAAGTTGTATCCAAGATGGCTGACTTCTAAACGGCCCCCATGGTCACCACCCATCTTGAGGAGTTTGCCCCCTCACGTATACTAATGTGCCACAAACAGGACTTTAATATCACCAACCATTCCCATGTTATTACGGTGTATCCATATAAATGGCCCACCCTGTACATTTTTTTTATTCTTTGCTAAATGTCCTTGGTTCTGTGATAATTCAGCTATAAAGGTGAAATGAAAATGAGCTTAGACACAGTGCTGGTTTCATTGCATATTAACAAAACTGACCTATTGCGGAATGCTTTGCAGTGAGGCTATTTCTGAACTCAGAGCAATCCCCATGCAACATGTAGCACTACTTCTGTATTTTTAAATCAGTTATACAATACTCCAAAATCTGGATGTTTTGTACAGCATAAACTTTTTCAAAATTGTTATTTTTTCAAACAACAGACTTGATTTTTAAATTAAAGGGTTGTATAATTTTAATACAGAGTTCTGTTTTCAATGACTCCATGATTCAATGATTTTATTTCAGCCTTTTGTAATAAAAACATTTGATTTTCAAAAATTAAAGGAAAAAGTAAAATTACTCTGCACTTGAGGCACTTGAGTCTAGACACTTGAGTCTGACTAGAGAACAAATCAGTAGACCAATATAATTCATAATGTGTGGTGCAAACAAAATGTTGAGGATGCATAGATATAGCTCTTGTTAATTCAATTCAATTTAATTCAGTTTTATTTATACAGCACCAAATCACAACAACAGACACATCAAGGCAATTTATATTGTAAGGTAGACACTACAATAATACATACAGAGAACAACCCAACAGTCATATGAGCCCCTATGAGCAAGCACTTTGGCGACAGTAGGAAGGAAAAACTCCCTTTTAACAGGAAGAAACCCTCAAGGAGAACCAGTCACAGGGAGGGGGGCATCTGCCGTGACCGGTTGGGGTGAAAGAAGGAAGACGGGACAAAAGACATACTTGTTATTAATCTCTGGCTCTCTTCCACAGCATGATTCAATGCAGAGAGGTCTATTAACACATAGTGAGTGAGAAAGGTGATTGAAGAAGAAATACTCAATTCATCATGGGAATACCCCAGCGGCCTACACCTATTGCAGCGTAACTAAAGGAGGATTCAGGGTCACCTGATCCAGCCCTAACTATATGCTATGAAAGTTTTAAGCCTAAAGGTTTAAATTAAAGGCTCTGCCTCCCATTCTACTTTTAAATACTCTTTTTAAGGAAGCGAGAAAAAAAAAAACAACCAACTCTGTTTATTTCCCACTTCCACAACTAAAATAATATAGGCTAACCAGGAAGAGAAAGCACAAAAAACGTGACTTGTCTGAAGCAGACATGTGCAAACAAGAAACTATACTGATTGCCTGTTTTCAGATTTGTGTTAAGACAGACAGTTAAGAAAACATTCAAAATTCTAAATTGCGGAGAGTGAGTTATAGATAGATGAGTTATAAGCATAGATGGCTGAAGGGAGTGAGGTTAATATTACTTTTGTGCCTGCTTGAAGTACCGCAAGGCTCAATTTTTGCAGGACATCTACTTTACAATGTGAAGCACAAAAGGATTCAGTCATGGCTAAAAGTGCAGTGACGGGAGGCTTGCAAACTTTACACCTGAGGAGCGATAAGCCGCTAGCTTTATCCCACAATACCACAGACTGCATTGGTGAATGTGGCTTCTCAGTTCTGTGGCTACCTGTACATTATGTTCTGTGTATCCCTTGACAGGCCTGAGGTGACGACAGTCTATTTTCAGCGCGCATATTGCAGTGCTGCCCTGTTCCAGTTTGATTGACAGCTCAGTTTGAGGGTGGAAGAAAGACTTTATGTTGCCTCTGGATGATGTGCCAATCACAAGTGGACCAACTGTTGTTGTTAAGCATCATGTGAGAATGTGTGAGAGTCATTATGTGACATGTGTACAGACCTCTATAGCTACATTTGGTGTGAGTCAGAAAAGTAATGTTTAAAATTGGGGAGATGGTTTGAAGGTTTGCCTCTTTTGAGCTGTTTTCAAAAACTCACTGGCGACAGTGTTGGCCACAATACATAGCCAAGCTGTTTCTACTGATAGTTGAACCTGTTTTTATATCCCTATTGTCTATATATAATCCATCCATTCTCTTCCACTTATTCAATTCAGGGTTGGGGGGGGAGGAGCTGGAGCCTATCCCAGTTCCTGGACAGGTTACCAGTCTATCACAGGGAGACATTAACACCTATGGGAAATTTAGAATCATCAATTAACCTAACCCCACTAGAAGAAGCCCAGAAATCCATGAAAGAATCCAAAGGTTGTACACTAGAAAACACTAGATAAAAGAGTCATAATGACTGGAAAGGTTATGTAATAACTCAACACAATCTGGCAAGTGAGAGGTAAAAAAAAAAAGCTAAATATGTTTACATATCCTGAAGAGATTGGTTAATGATTGAACACAGGTGTGCCAGTAAGGTGTGTGTGGGGGGGGTAGACTGATAATATGACTCACTTCTGGGACACTTTTAAAATACACTGTGGCACATCAGATGAAATACAAAACTCTGTCTTAAATAGCCATTAAATGTAATACAAAGCATTGCCTTGAACAGCTGCAATCTAACCTGAGAAAAGAGAAAACTGTTGCTACTGGTTTCTAAGGCACTAAATGGGCAGAAGACCAGAATACAGAAACCAGACCAGAATCCTTAAAAGAAGCAGTTAACATGTTAACAATCTGGAGAGGGTGTGGTGTGTTTTTGTCTTTGCCTCACCCACACTGTAAAATGTAATTCTAGATGTTTGCTATTTTAACATATTATTCTATATCAGTTTGACGATAGATGACTGAAGTTGTTGTTATAACATAGAATTACAAGTTAAAAACGTCCCAATTACACCAAAAAAAGCTAACTTGAAAACTCATGTCCAGCTAAATCAGCAACTTATGTGAACTTGACAATGTGGGTAAGTTGAGCACAGCAGGATTCAAAACTGTCCCACGTGACTGCTATCGTGGTGCATCATGGGGAATTGGCGGTTAACAACATGCTCACTTTACTTGGACGTTTTCCAATCGTCTTCATTGGAATCTGCTTTCAAGGTGAGTAACATTGGTTATAACTATAAGGAAAGAGAGCTACAAAAGTTGGAACATGTTTTGAATTTATGGCATGACGTGGGTTTTTCTCTTTTACCGAAATGTTTGCTTTAGCTAATGTAACTTTAGCCGACAAGGTCCAGCTTGTGTGTTATGACCAAACTTAACCTAATAAACTGACATATGGCATTTTTTATGGGTTAAATGTGGCACTGACCAAATCACAAGTATTGTGCTGCTAGCTTTAAGGTTGTACACTCAAAACTCAGCTAATTAATAAAGCTTATTTCATATTGTCTCTGTACTTGTAAATTCCTTTCAAGTTCACAGGCTGTTGTATTTTGGTGGAAGTTCATTTTGGCAATATTTCCAATAACTGGCTTGGTTCAAAAATAATGTTTTGGCAGGACTGCTATGCTTGTTGTCATCTGTTTACCCCTATGTAATCACTTAAGTTGTTATTTACTGCTGCATGCTAAGCTGCAAGAATTCACTGAGGATTGGGACAAAATATGGTCTACAAACCAGCATTATATTAGTTTTTATCAGATAGTCCTCCAGTGTGTTATTTTTTTTGCTTTAATTATATTGTGCAGTTATTTGTTACCCTGAAATGCTTTATGCTTAACAACAGCTCCATTTTGACTTATTTTTGAACTCTTGTGATCAGTATGACCAAATTGTTTAAGTTTGATAAAATAATTGGCATAAGAGACACTGATTTTTGGCATGGTATGCTGCAGAAGTTTTTTGGTTTTTTTTTTTTGCATAATTTACCTTTTAATTAAACTGCATTCCCTGTATTGTAACAAAACTAACATTGTTTATATGTCAGAAAATTAGCAAACATGAATAAATGGCGAAAACAATATATCTGTGAAGGTTCTCAGTCATCCAGGTCATCGTAGTCTAAGGAGCTTGGGAAGAAAAGTGTCTGGATTTATTTAAGTTGCTTGAAGACCTTAGAACTGAAGAAGCTTCTCGGATGAGAAGTCTTCAAGCAACTTAAGGTCCAGACGCTTTTCTTTCCAAGCTCCTTAGACTACAAAAACAATATAATTATAACATATATTTTTATTTTACTTATTTTAGGTCTGTGAAGCCAAACTTGATGCTGGGGATTTATTTTTGTCAGTGGAGTCAAATGGTAAGTTACAATTTGTGCATTTTGTCATACTGGAAACACCACAGATTATATTGTACCTTAATAGCTCTGTAGAACAAATGTTATAAAGATTGTAGTGTCAGGGTACTTCTTAAGAAGTAATATTGCACTATTGATGATCGCATGCAGGTGGCATAAACTAAATATTCAGACGTGCTACCAACAAATGATTCATTAACAAAAGCAATGGAACAGACTGTTTAGGTTCTTGTGGTTGTAATAACATCCATAACTGCAAGTTTGTCATTAATTTATTTTCACAGGTTTAGATGATCACATGTGTATTTGTAATTTAAATGAGGTGGACTTGGAAACTTTGCACTCTTTTGGGTAAATTGCTGTCCACTACATATACACAGAATGTGCACAGTATTTCAGATCTAAAAAGGGAGTATGTAATGGACTTGCTGGCTTTAATGTAAAAAGCCTGTTGTGTAACTTTAATGAGGCAGTTGGAATAAAACAGTATTGCTCGTCAGGGTAAACATCTGAGGAATAAGGAAATTGTTACTTGTCCTTTTACTCAGTGTTCTTTTAATCGCACATTTACTAAAATTTTACATCACATAAGTCATTTTCACAATCATTCTACTTTAAAAGATTTCAAGACAGAGCTTACTGTTCTCTGAACTTCCATGTTCACTGAAAGGCAGGTAAAGTGCATCTTTTTGTTTGTTTGCTTTTGTGTGTTTGTGTTTTCTCTAATGGGCCCCACCCCTCTTCTTCTATTGCTCAGGTTGAAGCAGAATTTGCCCGTCTTACATCTGTTGACCTGAAAGGGTTCCTTTTTGCTGTGCTTGACCATTATGGAGAGGTTCGTGGAGCTGTAAAAAAATCAAGAGTGGCATAGGAGGGCTAACTAGGGTCATAAAATGCTTCGATGATGATGTAAGTGTTGAACTGCGAAATGTTCTCCTTTGTTTAAGTTTTAGGTTATCCAGTTCAACTGATGAACTAATTGAAAGATAGCTGATAAGTAAAGTCTGTCATCATATTTCACAACTGGACATTTAGTGTGGTAACTTTTACAGAATCTGTGTATATTGGTGGTAGGTTGGATATCATATTCTACTTGAATGTCCTGATAAGCCCAATTCAAAATCTCCAATATTGATGGAATTATGTATCAAAAAGCTGTGAATTTGGAGCCGTCTACATGCTTCATAAACACTGTTTAAAAGGTGTTTTTGTTTTCTTTTTGACTTCTTTGACCAGAGCCCTACACAAAGGAAGAGGACAGAGGACCTCATTTTCCAAAGGAAGATCCCTCACAGACTCTCAAGACTGTGAAAGTTAGCATTGTTTCTTTTAGTAAATTTAATAATGACAGCACCACAGTGGATTTTAAATGAAACATGTGATAACATGTGTACTTCCTCCTCACCAAATGTATTATTACAAGATCTTTGACGCTGGATTTGGTCTAGGTTTCAGAGATACTAACTGGCAAGCTAGCATTGATATTATTAGTGTCTTGTGTTTATTCATGTCTTCACCAGGGTCTTTGACATTTCGCTGCTGTACTGTTCACTTCAGCTTTACGTTTGATTTCTCACATTGTATATTGTAATGGCAGAGATATTAGACTATTTAAGGGTTTGCAGTGGCTGCTACAGCTGTGGGGGGCAATACTTTGGTGAAGTGTCCTGGACCCTGGAAAAGAGAATGGGTAGACTGGGTAAGCAATTAAAGGTTACTGGCCCAGAGTCATTGGGCAGCTGGGTAAAGGTGGATGTTGATATTCAGTGTCAATTATGCAACCTGTTCAGCCATGTCTATATGCTCTTTTTTCATGCTGTTAATATAGGGGGAAAAATAAACTCTTACTGATTAAAAGAGCATTGTCTATGGAGCCACAATCTGATCCTGTAGTGTAGCTGCAGTTTGCACATTTCGTGTATTCTCAGCCACATTTGGTTTAGAGCACAGCCAATATTTAGCATAAGTAAATTTAAATTCACACACACTGGTGATGGCAGCTACATTGTAGCCACAGCCACCCTGGGGCGCACTGACAGAGGCGAGGCTGCCGGACACTGGCGCCACCGGGCCCTCTGACCACCACCAGCAGGCAACAGGTGAAGTGTTTTGCCCAAGGACACAACGACCGAGACTGTCGGAGCCGGGGCTCAAACTGACAACCTTCCGATTATAAGACAAACAGTCAACTCTTGAGCCACGATTCAGTCATCCACCCATGTGTGTGAATGACTGAATGTGTAAAGCACTTTGGAGTCCTTAGGGGACTAGTAAAGCGCTATACAAATACAGGCCATTTACCATTTAAATTGAAAATTTTGTTTGAATTCCACAATTGAAGACATGCTCAGTTATTTATGAACATGGTCTTTGTTTAAAGCAAGAAATGGATTTGTAACATGGGGGTGCATATCTCATTCTGAAAAAACTTTAACAACTAATAAGTGTTACCCAAAGCCAATCACCATCAATCAAGGCATCAGTGTGGCTCTTCTTTGGAAAGATATGAATTCTTAAACACAAGGGATATTGTGTAATTGTAATTGTGTAATTTTTTTTTTTTTTTTTTTTTTTTCTTTGAACCCTTTTATAGCCGACAGGTACTGAAGACACGTTTTCTAAGAGGATGGAAGTTGGCATTGTGATGGTGAAAGAAGACATCATCGATGTGTTGGTTGTCCTTGAGGCGGCAGTAATCCTGTCTAATCTGAGGGATGTCTCAAGTGCCATTTCCATGCTGATGGGCCTTCAACATAGATTATCCAAAGGAACTTGAGGACATCTTTGAAGTCATTCAGAACGTCCTAATGAACATTGGTGGAAGGCAGTGCTCCTCACTAGTGCATGGTCTACGAAACAGACTCTTGCAGAAAGCCATGCAGAACTGTAATTGTATGCTGACAGCATACAATTGCCTTAGTGTTAAGGACAGTTTTTATTTTACTGTTTGTTTTTTGATACTTGCAAGTTCTCATTCTCACTTTTGTATGTCACTAAATGACTACACTTTACATTCCAGATTAGACAATTACTCATTTGTTCATGGTTTAAGAAACTTATGTGAACAACAATATAACGGTGGACTCTGCAGATGCTTATCTCATATTTAAACCTGAGATCTAAGATGAACTTAACAGGTATTTTTGCTGAAATGGATGTTGGAAAGCTAAAAAAAAAACAACAAAAAAAAAACTTAAGATGTTCAATACACATTTTTCTTTACATCCAGTCAATCAACTCTGATATATAAAATGAAACTGATTCACGAGTTCACTCAGCTACCTTAAGGAGCTCAGTTAATTAATGAACTTAAATCAATTTAGCTAACAGATTATGTTAATTAAGCTAAAATAGATTCCTAAGTTAAAAGAACTACTAAAGTATTTTAATTAACTAAAAAACCCAAGTCAACTGAACTTATACAAGAGTTTAAACAATAGATTATTTTAATTTAGCTGAAAGGGTTTTCCCAAGTAAAAATGACAATTAAAGGAGTTGAACTGACTAACAAATCTCAGTCAACTAAACTAAGACGAAGGTTTAGACAACATGTGATTTTTCATCAACATAACATTTGGTTGTGTTACAAGAACAAACTTTATTTCTTGACTTAACTTAAAATATTAAGGCAGCCTTTTACATCATATTTTTAAGTTGAAACAACAAGTTATATTTTACAATGCACCATGGTGGAACTGGACTTTGCTTCCCCGCCTCCTAACCAGCCCCCAACGCACACCTGTGGCTCGTTCACACTGATTCTGCTCTGGCTTGTAGTTAGTATTATTCCTGGCAGGCTACTTAAATGTAAGCTATGGAAAGCCATAATCGCAAATCTGACCAAAAAAAAAAAGAAAAAAAAAGAAAGCAAAGGCTAAAACCAAGTCTATCCTCTTAGTAAAAACGGACAAGACACTGTGTCCTGCCAAGAACTATGATAGTGTATTGCATTTATACACAATTAAAACTGAAGTGATTTTTTTCTAGACCTACTGAATTTCTCTTACAAGGAGATCGCGTCATGTAAATGGCTTATTTTATGGACAAGATCATGATGAACCATCTTTACTCAAACAACAGACAAAACACTCATTTATTATTCCATACACTGAAAATATAAAAATACACCGTATAAGTTACGTGATTAGGCAGTTTGAAATGTCCTCAATGGAGTTCACAATGGGAGTCAGGTGGAGAAGTGGTTTACAAAACACCTGAGACTGGAGTTTAAGGTTTGTAGGGAACTGTTAAATGCATCTCAGAAAGCTTAGATTTTAGATTTTACTTGGAATTATTTTTTTGTTATTTTACTTTTTCTTGACTGCTACCTGTTAATTGTTAAATATGAATATAAGTCATATTCAGCCAAATAAAGTGTCACATGGCAGAGGCTAGTAGCTAGGCTACGCTGACGCTAGGTAGTGCGATGATCCAGCAAGGAACAGCATCTCCTGCCATCTTAAATATCTGAGGCCGAAACTACTGGTTAAAATGTCAATATGAAGATGTTAGAAGTGAAGAAAATGAAGATGATTAATCACATGCATTGCCCTTAAGTCGCTGAGTCTTGACACAGGCTAAGCAATGAAGCTACGACAGTTGTGCTAGTTTCAGTCATTATGCAAATGTACTTTCTATAAGGTTGGAAACCTGCAGTCAGCTGACACAGAAGAAGTCACTTGGAAGAGTTGGGAAACGTTTGTCTGATTAAAAACATCACATCCAGATGAACAGAATCAACTTTTTGGGATTTCCTTACCTGGACGATTAAGCATGCATCAAGTCGGTGAAGCTACTATTTATTTAATCTTTTTAGTCTGGGTGTGTGTTTGTTTTTCTTTGTTTTTTTGTCATGGCAAAATGTGGTAGTACTAGCTACTGTAGCAGGAATTAGCACAACCACAGTTTTTAACGCTTTGGCAGATGTTTGCTGTGCTATGAGTGTAGTGTCTTAAGTGTATGTGGCTGTATGTTACACTCTCACATGCAGCATATGCATTGTGGTTCATCACTAAAATGTATAATTTGTTTACTTGTAATTGTTTGTGGTTAGCAGCACAATGGTTAGTGACTTGCTAAACAGATTTCTTTAGCTTGTTAAAGTTTCATTATTTCTTCATTTGGTGTCAGGGGCGTATTCAGCTGTCACTTTCTCCTTCAGAAGAAGGCCCAACTCGTAATGCTGTAAGCTATTTAGTCTCATTAAAGCCCAGAATCAAGATAAGAAGCGTTACGTTGACTGGCAGGCTAACTTTTTATTTGCATTTTTCAGTGCCACAGTATTTGCTTCTTTTTTGTGATCATTTTTGGAAGGAGAAAATGGTAAAAGCAGTGCAGTTTTGGTGCTAAACATTGTTTTTCAGATCCCATAAAGATGTAGCGTGTTTTTAGCACATGCAGAAATACGTGTTTAAACCTGTTCACGTGCAAAGTGTCCACCAAAGCATACATGAGGAAACAGGGGAGTAGGGAAATGAGTTTACATCTGTAATTGCATCTTTGCTTAAAAGGTGCTAATAGCATGCAAAATCAGAGAGCACCTAACTTTTCAGCCTATCTAGACTGTCCCTTCATACTGCAGCCAACACTTTCTAGACAGAGTGGCACATTAAATATTCTCAAAGCTCACCGCTCAATGAACTAGAGGGAGATGGAGAAAAGGAGATGAAGGAGGGACAGTGATGGATGAAAGAAGAGAAAGAAAGAAGGCCAGCAGGTGGGAACATGAGGTATGAAAGATGTGGAAAAGGCTTTTCTGAGTTCCGGGGGGGGAGCAACAAAAGAAGAATCCAGAAAGCCAAAAATGCAAAATGCAAAACCATTATGTTCAGATTTTCATAAAAAAAATATTATAATTCTTTTGCATGTAGAGAGAGATGTTGAGCTGGGAATTGGTCTGCTGCTGATTTTTCCTGAATACTCTCTTCTATCACTTTTTTTTATTAAACAGATAGACACAGACGCACACACTCCAGACACATAGTCCCTCTCTCTGCTGCCAAAAGCTGTCAGGAAGATCAAAGTGGGTAAATGTGTTTGATGGAATACTCTGCTTTCTTCATTTACCACATAGACTGGCTTTGACTTGAAAGAGTTTTCATTGAAATGAACTTGATACTGGAGTGCATTTGAAACAAGAGTGGATATTTGGAGGGGTACAGCAGATAGCTGTGTGGGTGTGATTAGTGTGTGTGCCAGGGCTGTTCCTCAGTCCGTTCTATTATAATTTGGGGGCTCAGCTTTCAGTACAAAGCAGCACACAGAATCACATTGTGATATGAATGAGGGTTAATGTAAAATGTCAGCATTGGTTCGCTTTTGCATTTTCACTGAGTTCAACTCGCTCTTCCAGATATGTAGTCTCTCTGTCTCTCATTATGTCTCCATTGCATTAATTCATCTTCAAATCTTGCTATTATCTTCATTTCCATGTCTAGATGGTCCCAAAAACATGCTCAATCACACCTTCCTCCTGTCCCTAGTTACCCTCAGATGCTGTAGATGCAACTTCACTTCCACTTAGACCACTAACCAAGACCTTAAAAAACCTGGTAAGAAAGTCTGTTGGGCCATCTCTAAGCGTAATTAAGTGGGTAGGCGACCCATGTCAGTGAACAGACCCCAACTGTTTCTTCCCTTCATTAGTAAAACCATGACATGCAAAGGAACCATGGCAACCGCCACAGAAAACTCACATGAGAAAGATAAGGATCCCTATTGTAACATTGTGTCTGTGTTTATGCAACTGAGTGTGTTATATGAGGGGCAGCCGTCTGTCAATAATTAGCCTACACTTCTGATCAATAGCTTTGATGCCTGTTAGGATTGAGTGAGGTGTATTCACCCGTTTTCCCCATGTCAACTGAAAAATAAAGCACTGATCTTTGTTTTTTTTTTAATTAAAGAAAGTACAAATGTATTGACAAGATATGCCAACCACAATATTTACTGATAGTAGGTGTGAGTCATTTTTGAATACAATATTAAAAACTAAGTGAAAGGTAAAAGGTTAAGGTGCTTTGTGTAGCGCTGCCAGATCATCCTGATGCATCAGTTTATATCTTAAATGGACAGGCTTGTGTTTTTATCAATTCGGGGAATTCACTTGAACCCTTTTCTCTTATTTACAAGATATACACATCTGCCTGTATTATTGTCTAATACTGCAGAACAAAGTAATACACTTGGATAACAACAACATTATGTTGTCATTAAAAAAACAACTGCCATTTAGTTTTTTTTTTTTTTCTGAAACTGATTCATGAAATTGAATTTTGCTGATAAAATTTTATGGGATTTAAGAGTCCATGCTGAGTGTGAGAATAGGAATAGTAACAGAATGTAAAAATAGTAGTAGAAAGAATTGGATTAATGATGTTTTTCTCTGTAAAGAAACAGTTATCAATCTAAACCATTCTATTCACCACACTATGGGCTGCAACTGCATCTAACTTGCATAGGGTCTTTGTGTCATCTATACTATAGCTATATTGCAGTTTTAATTCTTGTCATTTCATTCTAAATGCTACATCTGTCACAAATGCTACATGTTGTATTTCATTTCAGCTTGGCCCCCGCACCACTCTTACTGCAACTCTTTTGTTATTGTCATGATGCAACCATACTCTTTTAATGGATCTTTTTCTATGTTGTTGTCAAGTTAGTGAATATCAGAGGTGTTACTGACTCAAAAAAAAATCTCACTTTTCAATTTTGTATCGAAGCCTTGGATGTAGCTGCTCCGTGCATGTCAAAGAGCTGTGAAAGTGAGTCTGAACTTGTTTGATTCCATCAGTATTTGTGATGTCTCACAAGTTTAGACGAAAAGCAATATGAACAGCTTTTAGTTTTCACTCAGATGAGTCTTTCTAAATCAATGTACATTTACCAAGCCTAAACATATGGCTACGACAAATTTTGTTGGGGAGTAAAAGATGGTGAAAACAAGGACCCTACAGACCTCATTTACTTTTTTAATAGAATCCCTAATCAGAGATAAAAAAAAAATAATGGAGGCTTCAGGCTGCTTGAGTGTTTGGAGGGCTTAATGAGATAACAGAGGATCTATGCACAAACAACACCAATTTTCAGAGCTGAGGAAAAGGCTGAGATGGAGGGCCGAAGACAAACAAATCAAAACCCAGAATGAATTTCCGTTACCCCCATTTTATTTGTTTGCATAATCAACAATAAAACAAGTTTCAGGATATGTGTTGCCACTTACTGATCTGGAATCCCAAAAAATATTACGAGTTACATCCACTCCATACAGAAGACGTATCAAACTGAACCTGTTCACTTGTAAAATCTTTAAGAAATAAGTAAACAAAAGACATGAAACTTCAAAGAATAGTCAAATACACCTGAGAAGCAAAGCAGCTTTGTTTCATTTTGAGGTAAAAGCTAATTGTATGAACATTTGCTGTACAGAGCTATTTTTAAAGTCTCCACACTGATACATTTCATGCAAATTAACACCATGAAAATGACAAACACCTTACCAATACAAATGTTGACAAAAGGAACGAAAACTATATGTATAAAAATAAAATTTGTACTTCTATTTTACACATTGCTGCTGATATTTTAAAGATTTGCTTACATCTGTGTTACACAGAAAGTCTTGAAATGTCTTAAAATGGAGTTGATTAGAAACATTTTGTAACTCTTGTGATTATTCAGGCTCCCAGTTTTGCACAGTAGCTTTGCATTTTACATCTCAGTGGTTGGTTTTACATTCCAAAATGTTCCTCTTTGGTTCGGTCTCACAGCAGCGGATGAAGGATCAAAGCCAAGAGTTTTGCATCAGTGGTACAAGTGTATGGTGCGCAGTAGAGCAGATAAGACCAATAGTCTCTTACTTTGATTAGTTTCAATAACATCTTCCAAATAGTCTAATTGTTGTTGTTGTTGTTGTTGTTATATCTTAGTTCATTTCTGTTGATTGAACAAACAATTCTCTGACATAGGATCAGAATTATTGGTAGTGGCAGAAGGGAAGCAGGTGGAAATTTGGATGAGCATCTCTATCTGGCCAGATTGAGGTATAGGGGGTGGGTCACACCAATCAGCATCAGGAGGGCAGAGTGTCAGAAAAGAAATGAGATTCAGAGGACACGGGACAGGGGCTGAGTGCTTTGCAGAAGAGAGGGAAGAAAATAACTGGACCAAAGCGATAATGACAGAATAAATAATAGCCTGGGAAAGTGGAAGTGATACAAAGAGTAGCTGAGTAGCCCACCCAGGAATGCAAAGAGATGAGTGAATACAAGATTTATTTAAAAGAGGATGCTATCCAAAGCTCACTGAATACTGTTTGGTAAATAAAAGCTCTGAATACATCCAGCAACTATCAAAAGTAGAGGTCAGTAACCCTAATATACACAATTTTAAACTACACACTACTTTAAATTGGCAGAAATGATATCACACATCCCAATGAAAGTTTTTTTTCAATCCCAAATGAGCCCTAACTTTTGTTTGCACCAGTTCAGAGTACCCAGTTGGGAGTTCCCAGCTTTTTAAAGTCGATGAGTGGGAGGCTCGAGGGTGCTCCATCTGAAGACTCTGTTGTCTTACTGGGAGGCTTCAACACTGACGTGGGCAATGACAGTGAGATCTGGCAGGGACTGATTGGTAGGAACAGCCTGCCTGATCTGATCTGCAAAATCAGTCTGTCAATAAAGAACACCATGTTCAAACATAAGAATGCCCATAAATGCAAGTGCACCAGGTCGTATGTTGAAGAAATCATACGCAAAGAGTGATGTGTGTCTCTACACACAACTAACTAATCCAACTGCCTAAAAATACTACAAACTGTAGTATAACTAACGTATGAAGGCCAAAAAACAAAACAAAACAGTGAATCATCCAACATCAACTCAGAAGTTGTACAATGTGTCCACCCAGCTCACAAAGATATACTGGAATAACCAACACAGTGGCCAAAGATATGTGTCCAATAAACATGGTGAGTAACACTGGCTTCAGGAGAATACTAAATTTACTGGGAAAAACAGCTATGTTATCCCCTCACACTGTTATTTTTCTAAAATAGCTTAGTGGGGAAAATATAGAGAGATACACAGCTGATAAGCACTTTGCTACAGATTTTATTCACATTCATCACACAGGTGCAATGAATGGAGTGAAAGACAATATTTTGCTTAGATCTGAATGAATAAACATCATATTTGTGTGCAAAGATGAATTGATAAAGATTAAATAACAAGAACTGAGGACAATGTAGGTGTAACGCAGTTCTCCGGTGACTAAACTTTGTGTTTGGTTTCAGTACAGTTTAATTTTTTTTTTCTAAGGGCTGCACGAATTTAGGTGACTAAGGAGAGAACAGATTTGTATGATATAAATAAATCTTACTGGAGCAGGGTTGTCTTTAGATGATGCAATAAAAACATGTTTGTCACTAAAATCAGTCAATAACCCCGATAAATAATTGTGATCTCAATATTGATTGAAATCGATGTTTTCTGTGTTGTGTATATAACGTCTCAGCTTTTTTGGAATTGGGGTAGTGGTACATTCTGCTTTTAAAAATGCAAAATCAAAAATTTTGATCATATCGCTAGAAATTAGGATGTTGTAGTCCAGGGGGCATGGTGGGGAATACGAAAGTAATTGATTGTCTCTGGCTAACCCACAAAGAGATGATATGCAGCAAAGAGCTAGCAATTTTTCTGCTCCAGCTCCTGAGCAACCCTGAATTGGATAAGCGGTTAGAAAATAGATGGATGGATAGATGGCTATTATAGATTATCTCTCACCTAAGTGAATCATCCAAACACATGTCCTCTGAGTTTGCCGTCTGGCTTCTTCGATTGTTCACACAAGACTGCAGCTGAAACTATTGAACATTTTTGATAGTGATCAGACCTTGACAGAAGAGGCTGGGAGCAGTGGATTAAACCAGGGTGTGCTGACCTTATTACAACACAGAGGACAAGACAATTATGGCCCTGCTGATGTCCAGCATCATGAAAACTGACCCGGCTCAGCTAATCAGATACAGAAATCCCCGATCTTAACCCGTAGTAGAATAAAGCTGTACATTAGGAAAAGATCTGAGACAGACAAGGAATTTTAGAATCTACAATCTCATCCAAACAGTATTGTGAATAGATTGAAATAAAATGTGTCAGTAGCTTAATAACAAATTTACACTGACTTAAGAAAACTTTGACCAACCAGCCATCACGCCTGCTTCTCGTATTAGAAACACATTCATCAGATTACAATCAGAATTTTCTTGTTTTTTTTTATTCTGAACCTCTTAAAAAGATCATTAACAACATAAAAAGCAATCATAGCAAATTTCACAAAATAATAAAAATGTAAAGCAAACGCAAATTTAAGGCTGGATACAGTGCTGCCCAGAACTGAACCACAAACTAAACTACACACTAAAAAAAAAAAAATAAAATAAAAAAAAAAAAATATATATATATATATATATATATATATATATATATATATATATATATATATATAATAATAATAATAATAATAATAATAATAATAATAATAATAATAATAATCTCTCTGCAGCATAGTCAGTAAATTCATTTATAATGCATTTTAGGAGGCATGCAGAATAAGCTACATCTTTAGGACCTGATTTAAAAAAGGCATAAACTTTTTTCACACACAGGTCATGTGATGTAATCCCACAATTTAGTGAGATACAATTTCAGTTTATATTCAGAACTGTCACAAATCTGTTTTTGTTTTATTTTAATTTCATTATCATTATTATTATTATTATTTTCGTATGCACAGCTAACAGCAAAGCTTCTCCCCCAGAGAGGCTGTGAGATGAAATGTGAAAACAATTTTTAACTAACATTAACGTTAAATACGGTTTAACTTTAATGTTACGCCTGCTTTATTGGCTCATGGCACCAAATTTGTTCAAAAAGAAATATATCAGAAGATAGAAGCTCTGTAATGATGTATTTGACATATATTCATAAACTCCATAAACATAAACCTCTCCAAAGTAATATATTCACTGTAGGATGTCACAGCAGGAAATGTCCCCATTTCCTACTAGTTCTGTTGTTGGCCATTACAAAATGAATGTGCACTGGCTATCCTCTGGAGTTTGACATTAGGCCTCCAGGGTGTACTCTCAGATGTTTTCACCTGGCTGCATTGATTCAGCAGAATTATTCAGTTCAACAGCAGAGTGGTAAATGAGGAAACTGCTGCCTCAAAAATAAAAAGGAAAAACAAGGAAAGGAGGGCTATGAAATGAGTTCATAGTCACTGATTTTCATAATTAGAAAACTGTCATACCTCTGGTAGATATTGGCAGTTTGAGACATTATTTCCAAGATATACCACAGTGGCACAGTACAGGAAACTATATCTTTTCCCTTATTTTGTACAGCCACCTGAGCTGATTGTAGCTCAGTGAAAAAAGAAAATAGTGAGAACAAGCAGCTTTTTTTATTTATTTATTTGAAAAATATAGTCTACAGTTATTTTTCAGCAGAATAAAAATTAATAATGGTTTTCTGCATAATGGGACAGAGATAGACTAGAGCTGGAGGATTAGTACATTAAATCATTTTTTGCTGCTTTCATAAATCTTAAGCATAATTGATATGCAAACTCACAGGATCCAAGACTTAAATGGTGAGAAGTCTGTGTGTGCATGTCCAGGTATGTGTATGTTCCTCTCCAAAGCCCTTGGGCCTGACCCTGCATGACCGAGCAGACACTTGTGCCATTTTAATGGAATAGGGATGACAGTTACACTGAGATAGAACACTACATGGCTGCCTAATCCTAAAGTTAAAATATGAACTGTACAAAATCTCAGATAATCTGTGATTTAAATCAGTGGTTGTAAGTATTCAATATTTACAAATTTTCCTTAAGTTGCACTTCATTTAAATCAAACTGGTAGCAAATCTGTGAGGTTTTGAAACAAATATGTTGCTGAATATTTGCAAGGATAGAAAACAATACACTGACTGATGACTTCTGATCAAATTACTTGAGTCGGATATTCCTGGAAGGGCTGATTAAGCTGAGAGCCCACTCTCAGGCACACATTATTGCTCTGAACAAGGCACTAACACTTTGACCTTTGGGATAGGGCAGATTTCCCACTTGTTGTTTTCTTGTGATTGTAGACAATGCATTTGTTTGCTCATTAACTAAAAAATAAATTGCATAATGGTAAATGTTGTCTTGCAGACAAGCAATATCATCAAAACAAAGGTCAGCAAAAATGATGCAGTTGGTAAGGGCTGGCATGTTTATTTTATTCGATTATTTCTGCTCTTTGCAGATCTTTGCATCTATTGCAATACATTTATTTTACATTGTTTCCTTTTGTTTTTACCTTAATTCTACCTATTAATATTATGTTTTTTGTTTTGTTTATTTAAAGTTGCCAACATTTCAGTGATCTCAAACATTTTGAAACAGGCTGTTCGTGCAGTGTGTCACTTCTGTGTGGAAAAGGATCGTCTTTATCTGAATCACAAACAGAATCCTTTTATTTTCTTTAAACATCAGATGTTTAACATTTTTAATAAATAACAAACCCCCCCACCCAAAAAAAAAAAAAACCCAGATAGTTAGCAATAAAAAACATCTCTGTGCTACAGATAGTAACAAGTACATATTAATTTATCTCCCAGGTTTGAAGCTGTATGATAGTGATGTCCACAGACCATGCTAAACAAACACGTCAGTATAATCTAATAATAGACCTGGGGTATGTTATGATGTATGATGGGATTCCACTGTGAGGGGGTAAACAACAGATGGCATTAGAACAACAGTACTGAATATGATATGTACAACTACAGATGAGTCACAGGCAAAAGCTTAAAAAACTATTTCAGTCTAAATGTGTGCTGTACATAATTACAGACAGCTCAAACTAACAGTGGGATTACCATATAAACAGAAACAAACAAAAAATTTTTGTTATTCTTGTTAGTCTTCAGATTCAATTCAGTCTTTATTGAAAATAATGTTACTTCAATGTAAAGTAATTGAATACCTTTCAATTTTGGACCATTTCACGTGGAGTACAGGCCTTTTAGGGTAAACAGAGGAATTTCCATGTGTTTACTTCACTGATTTGTGTTGGCTTTTAAATTATTAACTACAAATGAGTTCCAGTTTAATTAGCGACTAATGAATGTGATTACAATGAGGGATTATTATCAAAGAAAGCAGTTATCCAATCATTAAAAATAGTTTTCTTCTTCAGTGAAACTAGAGGTTAAGACTTATCCTGCCATGCAATGAAAAAAGATTCAAAAACACCTTAATAAAATCATTCCTGTATGAGTAATCACTGCTGGGATTCATGCATCTGTTACATTGTTTGGTTCTGATATCACATTTATCAAGTTGACATCCTAAAACACAGAGCTGTGGTTTAGTAAATTAATATCATTATACTCCGGAAAAAAAAAATGTACAAAGGGTTTAAGCAAATAGACTGCACGTCCCTCAAAGTTGACACAAGTGTAGTACAAAGATATACTGACCTTGTTCACCGCTGGAATTCTTTGTGCACCCACTGCTCCCACTGTACAAGTTTCCTGAACAGGAAATTATTTTCTTTTTTCATAGCAAAGTATGGTGATGACTGTACTTGGTTGTAATTTGTTGGCAGATTCTTTATTGGTAATTACAAAATCCTCCACCTTAGGGGTAAAGTAGTGCACCTAGGAGAGCATTTTTACATATTTTGATTGACTATGCTAAAGTAAAAATTAGGAATCCCTAAAAATAAATACTGTAGCCTCATTTCCAATTCAAATTGTCACCACTGAATATCATCTACCTGATTTAAAACTTTTAAGAGACTCGGATCCTCTGGTTCTATAATTGGAGCTACAATCTGTTTTAGAGTTCAGCCATATATTTTTATGTTGGCGTAAATGTCTTCTTCGTCACATGGAAGTGCAAATGGGTTAACATATAACTTATGTCCTTTTGGCTGTTTTCCAATGTGATTATTGGCAGCTCTTTAAAAGCACTATGCTGGTGGCTGTTTTAACAGTATTGGGTATTAGATATTTGTTTGTCAGAAGACAGAAAGAGACTGTGGGCATCCCTTGGGTTTCCCTGTGGGACCAATTGAAGGATTCTCCTACAGGCAGATGGCTATCTGCATGACTTTATACTAGTGTCTGTCTCATGATGCTATCATTCTAGTAGACACACTGACAAGAACATTTGCACATAGAAGGATGAAGACACATAAAAATAGGGAGAGTAGACTTCAATGATGTAGCAGCAGGTTTAGTTTTAAGTTGCTCTTGAATTACAAACATAGGATTTATTTAACCATATGCAAAAACAGGTACTGCACTACATGAAAGAAACTAAACTTCAGCATTTATTTCAAAGTTGAAAGCTATCATTGGAGAAAATGGACTGTGGCATTTATACAGGAGACAATTATTCACATTCACATTCAACCATCAGATTCTGATGCCTGAATCTATTTGCGATAAAAGTGCTGCAAATACATCTCTTTGTTTTTTCCCCAGTCTCTCCTCTAATGCTGTGCAGTGGGTGGGGTCTGAACAAATGAGTGACGGCTCATGCGTTGTGCCTCCGCTCTGATCCATCTGGGACTCAGGCTCCTCACCGTTAACTGCCTGTGCTGCTGCAGAGCTGTCTTTTCCTGCCCCTTACCCCCCAACACACACACAAACACACACATACACACACTCATTATCCTTATCTGTACCCCCCCACCCCCCCTTTTTTTTTTTACTAGTTTTCTGTATGCAGTCTGCATCTTTACTCGCTCCCCTCCCTGCTAACGGAGGTGGGCAAGCTTCCCAGTGCTGGTGCATCTAGCAGGTGCAGCCTCTTTCTCTCCTCCCACCCTTGCTCTCTGCCTCTCTCTGTCTGTCTCTCCCTCTCACTCTCTCTCTTCTCTCGCTCAACCAGTGTGCACTCTGCTCTGTCTGTGCCTGCATTTTTTCTCCCTTCTCTTTCGTTCTTGGTCTCTCAGTGGCGGCAGCTCAGGGAAGCAGCTGCATGTTTGTCTGCATCCCAATTGCCACAGGTAAAGACAGCTGTATCATCTGATGTTGCTAACCCCGAGGGGGGTTGGGGAGCCTTTGCTGCTGTGGCTGCAAGTTCTCATCCCAGCGCGGGGTGCACATTTCTAATCATCTTGAAGAACGCATCCTAGAGGGAACGACGAGCAGAGGACCCCAGCAAACAGACCAACAAATCACACGCTGACTGGAAAGAGCACAGGCTTCCAGGGACTGAGGAAAATATAACACTTCTCAGAAAAAGAATCAGTGGGATATATTTTCAACATTGTGGTGTCCTGTTTATGATTTTCCTCTTTCCTCGTGTTTTCTATTCTTTTGCTTTCAATTCTTTTTGTCTTTTCCATGCTTCTCATCTTCTTCCTCTCACAATTTATTCCTCTGTGCCGGAATGCTCCCTGCAAATAGATGAGAAGAGGCTTTCTGTGCGCTTGCTGCAGTATTAACAAACAGTACACTGAGTCAGTAGAGAGCTGAGCGGACAGCTTGGAGGAATCTGATCCACAGCCGGCTGGAGAAGGAGCAGGATCACGCGTCGCAGTTGCAGATTTATCCGCCCTGTGATACTGTGCAACAACACCCCTCATTCTTTTCCCCCCACCATCCATCTCTCTGTCCTCATCTTGAGTGTTATTTTTTGACTGGATCAAGAAAATTAATTTGGATTCTACTGCTTTATTTTTAGCCTTATTGGAATATTGTAAATATAAAAAGGAGCAAAGGGGGTTTGGATTTTTTAGGTGAAACGGAGGAGGCTGCTTGAAAAGCAATGGGAGAGAAAGATTAGCAGATTATCATAGGAGAGTGTTGAAAAGACGCATAAGCGATACACGTCTTAGTGAGCACTCTTTTTTTAGTTATGAAAGAGACCGATTTTGGGATGTGAAGGACGCTGACTCGGCTAAAGCAGTCGGAACAGACTGCATCAGGAAACATTTTTTTTCTTTTTTTCGGTCCTGCCCAGGGTGGGGAAGCAACTAGACCCACCCTGCAAGTTTAACTCTCTGATTCGATAATACTGTCCCGTCGTGGATTCTACATGGAGGGGACACATTCGGCATGTTAAGGAAAAGTGTTTTGGATTCTTTTTCTCCTTTTTTGCTGCAATGGCATCCAAATACTGATGCCATGGATTTCCTACACGTACAGATGTAAATCTGTTTCTTCCCATCCATCTCTCCCTTCCATCTCTCCTTGTTACTCCCTATTAGAGGCATCACTTCTTCCATTTTTCCTCTTGTTAACCCTGCTGTGAAGACTATTGGAGTTCACTGTTGCTTCCGCTGGACATTGAGAGTTGAGCAGGACTAAACACGGACTAAACACTTATACATCTATGCCAGCTCTTCAATTTTTCTCTGGGTGTCTCTGCGTGTGAGTGTGTGTGCTTGAGCGTTTGTGATTGTGTGTATGCATGTACCTCCTGCACCTTTTTTCCTCTCTGTCCATCCTTGGAATACATATTTTTGTGTGTGTGTTATTGAGCGACAGATTCTGTGGGGTCCATTCCTTCAAATTTCCATTCGTTTTTTTCTTCTGGCCTTGTTGGAAACCTTTCTGCCATGTGCAAACAATGCCTATCACAGAGTTAACCCTTAATGAGCCATAAAGGACGACAGGGAATGATGAGTGAGTGTTCTGGGGCAGCTGCATCTGGGGCAGTAATCCTGGAAGAACCTGAAGGTTCGGGGGCTTCTGCGGGCCGTGGGGAGGGCCAG
Source organism: Simochromis diagramma (assembly GCF_900408965.1). NCBI lineage: Eukaryota > Metazoa > Chordata > Actinopteri > Cichliformes > Cichlidae > Simochromis > Simochromis diagramma. The sequence continues at coordinate 5,780,691 of NW_024386892.1, read as the reverse complement.
GCCCAGGAACAGGGTCCCCTTCGCTGTGCAGTTTGGCCTCGCCAGCAGACATGGCTGTGTGTGGTTCCATTACTTATTGGTTTTATTGGCCTTGGATTGAGCCTGATGCTGCTGAAATGGATTGTTGTTGGCACAGTGAGGGATTACGTCCCAACAGATCTAGTGGATGCAAATCGAATAGGACAAGATCCCATCTTCCTCTCCAAGCCAAGTGGGATTCCCAAGAGCCCCGATACTACCACTACTACAACTACTCCTACAATCGATAGCAGGAACCCCACTGCTAGAACTGCTACTGTGGCAAAAGGTAGAACTCGCACTACTGCTACCACCACAACTATAAATGCTAGAGGGGGCGGGGCGTCAGGCAGTCAGGTAACTCCTCGGAATCCTGGAAGCCGTAATGGACGTGGACCTTCAGGTTTTACCACAACTACTGCAGCACCACGCACAACTTTCATAATTGGAGCTGCAACATCTAGCTCCTCACCGCCCAATCCGACGGTTCTTCATGACTCTACACAGATGTGGACGGCAGAACATACTACTACAGAGACGATCTCCACCACACTCACCACACGTACGCACAGTCACCGCAAAACCCGTAAGTCTTTCATATACTACTGACTTGTGTTGTGTTTCAAAAAGCTCCACTGATTGGTTAATCATCACCAAATATGACGTCTGAACTCTTTTTTTTTTTTTTTTTTTTTTTAAGTGATCTTATGATTTCTTCCAAAACTTTTTTTGCAATTTACGTGCATGACCTTCCTGTTTGGGAAATAATGTTCTTGATGGGTTTTATCGTCAAAACATTGAAGATGAGTGATCAATAGTATTGATTGGTATAGCGAGGGTTTCTAAGCAGTAGTCAATAATCAAGTTTAGGTATCATTTTGAGTATATATAGGTTTGGAGAGTTTTTTGTGTTTCTCTAATAATCAAATGATCTTAAAATTCTTTTGCAAACAAACCACATGAAAAGATCTTCTGCAGCATCCTGAGTAACTTGAATAGAAATTTATTCTGATGCATCAGATGGTGAATCTTTCCCTTCTGTTTTTACCTCTGTCGTGCAACTGCTCATACTATTGATTTGAGCTACGGGGAATTTTCTTGCAGCAATCAATGAAGCACACACCCGCACGCAGAGACACACGCACACACACGCACACGTCTTCCTCCATGACAAATTTTTCAGCTCCCAAAATGGTGTCACATTGTGTGCTGAACCTTCATCTGCTTGTTATGTCCCTGTTTCTGATCTGGGCTTTGGACTACGCTCACAGCTTCACAGTCACAGGAGTTGCTTTATTTTTAACAGTGTGATCTCATGCACTGCATGTATCAAGTCTCTCGCATCTGTGCCGAGGGGTATAAAGCCTCACAAAGAAAAAACTCAAACCTAGCATGTATTTCGTGATTTTTAGCTGATGTGGGTTCCTACATTTCATATGCTGTTTATTCCTTCCTGCAGTTTAACACTGTAGTTAACTTTCAGTTGACATAATATCAGTTAATGAGTTAATGCCAACGCCATGATCAATTACTTGTGAACTAATAGATGAGAGTGCATGTCATATAATATATCGTTTATCATAGTATACATCATCAAGTATTTTGGAATGTATGATGCACACAATGCCCCCTATTATATTATGATAATTACATGTTGACAGTCATTTTTTAAGTATCTGATAAACAAAATCACTCCATTCCACCTTGTGTCTTGACTGCAAAGATGCAGCTGCTTCTTTTGTATCCATGATAATGAAAATGTCCCCAGATTACATGAGAGACCGGGGAATGTTCCCTCTGATAATTAGAAACATAGAGGAAAAATTGTGTATCATTTCATTACCAGGAAGAAAAATGGGAGCCATTCATCATCATCAGTTCATTTATTAATTAACCATTAAAAAGGAATGCCATTTCTCCACCAAGTGAAAACCATTAAGCTTCGGTGATAGATATCCTAGGGAAAATGTCATTCCTTCACCAGCTCGCCCAAGAAAGTTCTGGCGTTGCACAATTGGCAACTCGTTCGATAATCCTAAACACCCTCCACCCTCCCACCTCTTCTATTCTACCACCCACATGCTGCTTTGATTTGAAAAGGCCATCATTTTTACATTAACTATCCATTATGTGTAAATGCGTTATATAATATGACTGAATTGGCTGTGTTGGCTTGTGCTCAGAAACTGGAGAATTAAAGTATAGCGGGCCATCTGTGTGTTCTTATCAATGCTCTCCCTTCCTTTGTAGGTCACAAAATTAAGAGTGACACAGATTTGTATCTCACACTGGGCTGTGGTGCTGTAACTGATCTGTTAAGTGAGCAAAATAGTATGTTGCCGTGCACACGCTCTCAATGTAAACTTAAGATCCCAGATGTAAAAGTAGAGCATACCTAAAATATTGGCTAATTTTTGTTATTTTATTTTCATGACTAAAAGCATTTTTTATAATAAAAAATGATTTACTAGGTTTCAAATATTATTGTTAATGTAAACACAGAAATCTATATAAATAATTTCTTTTCTTAAAAAACGTTCGCCAAGCACAAAGCTCCTAGGAAAATAAGAAATAGGCAGTTATAAGCCTTTTTAGAGGGGGTCTAAAGTAATTCTCAAGTAATTCTCAAGTAATACTCAAGTATTTCAGCTATTCGTGGGCGGTTGGGTCCTTAACCACCGTGAATACCGGGGGTTAACTGTACTTTCATCCGCAGAACTCCTGGTGCTTTTTAGCTTTAAGGGATATTTGGTGACATTCTAGCTTGTCAGTCAAAAATTCAGGGTCTGGCAACTACAGGAAGATATTATAGTTAGCAAGTGTCACTTTGCAAGAGTGACTGACATATCTAAATCTGTCGCAAAATCTTAAGTTATCCCTATGCTTTAAGCTGTAGAAAAAAAGAGACCTAGGATAAAATATATCATTAAAAGGAGCCGAGTGACCTCTGTGATACAGGGCAAAATGTCACTAATCCCAGTGGGATAAAATGAACTGAAAACTGGATATGTGTTAATTTAACTAACTGTAACTAGTGCTTCAGATATAATGAACTAGAAATCAAAACATATACAAAATAAAAATAACACGTATTAGTAAAGAGTAGCAGATGAGACCATGTAGTCATGAGTAAATCCATGAAAATGTTGATTCAGTGGTGAGAATAGACCAGGACTTTGTGTTTTTGTGTATGTGTGTGACAGACATGCCACAAACACAAATGAGAGAGAGCGATGATGATACATTCAGTAGATTCTGATTTTTGATTGTTCTTTACGAAATCATTTTCAGTGTTAAGCTTCAGAAGATGTCGTAGTGCAGTCTGAGGTCTTTGTCTCCATGCTGAGCCACTCAGTGGGATTAGGTAACAGTCAAACACTGGCCCTGAAACCTAAATCCAGATTAACAGCCCATCACCATGACCATGGAAGCAACAGAATTACATCAGCCCACCTATCAGTCACATGCATTGTACACAGACTTACAAGCAGCAGCCTAACTCCTGCAGGATTGTTTTGATATATGATCTGTGGCGGGATGTTTTTCATTAAATGATGCTGAGGTGACATGTTTAAGGCAGCGTTTTGTCTTAGCCATGTTTTAGGATCCCTCAGGGGTACTGTGAAGCGGTCTGGGGAAGTAGTTTATGCTTATGTTAACAACACAGATATGACAATTACACAGAGTGAAGTTGTGTTTATAGCTTCATTCTGTGGCAACAGTATGATGTAGGGAAGTTGTATCTGTTTGTAGTGTTTATGACAAACATATATATTTTAAATATGCACATTTTTACAGAAAAGAAATCGACTTATTTCTTTGTGCAGATTCTATTATTTCATCTGGCCAGAGCCTTTTATGAGGACCTGTTTATGGTTAGCATATAAAATAAAAGGATAGTTTCTGGGCTGAGCTCTGGTTAAGAGAGATGCTTTTCGTCCCCTGTGTGGTAAAGTGAAACATACTGTAGTTGTGTTTTCGTCCAAGTTGTCTGATAAGGCTCTTGAGGTTTAATAAGATACACATTCCATGGTGGTGTTGGCATCCCTAACCCCAGTCTATCTTTAACCTCTCAATCATTACTATCATTCAAGACAGAAGAGTTAGTGCTATTATTGTTTGGATTTCAAAGTCGTTGTTTCCTAAAAGAACCAAAATATAAATTAAATGATCAATTTTGAAAGTATTCCATTCATATATTTCTTTCTAAATGTATCTGTTCAGTCACTCATTTCATCTCCCATTTAATCTGATGACGAGATCTCAACAGTAAATTAATCAGAAAATTAACTTCAGCTTTCGTCACCTCTGGCCAACGCCAGCGGCATCACTGTACATGTTTGCATTACACTAATCATCTCAGAGGGAGAGCTTTTCAGTTTTAAACCAGATTTTCCTTTTTAAACCAGATTGTACAGTTCGGGATCTTTACATTCGGATTAGCTGTCTGGAAGCTGCTTAGGAACAAGTTCCCAATGGGGTTTTTCTATGTACTCTATGTGTGTACTGTATTCATTGATGCCTGTGCCACAGCAGCCTATGACTAAATACAGCTATATATATTTAATGCATTTGAACTAGCTGCGACCACTTGTGTGAATAATAACGGAAATAAGCACCGTTCTAGAAGTCTGATTGCCTCCTTTGCAAAGAAACAACTTTTCTGCACAAAATTACAGCTTATGGTTGATGAAATGTGCTATCCAATATTCTCTTGTGCCCTGTAAGAAATGTGTTATATTTTCTCAAGAATTCTGCCAAACGGTTGAGGTTGTTACTTTACTGGGTTATCTGAGGTCTAAGCAAAAGAGAGAGAGAGGGGAAAAAAAGATCCCATACTATTTGTAATCAGTGGGCGGGCAACTGCACTGAGCCCCAGACTCCCATGGGCCCAGAAAGTCTCAGCCATCTGTTGTTAAGTTGATAAGCTGCAAATTTAGTTTTGGAATTTGTCATCTAATATTGAATTTAATCCATCAATGATGCCATAGCTTATATATTCTATGGCAATCCATAGCATTAATATTAATGTATCTTCCATGTAACGTGACATACCCCTATCTTACTGACTGCTTTGATACACACAAATGTAGCTATATGTGTGTGTGTGTTTTCCTTGTGATCCACCTTGAGTGGGATGGATATAACCAAACACAGATCAAAGCACCTTGAAGTTTTTTGCTGATGCAGGCTGCAGTGCTTGACCACTAACCGATCACCTGAAAACCTGTCATCTCATCTAGTCAGAGTTTTAATTTGCTCGAAATGCTGTGCAAACAAAGCTTAACATGCCTTTGATTCATTGTGATGAAATGTCTTGCAGGGAGAAGAGTGATGAAATTTTAATGATGCGAAAGAGAAACATGTTCAATATGTAGTGGAAAGTGTAAATAATTGAAAATGGCCCTTTCACGAATCATCCCATACTGAGTAATTCCCCACTTCAGTGAATGCAGGTGTTTAAGGTTCTTTCACTTTTTGCAATGGGCGAAATTGTTTTCGGTGGTGAGGAAAATAAGACTTGAAGGTTTAAGAATTTTTCAGAAATGTTTACCAAGGTTGAAAGTCTCCATCTGCCTCACTTCCTTTTTCCTGTTCGCCATCCCTTACGAGTACATCTATCAGCAGGGTCCAGATGATGATAAAGTACAAAGTGGTTAAATGCTGCCGCTAACTTCCGAGGAGCTTTTAATAATTCATTCAGGTTTAAGCTGCCTTGATTACATGAGGCTTACACTATTTTATTGGAGCCCATGGTGTTGAAGGTAACAGCAGATGAGATGTAGGAGAAGTAAATTCCTTTTCTGGTCGGGTTCTCCAGAGGAAGCTGCCACCTGCTAGCTAAGTGCTCCAGTGTTTCCATTTTCTAAGGTGTTTTCTAATGTGTGGTCATTCAGAGTGCTCGTGGAAAACAGAATCATCAATATCACAAACTGGAATTGCTTTTAAAAAATTAGCATTAGCAATAGCATTTTTATTATATATATTAGGTTGGACATAACACAAGGACTGTATTGATTTTTCTGGGTTGTTAAATATGAGAGTTTTCCATGGAGGTAAATAATCTACAGCCCCCCCTTTTCCCCCAAGCTGCACCTTCGCCTCTCCCTCTTATTAAATCTGTCAGCTGGCCTACAGCAGCAAACCGTTTAAAAAAAGTAAGCAAACAAATATTAGACCGTTATGAGTTCAACTGTAGCCAAGAGCTCTTTTTTCTGCATGTTTTGCTGTAATTATTTTTGGGGAGTTTAGACTGGGACACACAGCTCAGGGGGAGGGGAACTTAAATACCTAGTTGACCTGCAGATCAAGACCTGCAGAATCAGTGGACATAATAAAACAAAAAGTAATAATTGTATGAAACCAAGACGTAACTTGGCTGTAAAAATGTAAACAATGACCAATCGAAAACAAGTAGCTTGAAGTACCAGACGGCAAATCAAACATGGAAAAAAGGCAGCAAATGAAGATGTAACCTAGCAGGGTATCCTGACACCGTACAGCCTATAGGTCAATGGCCTATTTTGTAGTTTTAAACAGTGTGGTCTGAATCCAGACTTAAACAGAATGTCTGGTTTTGGGCAGGCACTGTTCTACCACTCTATCAATTTTCTATCAATTTCCATTTAACTCTCCATTTGTCGGAGGATCAGATAATCCGAAAGTTACGTTTGACTTCTGGTTGCCAGGATTCGTGTAGATTCACATTTGACATCTTAACAAGTAAATATTTCAGCTGTTGGCCCCAGACTCCAAACATGCTATTAACTAGATATTCAAAATAGCAGATCCTGCAACACTGAAAACATATGGAACTGGTAAATGCTTTGTAAGGACAAGAGAAACATGAATGTTCATATATAAATGCAGAATTTCCAGAACTAATTTACACTGTTTCAGTGTCATTTAGCATGTGTTCAGTATCATTTGGTGTTCAAGCAGCCTGTCAAAAACCAGGAAGGACTATGCCACGAAGGAAAATTGTCCATATGTAGACATTAACTTTCAAACTTCAAAAAAAAATTTATCTTTTTCCTATTCCAGTGTAAAATATTCAACACTGGTCTGAAAAAAAAAAAAAAAAAGAAACAAAACTCGTTCACCTTACATTCTGCTCATTATGCTGCTGGCACCTGGTGGTAAACAATGCGATTAGCAAAGATAAAATGCTGAGATAGAAATTATTTCACCTTGACATACAAAGGGCTAGCAGAGGGCCCAGCAGTTCAGCCCAGAACCAGTTCTAGTCCGACATGATTTCTTTCATTGACTAAGCCGCTGATTGAATTTTCTTTACACTGCTATCTCTCTCTGCCCCCCTCTCTCTCCTCGTGTCACTCACTGCATGTCTCTCAAGGTCAGCTTGACTGAATCATATTGCTGCCACTCCTGCAGCTGATGTTGACTTGACTCAGTGGAGTTGCATTATGAGTGGTTATATGCAAGGTAAAACTCAAAGTTAGCATTTCCAGTAAAGATGGAACGCAGGTATTGCAAAGTAAAATACATGAAAAGAGAGCATCCCTTGTTCAAAGAGCGAGAGAGAATAAAAAACGTGACACAAAAAGTAAGAAAAATTGTGTTTGGTTGATTATTTTTTATGCTGTAACATTACTTCTTGGCAGTAAATCTTATACTGTTGGAAAGCCTTTTTATTAGCCTTTAGATGATGCTACATTTGCAAGGAAAATGCATTTGTAGGTTGAGCAGCAGAGTTGAGTATGTGGGCTGGGCCCATGAAAAACTTACAGCTTATTCAGCAAAGAAACAATTGCCTTGCTTTCGTGCAGTTTAATTGAAATGTAGACATGTATTATCTATTCTGACATACAATAATGTGTAATACAAACTAGACAAAGATAATCTCGTTTTTATCAATCATCAACATTTCATTGCATATCGTGAAGAAATGTAATATTGCATCAAATTAAACTTCAATTAAACTGTTTAACAATAAACATTCTAAAAAGGTAACCAAGGTGGTTCAAATGAGATTTTACAAATACATGATCTTATGAACTATAATGTTAAATCTAATTCCTTTTTACATTTAGCACTGCTGCTGCATACGTTATCTTCCATTTAAGGTCTAAATAAAGATGCCCTCATTGTAATCTAATAAGCCAATTTTCCTGACAATTATTTTACACATTAGCATTACCTAAGTGGTTCCAGCTTGTTGTTTTGTTATTGGTAATGATATATTTTCTAAATCTAGGTGTCTCCATTATATGAGCAACCTTAGCCAAAGCATCCTATGCAGGTTATTGATCCCATCGTGATTGTATCCTAGTCTTTTGCCACTCAGCAGTTTAGCAGGCAGCCCTGTGAGCAAACGGGCCTGCGTATGGGTGTGGGTCTGATTATCCTGTGCTCACTGCATTTTGCTGTGGTTATTTTTAGCTTCAAAGATTGTTGCCAGCTTCTCTCTGTGAGGCTGCGTGGACTGGCTTTTCTGGTGGAGGCCTTGGAACTGACAGCACTGGAGGAAATAGAACAAAGAACCACGGAGGCAGACAGTTGAAACAGTGACTTTAGTGTCAGTAGAAAATGTTTTTATTTGGGAAGCATAACAGCTAGGGAGGATTTAGCATGTTCAGCTCAGTGAAAAATGATTTCTGTCTTGTGTTTGTTTATTTTGGGGATTCTGCCATTGTACCGTATCTTATTATGCAAAGTAACTGCAATTGTCTTCAATAAGAGTCTAAGGATGTAGGAGGCTATTTTCCAGGAAATCAGAGCTGTTAAGCAGGCATTAGTCATTATGTTACCATGCTGAAGGCAACAGAAAGCTATCCAGAAGGTCACTTTCACCTTTGTGAAAAAACACACTTCAGTCACACACACACACACACACACACACACACACACACACACACACACACAAATTCATTTTCACTACCAGCTTGTCACACATTCATTCTTGGTTAGGACTATGGGTGGGACACAGTAATGTAGTATATGCTTCATTGTTTCTTCCTTCAATACAATCATCAAAGCACTGCCATCAGATATGATTATCAGAGCCCTGTGTCAACACATTTTAACACACTGTCTACCATTTTAAATCCACTTTTGATATTCAAATTGTGTAACTATGTGTAAGTATAAAACTAGAATAGGGAGGCTGCAGTGGTGTGACCACATAAATCACAGGAAATTGAATCCCACATAGGTCCATCATTTCTATACTTTTGTGTTTCATTGTTTTGAGATATTTTTTTCCAGTCACATTTTGGTTTAGCTATAGACAACCAGCTATTTGGTTAGGTCTGAGGGGGGGAAATCATGGTTCCTTTCAGCAAGCAGCCAATTTCAGCAGCCTTGTTTATTTATTCTCTTCTGCATATCTATAACAGGTCTTGAGGGTCTGCTATTTAAGTTTGCTCAGTATATAAAAATATGCAAGAGGTATCCTGTGTATTTAAATGTGATGTTGAGGTCGTATGGGACAAGTTCAGAGTGGAGCTGCCATCATATGAGAGACAGGGGTCCTCTCAGCTCTTCAAGCAGATGGTCACATCATTTCTGTTTTGTAGCCTGACAAAGAGCATGTGTTTGTGTGTATGTCTAAACAGGAGATTCAGTATTCTACCACTGTGGCTGTCTCTTTTAGTCTATAATGCTGTCAAACAGTTTGTGTTGTACCTCATATATATCTATTTGTGTGTTTGTGCATATATGCAAAAATCTTCTTCGTACTTCTATGCCTAGTGTCTCCTGTTCTCATGTCTCCTGTTTTTCTGTCTGTCCTCGGGACACTTATGAGGTCAGACCAACTTTCTGTGACAAGCCAGGTGAACTGGTGGGTTGTCTGTATGATTTCGAAGACACAGGCCTATTTATGACAGATGGACTCCTTTGCTTTCTCTCCTTCGGCTGTCTGACTCAGAATTTGGGAACAGATAAGAAAAAAACAAACAAACTATATATTGTACAATAAGGCTGATGTGACTGAGCATGGTTTAAAAGCCAAAGGCAAGAAAGCAATGAATGGCAACAGAAAAATATGGGGACAAATTATTTATTAAATTAATAAATAATAATCATAATAATTTGATCCAAGGTATCCACTGAGGATGCGCAAACAGAATTACAAAGGAAACCTTCCTATATTGATAAGATGAGGGGGAAAGGAAAAGAGCCTTGGTCCATTGCAACCGTGCACTCTCCCTTCATCCCCCCCCTATTTTCTCCTCTCTGCCCACTCAGTTCATTTACATTTACATTACACCCAGCTGGACTTGATTTGGTGGCCAGTTATAGATGCCGAGATTCTGATGTTGTTTATCGTAATGGGCTCTGGGGGCTAGCAGTGTCAGCTGTTTGCAAGGTGGTAAGTGCAGTCAGTTTGCTAGTTACAAACTAAGTAGCTTGCTGCAGTGTTAGCAACCTAAGAAAAAATAGAGTTTAATGTCTGCTGCTTGTCACAGTAACTAGCTAGTTGGGATATCTAACAAAGTCTGTTTGCAGTTAAACCCTTTTGGACCTGTTTTCTGGACCTGAGCTTTGACACATCTTATAGAAATCATTATATCTGTAATAAAATACGATAATTGCAGTGATTAATAAAAGCACCTATTGTCTAATAACAGCCATAAGTGTTAGACTTAGAGCATAATAAATCATTTGAAACCGTACAGAGTTGTTGTGTGAAAGCCAGAGATGGCTAATTCAGGCTGATATCATTGATGCAACTGTGACACAACTGTGACCTCATCTACCCCACTGAAACTAATGCTGTCAGAACAGGGTATTTTGTGTAATACCAGATGGTCATTCATGCTGGAAAAAAACTCAGCTGAATCACTGCTCAGAGACCAGACAATTCCCCAGCCGCCAAAATGTAACACATTGCTCCTCTATAGCAGAGTTTACACTTGCTGCACATTATTATTATGATTTATTTTATTTTCTATGGGAATTCAAGTTCATAAATAGAGTTGTTGTTAATTTGACATCTTTAGTAGTATTTTTGGATTTTTAAGATCATCACTGCGAGTTTTTTTGTTTGCAAACAAATACACAGCTGATGCTGAATATGTTTCCATAGAGAAGTGCTGCTTCTACAGTGCTGAGGTATTACTCACACATTTACCCATTATTGAACAGTCAGTTTTTAAAGTGGTTAGATATTGCTGCCCAGGTAAAGCAAAGTCCTCACAGCTGATATATATGTAGTCTCTCTCTCCCTCTCTCTCTCTCTCTCTCTCTTTCTCTCTCTCTCTCACACACACACACACACGCACACGCACATGCACATCATGCACAGGCTGTTGCTAAAGTAGGTAAGGTAAAGTAGGCTTAATACGTCAGCTAAATGAAGATGAAGCACTGAGGGAGATGCGGTTTGAAAGAGTGCAAGAATGTGTTAACAAAAGGAAACATTAGGAGCAGACTGAGATGTAGACCAAAATAGTCCATCAATCCATACATTTTGGAGGGGGCTGATGCATATAGCAGCACGCAGTCTCTGCGAGCCAAAGTAGACCCCAGGCAGCTTTCCAGGCTATCACAAAGCTAATGCATACACACGCAAAACATCTCATTCACACTTAAATTGACACTGGAGGCAATTTGGGCTCCCAAATGAAGTTCAGGAAACTTGCAAAACCCATACTGATGAGGCAAAAACATAAGATCTTCGTGTCTCACATAAACACTGCTCAGAGCAGTTAGACATGCTAAGACTGAGGAAGCAGGATAAACAGTTTTGTGCAAACTATGAAAGCTAAGAGAATGGTTACTTAATCAGTAAGTCCTCTTAATGTTGATTAAACTAATGATTTTGACAAAATGTTTGTGTCACAACTACAAAAACGATCTGGCATGGTTAGAGTTCAGCAATAACTTTATGAACTATCTATGATAGGAAATATTCTCCGATCAGCTAATTATTCATCTTCATGCTTTTTGTCAAGTTTCATTCTGGCAGGCTGTGGTGCCCCAATACTGACAACAGTTATTCAATTGAAGTAAACTGTGCACTGAACAATCATCCAGTTTGATTATAACGCCCACTGATGTTGCTGAGATGCATGCCATCGCAGTATTATCTCGGTAAAGGCAAACTGAAACGGACAAATAGAAATTACACCACATCCTGGCTGCCCTACCTGTGCAGTTTCCTGTGTCTTTATGGGACATGCATTTATGGAGCAGTGGGCATGTGTGATACAACACAGCACAAACAGTTTGTGCCATGAATACTCTCTTTTCCTACATATAAAAAATCATGTTATGATAGTGAACTATGAATAAAACAGCTTTAGTGATGAAATTTTTCGGTGATTAGCTGGACAGTGGACTTTCAGTCATCGCTCTTTACGTTTTGAATCTTTTGCTTAAATTGTTTCTATTACACAATAAGTCAAACGTGGCCTGTGGTTTAGATGTGCTTGATTCCTGCAGAGATGAACACATCAGAGTCATGAGCTGTCAACACTCCATCCGCCACATGTCAGCGGTGACTGATGTCCAGCGGCAGCACTCTCTCTCTCGCTCTTTGTTCTCTCTGTTTCGCAAATCACAAACACACACTTTCTGCAGCACATGCAAACCACTTGTGGACACACACATCTACACACCACCTCCCACATGAAAACAGCTAGGGCATCGCACTCGTGGCCATGTGCCCTGAGAGGAGCACAGAGAAAGATGGACAGGCAGCAGGGACACGGAGTCAACTTCTCACTTCAGATAATGAACCACATGTGAAGCATCAGCTCAGCTCCAATTAGATCAGATGATAATTATCTCAGCACAAGTCACTCATCCTAATCAGGCTGTGAACTGCTTGTTGGGTTAGAGAGGATGTTAAGTAAAGCAAAAGCAGCAGAATTCTTATTTGGGGCTGCTGTGGAGCCTTTTGTCATCTTTTTCTTTGTACAGAAATTGTTTATTTGCCATGACTGATTGAAAATCGTTGATCTTTTCTTGGTAATCATGCTGGACAACACCTGTGTCATTACTATTCTGCGCTGTTATACAAATTCTAATTTAAATTCCTGATTTGCTATTGTGTTGCCAGTTGAGGACACTCAGAAGTGATTTAGCTTTTCAGTACATGAAAATTTCTCTGTTGAAAATGTTCAACCTGCAACGTCTTGGAAAAACATTCTGGTTGTTCATAGCGTTTACATTCGTGAGTCAGAAAAAAAAGACAATATTATGTATGGACCTATTAACCCGAGTACTTAAAATTAAATCCATGCCTTTTGCATTGTTTTCTTTAATTATTATAACTCACTTAGTACTCATAACTCAATAGTACTTTGAAATATGTAAGAAAAGTCAATATACCCTCATATGGAGATGCAAATAAAGGTGTGTGACTATAAAATCTGCAACATTTTAACCGTACAAATTCCCACCTGTACTAAGTACTTTAACATAAGTTAAAGTTGTTTTCCTTCTGTTTTGGTAAGAGTCAATACAAAGGCAAAATCCAGTTACAGAACACATGGAAACACAAGAACATCTTTAAAAAAAAAAAAAAAATATTATATGATAATCAATAATCCACTTATCAATAATAAAATCTATGTTATTGATCTGTTATTTATTTTGTGCGTTTTTCCTGTTTATTGTTTTCTGTTTGTCCTCAGTTACCCTTCTCTCTCAGTCTCTTAAACGTGTAAAAGAGGGAAGGTCAACTTAACCATGAATGACCTACATCGATGACAGTTTGGCCTTGTGTCTGTCTCAGTCCCGTTAGCGTTGACTTTGACATTTGGCAGCTGACCTCAGTAGAGCACCACTCTGCTCCCCTGTAGTAGATTTATGATCTGTTTGAACATAAATAGAGAAAACGTGTACATATACCTTTTTTAAATTCAGCACGGACACCACAACATGAATAATAAATATATCACCTTCTTACAGTGTGACACAATAGACTTTCTTTTTTACAGAAACTCCATACTGAGAATATTCTCTGTGGCTAAGCTTGAGCAGAAGTATATGATGACTATGGCAAACTGGTTGGAAGTATCTGACAACAAGGGACTACAAACTACGAAAACACAAAGAGGAAAGAAGCCAAACCCCTGTACTGTTAAACCAATGACACACCAGTCCACCGTGTGTATGTCATGCTTTGCCTCTCCAAAGCACGAAATGGACAAGCATGCAGAAGTTGCAGCAAGCTGCCCCAGCTGAACATAAACACGGGACAGGGTTTAAAGCGGTTTTACTAGCACATTTACATGTAAATACACATTAGCCACCTAGCTTAATCATTTCAAGCATAAAGGGAGAATGCACTTCATACCTTCTTTGGTCACTAGCGACTTCTTGGCTTTAAGTATATTATCTCCCCCCTGTTGGTACGGCAACATCTGCTTCACCTTTCCAAAGTGTGGCATCCACACAGTGGTCCAACATGGCTATTTCACGCTTCGCCATGATATTGGGTTGGTTAAACAGGATGATGTCATATCCGGGTAATTTAAGGGTTAACCCTGGGTCTACTGTGCTATTAGGCTTGGATATATTGATGGTGAGAATGAGATGAGATAGATGTTTAGAATGAGATCATTCATCAACAGGAATAAATGAAAACAAAAAGCCAGTGGTGTCTAATGTGTTTGCTTTGCCCTGTTGAGCATCACTAATAGAGATTCTTTTTTTTTTCTTCTTCCCTACCCTAACCCGACAAGGGTGCCAACAATTAATTTTGTTCTATAGTCCTTAATATATAATCATGTTTGTCTATTTATTCCTTAATATTACACCGTTAAACACCATTAGACGTGCTGAGAAACTATCCTTTAAATATTAATGGAAAAATTGATTATAATCCATCATCTCCTCCCATGTCTTAATGATAGAGTTGTGATACTGGGGGGGGTTAATGAAGCAGATAGCTAGCTTTTTTCTGGCTTTTAAAGCCAGGCTTTTCAACTGTTACTGACCAAAATGTTTGAAGGACACACACATTGTTACAGCCATTTAATACTACCGTTCTTTTCCTTTCACACACACATACACTCACAACACCTGTTTCTCTGCCACCGCTGTGTTGCTTTGGGCTTGTATTATACTTTTAAAAGCTCCATGTCAGCTGCTTTGTTGCTACACTTATCCATGTTTGCGATTGATCAGACTCTTCCAACATCACCCTTTTCATGGGAATGTGGAGGGAAAAGTCTGGGTTACCTTAGTTGGTAGATAACCACCCTTGCGTGACTGCTTATCCTGATTGTTGATGTTAGGATACGTGAAAAAAACAAACAGACAAAAAAAATCATCCTGGGTATGCTGAACTTGCTCATAGCAAGGTTGAGTGGAAGAGAGAGCTGGCTAGCTCATAGGGCTAGCTTCTACAGCCTGGGAGACAAGCAAGCTCCATTAGCTCACAATCATCAAAAGCCAGCCAATTCTAACCAATCTTTGTCCAGTGTCAGTATGAACTGCCTCTAAGACATTGAGAGGTTTATCACATAACTGTCCCAGTCACTTAAAACCAAAGGATTGTGGCATGTTGTACGATTTTCTTATAGACTAGTTTTTTAAATTCTTTTATTCTCTTCCTCTTTCTCCCTAAAATACAGAAGGATTGCTGCAATGTTCTCCTTGGCAGTATGTATGTTTGTTTTTTGTTTTATTTTCTATTCTATCATTTTAATGCACTTTTCTATTTGCACATAAACGAGCCTTAGTGTAGATTCTTTAAATGCTTTAAACTTGTGAAATATCTCAAAAAAGCTTGTGTTTCATAAAAATTGGTTTTCTGAAATGTATGCATTATCAAAACTTGTTTATAACACATTCCACTTTCACTCATTTCTTTTTCTATATGGCTTACAAAGCGCCCATTTACTGGAGAGCAAAGTGTGCACAAATCCACATTAGGTGAGCAGCAGTGAGCTGTCATGATATGTCAGAATTAGTGGAGCTTGCCAAATTATGTAATCTTTCACTTCCGTTTATTTTCCCAAAGGCAGTTGATGCTCTGAAACACTGATGCACTGATTTATGTTTGGTTTGGTGAAACTTTATGAGGTAAAATTTCATATTTGGATAGACCGTTCTGTTACAGTGAAACAAGAGCTGTTGATTTTCCAGCTGATCACGATGCTACACTAACCTGTGATCAAGAGCTCTGCATAGCTACTGAAATAATGAAATCCATGGATACGAGCTTCCTCCAAATGGTGGGTGGCCTCAGCTGTAGAGATGGGATGAGGAGTGTGGGAGGGGCTCTGAGTAGTAAAAGTCTACTCCTCCCCATTAAAAGAAGCCGGTTGAGGTGGTTCAGGCATCTGACCAGGATGCCTCCTGGGCAATAGAATAGAATAGAATAGAATTCAACTTTATTGTCATTGCACATGCACAGGTACAGGGCAACGAAATGCAGTTTGCATCCATCCAGAAGTGCTTTAGTGATATAGATATATTACAATATATATTAGCAATAATATAGATATGTGAGTATATTACAGAAATGGGTCTATTATGGTATGTTATAATGTACACGGTATAAGCCACCAGTAGGAGGCCCCAGGGCAGACCCAGGACATACTTAAGAGATTAGATCTCTCAGCGCGCTTGGGACTCCCTTGATTTCCTTTAGAAGAACTGAATGATGTGGCCAGGGAGAGAGAGGTCTGGGTGTATCTGATCATGTATCTGACATGATTGTTGTCCCAGTTGCATGGACCTGGATAAGGACACTGGATGCGTAGATGACATTTGCATAGAAACCTAAGAACTATTTTTCACTGGGTCTCATAATAATCAGATTTGAATTCTATATGCGTGGCTTTGCCTGTGTTTACTTGTGAGCCTTTATTAAATCTCATCCAGTATGTTAACGATAATCTGAACATCATGGTCTAACAAACATCTAAACTTCCTATCACATCTCTATCAAAAGCACCACACTGACTGTACAGAGAGACTATTAACTTCCTGAGCAGGGCTTCAATGGGATTAATGTGATTTCACTATTGACCTTGTTCTGTCTGCCTCTCTCTCTCTCTCTCTCTCTTGCACTTCTATTTCTCGCTCTTAGTACTCAGTTTCATCATGTGAAGTTACAAAATGTTACAGATGTTTGCTTTCAGTCACGAACGAATCTTCACTACCCCGTCAGCGACCTTAATCTGCCTTACCTACATACTACATTTTTTTTTCTCTTATATATTTAGGCCTAGTTCTTGTTTCTTATTTAAAATAACAAGCAAGCAGTCCACACATGTTGACTTGAGAATATGGCTCTTTTATAACACAGTGTAACACTTCAGAGAGCACATTCTCCACAGTGAATTTTTAACAGAAGTCCATTGGACGACCCCTAAATTTTCTTGCTCCTTTGTGAAATTCATGGCCAAATTCCACAGATCCCAAATTCCATCGCATTTCATGGAATTTGGCTCCGTAGTTGTGTGTTATCTTGTGAATTTCTTAAGAAAAAAACAAACTCACATTCAAGCATCATTGATCAAATACTTTCTTATTGGGTTACTGAAGACAAAAGAATGTGTTTTGCTGTGCCTGAGTCCACCAGATATTCATTTTCTATTACAGACAATTTGGATGTTGTGTAAATGTAGATGAAAACATTACAAAAACTCAGACATTTTTATGTAACATAACATCACGCTGGTCATTTTTGTTTATTGTGCTGTAGAGATACCAGTCAAACTTAGTTTGCTAACCATTTAGCACCAACTTTTACTGTAGCATTGACATAGACAGTCGATGTCTACCTGCAGTCAGCAGAAACTGATGAAGTCATTTGGATGAGTGACGAAACGTTTCTCCCACTGAAAACGCTCCGAACTGAATCAACTTTTTGGGACAGTCGATGTAGAGTCCACCGTGCCCTCACTAACACTAACTTCAATACAAACAATTATCTCTTTTTTTGAGTCCGTGCCTAATTGACCACTTGTTAATTATATTCCAATATAATGTCTATGTTTCTATACTAATTTTAGTACTCTACATCAGACAACAATGGGGAAATATTTTGGCAGGCATAGCATACAGGAACATCTGCACCGAGTATGGCCTGGAGGGCCAGAGGTCAAAAAGAACACGCCCACTATGGTTGTTGAGCATGACCGAGCTAAGGTCCTGTGGGACTTCCAGATACAGACAGACAAACTGGTGATGGCTAACCAACCAGACATAGTAGTGATGGATGAGCAGAGGAAGACAGCCATAGTGATAGATGAAGTGATACCAAATAACAGCAAGATAAGGAAGAAGAAACATAAGAAGCTGCAGAAGTACCAAGGGCTGAGAGAGGAGCTTGAGAAGAGGGTGGAGAGTGAAGGCAAAAGTGGTCCCAGTAGTAATTAGAGCATTCAGGCCAGTGATCCACAAACTGGGCGAGTGGCTCCAGCAGATCCCAGGCAAACATCAGAGATCGCTGTTCAGAAAAGTGCAGCCCTAGGAACAGCAAAGATACTGTTCAGAACCCTCAAGCTCCCAGGCCTCTGGTAGAGGACCTGAGCTTAAATATATATATACATTTTCCATATATAAATACTTACATACATTTGCAACATTTGAAACATTTTTGCTATGTAAGATCAGGCCTAAAGTATTTGCAAACTATTGCATTTTTCTTTCCTTTGACACTTTAAGTAGTGTTAGCTTTTTTAGGGATGGGGATGGAAATTCTTTTTGCTTGCTCCAACCTGTAGATATTGCATTAAGGGCACAAATGTTATCCTCATGCAATAGCTACACATGCAGCTAAAATAATTCTAGTAGCTGCTGTCAGTTGTATAAATTCTATTAAAATGTCAAATGCACAGTGTAATTTCTTATCCTTTTTACTTCCTCGGATGGGTATTTAGCTTTTCATCATAGCTACACATGCAATTTGAAACAGCAGGCTTATTGGCACGAATGCAACACTCAGAATCACATAAATCTGATGGTTCCTGTTTGCAGTAATGGTTTTAATTGCCTTCCATCCTAATGCAAACAGGCAAATTGAATGCAGATGTACTGCTGTTATAAAAATGTGGAGATAGATTCACATGTAATGATGCATTATCTTAATACTTTGTACAACCACTTATGATAAAATGCAAGACTAAATTACGAATATAGAAAATGATAGAATGATAGAATGAAAAACCATATAATCATATAAAGTGTGGTTCTACTTTAATACTAAAAAGAAATGTTTGGAAGATGAAACAACAACTAGCACACAAAACCTATGTGACTGTATAACTGAACCACAACAGAAATGTAAAGAATTAGTCCTGAGCCTTTCAATGGTGACCTAACATCAACCTGGAGATGAAGGACATTTTCTTGTGATGCTTCAATTAGAGATTTTGCATTAGCTGAGAACTATCAGCTCTTTCATATCTGCTTAACTATAGCGTGTGTGGCTAACTACCAGCATCAATAACATCAATCAAGCTATACTATACAATTGGTGACTGAGATATGTTTCAGTTAAGAGGAAAAAAAAAACCTTGGTCTCCAGGGAATGAATACTGATCACTGAACACATATACATCCATATGAATGTCATTAAAATAGCAGTGCAAAAGAAAGGACAAGCTTTGTTTTTTTAGTTAAGACTTTCCTTCTTCTCTCCTTTGCTATTAGTAAAAAGGGCAAATGCCATCCTGCTGTTTGGGACTTACTCTCACACTCATTAGAGTACCAAATACCCTCCAGCAACCAACATCCAAACACACATTAACCTTTACGTATTTTTTTCTCTCTCACACGCTCATTCTCTCTCTTTCTTGCTAAAGCTTTAATTTGCTAGACCCGCATCCCCCCTCCCTCCTCCTCCTCCCCGCATTCCACTACATCCTACTTGGCACCAGAGTGAATCACTCTGAAGATTTGGAGCAACAGCTGTGTTGATGTATGACTTGCATGCTATGTCTGGGCCAGTTGTGGCAGTTATTGCTCCCTTTGTGACAATGCAGCAAAAGAAATGTGGCAAATTTAAAGCCCTGTGGTCCTGCATTAATAAACAATGAGGTCACTTTGATTTATGGAGGTTTCTGTATGAAAGTTTAATGAGAAAGATAAGAAGACAGGTGTCCTTCTGTGTGGTGCATCCTATTAGGAGGATCCAACTTAGCTAACATTTGCTCTCTGTCTCTCATTGAGTTTTCGGGTACAGCTTGCAGGGCATTTGGAAGTGTCTTATCTAAGGCAGCTAATGTTTGTCTTTGATTCCTGAAGGATGCGTTGGCAACTATTGGTTGTGTATTTTTTGCTCTTGCAATTTAATTGGGCCAAAAACAAAAGTTTCTCTCCATCATTTTTGCCAAATAGCAGTAAATGTCATGATTCCGAAGCGGGAAAATTGCAAAATAGCCATTGCTGTAGAGGTTCTTACTTCAGTGTACCACTTGTGGAAAAGAGCGGCCCTTCGTGAGAGTGCTCTTTCTTTAAGCCCTAGACGGATTACAACAATGAGTGCTGGTAAAGTCATGATTGTGACAGGCAGGCAGAAAGGTTTATTGAAGCTGAGTCTTTTATAAAGGTGCGAGATGAATTAAATATATACTTGGCTTCATGTCTTCCTTACTCAGTTTTTTATACAAAAATCCCTCAGTGTCTTACGTATGCTTGTTGTCCCAGAGCCAGCTGCTAATTTTGAAACTGAAATTATAAATCTTGATATAGAATTTTGTACGCATGCCTTTTTTCACCCAGGTGTGATCGTTGTATGCACAAGCATCCACTTTCCCTGGTAAAGGTTTCATTCTTTTGCCAGTCATAATGAAAGCTTAGCTTCACACCTGGAGGAGATAAATGCTTTTCATTTCCAAAGTCATTGTCTATACTGGTTGTGTTTCATTGAGGCTCTGATTGAGCAGGGCCAATTAACAACCTCGACAAATCCCTTCAAGTTATGTCAGAAGCAATTTAGCAAAGGACTCGCACTGTCTAAAACACTACAGTATGTACAACCTGTTTACAAGACGAAATTGTCAACTTGCCTGGAGGAATTAGGATGTAATTACAAAAACAGCCATGCTAGCTGGCTTTAAATTTGGGAGTGAAGGGTGCTCGTGCTTTTTAAGTGATTTTCCCTCAGCGTATCTTGTTAATGCTCCGCTGTGTGTTCTTGTCACCGCTAACAGTTCTGTTTGTTCAGGTGTTGTCACTTCTGCAGGTTTTGCCATATATTTGAACTAGTATCATTCTCAGGCTTTTCAGCATATTTCACCTCTGACTATCCCTGCTGTCATATACCCAGAACAGGTCATCATCTATCACAGGGCTAATGCATACAGACAGGCAGCCATTCACACTCACTGTCACACCTACAGCCAGTTTAGAAGCACAAACTTAACCCCCTGCATGTCTTTGCACTGTGGGAGGAAGCCTGAGTACCTGGGGTGAACTCACACAGACACATGAAGAACATGCAGACTCCACACAGAATGGATTTAAACCAGTACCTTCTTCCTAATCAGAGCACCATTATCCCACTCAAAAAGACCCACAAATATCTCAAAATTCAATATTCATATAGCACCAACAGGAGTGACCTCAAGGTACTTTATACTGTACTTACTGTCAAGACCTTAAACTACTAGACAGGAACCCCTAACATGACCCCCTATGAGCAAGCACTTAGTGACAATAGGAAGGATAAACTCTACTCGAAGAGGAGGAAACCTTTGGCAGAACCGGGCTCAGGGAGGAGCATCTGTCTGCCATGATTGGTGGGGGCATGAAGTGAAAGAGAAGAGGACAGAACACAAACTATGGAAGTGAGAGAACAGAATTTGATGACATGCAGCAGTAATATATAAAAATATAAAAACACAGGAAGTGAAAAGAGGTGACTGGAGACCCAGGCCTCACTGTAAGATGTATCAAAAAGAAAAGATTTACATTTAATCTTAATTCATTCTTTAATCTTCTACATGAGAGGGGGCTGACAGATGAAGGCTCAGCTTCCCATCCTACTTTTAGAAACTTTAGGAAACACGAGTAAGCCAGCAGTCTGTTCTATCGGGACACTATGGTACTGTGATGTCTTTAAGATATGACAGCACACAATTATTCAACACTTGTGTTTGAGAATGATTTTTTTTATTCAAATCTATAAAAAACAAGGAGCCAATGATTTTATTTGAGTTTATATTACATTTCCTACACGGCCTCTGAGTTGGCAATTTCAGGCCTGTGGGGAAAAAAAGGTTATGAAGAAATATGTATAAGAACACAATTACAGATTGTGCATTAGAAGGCTGTGTGGTACATGCATTTTCAATTTAACAAAGCATTTAAATGTCTGGCTTTTGATGTGATTCTCATTACCCAGTGTGGCTCTTGAGAAACCTGAGTTGAAACCCCTTTCTTTGAGTCATATATAATAAAGCTACTCTTGAAAGTCTGCTATTTCATTGTTTTTTCATAAAACATGACGTCCACTTGATTTATATTTAGTTCCTATAGCCATGCAAAAGTGGTTACTTTTGATATGAGTCATAAGTCTAATAAGATAAACAACACATTTAAAACGTAAATCTTCATCAGACGTTGTCTCTGTTTCTTTTCCGTATCATCCTTATCATCTTTGTCACACGCTGGAGAATGAATTGCATGATAAGGATCTAAACGTCTACGGAGCATAACAGTTTTTGCAGACTGTTTTAACTTTTGGCATTAACAAGAAGATTTTTGCCCTCAAGTAAGCGAGTAAGCAACATAATTCACAATGCCTCAAGTTTTATGGCTAAAATGAAATTCTGGGTAAATCATGTCATCATGTCATGCTGCATTAGCTGCTCTCACTTCCTGATTGTGCTGTAACCACAAGATGTACAGACAACACTTATCAATTGGATTAGAACTGGAGAACTGAAGAACATGTTCATCTGCTGATAGTGTCAGAAGTTATATTTTAACAAGATTTGCAAATTGATTTATGGAAATTTGGGGTGTGAGTTTATGACATAGAGGGGGAAAAACATCGTGTCTTGAAACTAAATGTGACAACCAGGCACTGGAGCCCATGTTTTTACTCTTCAGTTATCTGTTTTTCTTCTTCCTCTTATTCTTTCTTCTATGTGCTCTCTGTACATCTTCCCTCTGTCTCCTTTTACAAAAACACCCCATATCCTCTACTCATTTGTCTCCTTGCACATTGCTTGGGGAAATTAAGCTGTGCCAGGCACTAATGGCACAAAAATCCACTAGTCTCCCTCTCTTTCTTTTAACGTCTCTCCATTCTTGTCTGCTTGCTCTGACCCCCAGTTGGGTGTGGCAGGCTTCTTTCTTAATCCCATCCTTTTTGGAGAGAGTTTCACTGAATACATGGCGAGAAGACCAAGGGGGCAAGGAGTGATGGATGGCCATTCCTAAGGCCTTCTCCTTCCCAGTCCCTGACCGCTCTCCACTCATTGCCTTCCCGAGGCTCAGCTTTGCTGGTAATGGGTTGAAACATGATATCAGTCTAACCCACTGTTTGCCAAGGGAGAGGGAAGGAGTCCCCTAGCCAGCCAGGGTAAAGCTTCAGTTTGACAGGCTAAAGCAGAGAGGGCTTCTGTGGTGAATAACAAGCTGATTTACAATGTGAAATCCCAGGGAAGCAAGAAGAGAGAGTACACCAAGATTTAGTCAGATCTGATAGAAGGGAGGGAAATTAATAAAACATTCATGAAACATGTTCAGTTGCCAAGTGACTGTCTTTCCCATCATCATGTACCTATTTTAGGTCTTTACACAGATATGTACTATATATAGGAAGCAATATGTTCACATTATTATCCCACAAAGCCATTTGTACAACCACGCAATGTATGTATCTGGTCTCAGCAGTCACACAGGTTTGTCTAACTAATAGTGACAGACGATCTGTGAACCTCGTTAACTTAAATAATGAATTAAAATGGTTCAAAAATGGATTTTGGAGGTTCAACTGGCAGAAAATATCTCTCATTCTTTCTAGAAAAGCAGACACGTTCAATCAATTTGAAAATCAGAAGGAAACGAGTCTCACACTGCAGTGAAATGTGTACTTGTCCTTCAAGTCTAGACAAGATTCATGTTAATGGAGACAGCTTTCAAGTTTCAGCACTAAGGAAAAGCCACAAATCCAAATTACCAATGAGTTGCACATACCTAATGTAAATAGGTATGTAAATACTTGATGATACTACTAATAATTACCAACTTTACATTCAATATTATAGTCTTATGCTTTGCTGGCGAAGAAGTAAAGCGTGAAACAAAAACTCAGACCAGTGGAAATAAATTCTCCTTTTTTCCTTTGCTGTGCTACATGTTGTTTCCTCCTTGTTATTTGTCCTCTTGCTCTGTCAGGTTAGAGGGGCTCAACAGCAGTTTGCTGCTGGCAGCGACAGCCGGCGGAAGCAAAAGGAATAAATAAAGGAGTGAAAGGTTTGTTAAGGAGGGCGAGCAGTGCAGGCGGACAAGTGGAGCTAAAGGGGGCTCAGTTGGAGAGTGGCTGTTTGAACAATAGGAAGCTGACAAAGAGAAGCAAATTGGCAAGTGAACAACCTCAAACAAATGCGCTGACGTCTCTCTCGCACAGATGGTCAGTTTGAAACTGTTTGCTTATCTGAGTGTGCGTGTGCACTCAAATGCGTGTCACTGTGCTGATGTCATTGTGTAACTCGGTGTACAGTATGTACACAATGTGAATGTTTAATATCGTTGTGTGATGTCAGGATGGTACGAGTGTCCACAAATAGTCTATAATTGTTTGGCAGTTCCGTTTGTTAACGTCAACGAATGAAAAATATCAAAATCAGAGGGTATGCTGATTTCTTTCGCTGCAATAATCAGAAAAAATAAAAAATAAAATAATTGCTCAGTGGAGTATTGATGTGTATTTCATACATTTCTACAGGGCTTGGTGATCTTAATATTTCATTCTAACAGATTGCAGGTCATTCATGCTGCTTCATATTGATCACTAAAGTAGTTTCTAAGGCTTTGCAATCTTCATTTGAATTATACATGACTTATATTATTATATCATCCCATCTAAACCCACATACTGTAAGTTGCATCTCCTGAATATCTATATTGGCTAACCATCAATGGCTGTTGTCAGATCATTTATTCATCTGGTGTATTCTTCCTGCAGAAGTGTCTGTGTCCTGCTTCCTCCCACTCACATGAGAGGATGTCAGTGTTCTAAACCATACTTCTAATCCCTTTGAATTGCTTGCACACAAACACACTTTGTTTAAAAATCACAATTGCTTTTGTGCATACATGTGCAGTTAAACAGATGTAAACACACACACGTGTCACACATGCTCGTGTGACGCAGGCCAGAAGCTCTTGCCCAGTGTCATCTGAATCAGCACTAAGAGGCTTAACATGAGCGACCACTTGCCTCAGCACAGCCGAGTCTGATCAAACTGAATGGATGCCCCCAGTGAAGCACATCTGTTCCTCTCCCTCTTTTCTCCTCTACACACATCTGCACTGTGCTCCTTGGAGGCATATTCACACACAAACACACACACACACACACACACACGCGCGCGCGCACACACATTATTGTCATCTTGGCAAAAACACAGACTAGGTTAAACCTTATGTGGCCATATGTGACGCTGCAGTTGTTGTAGTGTGGTGGTGGATGGAACTGAAGCCCATTGCAAACACACACACACACACCCACAAGCTTTTCCACCACAACTTTTCCTTTAAGTAACTCAAGGTAAACAATTTTAACAGCTGAAGCAAAGCAAAGCAAATAATGCATCGCCTTGTCTAAAGTCGTTTTGTGTTACATTTGTATGTCCGTACAGCATTTTTGAGGCTGTAGTGTTTCTCAATAAAAATGAATGCAGTTTCAGCACATTCACATCAGTATCAGATTAGAGCTGTAAAGTGGTAGAGGTGTCCCAGTTTTGACATCAACAGAAATTTTAAAATAAAAAAATTACAGTTGTTGATTGCGAACTTGACAGATTTTTAGGAATTCTTCACAGTATTGATTTTGGCATTTTCATGTGGTATGATAATTGGCTTCTCACTGCATTGATTCCAACCCCCCCCCCCCCAACCACATTTACCTTTTACTCGTTGTCTTTGGGTAAACTTCAGTTTTCTAGGGCAAAAATGGAAACAGTGATACATAAAGATAACTTTTACACTCCTATCTAGTGACCTCAATTTTATGCAGCACTATCCAGAGACACTCAGACCGTTGGTTTATGTTTACATTGTGCTGGTCCATATTAAAATCAGAATCCGGTTTACCCCAAAGGTGCTAAAGGTTTCCCTGGTGGCAACATGAGGATACAGTTGAACAAGCATCACAGTAGACTCACACAGCATGGCTACAGATAAGATGTCATGGCATGGGCCAGAGGGGAGAACTGTGTTGAATTTGCTCTATATAGACATCAGGAGAGGAAAATACACAGAGCGGTGTGATGGAGCAATGAACAGGCCCACATGATACACTCTAACGGACATGTGTACAACTCACCTATTGTATGTTTTCTCTCACTCCTTCTGCCCTCCCTCCAAACGTTGCTGTGCAGTTTACACCATGCTTTACCTTAATGTAACAACTTCAAACATCATTTTAGAAATGTGGTGGTTTGCTGTGTAGTATCTAAGAGGATATGTGGATGTATGAGACTGAAAACTTTCCAACTACACAGTATATTATATATAATATATAGCTTATTCCAATTTGAGTTATTGATAATAATGTACAATGAAGCTGTGCTTCATTGTACATTGGACCTGGACCTCATGTTTAGAACATAGAGGTCCAGGTATTTTTAGCAGCCTTTTTACAAAAAGGGTGCTCCACGTTCATTAATTAGTGCTGACATTTTACTTATTTATTTGAGGTGCACAGCAGGGGAAATAAATAATAATGACAACTTTAGGGCATTTAGGCTTTTAATGTCTCTTTAGGACATAAACTACAGCTTAGGGTCTTGCGTATGAACATAGAAAATATAATAACCACGAGAAGACAGAAATACAGAACTTCTAACTTAACATGTTTTTTGGAAGTTTGTTCTTTATTATATTCAAGTAACAAACCGGACAGTATGTTGAAGACGAACATGAAAACAAACCCTCCCCAGCGCAAACAAAATAAATCGCTGAAAATACAAAACAAAACACGAAATTGCATTATCTTATTCTGTCATGATGGCAGAGTAGTTGACAATTTAATCCAGTAAGAATAATATCATAGAGAAGTTTTTTTCTTTTTTTGTAATTTTTGTATTGTTAAACATTTTCTTCAGTGATTCTTTCTTGTATAACAGCATCGCAGCGCCGTAAGACTCGTGTTAACAGATGGCATGTCAGGATCACTCCAATCATACATACAACCCCGGTATACCTTTGTGCCTGTGACTACAGTAAATACAAAATGCAGTTTTTAAATGGTGATTTCATTTATCACTATCCAAACCTACCTGGCTGTGTGAAAAAAAGTAATTACCCCCTAAACCTAATAACTGGTTGTGCCACCTTTGGCAGCAAGAACTGCAATCAAGCAATGAGTCTTTCACACTTCTGTGGCGAAACGTTGACTCACTTTTTCTGCAGATTTATTTAAATTCAGCAGGGCAGGGATTTTGACTGTGAGCAGCCTGTTTCACATCATTCCAAAACACCTCAACAGGATTTAAGACTTTGACTGGACCATTCTCAAACCTCTGTCTCTTTTTTTCTTATTCAACATTAAAATTTAATGTCCTAATCCTTCATGATTTTCTTCAGTTAATTTTAGTGAAGCCACAGACAAGCAGCTGACAGTGGCTATCCCAACAATTCTGTGCTATTGAGATTAATAGTAAAATGGACAACTGAGCAGCAGTGAAGCATGCCGGGTGTGGGTTCATCAATCAAATTCAAGAGAGTGTTAAAAGACATCTATCATGAACCAAATGGCTGGTTTTGCTAATGATGCCAAAAGACCGTTAAAAAACTTTTATCAGTCAATCACACAAACGCGTGTCAATCATCTCATCCCAAGCAGTAACTGAGCGCAGCCACTGAGCATGACTGCATGCTGTCTTTGTTTCTATGGTGTATATCCTACATAGCTGCATCTCAGTATGTGTGTGTGTGTGTGTGTATGCACACCATAGTCATGAGTCTTTTGATGCATCTGGACTCAGTTTGTTCTTACAGGACAATTTATCATGTCTTCTGGCTCCTAGGATGAGGAAACGCTACACACAAATCTCCTGAGCTCTCTGCAGGAGTCAGTCGTGGGCTCACTGTCCAAATGTCCAGGATTTATGGGGTGTAAAACATCTTGCAGGCTCTACAGCACATTTCTAGTGCAATACTTAAAAAAAAGTTACAGGAATTGCAACAGTGGCCTTTCTTTTGTCTTTGTGTGCAGGATTTAAAGCTATGAAACTATTAATAAGCTGTGATTACGGCTCACTTATAAAGTAAAGACCTTGGATTCCCCACACAGGTGTTTGCAATTATTAATTGGGCCTTTTTTCAGGTTAAAGCTGGTCAAAAATATGCTTGCAGTTTGCTGAGGCTAAGGTTATCTGCAAGACAAAAATCCAGGAAAATAGATATTCCTCATCGAGAAACAAAGAAGAAAGCTGCTGTAAAAACAATCAAAAATGGGTACGATCCAAAACCTGGGGGGGGGGGGGGTCTTCTGCTCCATTTTAAAAGGACAAGTTTTTCTTATGCTAAGCTGAATTGAGGGCTGATGCAGGAAGAACTTTTCTTTATGTTTGCACACAGCATCACAAACCACACCAATTAGCAAAGGCATATTTTACAAATGTACATATCTTGGCTGACACAATTCTTTGACCCATATTTCTCAGATCCAGATTATAAAGACGTCCCTGATCTGGGCACAATAGAGAGATGTGGTAAACACAGTTTCCCGTACTTTTCTTTGTTGCCACTCTAAAGCTATAAAATGCATCGAGATTTTGAAATGTTTTCAACAGCTCCTCTGCTACAGGGTGCTGTCTGATAGCTGTTTGATTTTAACTGAAGTAGGGCACACAGGCAGAGAGAGGTGTAATCACTGAAAAATGAAACACCTGTATAGATATCAAACAGGTGTGTTTGTCAAACACTGGTTAGTTGTGAAGAAATGGCAACACTAAAATGACTGATGATATGTACCGACTGAGTGTGTGTGTGTGTGTGTAGGAAAGTGTAGATTGTTCAACATCACTTGGGATTTCCATTTGTTTTCATTTGCTTATCCAATTCAGGTTTTCTGGGGCAAAATGTGGGGTACACTGCAGACAGGTCATGTGTTTATTTCGGGGTAAACACAGGCAGATTTAGAATTATCAATTAACCTAACCCACTCACAGGCACAAGGAGAGCATGTCAACTGCACAGTCTAAAGACAGGTATGCAGGGACAGGCCACAACTGTGTATTTAACCCCCAAACCACTGAACCTGTAGTTACTGCTAACTACTGCAGCACCTTGCTGCCAACTAATTAACTGAATATGATTTGCAGAATGTAATCATAACACAGCACAGTCTTTACACAAACTAATGCACACTGTAAGGTTGTAGCACACCCTGGAAGAGCATGCACTTGCACATTCTTAGCTTCTGCAGTGACAATAACACCCTGTTATTAGTATAATTACCCTTAATGTTCATTCACTAAAAGGGCAAACATGCACCCGTTTAAAATGCAAAATGCCACATTTTTCCTTTAGATGCACTAACTGGAAGAATCAGTAAATAAAACATGAAGACTGATTAATAAATGAACAAGATGATATATAAAAAAAGTATTCCAAAACTTTATGTAACCACGGTCATCTCACTCTGTCACATCATCTTAACAGTGATGTGACAGTGCAAACCACAGAGCTACCTCGCTCCTCCACTTTCTCCAAAGTGAAAGTGGAGGAGCGAGGTTGTCCTGACTAAATTAGGCAAAGCAGGCATAACCACAGAGCACGGCAGCATTAACATCAAAGTGCAGTCATAGTGAGTGCTACAGGCAATGTCAACAGTGGTAGTGGTAAAAATCTGGATCACCTGACTGCCGGTGTGCATTGTGAGTTGACTCCAATATGGGCAGATTATAAAAATGCTATTATTCTTATTGTCCACTGCACATCTTTTCTGATTATCTTATTTTGTGCTTCCCTGCCCTGCAGTGCATTATAACATTTGCATCTCTTCCACTGGCTAAGCTCACATGCCGACTCGTACCATATAATAATCCATATCCATGGGTATTAGTTGTCCCTGTTTCCTGCAACTTTATGACATTCCCCTGCTCTTTTTTAAAAAAAAAAATTATTACTAATATTGGTAGTTTTCTATTATACTGTTATATCTGCAAGCCTTTACTACAGAGTATCAGAATTATAGATGGTTAAATAAAGAACCACTCCATCACTCTGCCCTTCCATTTTATTTTATATAAACCACTGTGTTGAAACACATCATCACAAAAATAGTCTTCGTGTTTATCTGTTAGCGGGATCATGGCATTTGGCATAAGTAAATGAGCACACGCTTTTAAAATGCAATAAAATAAACGGGGAAAACTCTGAGCGGATACACATCCCTACAATCCTTACAATTCCATAAGACTTGCAGCCCCTTAACTTCCACTCAGTATTTTGTGTGCTATTCTTTTGCTCACTGGCAGCAATTCAAAAGTGTTTGAGTGCAACATGTGTGTGACTAATACATCCTCATCCTTGGCAAGGCCTCTTCAATAGCACAGCAGCCCACAGAGATTTTAGAGAAAGACTTAAAAAGAACTCTCCACGCTCCCAACTGTACTGGAGCTTCTCCTGAGGGTGTGAGACACCGCCAAGAGGTAAGAGGTACAGTCAGTAGTCAATGTTTGCCAGGAGTGCCAAGCAGGCAGGAAAAGGACTTGAAGTTACTGGAATTGGGTAAAAAAGTGACTATAGAAAAATGCATTTTGGTCTGAACAGAAGGTGCAGCAACACAAAGGACACACTACAAACGCACCCTATTTTAATTATGCCTAGTTGATCCCATTCTTTACTTAGAAAAGACAGCAATTTTCTTTTTCTTAATAATGACTAATGGAGAACAAACATTTAGTCATTAAAAATATTCATACCAGGAGATCCTTGATTATAACAATTAAATGCATAGAAAATTTTAAAATATTTGTAGTAATGCAGTAAGTTTGTCTGTTTGTTGCAAATGAAGGTGAGCAGCTCTGTTTCAACAGCTCTATACTTTGTTATTACAGAGCTGTTGGTTTTACTTTGTTGACTTCCTTTACATAGCCGAACGGCAGAGCTATAAGGAGCGCAAATAAGGACACGTTGCATGTTTCCATCGTGAGGCATGTTATGACACTGTATTAGAGTCTAAATAGCTATTTGATGTTTATAGACTTTGTCTGGCATGATGGTTTTTCCCAAAATGCCAAACCCTGTTCTCATCTCCTGCTCTCGGCAGGCTAAAGCAAACCTTCAAAGGAGCTGGAAGATTTCACTGACTGACTGGCCTCGAGGTGGAACACAGCTGAGAAGAAGTGAACAGTGCAGACATACTCGAGCATGCCAGTAAAATACTATTTTTTTCTCAGTCTGAGACATTTCAGGTTATCAGGATGATTTGGTGGGATGGAAACAGAAATACAACAGAAAAATGCTTTAAAACATAATGTTGCATTCATAAACCATTTATTTAAGACAGGCGTTAAACAAAACATCTCTATATTTCTTTATGGCACTGTTTGTGAGGCAGGTCTGGATTAAAATCTTTAAACTTGATGTAGGGTACTCTGTTCCAAAGGTGGAATAGATTTGTACTGAAGCTATATGCTTACAAAGCACCCATAAATTGCATATAAAATATGGCGATCTATACTTGCCAATCACAAAGTAGACATAGCCCAAATAATACCTTCCTTTATGTAAAACTGGGATCTTGACTTGTATATTAAGCATTACGTTGTAGTGAACGAGACTTCATTCTAGCAATTTTGGCTATGAACACATCAGACTATCATGAGTGAAAATGATAAATACATTTTATTTAGCTTTTCTTTGCTTTTTTTTTTTTCTTATGGTCACACTGCATTTATAATTTATTGGTGCTCTTTTTAGATTTCTTAGGGGGAATCATAACTGCTTAACAATTTACATGTTTTCCTTTTGCATTTTTTAATAACCCCACCATAAATTGCATGATGAAAGCTTCACTGGTATGCTTACAGGAAGTAAAAGAGACAGCAGCAAATTGTGTCAGGTATATGCCATATGACACAATTACAGGAAATGTTAATCCAAACACGTGAGAACCAGTCTGAGATTTAGAAGTTATTCGATCCATCCTATCGCTGATAATGGTAAACAGAAACTTGGTGGGCAGGAAGTGATTCAGTGCTCCTAAATTTCTTTAGTGGCCACAAAATAAAAACTGTGAAAAAAATGAGGTTTTCAGACTATGAAGGTGCGGGAAGCGTCTCTCTCACTAAGGTGAAGCACACACTCGCAATGTCTGATAGGAAGTTTTGGTTTTGTTATGCTTTTATTTTGAAGTCCACTCACCAACCTGTCTTTTGAGGTCAACTTCCTGAAGGCCTAATTTATGGAGTGCACACATGATTATGGGCTAAGGAATTCCCTGATTATCCACTGTTAGTGGGGTAAACCATTAGATGAGAGCTGAGGGAGGGAGCGGGGTGAATCTTCAGTTTGATTTAGTTGGTTTGAATATTTTTTAACTGGGGGTTTGTTTCATAATCAGATGTATGTATGATGTGTTCAAATAAGTGCAGTATTTCACTGTATATGTTTATTTGTAGCTGGAGTGTGTAGCAGGGATTCTCTCAAATTTTATTGGTGGTATGATCGGTGGCTATTTAAGTGGGATGGGGACGTTCATGTTTAGATGTGCCACTGGTGAGAGTGTTGAACCTTTGTGTCTGTAAGAGAAATGCAATCAGAGCTCTGGAAAATGACTCAAGTCCATTGTGGGGTTTTTTCTGTCATCTGGTCCCCTTCACGTCAATTACCGGCCACTACCAAAGTAAGCGGTCAACACATTTAATCCATTCAAAATTGCAAAGCTTTAGTGCAAACATGTGTGGTTGTAGGTGTTTGTTTCTTTCTTTTACAAACATAATACAGTTTCACTGTATGTTTTAGAAAGATGTTTTTACCACTTTCTAATTGAAAGGAAAATGGTAATGGAAGCATTTAGAAGGACTTGGAGAGTGGAGCAGGTCAGTCTACAAAGAGTATCCGCAGTGTGAGAACAGTGGCACGAAGTGGTAAATGTCATGTCGCTGCCAGCAGAGAGAGCAGAGGGAAGTGGAGGAGGTAGCGATAGAGGGAGGGTGATGAAGAGGAGGTGGAGGAAGTCTCATTATCTGCTCATCACACACTGAATTTGGAGGTGAAATATATGAAACTTTCTTACCTTGTTACTGTGTTGGAACATTGCACCGTCTGTCAGCCACACGACTCCTAACTGTGCATATATTCCAGCACTTATGAGCAGATTTGGATAAGTTGGTAGTTTTAAGTAAATGTTTGATGGAATTAAACTGCTTCCTCCAGCTTTTGAGCC
Source organism: Simochromis diagramma (assembly GCF_900408965.1). Classification (NCBI taxonomy): domain Eukaryota; kingdom Metazoa; phylum Chordata; class Actinopteri; order Cichliformes; family Cichlidae; genus Simochromis; species Simochromis diagramma. The sequence continues at coordinate 5,747,159 of NW_024386892.1, read as the reverse complement.
TCTTTTATGTATTTTATAAAATGGCCCTAACAAATGGAGCCATGAAGCCATCAGAAATACAGTGGTAAGCATCAAAATTTTGCCTCCACTCGGCTCAACATATACAGAGCAGATTTTCCCATCCAAAGTGCCAAGTGTGGCACAGAGAGGTTAATCCAGCGCTTATGTAATTCTCGCATCATTTACTCAGTGGGGCATAATTATGCAATTCTGTGTGTGTTTGCATCTCTCTTATCAGTCAAACTATCATTATGGGAAATATAATGATTTACTCAAATGTAAGATGGATAAAGATACAAAGTGCTTGATCAGCCCTGCTTTTGTCATTGTGTGCATCTAACTGCCAAGAAGCTTTTGATCATGTCAGCTTAATAACACAGTCCATCGTGGATAAGTTGTTAATGTTACCTGCGTCTTTGTCTTTGTTGGTGGATGTACTTAGGTAGAAAGACGGAAACAGTGCTGTTAGGTTTTCTAAGCATATATTTAAATGATTTGATTGCCAAACTAGCCAACACAAACCACCACAGTGTAGGTGGATAACTACAGGTCAGGGCAGAAAATGTAAACTACATTTTAGACTTTCTTTTTAAATGACACACTTTGTAGAAAAAATATATCTACAAAATATAACATAAATATAAAAAAAACACATTTGTAATCATATACTGAGTAATGATGTCCAAAATAAATAGCAACTTCATAAAATATTGTTATTTACAATTTTTCACATCAACCCAATTTTTCATATCAACCCAAGGCAAATAATACTTCTACAACTATATTGCTGCTTTAAAATTATAAATTGAAAAGATTGTTTAAGAATTGTTGCTGGTACTCTTCCAGCATTACTCAGACCAGATAAAGAGAGATGAGGAGGAAGATAAAACCTTCTAAATACTCAGAGTGAGACCACCCTGAGCTGCTGGATGTGTGCACATAAGCTGTCTTCGAGGTGCTTAGAGAACTGAGGGAGGCCTATGGCAGCATTGTCAAGAGGGTGAGCAGGCTTTGTTTCAATGGACGATTAAACAGCTCTCCCTGCTTGTCCTTTGCTCCTCTCCAGCCTTCCGCTCCACCCGACAGCTCCTCAAGGTTGAGTTGTTTCTCCACACATGCATGCACCTCTTCACTGCCACCCAAATCTCCTCTAACACTCCCTCTCCTTCGCTGTTTCACTTCCTGTCTCCCCCTGATCAAAAACCTCTGCTGAAAAGTCTCAGACAAAAACAGAGTTAAATAGGCATATTTATCTCTGTTTTTGTCTGAGACTTTTCAGAAATGTATTTAGCATTCTTTACAGTTGTGTTATTGTCAGATTACGTGTCTGTGGAAATGATTTACTGGGTATTATTAAGTTCCAAAAAACATAAACCACTTTTTGTTTAATATTCATTTCGGTTGCATGTTTCATGGAAATCAAATCAAATCACTTTTATTGTCACATCACATGTGCAGGTACACTGGTACAGTACATGTGAGTGAAATTCTTGTCTTGGAAACACAACATGCTTATGTTGCTTTTAACTCAGTCGCATCATATCACGTTGAGTGTTTGATCAGTACATTTTTCTGTTTGAGTTGTAATTAGTGAAGGGCCATTTAGGGAGCTGTCCAGAGTGCTTAAACCCCACTGCAGCTGTCCACTTCGTGCAGTGATTCTTTCAAACCCGGGCTCGCTTATTGGCTGTGTGCTGTCTCACCGCATGTTTCAGCTGAAATAAGAGTAATGATGTGAGGGAGCTGTCCACACAGTGTGGTGCTGAACTTTAGCTATTAGGCCTGTACAAAAAACAGGACACACAGGCACATTGAAAGAAAAGGCTTTCATTTCATCAAAACATTGATATTTATTAACCCTTCTCTAGTGTGTCTCGAGTGTGATCTCTAGCGATCTGTTAATATTGAAATGTCTGGGCTCAAAGTTCTGCTTTTAAATGGATGTTATACTGAAAACAGGGATATCGTTGGTGTGGATGTGTGCCCAAAATATATTTAAGCAAATTATTTCAGTGTTTCTTTGTTTCAGAAATTCTTCAGAGTATTCTCTATATTCTTTAAAAATTATGGAAGACAACTTTAACAGGACATGGACATCAAACAACCAAATTTTAGATGCAAACAAACAAACAAACCAACATTTAAACAAAGCAGAAACAACAACAACAAGAATTACAGTGCTGAATGTTTAAACAGATTCCATTCTTAGGAAATAATTAAGGACATTTGTAATCTTCAAAAAAGCCACTTTTAGACTGAGTAAACACGTACAATGTTATTCTAGTGCCATATAAGCCAAGATGATAGGACTCTACATTTCCTATCTAGCTCATTAAACTTTGAAATAGGGCAAGCAACTCTTGTGTCATCAGCTACTTGATTAAAATTAGACTCTATTACAGTAATAATTGGAATCTATACTGAAGAGCGTGTTCTACAGTTTTAACAGATGGAAATGAATGTCCTCAGTGACGGCATTTACATCATTCCTTTGTTTCTGTTCACCCGGATTTTATGATATGTCTCTGATCTATAGCTGCGGACAAAAGGAAAAAAAAAAAAAAAAAAGAAATCAAACATTTACAGAGGAATTGTTATAATAACCACTGCTTGTAATGCCTGCTTGAATTAGTAGTTAAAACCAAAAGTCAAACTAGCACTTAAAAGAAACAAAAAAAACATGTATACACACTGTTGTTCTATTGTTTATTTTTTTTATATCTATTTACCTCAGCGCTAACCCTGAGAGCTGTTGTTTGTTTAACATAATTTATGTGACAATCTAAAAAAGAGCTGAAGAAGGTAATTTATGATTAATTAAAGTCAGCTGAGTTAACACTGACCCATTTTAAATGTATTCATTTAATCAACCACTGTGAAGCACTTAATGATTGAATTTTTTTGCATTAGGCCCACAAATATATTAATCATAGGATGAAACCTCAACGACAGAAAGACCAAACTGCAGTCCATGAGAACCACCAAAACTGCTCTGTGCATTTCTTAGCGAAGCTTCTGAGGAAAACAAAAATGGGTACTTTATAGTGGCCACATTTTTATATTCAGTGTCTGCAGTCACATAGGCTTAATGCGTGTAACTGTTCAAATATTGGTGGTCTGAATTGCACCTCTTATGATATGCATGTGTTGTTTTATTTTATTTATTTATTTTTACTTGTGTTGTTTATGTCTCCTTAGAAGTCAGCAGCTGAATACTTTTGCAGGCTCACCCCATTCACCAAAGTGCGTGTGCATGAGTTTTGTCCCCATTAAAACCATGATTATACTCTTCACTGCCGCACTGAATGAGCTCAGTCCATTCAATAATTTGACTTGATGAAAGGCCCCTTGCCTATTCAATAATACCTGCCACGTCCTTCTCAGCATAGGTGTGACCAATTAGAGAGGATTGACGCTTTTATCCTCAATCCCTACGAGACAAGCTGTCGTAAATACAGCTAAGGCCTACCGACGGGGGTGTTTATCTGTCCTCTGAGGGGGAGAGAGGAAGACAGGAGGGGGGAGTTGTATCCTGGGTTAGCCAGAAAATTTGGATTTGCTGCTTGGTTGCTGTACTGAACCAGGCTTCAGCTTAGAGCAAATGACTATTTAATCTGTTCAGTGTTGCAGGTAATTTCTCTCATTCACTCAGAGTAGCCCTGAACCAAAGTGGCTGAAGGCAAATCGATAGATCTTAGAAATACAGAAGACCCTAAAACAAGTTAGAATGAGATTGTGTCGGGTGTATGTACAGCAGAGTCTGGAGATTGATGGTACAAAAGTGAAAGTAAACACACAGGAAGACAATCGCAGAGAAGAACAGAGAGGTTACACTTTTTGCTTTTTTCACAACATTCAATCAGACCATTTGGGATGACACATATGAATCATGGAAGTTTGTCCTAAGGGTAAGCACAGCTGAGTGAACATTTTGAAAAGAGTATGGGTTTCTTTTTTTTTTTTTCTTTTAGTCGATGTGTTTGTGTGCTCACAAACCTTTGCCCACATGTGAAAGGACAGATTCAACCAAGCGCCTGACTCCTAAAAGTGTTTAGCTGTTCACCTTCATGGTAAGATTTTACTCTTACTTCATCCAAGGAAAGCAGCAGAAGAAGAGAGACAGAAAGAGAAGTTGTGGGAGAAAAGGAGGTTAGCGCTGAGTCTTTGACATGCTGCTGAAATATTGATGAAGTTGCAAAGTGGTGTTTCACTAATAGCCATCTTTTAGCATTTGCTGACAGGCCATTATAAGACCTGTTTCTTTTTCTCATTGGCTGTTTTCTCTTTCCCCCTCCCTAGTCAATGTCCCTTCTGTCTCTTACTTAACAGCTACAGCATAGTAATTATCTACTACAGCTGTTACGCTCTTTTCTAAAGACTGGGCATTTTCAAATCTGAAAGAAATCAGCAGTAATGTAATGAGTTAAGTGATGGAAAGTGTACATGTTGTTGTTTTTTTTTTTTAAATATGTGAAATCTAAACTTTGGTGCATCTAACCCCGTCTCTTACAAGACACACTTATAAGCTAATTTGATTTTCCAAGTACATTTTGTATCTAATGTAATTTCTGCCTGGATCATGTTTACTGGCAACGTCATTTTCCAGTCCAGGAATGGGAGGTATCAGAAGTCACAAGGAGGATCACATTCTGGGTCCCAAAAGGTTCAGCTCAGGGTCTAACAACAGTTGCCTATGAACTGCAGAGGAAAATTTTCAATCAGCTAAATATGGTACACAGAATCTCTTCCCCTATGAGACTAATACATTTTGCATGAGTACAGTGAGGGTACGTGAAGTATGATATATTCGTGCATGACTCCAGGCATTAAAAAATGTAATAATTAATGTAAACTCCATTATCAGTGTACAAGGATTAACATGAGTTAGAATTTAATATATGCCTGAACCTAAGAACAATACATGCAATTATGCAACAACTAAGGTGTTTTAATTGTCATTATTCATAAGATATTAACCATGTTCATGTCTTCTCCATAGTCAACAGTTTGTAGGAGAAGCTGAGAATCAACTCCTGTCAAATTCCAAATGTTGTATTAATCATTATCAAAGCATAAATTCTTCATGCCTTTATCATGACATCATGACTGTGATGAAGTGGTGAATGGAATAAATGGTTAATGGAACACAAAGTTTAATATATCCTAATCTCTGTCTGGGGTAAAAATGGGGTAAAAAGAGCTGTAACTCACTGTCCAATGTCTGATTGTTCTTTTCTTTAATAGAAAAAACTACAACCATGTTGTAGAGACAAATATTCTCATATATATATAAAGCAGTAAACAGTTTAAGAGATCACTAATAAACAGCAGCACAAGACTTGACAAGAGAGCAGTGCCTCTCCACTGTAGCCAGTGCAGTCAGTCCTAGTTTGAACAGAAACAATTACTTTATAGGGGAATGAGTGTGATTACATGGTGCCCTGAGAGACTCAACAAGCAATTACAAATCAGTAAATAATAATTATAATGGCAGCTTGGCTGAGAAGCTGTCTACAGTGGAAGCAAAGACCTCCTGGTAACAGATACGAGGAATATCAAGCTAGATGCACATGAACATGTGTTTGGCCATTTCACTTTCCTTCTCTCTGTCTCACATCATCTCTCACACATAAGCAATCACTAAGCATGTATGTTAAATATTATCTGAAAATACCTGCATGCCTCTAAACTATCAGATAGTAGTGTTTGAGTGCACACACACTGAAGGATGGAAATGCATATCGATGGCCTTGTTTCTGTGTAGCATGCTGCATGTATTTCACTGTTAGTTACATTTCATTGAATCTATAGACTTGTGGGAATTATCATGCATACTTTATACATTCTTATGTAACCATTTACTAAAATAACTCTTCCAGACAATTAAGCATTTCACTGCTTTGGATAATGATGATGATGATGGATGACTTGTTACATTTTATCTTCTACTGTTGTCAGTCATGGAAACGCCTGCTGTGTGGTTTATCATGTTAAAGAAGCTTATTATACATTCTTACAATATAAAGAATGGAAAAATAAAACGTTTACACAAATTAGGTCAGTGTTTGCTATGTAATCCCAAGGACAGGCCATGGATTATATCAGCTATAATCTATCGGAGGGTAATCGTTTTAACTCTCTTTCAATATTGCCAAAGAGCAAATGAAACTGAGATAAGACATTTTTACCTGCTATTATGAGTATGTACGCTGAATTACTCTTTGTAAAAGATTGTTTTGACTGTTTTGTTGCACTCCTTCTTCAGTAGAAAATAATCAGAGCATGCTGTTCCCCAGTGTCTCACTCTATGTCACAGTTGGTTAAAAACAAAATCATAGTACAGCAGGCTGCCTTGAGAAAGGCAACCTTGTTTAATTCCTCTTTGTTCTGGTTCTGTTATGCATGTCTGACAATAAGCCAGAAAGAAATGGCCATTAAGACCATTTCATGTGTTTTGTTTTGTTTTTTTCCCAAAATTATTCCGTTGGTTAAATGTGCTGTTGTTCGGTTTGTTCATCTAAGAGACTTAAATGTGAAAAGCTCTGGTTCACCTAATTGACTGCAATAGTCAGGTCAGCGAAAAATATGCACTTTGCTTGAATGGTGTTTCTATGACGATTACTCGTGATATTAAAATCTGTCTCGGGTGATTGGACCACAAATCTACAACCAAGATACGCTGCCATTTTTTGTGCCTCCAGGGCATCTGGCTAGCCACTCATCACTTCTGCTAGAATGTTAAAAGGCCGTCTGTCACCAGTCAAGCAACACATTTGTCTAGCGAGGGCTAGCAGCCATGTGATAGACTAGCAGCCTGTTGGGACTGTACCTCACCTCTCAACCTCTGATAGCTCCCTCCTAATGGTAAACAAGGTCTGTGCACTGTTCAACTATGCAACCATCTAGATATTTTCTATCTATCGCATAGAGCAGGTTCGTGTCATGAACAAGCTACCAAAGCTTTAGCTATTGAATCTCACCAAATTGTGGTCTATAAATATCAGTTTGTCTTATTCTGTTGACCCTTTTTTTTTTCAGGAATATGTATGATCCATTCTGAACAGTCCAAAGTTGGTGGAAATATTTGTCCCTGAAATCATCAACATTTTTAGAGTTTAGCAGTTAGTAGAATCACAATGATGACCCTGCACGTCCAATTTATTTGTGCAGGTTTCCCAAAGTGGCTCAGCTATTGCCTCACTAGCTCACATCAATGTTAAAAGGCACTGAAGCTGCCTGAAAGCATTCAGTTCTGTTTTTTCCTTCTCTTTTCTTTTTTAATGGAATTCAGCTACAGTATATTTTATGAACTTCAGTAGCTCACTACAGAGTGATTTATCACATAGGTAATAGTATGCCAGCACTATTTGAAAACACATTGTAGGGATAACAGTCAGCTACATATTATAACAAATGTTAAGCTGCCAAGCAAGTGCTTAGGCCTGTGCTGACTCAGAATGGGAAAGGCTACACCCTTTTGACCTCAGCTTATGCTGGCAAATTCTGATTATTCAGAGTTCTGGAGAAGAAAAGCAGTTACAACATAGTCCATCGCCAACCTTAAACTGGAAAGGTCAACATTTTAAATGGAATTGAATTGTAGCCGAAAATGAAAAAGTACGTGTACAGGGAATCAAACTGTGGTCACAAGTTGGCTGCTGCACTGATGGGCTGTAAAAGAAGTGTGTCGGAAAGAAATGCAGACGCTTTGAGGGCAAAAAGAAGAAGAAACCGAACATATATTTAAAATTCCATAAGACACCATCCATTATTATTGCATGAAGAAAGAAGGCGATAAGGGATTTGGGGCTTTAGATAGAACTGTAATGATAATTCAGTTTGAAGTGTGGTGTGTGTGTATATAGAGTCTTTTATGCAATGCAATGAGTCCTAATATTGCATCAGTACCAAAATTCATGCTGGAATTGAGTGTCAAACAAGGTGCACACTTCTCAAAGCAGACATGATTCAAATCCACAAAAGACTCCTACTGCCTAAAGGTGGGTGCAGCTTTGTCCTTGAAGAAATCACTTCTGTCAGGAGAGAAACATTTAATCACATAAAGGTGATCATTCAGCACAACAGAGACTGGAGATTTTCCTACTATAGTGTCAGTGATTTCCTTGTGATTGGTCCACCAATTTATATTCTCCACCTACCCCAGAATTAAGCATAACACCATGTGAAGCCAAACTAATGCTATATTCTGTTCTGAGAGCTCAAGCTGTGTTCACTTTTACGCATCCTGAGAAGCCAGGAGGGAAGTAGAGGAGAAAAGGTATATGCATAAAGCACTGATAATGATGAGGAGTAACACAGAAGGCAATATGATTTAAAAAAGAGAGGAATGTAAAGACAGAGAATGCAGAGGAAGCGAGAAAATATCCTGTAAGGTCTATTTAACTAGGTCATCGAAGTCTTCATCTTCACTGGCCTCCTTCTCTCACTGCCTCCCTCTCCTTTTCTCTCTCTCAATTCCCCATCTCCCCATATTGTTCATCCACTGCCTGTGTAGCCCGCTGCCTATTGCCATCTACTTCTGCTAGCCTGGATGCTAATGGCTGGCCATGAAAGTTTAAATACCCTGAATGGCTCAATAATTTAATAATTATCACTCAGCAGATGGACAGCAAGCACCTCCTCCCAGCCTCTTTGGTTTCTCTGACAAGAGAAAAACACATCGCCAACTTGGGAAGATTTTGAGAGTTTATTAAAAATATAAAACTAAGCATGACAGGAAATGGCAGTGAGATCTGTCCGAGGCGCTTTACAGTGTGTAAACTGAGCATCCCTGTTGTAGGAAAAAGAAGGATGAGGTCCCCAAACAGAATGCTCTTTTTACTTTTCACAAGGAAATTTGGCGTACATAACTTACACACATTCACGAAAAAAATGCACTTTATTTACTTTCAATAAATGTGCGTATTATCACCTTAATCTAGTCCCCATAGCAGCTGTAAACTTCCAGAGATTTATATGCTCCTTGAATGGCCAGTGGTCTACAGCAGAAACCTTTTGTCCATCGTATCTTTGCTCTGTTAACTGCATTTTCTTTATCACATACACTTGCAATTATGTTTCACCTGGGGACTTAAATAACAAAGCAAGCATAACTGGGCAGGCAAAAACCTGCCTCAAAGAACAGAGTTTCTGGTGAAAAAGCATTAAGGGCTTGCATGTTCATTGCAATATCTAAGAATACACCTCAAACACTGAAACTGCTTCCAGCGCTGACACACTGGTGTGTCATTCTCAAAGACAACCAAGGAAATTACAGTATATGCCACAACTAATGGTTTTAAAAGTGACTGAAAACTCCCATTGTTACACTAGCATTCAACAGAAATTGGTGGTAATGGAGCAGTGACAGTTGAGTCTCTGATAGAATAGGTACTAAAACATTGCTCAAGCTGCAGTGGATGTGTCACCAAGGAATCTACGGTGATAGATTTCAGGGAAAAGGGAGCTGAGACTGGAGCACACAAGTAGCTATGCCTTTTAGAGATAATCGTAGGACAGCAGGATGTTGTGAGTCATGCCTCACATATTTTTGTGCACGAGAGTATTCCTGGTTTTGCATGCCCTCCCTCTTTTTCCCTTTCCATCTTTTCCGCTATGATGTGTGAAGGCCAGCGGGTTCCAGTCTTAATTACTGATGAGAAATGGAGAGCCCGGACACCTGGCCTTACCTCTCGGCATAGTTCACTCTGGGATCATTTCTCGGTCGATGGTACAGCACGACTGTACCGTCCAGCCACAAATAAAGTGCTTGCGTGTTTGGTGTGTATGTGTGCATTTGTGTGTGTTGTAGCTTACTACCTGACACCTAAAGTTGTCAGGTGGTAAAGCTCTCCTGGGCCTTCTGATATGAGTCTGCTTGCTTCAGCACCAATATTCCCACAGCCTTCTGTAGCTAGGGGGCCACGTCAGCAACACAAACAATAACACCAAAGACAGTGTGGCACATGGTAGAACACATACCTTAATTAACCCTCTGTAGACCATATAATGCACCCTCTGGTTGTCGGATAATTTCTTCTTATTAGCCCAGTGATATTCGGCTTGTGTGCTTACATGTAGGTTAGGAAAGCAACATTTCAATGATCCCGTGTCACCCATAAGAGTTGCAACTGTAACATGTCAGTGTATATCAGGGAGTCAAGATAAAGATAGTGAGCCTGAAAGAGAGAAAACAAATTATGGATGTTATCATAACACTGATGTGTGTTGGCCTTTTACTACAGATATATTAAATCTTTTTTGGAGGTGTACAGGTATCCCATAATAAACATCTGAAACAGTGCCATCCTTTTTATTATTTTGCATAGCCTACTTTTTGTGGCCACTTGTTTAATATGCTGTCATTTGTATGACACTTACATAGATATAATAAAGTATATAATAAAGTCAGATTAAGGGGGGAAATTAATTACGTGCCATGTGAGTAACTCAAACCTTATTTATGATATTATCTATTATCTATGATCGTGATGATATTTCCTTTTTGATAACTTAAAGCTAAAGGTTAAATTTTGCTTTGATTGCACTGCTGAACATCACACAGTAGCTTTAATCTGAACATATTTTCCCTCTTGTGATGTCTGCTTAGATTGCACTTTCATGTTTGACCCTCCTTCTCTCCTCCTAGTCTCTTTATGTCTGTCTTGTGTTGTCTCATCACAGTGCAAAACTGCAGATGTGCAAGATTTTAAACGTTTCCCTCAACTCAAACTTCTGTCCAATTACTGTTGGTCTTTTTGACGACTTCAGCTTTATCCGTCTCAGGACATTTAGCTCTCCAATGCCTTTTTTTCAATTCTGCATTTCCCTCGTCTATTCCATTTTGCTCATGTGCTGGCTTTTTTTTTTTTCATTCTCTTACCTCTCCCGTCCTTATCTGCCTTACCTTCTGATAACCCTTTTCTCTTTTCCTCACTGCTGTGACTTCCAATGCTCCCCCTCTTCTCCCTCTCAGTCCTTCTATCGTCATCCATCTCATATCATGCTAGCCTGGGTTGTGGTGTGGCATGCTGTCTATTGAATAGTTATCAGAGTGTGTCTCCTCTCAGCTGTGGGTGTGAATGCTGAACATGGAGTTATGCAGGCAGAGAGGGCTCTGTGAGAAGAAATGGGTGGGGGTTAGGTTCGAGGGGACAGTGCTGCAAGCTATAGGAGATGGATGGAGGGTATCAGGGGCTTGACTGACAAGGCAAATGGTAATAAATGACTCTCATGCCTGCTGACAAATGAACACACGGGGCTAGGAATAGAACCAATCACTGCAGATAAACACTGACATGACACGCAGTTTGTGTGGTCTCCTCTAATGTGGCCCACTTTTCTGTACTTTAACCAAAAAATACTGCAATAATTTGCTCTTTAAGTTTTATGGAGTCACTTTTTGGTCAGATCACAGTTGAAAGTCTGTGTTTAGGATGTGAATTTGTGTGTGCATGTACCGGATTCTGTAATGCTCAAAGAGGCATTGATGTGATGGATGGACTTGTGTGCTGCTCCACTGGGGCCATTAGTCAGCTAGAGAGCAGGGATGGCCACCTGGGTGTGATGCACCATGCTGGAGGTTGAAGGCCAGGACAGACAGTTCCCACTGCCTGTGTGTTAGTGCTACATTTTGTGTTCTTGTATCCTTGAGAATGTGTAACCATATGTTTGTTTAAGAGATGGATTCTACAATTCATATGCTTGCATTGCTTCAGTTGGGAAGAAGGTTGAATAACAGATATTAATCAGAACAGAATACAATAGTTGCACATTGTCTTAATTTACATATGTAACAATGTGTGCTTGTTATTGCAATAAATCCAGTGGGACTAAATACTGGACAGTGAAAGAATTGTAAAATAACTGTGGAAACTGGTATTCCTTCTTTCCCTGTAAATCTGTGTTAATGCAGGGGTCTCTCTTTTACATGATTGCTATCATCAGTCTTTGTGAGAAAAAAAAATGAAGCAGAAAATTTCAGTTTGTTATCCAAATTGTTCTTTTAATATGTACTGTGTGTATAGATAAATGTAGCTGACTATCAAAATTCAGCAATATTCCCAATAAATCAGTGAAAATGTGAATGGCTAAAGCTTCTTATAAAACACTAGCAAAATACTAGTTGGATGACTTTGATTTTGTAGATTTTTAAGTATTTCAGCTACCAAATAGAGGAGGGAGCTATAATTGATCCTCTTTGTAATGATTTCTGATATAAATTATTCAAGCATTTTCCTAAGTATCATGTCATAAATTCTAAAAAGTTCTGTGTTTACAAAGTTTGTAAGACCTTGTCATTTCAATGTGGGTTACAAAAAAAATCAAGAAAGATAATTTGTATGCCATTTCTTTTGTAATATTACCTTCATGTATCAAATTGGAAAAAGTAAACAACATAACAAAGATATGGTTATTATATTTTATCACAGGTTATTCTGACACTGTGTTATTATTCACAGTAGACGGAGTATATGGATTCATATAACGAGCTGAACACAGCTCCTGGAAAGGCATGCTGTTATAAGAAAACCAAATCAATCACCCTTTAACATCAGCTGACCTCGTCCATGTCTTCGGTTCGTAAATACACGCTCACCTCTAAACCAAAACCTTTTAGCTGGCCAGACAGTAGACTTCACATCAGCAGCACCTTGGCCGTTGTGTCCAGCACTGCATCAGCTACTCTATTATATCTGCTCACATGGCCGCATACAGGTTTGCTCTAGACTTTAAACATGCAATCACATGTGGCCAATCACATGGACGTACGCAGATATTGTGGGAGGAAAACAAAAATTTCAATTACCCGCACTGTCAGTTTGGTTGCCTGCTTGAGTAATGCTGTTTGGGTTGATGGCAGACATTGCAGTAACAAGCCTCTCTACTGTTACTTCAAGCCTGCACTGAGGCTCCTTCACTCTTTCAAAGCACTAGACCCACAGCTGCTGACATGTGGATGTGCTGGCAGTCACCAGAGACAGCAAAAAAAGTTTGCAAGCTTTAGATTAGAGAATCTGAGAGGTGAACTGTAAAATTTAAAAGATTGGATGCTGTAGCAACCTAGAGAGCAAAAACTGTATATATATCATTTACATTTAATCAAACAGAGTTACGTAAGTTTTACTTCTTCATTCTTCTATTTACCCTCAAGTATGTACTTTTATTTCTTTCCAAAACTAGGTAACTTAGTACTATTTACAGTTGAAGCTATCTATTTACTGTTTTTATACTATTTTATGTCTTCTACAAGTATTTTTTTATAATAAATAATAATGGATTGCATTTATATGGCGCTTTTCAGGACCCTCAAAGCACTTTACAGTTCCACTATTCATTCACTCTCACATTCACACACTGGTGGAGGCAGCTACAGTTGTAGCCACACCCCCCCTGGGGCAGACTGACAGAAGCGAGGCTGCCATATTGCGCCATCGGCCCCTCTGGCCATCACCAGTAGGTGAAGTGTCTTGCCTAAGGACACAACGACCGAGCCGGGGCTCGAACCGGCAACCTTCCGGTTACAAGATGAACTGCCAACTCTTTGAGCCACGATGTGCAAACTGCGTTGCATCCCACTTCCATCTCAGTTCCTCCTTTTCAAAGCACTCTTTCATCAATAATCGAGTGCAGTCATCCTCGTTTCTATGTTTCTTTGGTTTTATTTTAGCCGAAGGTATCTGTGTTGCCGAGGTGCCCGGGCGTTTTTGTTTTGCTTGGAATTATTTAAAGTAGCCTCCGAGTATTGGTACCTGCTTATAGTGTTTCATTTCACTTGCCTATGAATTTGCCTCCTTTCTGAGCTGAAAATCTGATTATTACATGGCCCAAATCCTAAAGTTGTAAATATGTATGACCTGACATAATGAGGTAGTAGAGCTTGGAGCAGTTTCTTCTAAAACCAATATCTCTCCTGTTTTATGTTTTAACAAATTGCAAAACACAGGTTGTCTTTGACCCCCACCACAAACACATGCACATGCACACATCCACCCACACGCACGCACAGATTCATGAACAATAGGAATAAAATGCAGGAACTGCTATTCTTCAAAAGACATTCACATATAGCTTTGACTCCTCCGTTTGTAGGAACGCACTCAGCTCTCTGTGGACTGTGCTGGTGAGAAACGGTCATGCAACAATGAGCCAGTGAAAGACACCAACACAGAGTGAAAGGATCAGATGAACAGGAGAGAGTGAGAAAGACAAAACCAGGCAGATGCAGTGCAAAGCTCCTTTGTGGAGGGGGAGCTTTAACTAAAACCCAAATGACTTCTGATGCCCCATATCGCTGTTCTACATAAACACACCCCCACACACAGACACACAAAGATCTGCATGTGAAAACACACACTGACACCCATCCGCCCACATATACACTCCTATCGCTGCCACACATGAGTAACCCAGATGTGCTTCCCACGTACATCTCTTCTCTACACCCCTCCCGCAGTGAGAATAAAGAGGACAAGAAGAACAGAGCGCACTGCATAGACAGGAAGAAAATGAGAGAACTGAGCTTTCCTGATACAGTAAGACAGCAAAAGAGTGGAAGGACCCAGAACACAAGCAGAGAAGACAGAGTAAGGGGCGGGCAATAGAGACAGTAGTGATGTGTCCCAATAGGACAAAAAGAAAAAGAGGGAAGCATAGAGGAACAGTGGGATGACTCACACTAACACATGAGAGAGGACACAGGGAGAGGAGTTCAATAATATATGTTTGGGAATCCCCTTAATGCTTTGTTGAGCCAACTCCATAGTGTTAGATGCTAAGTAAGAAAAACAAAGAAATCAAACATATGATGAGGATCCACAAAGATTTCAGGCATCCAAAATCTTTGAAGTAGGGTTTTAAATAGGCTTTTTTACATATATGTATGTATGTGCATGTCAGTAAGATCTCACCTGGAAATAAATGCTGTTGTTTGTTGTATCCACTTATGTTCATAGATGTAAAGGCAAAAATGCTATTGGTGATGAGCGTGAGCAGCCGTATGTAATATTAGATTATGCAATATGTTTGCTTCCTTCTTTTGGCCTCTCAATAAAGCTCAGTACTGCCATGATTGCTTGCTGAGTTGCGTGCAAAGTTGCACACTTGAAACAAAGTTCAGCCATCCGAGAAAGAATCGGACTACATTTTTAAAATTCCTTCAATTTTAAGGTAAGATATTAAATAAATAAAAAAACGTGAGACTATTTTCTTAATAAGAACAAGAACGAAAAGTCCAACTTTTAGTATCCAAGTTCCCAAATTACTAAATCTAATAATACTTAAATCATATCACAGGTATCAAGAGAAAGGAGTATTGCATATACCGTAGAGTCAGGAAATACAAAAACCTTTCCCATATAGTGTGGTCTGGAAAATGACAAAGTTATGAATGAACTGAATTTCTTTTAAATAAAAGTTTGATTAAGTCAGAAGAATATTGCTAGAAGATAAAATAGGATTCCAGCTGAGGATTTATTAGATGTTATGTCAACTTTACTTCCTCTGTGAGAAATAAACAGAAGCAAAGAACAAATGACAAATTAGCCACGGAGGCTGCATGATTGGTTGAATATTGTGCAGCAGGTGTTGGATATTGGAGCCTCGAGTTCTGTTCTGACTTCTGCAGTTACAGGTGGGGGATCTCCTCAGCTGGGGAGACACTGATTGACAGCCTGAGGTGGGAAGCCAGATGCTCCCCCTGCAGGTGATTCTTCAGCTCAGTTTTCCTCTTAAGTTAAAGAGATCATTCTGAAGCGCAACTGACTGGGGAGCAGAGGTGGATTTGAGGAGAGGATGTACAAATGCTGTCCCTGTGGTGTACTGCTGTGCAATCATGTCCTGCGAACATGCACATTTCAGTTTCGCCTGATTATTTCAAATGATTGTCGTGATCTGTTATTAAAATAAAATAGAAAATCAAAAGATGTCGTTCCTCAGCCTGCAGTTTAATTTTCACTTCAACAAATCCATGAAGGTTTGCTCTTCGCTGATCAATGAATCCAAAAATCCTCTTGACCATATTTTGGTGACTTCTACATATGTCTGTGGTCTGATGCTTGGCTAACCAAGCTGCGCGTTAGCACAACCACCACAAAGTGGACAGCCACACGGCTCACTGACTCATGTTCCTTTCCAGCACACAGAGCATGTATACACGTGTCTGTTGTGTGTGAATGTCTGCGTCCCAATGGTCAGATGCATGTGTCTGTGTACCCATATTAATATTGCATACCTATCCCCCTCAAAAAAAGGAGGATGGAGGATTCGCTTGAGAGCACCACTCTCAAAACACATTTACTTTTCATTCATTTAATTTAGGCCCAGTTATGCAGAAACTGGCATTTTGTATGCAGCTTGTGCTTGGATGAGTTTAATTACTTAACTGTCAAACATTTTCCAGCATATGCAATTTCTGAAATATTAGTTTTGGTACTTATATGGTATGGTTCTCAATGGGACTGATTAAAAAAAACAGGTTTTAACAAAATTGCCATGACTTCACTTGAAAACTGCAGTCTTCATGGATAGTTTTACCAGTTTTACTGCGGAATATGCGATGTTTTGTCAAAACACGTTAAAACATATAAGTACATATAAATAAAACTGTAGAGGAATTAAGCATCTATATTACGACAAAAAACAAAACACACGATACACAGATTAATACTCATAGTTGAATGTGCACACAGTTAGCTAAAATAATTATATAGAAAAGCACGGAGTGACCAGTCTTCTTCAAGAGATGAGGGTAACTGCGGGCTATTACCCTCACAGAGGCAAAAGACAGCTTGAAGCTAGCAAATAGAACCATTACAGCCAAAGAGAGCCAGTGTTTCATCACTAGATAGGAAATCAATTAAATATACAGTATGTTGCCTTCTCACTCCCGAATGCTTGTCCTTAAGCTCTCAGCACAGGCTCTTATTAGAAATGGAGCTGGAATACAACACTATCATACTGTAATAGGTCTGAAATTTCCTCTAGGATCCTCTACACATTTCAAAGACAAAGACCACATCCCACGAAATCTGATATATCAGGAGTTAGACTGAATAGATTAACAAATGCACCATGGCATTTTGTCCAGCAGTGCTTGAGACAGTTCATATATGCATGTATAGTCAATATTTATTCATTGCCTGTAATATCTTAGGCAGCCTTTCTTGTAGTCTTCAATCCATGTGTTTTTCTGTGGCACAATAATGTGATGTGTTGTATCTTTGGCCCAAAGACACGGTGGGAAGGTGTTGTTTTATTGATACATTTATATGCACTTTTTAATAATACAGCATATTAATACACTGAGTATGCACAGTGTGTATGGAAGGCTCTCTTGCACCCTTTTGCTGTGATAAGACGCTCAAGAGGTAGCGTGCTTGCCCCATGATCGGAAGGTCGGGGGTTCAAGTCTACCCTGAGGTACACCTGAGGTTGCTCGATTGGTGGCTGCCCACTGCTTCACTGAGTGAATGGGTTAAATAGAAAGTACTATTTTCCTATGGGACTAATAAAGCATACATTATAAGCTCTGAAAGTACCTCGTTAGTGCAAGGATGTGGAATTTCCATGGGGTCGGTCAGCCTGTGCACTGGGCTACCTGGTCACATGCAAATATTTCCATGAACAAACTGATGATATCTGACGCTTAGTTGAAAACTCTCAGTGTTGTTATGCGATTCTTCCTAGAACAAAAATGTAATAAAAAAAACAGGAGAATATGAAAGTTTACAGGTTCTAGAAAGGACACAGGCAACTGTGTTTTCTATGATAAATGTCTTATTTAACAATTTCCCTGGACATCCTAATTGTGGTGTTGGCTCGTGTTTCAGTGCACTGAACTGGAAAACCTTGGCATCTGTGCTGCTCCCTTTCCTCCTCCTCTCCCACTTTCTCTCACTTTTGGAGTTTCTCTTGTTTCCACATTCCCATCACACCAATATTCCCACGACATCTTTTTTTCTACCGCTTAGCATATGAAAAATGATCACAATTATGTCATAGATTTGGTAAGAATAACAATATCAGTTTTTCCAACTGGAACCCCAAGCATTATGCAGTCGAGCTAAACCAAGCATCTGTTGTGTGAAGTAAAGTAGTGGTTAGATGCCAGGTTTATTCGTTAAAAAAAAAGATGCGTGTATATCTATGTGTGGTTGTATGTCTAACGTTAACTGAAGACACACGCCTTTGAAATTGCATTCAAATTTGCTATTTTGTGAGCAAAATCACTGCGAGCAGTAATTTTAATTGGTTAGGCGTACTATGAAACACTCCATGCAGTACAGTATCTATTTTTGGTCCCACTCAGTGAAGGAGCCCAGACCTGTGCAAGCAGCCAAAAGCCATTTTTATGAGCACTAAATGCTGTCCAGTGCATTCACCCCTGCAAATAAAAGAAGCACTAGTCTTGTCTCTGTGAAACACGCCATTACTCCTCCATTGTTTGCCAAAGCACTTTGTTGAGAAATAATTTACACCAAGTCTTTTTGCTTCCAGCATTTTCAACACAAGGTCATGTCCACAACAGCAATGGCCCAGCAGTGTCAATATACACCAACCAATAGTGATGGTGCTTTTGTGAGAGGAGTATGAAATTGATTAAGCTGGTTTATTACAGCTGGACACTGCATTTGTTTTTG
Organism: Simochromis diagramma; assembly: GCF_900408965.1. Lineage (NCBI taxonomy): Eukaryota > Metazoa > Chordata > Actinopteri > Cichliformes > Cichlidae > Simochromis > Simochromis diagramma. Next base: position 5,728,521 of record NW_024386892.1, on the reverse strand, counting down.
ACTTCACCAGTGAGCCAAGAAATGAAAAGAGCCCTAATTAGGCTCTTTCTTTTTACAATGATGGAATACTTCTCATGTCTAATATATATTTTTCAATAGTGCAAACAGGATAACGTCATGCAGCATGGAGACCGAGTTTTAAGAACATGTTGAACATGTAACTGTAAATTAGAACATGCTTTGGATTATGTACACCCCACACAAAAGCATAATAGGCACTGAAAGGCTGGCAGGGGTGTGTACGTGCAAACTATTGTTCATGAATGCATATTGCAGAATGATGTGTATCTTGTCATTTTGTCTTCATTCAAACCTATTTTATGTTCTAATACTGAAATGTAAAGATTGGTTTGAAGCATATTCCCATCTGTAAAAGTAGCACAGTTGATGAAAATGACAGTTAGTGGTCACAGAACATTGGATTGGACTGACCTGGCCTTAATGCTGCAAAGGGTTTCTTCCCTTTGTTTCCTTTCTGACTTATCTGTCTCCACCGGCCTATTGTTTTTGCGACACATAATCAAACAGCAACACTGCAATTATTTCTCAACAAGCACAATGTTTCAGTGTAAACATACATAGGCTCTACAAAGTCTATTTATTTATATTCTCTGTGTTTCTCCATGTTGATTGTGTTCTGCCTGCTGGTTTTGACAATTACACAAAATCAGAATGGATATTTGGGCAAACCCAAGAAAACAAGATAAATAAAACATGACTTGTGTAACACTCATGTGTTCCAAATCTACCCTTCTTTGGTTCCCATTGGTATTAATGGCTGATAGACACCTATGTGAACACAAGCCTGGATGCAGAGTGCATGTCTGCAGTAGCAAGATTAGTCCTCATCATCTTGCTCTCCAGGGGCATGTGCCACCTCCTTTGCGAAACCACTCAAAGACCCACTGTGGATGGATTAAACTGTACATTGGGAGAAAAGTGTGTGAAACATGCTTCTCATTTGCAATTCAAATTTCAGCTTCCAGTCTCATGGGGCCTATCATAGACAGCATGCACAACCAGATGAACACGCAAGCAAGTGCTAGTGCTTTCATTTTATATGCTCTCTAGCACCCTCTTCTTCCCCTGCTTTCTGTTTTTCTCTTTAACTGGCTCCATTTCTAAAGATGTTTACACATTTCATGGATACTGATTCTAGTGGTGTGTGGAGCTCCCAAGTTGGGAGGTAAACAGAGCTTCCGAGATGGCTTGCTGTTTTACCCACCAACCAGTTAAAATGTGGAAACAGCCAACTAAGAAGCTCATTATGCACCATGAGATTGCTCTAAATGGGCCTTTGTTGCACTGCAGCCATCGCTAAAGCATTTGTATGACTGTGGGTGAAGTTGAGCAGTTCATAAAGGTTTCACAATGGTATATATAATATGCATTAGATACCACATAACCCACAGCACAGATGTTTTGATGAGGATAAAAGGAGACGAGTGTCTGCTTGGTTGGGTTTGTGGTTGTATTGCATTCTAGATAAAATTGTAAAATATTCCCAAAAAATCTGCCTAAAAATAAAACATGTGCACAACGTATAGTTTGTGAATTATTTACTAGTCTTTAAGGGTTTAAACACTAGCAATCGCCTGTAATGTGAGAGATGTATGAAATCAGCTCTCTTTTGCAGAAAAACATATTTTGTATATTTTAGTGCACTGAACATGTAATTATATTAATGTATACATATACCATGAGGATCAACCCTATCAGCGTTTAATACTGAGTGACTTTGATTTGCTGGGCCTTCGTCTTCCTCTCTGAGCAGCAAAAAGGTGAGCAGATGTTCCGTCGTTGTTCCGCTCGGCAGCAGGACATTTTTTTGATCATAAGAGAATTCCAGCCAGACAATGAGCTTTGGAATCCAGACATTTCAACAGCTGCTAAAGACTTTGCTCACACATAACCACACATCTGCACAAATTTGAGATTATTTATATATTTATTTCTCAGAAGTGCCGTCTTTGTTTGTTTCCTCCTTTAATGGAAATGTACAGTAATTGTTCTGAGAATACGCCTTGAGGAAAGTTATCAAGATCCTTGTTTTTTTTTTTTTTTTTTCAAAATGTGAATGTACCACGCATTTTCTCCACAAACTCTCCATTTGCTGACTTCAACCCTAACCTGATTTTCTGCTGGTTTATGGCATGCTAAGTGGAACTGTGTCTCACTTTCAAATACAAGTAAGTTTGCTGGTAAGTAATGGCATTAAACCCAAATTACCACCAGACTGAGACGTGTTTACGTGTGTGAGTGTGTAAGTTCACTCAGAACTTCCTTGTCAAAGCTGCTTTAAGTTGTATCGGGATCGATTTTGCTGTCTGCTGAAGAGTTTATTGAGCATTTGAATAAGGCAGAACGTATTGATTTTCATGCATTCGTGTCCATTTTGTAAACTGATTTGACCATGTTTAAGACAAAAAGACATAAAAAAAATAATTTCCTAAATATTAGGCTATACGTACCTTTCTCTATGTAATATTTTGAATATTCTCTCCATCATATGTCTGTCCTATGCTGTTGGCATACCATAATGTTCAAGCTTTTTATTCTGTACAATTATTGTGATTTTTTTAAGGACCCATCCCAGAGGTGAAGGCTGTGCAAAGAAGCCATTTTCCCTGCATAAATCAATTATATTTTCATTTTGTTGGATTTTATTCCGTGGCAACTACAGATGTTTTCTAAACCCACTGTGGCCACATGCAATCACATGAAGCACGTCAACAAAAACATTTGTCGCTGTGCCAGTTATTTTTAGTTTCTTTTCCTTTAATTTCTGTTCCGGGTTGGCCTGACCAAGTGGGCTTACTATTCATAAGCTCTTTCATAATCTCTACAATTTATAATAATTCAATTTCACACACATTTGGGACCAAGGATCTTCACTGAAGAAGTGGGAAACATGTGCGGTGTTAATATAATGTAGCGCAATTCTCTTGTTTATTTTTCTCCTTACTTAGCTTCCACTATTGCTTCTCATAAACTCGATGTTGTGCGGCACAGAAGATCATTGACATTTATTTTTCATAGCTGCTGTTGATGATGCTTGAATTGGGTTATCTTTAATAAAAGCTAATGAGGTTAGGTGGGATTTGGTAGGTGGCTAAACCCAAAGATCTGCTCTAGCAGTGCAAAGAGGAAAAATGACTCTCTTCAAAATAACGAACTGTGTTTGAGCTTTTTGCGCTGGTTGGCTCTGTGTACACGCTCTGATCAGCTGAGCTGTGCTGCTGCTGTGGATCTGAAATTTACTGTTCTTGGTAGATTGAAATACTACATGGGCTGATTTAGTACAGTGCCGGAGCACTGTACACACATTATGGGCCTCTTTTACATGTGCGGATGTCACAGCAGAAGAAGGGAAAATTGTTATAAAGAGGATATTTATTTATGGTTATTCGTGTGTGTGTGTGTGTGTGTGTGTGTGTGTGTGTGTGTGTGTGTGTGTGTGTGTGTGTTTTCTTTCGCTAAAACGTCTAAACGCACTTTTCCCAAGTCCTCGAAACTTTACATGTGCAAGGCAGCAGTCTTTATGCTAGCTTAGTTTTCAAGACCACAGTGGAGCTTCCATGTTTCCTTTAAACCCTAGATGAGACGAATCATGACAGAAACAAGCATTTAAGAGTCCTGGATGGCCTGAGGCACCGAATGCACTTTTGTGATTGGTTGTAGCCTGTGTTTACTGTGCTTAGGAAATCCCATCCTCCCCTGCTCGTTCTTTTATTTAGCAGCATAGCCATTGTATTTCCCTTGCAACCAGTTACATCCTTTTCCCTTAAATTTCTCATGTAAGAAAAATAAAACATAGATAACAATGAAAAGCAAAGCAAATGTTATATCCTTCTTGTATGATTCACATCCACAACTAGAGGAAACACTTCTTAAGACTGGCTGTAGGGAAGTTCCTAGGTTTTGTATAGCAATCATTCATGCACCCTTTGTTTATTTATTTATTTTTCACATTGCACAACTCTCATGCCCTTGTCTCCAGAGACAAGCGCACAAAATAAAAAATTTAAGTATAACAATGTTTGCTTATACCATTGGAAATATCTGAGCTTTTATTACAAAGTGCTAGTAGTACAAATGCGAATGCAAATCCACGTGTAAAAATGATGGAGCTGTTTGTTTGTGACGTCATTTTTTTTTGTTCTTTTTTCTATGATGACAAAGTAATGAAATGACAAATGCTCTTAGAGCTGGCTCAGCCATTACTGCTTAATGCAGCTGAATTGTTAGAACTTATCAAATCACAGCTTGCTTCTTAACTTTTTGAATCTAGTAGTTTTTCCTCCTCTTTTTTACCATATTTTCCCCTCCTCACTTCTGCTTTTCTCCATCTCTGTGTTTCCCTCTCTTCTGTCTTTCCATCATCATTTCCTGTTACATAAGGCCATGCAGGGCATTTACTGAATCTGAGTACAGATGTAGATGGCAGATGGATAGGTGGGGGTTGCCTTGATTTTGATCCAAAATCTAAATCCTAGCTATTTCCCGTTCTCTTACACACAGGCTGTCACATAGACACACATATGAAATGAATACACATAATAAACAAGGTCATATTGTCTTTCCCATATTTATTTCAAAGATGCAGAATTAATTGATTTAAAACATGTTTTTTTCTTGAGTAAAAAGTCAGTTTAGTGACTTCTTTGTGTCTGCAAGCATCTGCATAAATCGCATTGCAAAAATATGTTTATACACATGCATTGCAGAGACACTGTGCACAAACTTTAGTGATTCAAGCCATCAGGTGAGCTGGGTTAAGAGCAGCTCTATCTGTCAGGGCTAGCATGATGAGTGTTATCTTTAACATGAAATGCAAAGCTAAAAATAAGCCATGAATGTGTAATCCTGCATGTGCAGCGTGCAGTGACAAACCAGAAAAATACAAAAACAAAAATGCAAAACGGTAACAACAATAAAACATTTGTACTTTTCTGAATATACCTTTGTTGTGGACGCACATTCATAGTCAGTACATATTGTCAAGAGAAAAAAAAATCCACAGAACAACAACAACAGAAAACTTTTGGTGAAACCTTTTTAGCACCTTTTGTTCCTCAAAGTCTCAAAATTCCCCTTTGAAAAAAATAAAAGAATTTTAATTGAATTTAATTGAATTTAAAAGGCTGCTGCATAAATATACATTTTAGATATGTTTTTTTTCTGCTTACTTTAGCCCAATGTTGACAGAACAGAAGGGTTTTTAAAAGGATTTCTGGTACAACTGCACCCTCTTAAACTGTTAAACATACAAGTTTTTAGAACAAAATTGTCATTCAAGTGAGTAATCTGGGAGTTACCCAAACTACTTTTCTGTAGGGTATGAGCTGAGTACTTCCTCGAGTGCTTCTAATTCCCAAACTGTCCATAATCATGCAACAAAATGAAATACATCAATGCCTTTGTTGCTGTCTGTTATTGATGTGGTATGCATCTCTCAGAGGATCCCTAACAATAAAGACAGGAACAGGAAAATACTGGGCAAGTGTTCTACAAGAGAGAGTTGAGAAATTTCACAGGCACTTATTGCATATCGCTTAAATTCATATAAATTCAAATATGACAAGTTTGGGCACTAGATCAAACAAGCATGAATTTGAACATTTGCTGTTTGTATAATATAGTAGTGTACTGGTTGTGAAAGTTGTCGTGTTTTTAACCCTTTGTGCAGACAAATAGACTGACAATGTTACTAGTAAGACAAACACAGCATGTTTCCCAAATGAAATGCATAGCCTATCCCCAAAACATGTTGACTGTGACTCAACACAATGCAGCAATGTAGGCTAGACATTCTGTGTTTCTATTCCTGTCCTAAATACATCAATGTTTATGGATACAATGAATCAGGGATAGCTGCAGGAAGGGAACAAAGTCTGACCCAGTACAAAGGGCGAAGCAACAGGAAACTGAGCAGAAAGAAAATACGTGATTTGAAAAAATGTAAAAGGAACTATTGGACAAAAAATTGCATTTTTTTCTGTGATATAATATGCCATGCTACAGCATGCTTGGTGTAATGGATTGCTGTTGTGTGCAGTTGGTGGAATAGCAGTATTAGATAGAGAATGCCTTGCTACTGCGCTGCTTGGCTGTCACTGAGGCTTGTCCCTGTCAGCAAGATAAATGACATTCTAGCTACACTGCTATTAGCTTGATACCTGAGAGACAGAGACACTGGTGATGCCCTTCAAATGCTGAATACGATCAACCCTCTGTGTGTCTGTTTATTGTTAGAAGGGCAGTCTGTGTGCATATGTGGTTCCAGGTGTATGTATGCTCATGTCACGACACGGGAGCATGCGATTTGCAAACATTGTACCTGTATTCTTGCATTTATGCATCCAGTTTACCCATTTTAATGTAGCAACATGTGCAAAAAATCCCGAGGGCCAAATATTTTAGCCTCCAAAGAAAAAAAAATTGACCACAATAAAGAGTAGGGTCAAAGGAGGCGAAAAATATGCAAGCATTTTATTTTTTTCTATTGGCTGGCAGCAAAGCATCAGGACGTGACCACACGGTAATTAACATGTAACCACACACAAGCATAAATGTGGGCAACAATGTTGGCCACTTAAGTAGGTTACGTAGTAGGCGCTTTAAAGGCTCCCTGCAGAAGTCTAACTCAGGCATAAGCAGGAGCCAGGTCTCTGTAACTACAGTGCATGCACAAGTATTAATGCTTAAAGGGCTACGTCGCAGGGGGGAGGGTGGAGCCTATCCCAGCTGCCATAGGGTGAGTTTGGATAAGCCGAAGAAAATGGATGAATGGATGGCTGATTATATTGCCTTGGAGTAAGCATTATAAACGCATGCGCGCACACACACACACACACACACACACACACACACACACACACACACACACACACACACACACACACAATTATTAATGTAATCAATAGAAAATGTCCAGTATATCAGCACGATAATGTCTGCATTCCCTCAGGGCCGGCCACCAGAGCTGATTAGGGCCACTGAAGACTGCTTGTGATTCAGCCAGTTGCCTTGCAGCATGTTTCAGAAGCTGCTCTCTGCTCAGCTGAATATACATGCAGGGTCTGTTTTTGATGTAAACTGCTTCAGGCTGGAGAAAAAAATTATAGCTGGTAAATTTCAAAATTGAAATTTTTTAGTGATAATTAAACTATTTGCTTATAATTGCTGGATATCTGTGAAAGCATGCAACACTAAGCAATAAAATTATCTCTTTCTTTGTTAGCGATGCTTTTTTTTTTTTTTTTTTTTTACATTTCATGCCTATTTATTTTATTTAGATTAAGTTGACATATTTATGGTTGAACTCTGCACTACTTCTTCTTGTCCTTTTTTTCTTTCTCTCTCAGGGATACAAAAGTCTGAACTCCTTGCTCTGTCCTCACAAGCTCTTCCAAATCCTTGATGAAAGCAGAAGCGAGCTGCAGCAATTACAAAACAAATATTAGCTCCAGTGACAATTCCGATGCCAAACACCACCTATTTCCTTTGGCACTAAGCGAGCGCAAAGCTGCCAATGGCCTCACTTTTAGCCCATAATACCACTTCCTGAGGACCACACACTCAGAGTTAATAATGCGCTGGTAGCTGACTGTTGAGGCTGCCAAATCTCAGTAGTGACCACAGCTTCGCTACCATCTCCCTCAGCCTTTGCCTTCAGGTGGGGAACCTGACCTTTGTGAGCAGCCAGCTGGAAAATGTCAGTGCCACGTAAACTGTTAGCGATCTCAATTTGTGATGGCATTTTCTGAAGCCAGACCCTCAGGCCACCACTGTGTTGTTGTAGCTTGTGCATGTGTGCGCATTCATAAGTGGTTATTTACATGTTTGTGTCAGTATGTGGTTGTCAATTCTGGCTTAAAAACAGCTTGACTGATCTGATGGAGGTGTGGCTTCGCAGTGTGCTCATTCTCTCCTTTACTGTTTTTGTTTTTAATGTTTCGCTTGCCCCTTGATACTTTTGCTTGTCTGACTATTTTCTCTCTTAAAAACAAGTCAAGTTTGCATTTTAACTTCTGACACTTTTCACTTACTTTTCCAACTTTATGTAAAGCCTTGGCTCACAATCACTGGCTATGATTTAATAAACTCTATGTGCAATATATATCTCACAGATTAACATTGCAATCACTGACCTAGTTTATCTGGCAAATATACAAAATAAACAGCAGATAAAAAGATTAACAGCCTTCTCAATTAGAATATGATTCCTTTCAAAGACTTAAGTATGAATCAGACTGTCTAGTCGGTCCTAAAAGCTGAAAATTTTCTGTGTACAGTATGATAAACTAAATCCCTTAGGCTGTTTGGGCCTATTACTGAATATCTGGCTTTGACTGCTGAATAATGAAGACGGTCTTCACAGAGCTGGGTGAGTCGACTGATACAATCTTAATGTTGTCAAATCCGACAAACAAAAGACAGGATATCAGCCGAGCAGATGAATGTGGTCCTTACAGAAAGGGATGGCCTTGCAGATGGCAGTGCCATAAATGGCAGAGAGGACTATTTTGAAGTGAAGACGTTTCCTGCGATGTGCTGTGCTCCAGCAGCTATTTTGTGAAGACGTTGCTACATTTTGGACAACCTCAGTCAGCCTATAAGATACACTCCTTTTGAAGCTGATACGATCCGTATTATTACATTTCACATTGTTGAGTGTGATAGCTTTTGTTGGCTCGGTTACAAAGTAGTAAAATGCAATACTTTCAGAACATTTTATTCAGTGCATTTGCAGCTTTATTTAAAGAAAAAAAGCCAACAAAGTGCCTTCCCTTTGTTTTCTTCTGTACTTCTTGAACACGTTTACCTATTAACTAAGGACTGCTTGATCTCCTAGCTATTTCCCACTAGAGTTCACCTTGTCCAATTTCTTGCCATTACACACCTTGGCTGTGGTTTCCTGAATCATGCTCCAATTATGGGAGAAAGCACAGAGGGTGATCATGCTGTCGAGCAGCGTCCATTTCAGGATTTGAGTGCTAAAAATCCTGGGACAAGAGAGACAGTGTGAGGCTGAGATGGAGGAAACTTCAATTAAAACTTCCACCTGAATAAGTCATGTCTTTCTAATAGACTTCAGGAAATAGCCATGAATATATAAAGAGGAGATGCATTCATCAAATCCTTCTTTCTGGTCACACAGTGAGAGGAAGAACTGAGAGGGACAATGAATGAAATATGTTAGAGGGCGCTGCAAAAGCTTTCAGGCCGACTTGGAGATGAGAAAGAGAAACTTAGAACGTAAAGCAGACAGATTTTAGATGTATACTGGCAAACTTCATCATCACCCTGTGGTAGAGAAAGATAGATGCATGGGAAACAAGACAGAGATGGTCAGAGATGTGACAGCAGAAGAGGCTGTGGAATCAAGGGCAGTGTGGTGAAGGCTTTTAGGGAAGTGACCTTTAACAAACAAGTGTTGGAGGTAATGGCAAACTGACATACAAAGAAAGTTGATGGAAATCTGTTTGCAAGGCAGATGTGGGTTGAGCAGAATTGTTGAAAGTCAAAAAAGCTTGTATTCTTGTATCGACTGAGGGATGTCGACTCATATAAGGGGCGCATATACTTTTGCTACAGTGGTTTTACTTCTTGTTAACACTACATTTTGCCTTGAGAGCATTTCAGAATGCTTTGTTTCCTCATTTTTTTCTTTCAGAACTTTTGGCTTTGTGTGCTTCTTTACGCAAACTGCAGTGCAGGAGCAGACTTACTTTCTCTGTCTTTTCTTCTTGGTCTTGGCATTCTCATTCATGTTCTGTTTGACTGGCTGATTGAGTGATTTGTCAGAGTCTGGTGCTGGCTTGTCTGGGTCTGCATGAATATTCCTGGGATGATGGAGGTCCCCTGGAGCCGGGGTGCTGTCAGGGGGTCGCTGTGACAACTGATGGGACTTACTGCTGACAGATGACTTTGTGAGAGAGGGAACAAGAGAGCGAGAGAGGCCTACAAGTGTCTTCTGACATCTACAGTATATCTCAATCTTCATCCTCAAAGTATTGGCTAGTAGGCACAACAAAAAACACAGAAATCTTGAGCTGCCCCCATACTGAGAAAACTACTGTGACAGGACAGTGGTAAAATGTAAACACTTGCCCAAAAGAATATTTTTCGTACCCTTTTCCTCAATTCCTCTTGTTGATTCTCTGTATCTGCACTTTATTCATTTGGCAGTTATAGAGGGAGGGCTGCCCTCAGTGATAGATTAGTTTTTACCATCAGTGAAGACAAGATGGAGTGTACCAATTAACATGGCTTTTGACAAATTAACTTCAAGACGGAGTTCACTAAGGGACCAGACTGCCTGAATGTATAATATATGATGTTTATTATGAAAGATGGTGGTCTCAAATGCTTGCAGAGTGAAAGAATGAACCGATGGATAATTGTAGAATTTTGCAACAGTTTAGCTTAGGCTTTTAGAGCCTGAGGTTTCAGCCTCTTCCACTTGATGTTTAATGCAACAGTAACCAAAAGTAAAGAACTGAGAGAGCAAGTTGCAGAGTGTCTATGTGTGCTACTTCCTGCTTAAACCACTTGAGCACCCTTTCAGTTTCTGTGAAATGAATTACAAATTTAGTCAGTCAGCCAGCAAGGATGGTGGTTTATATGCTTGTTTCTGACTCAAACCATCCATGGATGAAAACATTGTTTACTGCCAGTGAAAGCTAAATGTTTTCGATGTCAATGAGCAAATTCTGGTTGAACAAATCAAAATTTACTTTGGTTCACTGAGAAACTGACAAAAAGGAAAGACAAAAGGGAGAAAAATACCCGTATTTTTATCTTTAAAGAATGGAAAAGACAATGCAGCAACACTCACAACAGGCTCTTCTGCCCTTTCCCTAGAGCAGTAACTTGGCTGCTTGGATGGAGCTGAAATGGGAAGGAGCAAAGAGACTGAAAAAGTACAGCCAACAACATCCCCAACAGGGTGGCTCTCTGTGACATTTCAGCTGTGGCTTGAGAATGTGTGCTAGGGACATGTAAGACTTCTGATGCGTCTGCATGTGCACACAACCATCTCTGTATATAAGCAACTTTGTGGTTTTCTCGTTTTCATGACATTGTCAGAGACGTGGGAAAGACTGGCATTACATGTTTCCAGCATCAGATCAAACATTCTAACAAACTGTAACACAAAGCAGGCAGCTGAAAGCTCAGAGCCTGTGGTTTCTGCTAAGTACAGGACACATGAAAAACATGAGCTCTCTCTGTGCAAAAGAAACAATGATGAAACAAACTGCATTAGGTTGTGTCAAGCCTTTTCTGCAGTGAATCATAATGTTTAAATAGCATGACTATGTTACATTTAATCACACATACTGAGCTTGTTTACACTTTTCTAAAACAAGGAGGCAGAAATAAAAATGTAAAAACACATTTTACTTGTCTGCAGTCATCAGAGCAACCTTTGCCTGCTTCTTTGTCAAAGGTCACACAGCATAGTGTACAAAATTAGTCAACCAAGCCAAATTTAAAAGTATGTAGCTAGTTATGAACATATTTTAATGTATTCTTACAAATTTAACTGAAAAAATGCTTTGCAGGGACAGACAGAGAAATAGACAGACAACCCAACACTGAAGCCTGAAGACACGATGTGTTCATGTGTGCTGAAGGCCATCATTGTTTCCCTCTCCTGTGGTGCTGCTACAGGGACATTTGACTATACAGCCAGAAACACACCAGAAGCAGTTGCAATAATTAGCTGGAGTGGAGTTGCAGAGAAACGTGCAATTAGAGAAAGAGACATAAAACCAGCATTAGAAACAGTGGAAACATGTCTCCCATTCACAACATACAAGACAGAACATTCAGGATCTGTAATGTTCAACACAAAAGATGCTTATTTTAAATGTTTACACAAATTAAGTGTCTTCAGCCAAGTACCCAAGAAAGACACGGCCTGGTATAACTATACAGCTGCATACAGAAACTATTTGCATATCTTCTACTGATGCTAGCATTGGTGTTTAAAAATTCACTGACCATCAGCGAACAAACTGAAGTATTTCGCTAATGTTTGATACCTTCCTCAAGGTAAGAAACTGTACAGCAAAAATGTACAGTAAGGTTTGCCAAAGTTCTTACACTATTCCTTATTGACTGCACTTAACGCTAAAGACCAGCAGAGATAGGATTTAAAGAGGCATAAAAAAGCTCTTCAGACAGCGTTTAAGGAGCTACGTTTGTATCTTTATTATGATGGTGTAATGGTTAACACATTCACTTGGAAAGCAAAAGGTTGCTGATTAGACTTGAGCTGGAAACACATTCCCTTCTGGGGTTGCATCAGAAATAAGCGCCTGGTGTAAAAACTCCCCTTTAATGCAATTCAAGTGAATGAAAATTATACCTATCAATAGAATCAATCTATTTGTTTAGAGATATATCTATCATATGCATATTTAATAAGTAAGTCCACTGATACTGTATTATCTGTGCTATGTATTTGTAACATGCTGAAACATTTCTTCATGTTCATGTTTTTCTCAGCAGGTTATTGGGCTCTGGTCCCTACATCAGCATTTCTGGGCAGCCAGGGCCACCCTTAATCTATACTATCCCTGTCAGCCAAATGCTAATGATGCTAGAGCCCAGTCTGTCATAGAGCCACCCCCTCCCCACACTGCTGCCACTCTCCATCTGCCATGCAACCACATTGCTATTTACATTAACAATAATATGAAAAATGTCATAGTAACCCATCCAAATGAGTCAGTGGTTTCCAAGGCAATTGTGAAATGATCTTTCCTCCATAAACCCGATTGTATCAGATATGACAAACATCTTAAAGTAGGCTTCAGGTGTTGCTGAACAGCTAATAGCTAATAGTAAAATATAGCAATAGCTCTGCTATAGCATAACGACTGCAGATACAGACACTGTTAAGTTGATATGGATGTCATCAAGTTAGCATTTAGCTTGTGGATTCCCATAAAAAAAAAAAGAAAGTAACGCAGCACAAAAATGATGAATGACACTTTTCTGCCTGCATAGTGAAAATATATGAAAAATATATCATGGACTCCACATAAAAGATTAGAGGCAATATCTAATGAAAAACTCTGCATCAACTGCAGCAATTGAGATAGTAGTGGCAAAGTTTTCGGTATTTTTTAAAGGTGTAAAGAAAGATTTTAAAAAGACACAAGATTTTTTTTTTATTTGACAACAGTGAGAAAATTAGTTGTCAGAACATGTGAAGTGATCTGACAAGTTGAAAACAAGTGCAGGATAAACCTCATATTAGGCATGTATAGAAGAAAAGCACGGCCTGACCGAACCTTTATTAAATGTTCATTGCATTACAATTCTGCATGACTTAATACCTATGAGCAAATGTCACCAGCTTCTTGTAGTGAAAATAAACCTTCAGACTGCATGTAATCAGCAGATAATTAAATGAATATTTTTTTTAACACTGTGTAGCATGTAAAACTTTTGAATTTCTCCCCACATCTCTCAGAAAGCTGATATGAATCTTTAAGTCAACAGAAAGGCAGATGGAACAGAAGAAGCCTGACAAACTGCCTGTTAGCTTGACAGTGTTTTGGCTGGGTTCAGTCTGTTCTTGCATAATTATAGCTTCTCACAGCAACCTAGATAAAATTAAAATCTGGGATGTTACAAAATGACATTCCCCAGGCTCAGATATTCTGTTATATATACAATTACTAGGATTTGACCCTATACGAGCAGACTGTTTCCATAACTATTATACTGCCACCTCTTCTAAGAACTGGCCAGAAAAGGAAGCAAGGTCATTTTTAACACATTCACATGCACACTGTGGATGAAGAGACCAGATGGATGCTCTACACTAGCTCGCCTGCACACGGCACTCATGTGACCCTGGCCACCTGGGCTCCGGAAGGTGACAGCGTGTCTCTTTAGGAGCGCACACACACAAGCACAGAGATGTCAGCATGAACACTTGTGTGTGCATGCATACCTGCACAGATAACACTCCCTCCCCCCCCCCCCACCAAAAAAAAAAAAATCATTTGAATGACAAAAGTGGCTCAACTAAGATGCCCGTGCATGTTGAAAGCATACAAACTGTACTTCGATATTATCAGTCATAGTTTGAGGGAAACAGCCTGTAATGATGTGAAACTTAATTTGATTTTAGGGAAACAGTTTCCAAGCTATCATGGGTTAATGAAGCAGTCAAATCTATTTTCTTTGTCAATACAACATGGAGGAATTAGAAACAGACGAGTGTAACAGCCACAGTGTGACACAGCAGCTGCAGTGATATCTGTCGGTCCAGTTTGACAACTGGCAGCCTCAATTCCCAGTTTTAAAGAAACTGGCATGGGTACAGGTGTTCATTAGAGGTATAATATGTAACATTTATGTAACAATGTTCAATACAGTCCTATAGTAATTACCACTGAAAACAGATAAGCAAAAATGTATATGAAATCCCAAATCTATCTTAGTTATTGCTTCGTGTGATGAGAAGTCGATGTAGTTAAATTTCATGATCTCACTGCTTTGACAAAGATCCCACATGTGCCACACATTATGTTTTCCATTTTCTGTCGTAGCCAAACATGAAACAAATGCATATATACATAATTAATATCTCATTACTGTGCGCATAGAGCACACAATGCATGCTTTCAGAGGGTGTTTTTGTTGATGAGATGCAGTATATGTTGCATGTGATCTTATGAGGGAGGCTGGATGATCGTTTGTGGTAGAAAACATACAATACAGTAGCTTGAAAAGTTAGAACGGGTAATCTCCTATACGAGTTATGAGTGATGTTTGATTGACTGCAGTCTTGTCAACTGAGATTTTCTTTGTTCATATATATGAAAAATTTGTAGAAACTATTGCATCTTCAACATTAAGCAACAGAGTGACTTGATCCACTACATTAAAAAATACATGCAGTATTTTAAGCTGCGTCATGGCATTTTCTTTTTTTTCATCTGAACAGATTGTACAGTTTTGTGCCAGGCTTGTTAAAGGCTGACAATGTCTAACTCAAGCTGAACCTTTTCTGACAGTTTTATATTCCCTGTTTAGTTGTACCAGCAAACAGCTAAAGAGTAAACGTGTCTATCTGCTGTATGTCAAAGACATTCCCGTCCCTGAAACGTGCCGTCAAAAAAGGCCATCTGTGCATCTGCGTATGCATCCACAGGGATAAGAACTGGAACTGGAGAGAGAGAAGTACTATAGTGAGCAAGCCAAACTAAGAGCTTCTGTCCTGGCTTTCAGTGAAGATAATGACAGTGCAGAGAGCATAAGTCTTTCAGAGTGGTCTATTTGCCGACACTGCAGGGAAATAAAGACAAATTGGTCCAACTATCACTCCTTTCTTGTGCATCCCATCTGCTATATACTTTCATCTCATCTTTCTGAGGCTTCCAGGAATGCTGTCTTTCTCCCTCTCTTTTTCTCTCCCTCATTTCTCCATGCAACTGGGGAAGATGCCATTTGATTACAATCGAGTCTTGAAACAGTGAATAATGCTGCACTTCCTACAGACAACAAAAGACTAATGGTATAGATTTTCTAGTTGTGTTATCTCAGGTCTTATCTCAGGAATAACAATTACCTTCTGGGTGAAAAAAGACTTATTTCAACATTTTATCACTAAAATTATCTGATTTTCACAGAGTTTAATTAAACTTATTAAGGCATCTCTGCCTCAGACATTACCTTTGTTAAAAAAGGTTACAGATGCATCTAATATTGTCATATATCTGCAGAAAAACGCTGTTAGTTAGGATTACTGTAGAAGTCAGTTCCATGTCACTAGAGACTGGGATGAAATGTACAAGAGCATTTCTGATTACGTCTATTTCCTGTCACCAGAATTTAGAAAATCCCTTGAGCTGAACAGTGCATTTCAGATAAAAAAAAAAAAAGGGGCAATAACAAACTATGTACACTGCTGGGAAGTGAATGCACAGGCGGCAAGGATAAAGTATATACACAAAAACTGGGTAAACAGCTCATATTTGAACTCATTTATCAGAAACTTGTGCACTCCTTTGGGTTCCACCTGCTGTTGTCTGCAGAAGCTGAGAGACTTCTTTCCACAGATATAAGACTGAGAGACAGAGGTGAAAAGCAGGAGGAGGATGGGAGCAGTTATAAGAAGTGACAATGAAAATAAGCTCTGGCTATTCGCTTGTCGCGCCGACATCTTTTTTTCTTTCTGAGAGAAAATGGCTCGAGAAAAGAAACGCACATTGTAAGCCTCAAAAATGCCTTCAAATTCACGAGGACTGGCATTTGATCCCCACAAAAACAGTGGCGTGCCACTGCTTTGTCCTCACAAAGATGTTTAAACAAGTACACACACACACAAATTTACCAAAAAACTAAACCAAAAACATAGTGGATGAAAAAAAAAAATGTTATTAAGTCAGTTGCCCTCCTGCTGGAAGTCAGTATTTCTCTGGTTTTCATTATTATTATTTTTCTTATTTTTTAGCATTCTGTTGCCTTGATTCTGATAATTAGGCGCTATTGTGATGTTTGCAGGTTGTCAAGGTAGTGAGAGTAAACAAAATAACCCCTACTGTGCTAAAAAGAAGAGAAAAGGTTTCTACTGAACACTAGTCCCTAAGGACCCCAAAGCGCTTTACACAACCAGTCATCTACCCATTCACACACACACTGGTGATGGCAAGCTACATTGTAGCCACAGCCACCCTGGGGCGCACTGACAGAGGCGAGGCTGCCGGACACTGGCGCCACCGGGCCCTCTGACCACCACCAGTAGGCAACGGGTGAAGTGTCTTGCCCAAGGACACAACAACCGAGACTGTCCAAGCCGGAGCTCAAACCGGCAACCTTCTGATTACAAGGCGAACTCCCAACTCTTGAGCCACGATCGCTAAGCAGGGAAGATAAGGGGAAGGAGGAGAGGAGAAAAGTGCGACCACCTTCGCCGAGAGCCAAGAAGAGAGGGTGTGAGTTCATTTCAACCACCACCAGGGCAATCGTGGCTCAAGAGTTGGGAGTTCGCCTTGTAATCGGAAGGTTGCCGGTTCGAGCCCCGGCTTGGACAGTCTCGGTCGTTGTGTCCTTGGGCAAGACACTTCACCCGTTGCCTACTGGTGGTGGTCAGAGGGCCCGGTGGCGCCAGTGTCCGGCAGCCTCGCCTCTGTCAGTGCGCCCCAGGGTGGCTGTGGCTACAATGTAGCTTGTCATCACCAGTGTGTGAATGTGTGTGTGAATGGGTGGATGACTGGTTGTGTAAAGCGCTTTGGGGTCCTTAGGGACTAGTAAAGCACTATACAAATACAGGCCATTTACCATCAGGTCAGTGTCTTTCTGTGTGGAGTTTGCATGTTCTCCCCATGTTTGCGTGGGTTCTCTCCGGGAACTCCGGCTTCCTCCCACAGTCCGAAGACATGCAGTTAGTAGGGAAAGGTTAGTTGGAAACTCTAAATTGCCCATAGGTGTGAATGGTTGTCTGTGTCTGTGTCTGTGTTAGCCCTGTGACAGACCTGTCCGGGCTGACTCTGCCTCTCGCCCTAAGACAGCTGGGATAGGTTCCAGCAACCCTGACAAGGATAAATAGAAGAGAATGGATGAATGGTTTGTGGGGGGTAAATGAGGACGGGGCCAAAACAAAGTCTGCTATGATGTATGCTACAGTTGGCAATCATTCTTAGCTGCGACTTGTGTAGTGATTGTATGGCACCATATCAAACTCAGCTTTAAAGGACTGCCATCCTTCGCTGCGATTATTTCTCTGTAATGCACTTTTTGAGTTTAACCTCTCTATTTGTTGAGACCTTAAATGACTTCACAATCTACTCAAGAAACTGTGACTTTTACGTTTTCAAGCACAGGCTTCTTGGTGGTCGTGCACAAACCTATCGTCTTTCCTTATGTGGATACTTCCTTAAAGAGGGGTTTATATGAAACTGTGAGATTTTAACTTCAGAACTGGAAATCCATGGTTCTCCATAGCATAACACTGATACTCTTTTACACCAAACTTGTCGAAACTGTGTTGAAAGTAAAGGCTAATGTCAAACAGCATAAACTTACAGAGCAATCTACTGTGTGTTGTATATTGTTCTTAATTATTTGTAGGAGTTTGGGTATTTTTTTAATTTATCAATTAATTAATTGTTTTAATGTGAACTGGTGCTGTGATAATTTCCCTGCAGGTGATTAATAAAGTTTTATTCTATTCTAATGCAGAATCACGTGACCCGTACCTGCCGGTGCAGGCTGAGTCGTGAACGTGTGAGATGCTCTTGAAGAATGAAGACAAACATTTTTTTCTTTCATAAAAAAATTATTATAATGATTCCTCGTGCAATAACAAACAGTAGACAATTTATTTTTGGTTTAGTTTATTTATTTGTCAGTGATGATGCACAAAACATTAATCTCACAGGAAAAAGAAGTGCTTTGTACTTAATTTAGCAGTTCATTTCCATCTGCAGTCCCTGGGTAGGGAGCCACAATAGTAAATATAAATTTCAAATATATATCTAACGCACTACATCGACTGCTCTGTTAGGTTGGGAATTCACGATGGACAAAACCAAACTGCATTGACTAATTTATGTGAAGATTTTTATATAGCATTTTTTTATGGGGATGACAAAGTAATAATAATCTATTATTGAGAAGCACAGCTCATAGACCTACCAGTGGCATCATTTTATGTTTATTTTATTTTTCCAATTTTTCGCTGTTGTCATGTTGATTGTTGATGCAATGTACAAAATGTTTTAAATAACAATCTATTGATTTTAATAATGTGTAGGCATAGGACAACTACTCCCCATTACCAGTTTAAAGAGAACAATGTTGTTTTACAAACAGTAAAAGGAAAAAAATCAAATCACTGAGACATGGGAGCTGGAAGCCAGATGTTTAAGCTGATCATATATGGTACAGCGAGAGACCATCTGTTTAATCCTTAATCTTTTGTGTATGGTATGAAAGCAAATAACAAATTTATCATTTCACTTTACAAGCTTGCATGAAATTCGTCAAACGTCAAACTTAGATGATAAACAAGGAATGCCAGATTAATACGTCACCAAGGAGGTGCAAAAGCGTGGCTGGTATAAGCACCAATATCCTTATATATGTCCATTCTTTGTAGTTTCAGATATAAACGTTTATCTCATGGAAAATCACTATCATGCGCTCTTTTTCATAGCCAAATTCACTGCAGTGGTTCTTCAAAATCAGTAGTATTTCTTATTTTGAAGTATTCTTGCAAAAGAGGTCATGTTTGATAGTTTCGACTTTAATTGATAGCACGCTGCAAGTGGCAACATCCAAAGTTTCCTTTTGAAGTAAGAGGGTTTATTGCAAAAAACTGTTTTGCTTATAAAGTACTACCTTAAACTTGGAAAATTAATGTTTCTCGCATATTTCCCACTTTGATCTTCCTGTTTATTTATTTTACCTGGAATGATCCTAATATGTTGCCATATCCTGGTATTTTTTGTGGTCTAGAAATTTACAGTCATACAATCTTAGTCTGTTCAAACTCTCTCTTGCTTTTTAAAGAAATGCGCCTTCATAAAGCTATTCATGCTTTAGGATCTACTTCCCATAGTGCACTATAAATCTGTCTCGAACAAATTCAGTGTAGGATTAGCCTCTGATCATGAGTATCACTGCACTCACTGCTGTCACAGTGTGACTGCCCTACTGCAGCAGCCATGGGAGATTTGTAAAGGATTTAAAGCACTGACAACTTCAACAACCCTTACAAATTACTAAACATTGCCAGGTACTTGTCCTGACGAGGCTTTGATACAGAATGCCTGCCATGTGATTTAGGTTATCCTTTCTCTTTTTCTTCTTCTTTTTAGCTTGAGTGAAACTCATCAGCCAGCGGCGAGACTGAAGCTAAAAGTACAAACTTTCAGGCAGCACAAAGCAAGCTGTGAGATGACCTGAATCTTAAAATCCTGATGAACACAGTGTCATAGTTGGAAACACTGTCAAAGATTTTGCTGCAAAATAACCATATATAGTAAATTTGTATGCTTGTATTGACATAATTATTATTTTTTGTAATAAGATTAATAAAATATGTATATTATTTAGCAATCATAGGCTCATCAGGATCAATAAGCAATATGATTATTTTAATTGTTTGTTAGTGATAGCTTTGAGATATTACCATGACCAGCAGCACTACCTGCAAACTCATCCAACAGATAGATGCTGAATTTAAGCATTGTGTGTGTATATATATATATATATATATATATATATATATAATATATATATATAATATATATATATATATATATATATATATATATATATATATATATCTACACACACACACACACACACACACACGCAGATATTAAAAAGATGATTTAAGATCTTTGTGTAGAACAGGATATTTGCATTTGCAGCCCCGTGGGTTCAAAGTGTTTTACATACAATAAGGTCTGCTGCTAACAATACGTGGACATATGCGCAGACCCACAGGGGCTAGACCTCAGGACTTGAATGTTCGGCCAGCTGTCTGCCGCTGGGTTGCTGGCAATGCTCCACCTCTGAGCTCACTCCTAACCTCATCTGAGTGCACATTTACACAGAAGCATGAAAGTGCACATGCGTGGGAACACACACACACATAGTGTCAGCCCACTGTCTTCGGTGCCTGTGGTGCTGTATTTAGATTTGGCCATCTGTTCTGTCACCTGACAGGTGTAGGTGCAGTTCTTTTTCTTACTCTTTTTTTCCACTCTCTCTCTTTGCCCTCCACTCTTTCTGAGGATGTATGAAAGAGTCACATGTATCAAAATTTACATGTATAATCAAATGCAGGGTCGACTGAGCAAACAGTCATTCTGTGTCACCCCCAAAAGCCCATTTTACTCAGTGAAGTAAAATAAATCAATCACAAGAGCTCAAGTGTAATGATAAATGGTAAAGTACTGTAACCCATCGATTAAAACCATAAATGACATGGATGAAGTGTTCAGTGAAGTCAGCCAACTAGGTAAAGCCTAGCAGATAGCTAAACACCATATCTGGCTACTTTGATACCCACTTGTCACACATAGCAGCCGCACTCTTAATGTGCATAACTTTAGGCCTTAATACAGTTTAAATGGGTGAGTTATAAAATGCCACCTGCATAGTTGCATTGAGGTGGGAAAATGGCTTTAGAGACTAAAACCATGTTTGTAGGCTGTAAAGATGTTTATTTCTCCTGTAAAGTTGGACCATTTAACAATGAAACATATGGAGAGTTACTTAGAGTACAGAGCCAGCTGTTGGCGTCAAATTCTAGCTGCACCAAAAAACTACATCATGACTACAGAAGTTAACACTACAGTGTTAAAACTGTAACTATACTGTTGAACCATGTTTTTAATTTATTGTCAGTCATTTCTGTGTAAATAGAGATTTTTTAAATCCAATTTACTCGAGCACTCTAAACTTTTGAACAGATTTTTTTTTGCCCAGTCCATCTCATTACTCTTTTAACCCAAAAAAGAAGAAAAGTGTCAGAGAAACAGAAAAAAATCCAAGATGATTAACACCATTAGACTCATGCCTGTTATTGAAACAGATAGTAAACACAATCCCACCTTTTCAACAGCAGCACAGTTCTAGAATAAAAAACATAATGTCTTTTTTATATTCCAGTATAACTTTGAGCTCGTCGTATATGCCGATACCCAAACATTCTGTATGAGGGGAGTAGTACAACATAATTTTAATGGCTTTTATATAGTCATTTAGTGAAAGATGTGTGTAATGATCAGTCAGGCCAGATGGTACTGATCCATCATTCTTTGTTGATGAGGTCATTTGACAGCACACCTGTGGCTGCTTAAGCAGGTCATTGTGTGAAGGTAATCAGCATGAAGAAAAGCATGTGGTCCAAATGAAAATCTTTGCTGGTAGTTAATGATTTCAGCAGTGCGAGTTTTATATATGCCAAGGATCCTCTTTTCTTTCAGGATAATGCTGCAAGTTTAGCTAAAGAACACTGAATGAGACGATCCATATGAGAACAGAGCAGACAGAGGTAAAGAAAAAAAAGATGCGTCTATAAAAATAGGTCTGTGATTGTGCTTGAAACACCAACAGACTGAGTCACTCTGGCTGCCAACAATATATTGGCTGTCCCCAATAGACACATAAGAAGACATAAAAATTTTATGAAAATCAAACAAAACATCAAATAAAGCGCAGTTAAAACAGAGAGAGCGAAATTAGAGAGAGTACTGATGACATGACTAGCTTAATATTTCAATGGACAGAAGTCTGTTGATGCAACACTTTGAGATGAAAAATTGAGATGCTTGACTCTGTTATTTGCAGCGTTGAAACAGACATTTTCTAAATTTTCACTCAACAGCTACTTAATTGGTTCTCGAGGTGAGTGTCTGGTCGATCAGAGAGAAAATGTTTAATTAATGAGCGTGTCGAACACACACTGAGGCATGCAAGTGTGCACAGTTAATTTTTTATTCATAGCCGCACTCTTATGCACATTTGACTCCTAAACAGGTGCCAGCAGACACACCAACATGAGCGTAAACACACGCACATACAACAAACATATAATCAGGCTGACTCAGCAAAACACACCAAGTCTGCCAGCACTCTTCACGTCTTCATGTCCTCTGAAAAGCAAAGTTTTAAAGCTGAAGTTGTGATTTGTGCCAGACAGTTGTGATAAACACTTTATGAAAAAATATAATAGCTAACAACTAACCTATGTAAAAGTAAAGGGTCAAGAGACTAATGCGTCAAAGCATCATTGGCAGAAATACCACAGGTAACTAAAAATGAACAGAGTTAAAATATATATATATTTATATTATAAAAGTAAGAGAGAGCAGATGTGCAGTGAAGAAATGGCAAAGGAAGAAGGAAAGAGCACTGGTGATATAATCTCATTAATATTTAAAGGGCAAAGTCAATGGGGCTGTTTATGTCACATTTCAAAGAAAAGACAGGAAAGAAGAAAGGATTTCTTTTTTTCTTATTTTATTGAGGCTGCAGTGCACACTTTGAACTGCCTGAGCTTAATTGCAATCACTATGGAAATTGGAGATGCAATTTTTTTTCCTTAATTATCTGAAAATTGAACATTTCTCTTCTCTTGAATAAATTTACACTGGCTGGTATCCATGCATGCTACAGAGTGACAGGGACTTTCTGACTTTTTACCCTCCAAAACAAAACCTAAAGTATGTTGTTACATATTGACAGACAACAGACTAAAGGATTTATAAAAGAAGATACCCTGCACAGACACATTCAAGGCCTGCTGGCACAAACACCGAATCAATTCTTTCTGGTCACTGCTGAATAAACAGAGGACCTCAACTTCAAAGCCTGAATGAGAAAGCAGGAAAGGCTGAAAAAGTCAAGGAGAGTTGAGAGCATTGCTCAGTCTTTATCGAGCATTTTACTTAATCTTCCATGTGTACCTGCCTTTTTACATTAGGACCTCTTTCATCAGACAGCTCATCACGTACTTTACTTCTGTGGAAGCTCTTTTATCCATTCCTGACTTGTGTGTGTGTGCGTGTGTGTGCGTGTGTGTGTGTGTGTGTGTGTGTGTGTGCGTGTGTGTGTGTGTGTGCACTGGATTATTCCAGCTCTAACTTTTAGTCTCTAAATCAAACAAACATCACCAAAGATCCCAGGTTTCTGCTGGTTTAGCTTTATCATATTATCATTATTAGCACATAAACAGTGCATGTTGCTCCTAATATATTATTTTCCCAAACTTCAATATAGAGGGCATTTTGTATTCTTTACTTGTGGACCTTTGGTGTATATCAAGACCTCATTTAAGGTGTTTTTGTATGCAATGTCCCATTGGTCAGTATAAATACACAAATTCCCTTTGACCTATCTGGTAATTTGCTACCCCAGCCTTTTTCCAGAGTTTTCTTTTAAATTCAATGCTATGCTAAGCTACTAACCTTTAGCTTTATACTTAATGGAGAGTCATTTCCATAGTATTGATCTACTCGTCTAGCTCTCAAAAGGCAATAAGCATATTTCCCAAAATGCCACGAAAAAACAGTTATTTCATGTCAATAAAATGTAATTTTTACAGTGCAATAGGCAGCGCAGGTGACAAAAAGATTCAGCGGCTCGTCGAGCTTTATCCAAATTGTCAGCTGTAATAAGCCTTCCACCCTGAGTTGAGCACAGGGCAGACAAGCCAATCAGTGACATAATCAGGGTGTGACTGGCTAATTAGCTACTGTGCTGGTACTATATAATGTAATTTACAACCGCATAAATGTTGCTCCTGCAGTTTCCTTTGAGAAGACTATCTAAGGCACTTTCAGTTTGGTCTATAAAAAGGGAAGAAGAACGTTTTGTGGAGTAAGGTCATGATGCTCATTTTTCCTGGAAAAGTGCAAATATCTTTTTTACTTTTAAACCAATGGGGGGGGTCCATCTGCTGCAAGAGAAGGTGGCATTTATCCCCAAATTTTCAGTGCATTTGTCAGAGATGCCCTGAATAAAGTCAAGCTAAAAGAGGATGTTTTCCATTACAGGAGATGGTCTCTAGTCTTTTAAGGATACGAGAGGATTAGTTTTAGAGTAAGCAAGTTTCAGTCAGCCCTTTAGGAGAATGAAGAGGAAGAAGAGAAACAGGGGAGAGGTAGATGCAAAGTGTGCGCATTTGAGTCTTTAAATGTTTAAATATGCCATCTCTTCCTGTCTTTCTCCATCGCTCTTCTTCTTCACATACGCTATCTCTGTCCCTCAGAGGAATTAGGTGACTCAGAAACCAATTAAACTGAATTGCTACTGCTAGACAGAAGAGGAGGAAGAGGAGGAGAGTGGGGAGGTAGAAGAAAGGGATTTAGAAGGAGAAAGGGAGGTAGAGAGGGAGGTGAGGAATTGGAGATACTGACGAGAAGCAGAATTTCAAAACAGACGCCTACATTATCCTGCTCATTAAAGACTCAGATGCTTTGGTATTAGAGAGCTGTTTCTGGAGTGTTTGTGTGTGTCTGTGTGCATAATATGTGGGTGCATTCATGCCTATTTGCGTGAGTGTATGTGTGCATAAATCTGTATTCATAATGTGCATGTGCATGTACAGTATGTCTTTGTCCATGGTTGTTTGTTGATATTCAGAAAAGTGTTTGCTTATGCAAATCAGATATGAATAAAATCCTTTGAATATGAGCATGTTGTAGTTACAGCAAGTTCCTCTACTCAAATCTGTGTGGGGGAGAACTTGGCAGGAATACAGCAGGAGTTTGGTGCTACTAGATGGAAAACAGCCTTCCTAAGAATACTAGGATGGAATAAACATGTCTTTTAGTTAGTAGTATTCAGTCAGCAGACATTTCACATATGATGTGGACACTGGCATAAATGAAATCGTAGCTGTGCGCCTTTGAAGGATGGGGGTTGGAGGATTTGAGTTTAAAGTGAGCGCCACAGTGATGCTACTTTAGAAACGTGAATAGATAGAAATGGAGGCTGCCTGACTGCTCATCGGTTTATTATCTGTTGATGTTCAGGGTCTGGCTGCAGGATTCACTCAGCTCACTCTGGGTTCTTGGCTAGCCTAGCATTAGCATGCTGTCCGTGGCAGCATAATTCAGCTGTTTCTCTGCTGAATGCAGTTTGAAATTTACCATCATGCTCTCGTCCTTTTGTGTATAAAAATAAAAGTAATTCACGTTGTAGACTGTGGCACTATTCAGCTACTCCAGCACAACTCAAATAAGCTGATTATAGCGCAAGTGCAATTGGAACTGATACCCAGGCATGCAGACTACTGAGAACCGGTTCTCTACAAGAACCAGGTTGCGATTCCCATTCCTGCTGGTATGCCATTTAAATGTACTGCATATGACAGATGCCCACAGCAAATGAACCAATGCTAATATCCAACTCAAATGTTGAGATATGTAGATCTATCCTGACCACTCTCATAGTGCAGTCTTGAATTTATTTATTTTTTTGTCTACAGGCGATTGCTTGTGACTGATCAGCTGTATCACTGTGTGTCTGTGTTGTGTCATTTTGTCATCATTGATGACACAATCAGTCACAATTAGTTTAACAGATCTGCGCCAGAAACACTGGCACTGATTATTTTACAATTTTCTTTTATAATTTAGATTTTTTTCGTTTTCTGTGACATCTCTTCTGCTCTGGGTCAATCTGACCCGCAACATAACAGGACGGTTAAGAAATATGTGCTCCTCGTACTTCTTGAGCAGATTAGAAATTTCAATAAACCCAATTATCCAGTGTTTTTGTTTACCTCAATTTACTGTCCACTCTGAAACTGAAAAGTCTTTCTCTGTGAATTTCTGTTTTTAAATATGTTTAGAAAACACAATAAACCAAAAGTCATAACTCAAAATGTAGCTCAGAAAAATCAGCTCAGTCTGTTCTGATATATAACACATTTCAACTAAATAAGTAAGCACCCCTTCAACCTTTCAACATACTCACCTGTTGGCAATATTGCACTTCCTGTTTTCATCAATGAAAACACAAATGAAACCAAAGTGCCAAATCTCAAAGCAATGATCCCAGATGGAAGCCCTTGTAAGTTTCCTTTTATGTTTTGTTTGTTACTGCAGGTACATTGCTTAGGCACGTATTCTCCGCAGTGCAAATCCACACTGTTTTCTGTCTTAAAAGAGTAAAATATAAACCCAAATAAGAGAAATAACCAAAGCTAACATTGTGTGCGGCTAGAAGACTCATTCTTCACTCCTGGAAGTTTTTCTTTCTGTCGCTCTGTCTCTCTTTCTTTCCCTCCTCACATTTTGAATCCATCTGTTCTTCCATCTCTCTCTGTGACACTCGTCTGCTCTTACCCCTCTTCTCACTCGTTCTCAGGAACGACCTGTACTCCACACAAATCCTCACACTCTGCTGTGCGTGAGAGTGTTCCTCTGCATATGTGTGTGAATTCATGCATGTGTGTTGTCTCCCAGGTTGTTATCTGTTTGATGTGTGATCAAAGGGCCTCTCAACTAGGATGAGCAGCCAAATAGACCAAGCTGGGTCTGTGTGTATGTGGACGTGTGCTTTGTCTGTATGTGTTTGTTTGGTGCATTATTTTGTATGTTCATTTTGTTAGCATCATATATGGACTCAATGGTATCATCCCCCCCATGTCGTGACATGGTCTTGTATGAGGACTGTGTAGAGACATGCTTGTTTGTATTTGCGTATGGTTCACTGGCTGCTGCTGCCATGCTTATACATGCAAAATACAACAAATCAGTAATGGATGCACTTAGGGTATCGGTGTCACAGATGCAGCAAGAGGCATCTATTGTTACATGCGACCAGTTTGAAAATATAGCATATATATATATATATATATATATATATATATATATATATATATATATATGCATGTGTGTGTGTGTGTGTGTGTGTGTTTGCATGTTTATATGTATTTTTAAATATGCAAACACAATCACACAAACAATGAAATGTAGTATTAGATGAAAAATTGATGACATTAAATAGAAAAGATTATGGTAAATGGCCTGTATTTGTATAGCGCTTTTCTAGTCCCTAAGGACCCCAAAGCGCTTTACACATCCAGTCATCCACCCATTCACACACACTGGTGATGGCAAGCTACATCGTAGCCACAGCCACCCTGGGGCGCAATGACAGAGGCGAGGCTGCCGGACACTGGCGCCACCGGGCCCTCTGACCACCACCAGTAGGCAACGGGTGAAGTGTCTTGTCCAAGGACACAACAACCGAGACTGTCTAAGCCGGGGCTCGAACCCGCAACCTTCCAATTACAAGGCGAACTCCCAACTCTTGAGCCACGATCGCCCCAGATCACATGCCAAAGGTCAAACTATGGTGAAAAAAGTGAAGCTAACACGTCTTTATTTCCTTGAATCAGGAAGACTGGTTTCTTTCATCTTCGGCTACCTTCAAAAGTGAAGCCATTCCTCCGTTTCAGAGACTTTGAGAGAGCTATCCATGCCTTCATTTCATCTCACCTCGACTTTTGTAATAGTCTTTACTCAGGTGTCATTCTGTCATCAGTTAGCCGACTGCAGCTGGTTCAAAACGCTGCAGCACGGTTACTAACTGGCACACGCAGGCAAGAATACATATCTCCCATACTAGCATCCATACACTGGCTGCCAGTTAGTTTTCGAACTGATTTTAAGATTTTATTATTAGTTCTTAAGGCATTGCACAGGTTAGCACTCTCATACCTTTCTGATCTTTTAAATTGGTACACTCCTGCAAGATCACTGAGGTCTGCAGATCAAATGGTCCAGATTAAAGCACAGAGGAGACCGGGCCTGTGCTGTGACTGCTCCTAAATTGTGGACCAAACTGCCCATTTATATCAAGACCTCCCCAACATTAGACACTTTCAAAACCTGTCTGACAACCCACTTTATTCCTTGGCTTTTAACCTCCCAGGACCTGGCGTCCACATATGAGGACATCACATTTTGGGTTGTCTAGACCACAATACTAAATTTTGCTCTACAGGGGCCTGATATCCACTTACGAGGACATTATACTGCCACTGTTCTATCAAAAATTAAAACGAATGAGCAAAATCAGGTAAAAAGACAATTCTTTGTTTTTACATTCATCAGGTCCCGATCAGCCCAAATAGCAAAGAGAAATAAAAAAAATACATGCCATGAAAGAATTGGGGTTTTAGGAGGTTAAATCAGAATGAGTTTGTAGTACTTTTATTTGTCTTATTTCTTACTCAAATCTTCTCATTTTATGCTTCTTTTTCTTAATTTTTATCATGTCTTCCTATGTTTTTTTTTATCTCTTTTGATTATCTGAAATGTACAGCACCTTGGTCAACAGTTGTTGTTTTAAATTTGCCTTATAAATAAATTTGACCTCGACTTTGAATCCCCGCCTGAGCCTGGTTCTAAAAGCCACGATCCCCACGATCTCCATGTTACAACTGTCCACTTTTAGAGCTGATATATATATATATATGTTTAGAACTCAGTGCAAAAATTTTACCAACATCATTTTCCTTCATAGCAAATTTGGTGTACATATTATGTATTTCTGTAATGTTTAAAATTGATTAAACATATGCATCGCCAGGTATGGGGGTAGTTTGAGTGACAAGTAGGTGCCAACTAGGCCACTACTTGTTGACATCAATGAAGTGAACCTTTTGAATGGATATTTGGAGCATTTTTAAATGAGTTATCTGCCAGTTAATATGGCCTTCTATATGATTAATTGAACCGTCGATCAAGGACATCTGTGCTCTGTTTCTTGCACCATTTTTATCTACAAAATGCACGTCCACTAACTAGCTGTGGATGTTACAGTGACTATGTCCATCTTTTATTTAAAGTGTTTGTGCACTCATGGATACTTGGGTGAAAAATAATGTAGGAAATAGTCAACAGGTACTACAGGAGCAGTAAATGTTTTTTAAAGGAATGCATAATCAAACATCACATTGAAAAACATTACCAATATAAAGTTATTTGTACTCAGTTTAATAAAATCATTAATTCAGTGTAGAACAAAAAATAAGAGCTTCAGCATGTTTTATGTTTCACTGAAGCCTCTAAACTAAACCTCTCCTTACACCTTCTTGTCTGGTCTGCAGAGGCATTTATGTGGATTCACATAAATGCCAGAGAATTCCTAGTTACCAGCTTTGTTCTGCTTAACGGCTGAACAAATTTTGTGGTTTTTTTATGCATAATGAAGCTGCAATGAAAACAAATTTACAGCACAGTGGTGCACTGTCTCATGAATCATGGCCCCTCTGCTGTTTGTATTAAGGTGCAGATCTGGACAGATTTGTTGTTGTGCTACATTATGTGTTATAAATGTGACCGAGACACTAGAAATATTACTCCAAATACTGCCAAGTAAATATGTGGGAGAAAAAAAATGTGTTCTGATGCATTATGACTATTGCTGCTCTTTGAGGTTGAACAAAGTGTTGAATTATGTTGGAGGCTCAGCCACTTTGACTTTGTGGCTGAAAGCAGCACAGTGGTTATGAAGACTGACCTTAAAGGAAGCTCAGAGAGCTTGGAAAACACACCTAAGGAACTGGAACAAAATGAGAACGAGATTGTTTACTCATGTATTATAAACACGAGTGCATTAACCTCATTGTGGTTTGGGATTTAGATGCTGTATTTGTGTGAGGTGGGTGTTTGCATGCGGGTAAACATGTGACTGCACATACACTGTAGTATGCATACGTAATCTGCTTATGTGCTTGCATGTAGGTGTGTCGTTATGTGTGTGCTTGAGTTTGTGTGTCTCTTCTAAGAAAGAAACCTGCATACGTCAGTCTCTTTTCCTTACAGTGAAAGAACAAAGAACTATTAAAAAGGTTTCATCATAAATAGAAGCCATCTATTTGGGACAGGTGTTCTGTTAAAGCCAGTGGGAACCCACTGGCTAGTCTGCTGACTTAGTCTCTTGGTGCAGATACCAATTTAACCAGCAGATATCTGGGCCAGGACTAAACACAAAACTGTAAACTGCTGTTACACAACAGCCGATGCAAACAGTCTGTTTATCTGCATGAGACCAGTCTACTCAAAAGTGATTGGTCAAAAGTGCTCTGACCACAGCTGCACCACAACCACAGACTAGGAAATGTATCCCAGTCTCATTGTCATTAGTTTATTGATTATTTGGAAGTCATGAAGGTCCAATCAGACCAAATAAATGGCTCACCAAACAAAATTGACTTAGATAATGAAAACAAAGTAATAGTGGAAATACAAAGCAAGGAATACATAACTAGAATGTGCTAAGGCGATGTGAAATCCTAAACTTTACACACATCATCTCAAAACTGCCAAGAAATCTTAGGAAAATATTACACCACCAGTCAAAAACAAAGACTGGCATGCATAGCTGGTATATTAGGTTAGAAACTACCATAAACTCCACCTCATAGGACAAGAGTTGCAGTCAGTCATGAACTTTGGGTCTGTGTCTAGTATTGAATAAGAGAAGTGCTTTTACATTTGGGAAAAGGTTCAAATTTGGCATTGGGAGATCGGAGCTGGAAAAACCAAAACTTCCACTCTGTTTCATATATACAAATTTCCTTGCAGTTTTAGGATCGACGTGTAACTGTGTTGGTTCTGGGTCATAAATTATATAACTTTCGGCATTAAGATTGTGAGAGAGTGCACTAAGTCCTCTGAGTACGAAGTTGCATTTATGGGTCGTCTATGTTAAGAGATTTATGTTTGTGATGTGTGTCAGATAAACAGGCAGAGCAGGTTGTCACTTCCTAAATGGAAAGTAGGATACCCTCCGTGCACACCAACGAGGCCAATGATATCACTCCCTTCCCCTTTTTTTCGCTTGATTTCAAAGGATTGCAGCATCCACTCAACTTGAGGGCCCTCAGGGTGCAAAATCAGACATCCACATTATAAAGCAGCAAGGGAGCTGAACTCTAGAAACAAGGCCAAGACATCATCACAAGCTATCTGTTAAACATTGCAACAGCTCAAGTTGATTTAAAATATCACTCAATTTGCTTCTCTTGCTTTTATGCAGTCCATCTGAAGTCAGTCACGATTAATGTAGCGACACATTAGTGACACACTGTGCTTGCTTTAATTGTCCTTGTCCATCATGTTCTTTCCAGTTATTTTTCTCTTTCGACTCTTACTTGGTTGCTGTTCAGCTGATTCCAGATGGTCAGTGGAACTTTATATCAAAATCCATCAAATGCTGTACTTTTCCCTTTATGTCAGTCCGTGCCCATGCGGATGGTCACGTAAGCTCAGTTGTAGTAAAAGCAGCCTTTTGAGTCTCCTTTTTGTTGTTACTGTTTTTTGTATTTTGTATTTTTTGCATTTGAAAAATTCCCAGATTTGCTAAAAACCAGATTAGCGTGCCTGGTGCAACAACAGACGAACTATGAGTTAGGCAGTTAAAAACTGCATTTCTCTGTCTGAACGTGATGGCCTTTTGCTGAATGTTTAAACAGATTGCTCATGTTTCTACCGTTATGAGCAAAAGATCTGTTGCTCTTGGGGCAGTGAGCACCAACAGCAATGACTTTAGCAAAGTACAACCAAAATTATGAGTGTGTAATCCTGTGCAAGACAGGTAACCCTACGCCCTACCCATCACATGCAGAAAGACATGGAGAGAACGCTCTTCTAGATAAGGAAGTGTGAAAATGCATCACAAACAGTCTTATTCAGTAATGGAGGTGGTCAGATAAAATGTGAAAGATACATTTTATGTTCCAATAATAGACATATTCTCTTAATTCTGATAGCAGCAGGGTTTAATACTTTAGCCCCGAGGCTCATTTAATGTTGGGCTTTGTCACTCATCTGTAGTCCAGCCTTGTTTGATTATTCCCTCCAAAGTGTAAAGTTGTCAGTTTTACATGTTTTACATGAAGTCATTTTTGTTCTGAAAGCCAACCAAATGAATCTCCTGTTTTTTGTCGATCTTATGAATAACAATTGACAATAAATGACAAGTGATGCTGCCACTGAACTCTAGCACAGCTCTCTAGTTATCTCCCTGTACTCATGAGCAACTTCACTGTAAAGTGGATCTGGATAGAAATTCAGTATAGATATCAACAAAGGGAACAATACGTCTATTTTAGAAAGCAAATCCAAGAGTGAGCGGCCACTTAGAGTGGTTAATTGACAATTTGAACCCTGTGTATTTTCTTTAATTTGCAGCTTTTGGCAAAACAAATGTGGACCATTTGACAACCACACAATGTGAAAAAGACTAAACAAGTGACTAAGTAATGCAGTGCAGAAGTCTGTGTGTTGCTTGCAAGCTTCATTTACACACATTGGAATTTGGCTTAACATAGTGTTGGCAGATGATAGCTTTCTCTAGCTTATTATTCCTCCCCTAGACTCTTTGCAAAGAAGAGATTATGCAAATACACACTTTCTAAAGTTTCTCAGTGCCTGATTCTTTCTCCCCGTTTTCACATTTTCTTGCTATATCAAGGTCTGTGGAAGTAGGCCTCTTTGTCTGTGTGTCGAGTGCATGTTTATGCATGACAGCCCAATAGATCTACACCCCACAACCAAGTTTAAACCAGTAATGATGAAAGTTACATTACTGGTTTTTTGTGGTCTTTGTTTGCACACATACAAATGCACATGTGAACACAAAGAAAAAAAAATCCACAATCCTCGTTTAATCCTTCCACCGCCCTAATTCCTGGTGTTGTTGCTGCTGCTGGGGATCTACAGCGGCAAGCTGGAGAGTGTATGAACATGCACACATAAATCCTGTCCAGTAACAAAGTATATGGTGGCTTAGATAGTTTTACAATGCGATTTAGTAATCTGAAACCTAACTATGAGAATGTTTTTTTGTTTTGATGTCAGTTCACACTGTTTGTGTATTCAAACAGTACAGAGAGCCCCTCCTTCAATAAAGTTTTACATGCTTTCTTAATTCATTGGAGACAGGCTGTCATGTCCCAGTTTTGGAAGGTTTATTAAATGCTTGAAGTAGGAGAAGAGGATTGTGGGCAAGATTTCTCACGCAAAGAAGTCACGATAGAGAGGTCATCCCTGATAGGTGTATTTGAAAAGTCCTGCCCTATATGCAGTGGTTTTATTTGCTCCCTACTCTTATTACTCATCTTTATTTTTTTAATTTCTTTTCAATCATTTTTTGCCCAGGAAAAAAAAAAAAATCAAATGAGATTATAAAATCTTTTTTACAAGGATGTCCTGGCCAAGATGAGACGCAGCACAGTGTGCAAAGTGCAAAACAAGCCAATTTATATACAAGAAGAAGATATATTGTCTTCACATGGTTAAATTGACTCATTAAAAGTCAGTTAGCAAAGAGGGAGTTGCATATTCTAATATGCCATTCTGAAGGGAAACTGATTAATTAGTCCTATAATATAAACTCTGTTTTATTTTATATATATATTGAAATGTATTTCACTCATTTTTGGTCCTAATTTGGTCACATTAACTGTCACAGGCAGAAAGTTGGTATTCTTAGAGCTGATGTTGTTGAACTCTACTGGAAAATAATTTTTTCTGTCTGTTTTATAAATATCTTCTGAAATCATGTAATCATGTGATTTTTAAGATGTTCATCCCAGCGTGTCAAATACTGTCAGATGTTATTTCTTAGAAGTGAATAGAAGCTTCCTTTCTGCAGCATGCGCATGTCTCCTTGCAAAAATTATAGTCTATCAACACCAAAACATTGAAATTTCATGTGGTAACTATTGTGTATTTATCTTCAGTGAGAGAGTTAGCTGTATTGCTAACAGCTAGCTAATATTACACCGCTAGCTACAGTTAATAACGGTCAATAAACAGCACTACAAGACAAAAAAAAAGAATTTAACTTTGATTTTGGAGTGACGAGTTCCTTTTAAATAATAGGAAAACAACATGGTTTGGGCTAAAAACATCAACCTTTCACGATGTAAAACTGCAGGTTGAAAAATTCAACTTACAGCAAAGAAAGACGTCCCCGTAGGAGCCACCGTTGCCACAATCCAGTGTGTCTCTGCAAATGCCAAAGGGTATCTTGTGTGAATCTGTGAGAAGCGAGCGGCTTCACAGAGTGGCAGCATTTGACACCCTGGGAATGAGAGGAGGCCAGACTGTGAGAATAAACTTTAGACTGTTTCCAGCAAACTTGTAACCACATGATTAAATTATTATTATAAAAAAATGTTCACCCTTTTTCATATTTACTGATAATATTTCAAGAATGCTTCCTGCATGAAACTAAAGTTGTATTTTCTTTTTTCCCCCTCCCCTTTCTCTTCCTGGAATTATCTTGTGCTCATCCAAATAGGTAAGTAATAATTTCTATTCACTACCTACATGTCTAGCCTTCCATCCATCCACTACATCTTTACATGGTCATTGCCCATGGACACATTCTCCTAATGTGACTGAGCATAAATCTGCACAGAGCCGTGTTCAGTCAGTGTAATAATCCACGGATGGTGTTGCTATTCGAGTGTGCAGGGGAGCAGAGATGTGCCAAGGCCTGTGTGTTTTATGTTCATGCTGTCTAAATGGCCAGCAGCCACCGCCTCAGAGGAGGAGGCCTTTCCTTGCCCTTGCTCTACTTTATCCTGTATATAATCGCAACTTCTGAAACAAAAGGGAGAGAAGAAGCAAGAGAGAGTCACTGATGGAGAGATCTAGCCAGAATAGGTGAAGTGAAAGTGATTTTTTCTTTGGAGAGCAGCAGGGCCTCACACACTGCACCGGAAATTAATTATTTTGCATATCTGCTCTGAGACACACAAAAACATCCCAACTTGCAAAAATGTCACAGCAGAGGTTGGAGAATGAGATCATCACAGTCGGAGCCATGCGGCAAAGGTTAGGAGTCATCCTCAAGGAGATTTGAGTTGTCTGTAATTTAGTATTCCTACCTTTAGTGACTTGATAAAAATGGAGGGGAACGAGTGCAAAGAGTGAAGGAGACAGAGACAGGCAGAGCCCAGCAGGAGGGGCAGATGTGTGAAAATCGAGGGGCAGGATGGAGACAGGAGGGTGAAAGAGAAGTGAGAAACAGAGACAGAAGGAGAGAGGACAAAAATAGTTCAGCATGGAAGGAACAGATGTAAAAATGGAGAGAGGAAAAAAGGGGTGTCAGAAAATGATAGGCCTTAAAGAAATAAAGCATTCTAGAAGGTATATGCTTTTTTTACTGCTTATTTTCAGAATTACATGAGAGCGCTGAAATCAGTCTTGTATATGCAGCAGAGTACGGAGCTTCTGTCTGCCTTGTTTAGCATAACTTAGCATAAAGACTCAAGGCAAAACAAGCTTGCTAGCTTATATACCAGGACCTCCAATCTTACTCATTAAGATATATATGATTGGTTTGTTTTGTGCAGACAATCTTAAAAAGATGTTGTTTTAGGGGACATTTGTGTGCAGCTTTCTGAATTGTCAGCTCTAGTCCACTATGCCTATGCACTGACCTAAAGAAATTTGGAAAGTTTCATTATAGCCACAGGCTAAGTGGATAATTGTTACCGTCAGAAATGGCTGCAGTCACACCCTAAATCACATTTAGAGTTTACAGTTCTCCTTTTTTTAACCTTAAACCCTGTCAGACTAATCGGTAGCCGGCTTTTTGCTAAAGCAGGCTAAATATCTCTCACTCTATCATTTTATGTTTATCAGGCAAAGACAAAATATTGTCATTAACTTGCTTTCATAAAAAATAAATCAGTGTAATGTCATTATTTTAATGAAAAAAAAATCTAATGAAGAAATTAGATGTTCAATAACCTTGCCTCTTACCTTCAGCAACCCCCTTTTCACTGTGACTTCCTCATCTGTTCTTGTGCTCATCCGTGGGGTTTGAAACATGAAAAGGTCTCTGTGCATCTTTGCACTTTTTTCATCCATAATTGATTTGTGTCACATAATGAAGGAGCTAAAAGACAGAAATGAGTCACTAGCCAAGGCAGCCAGTCTGATATGGTTTCAAAATAGCTACCAGGGCAAATTTCTAACGGATCTTGCCCCAAAGGATCCATCACTGGATTTGTAGAGGGAGAAGGGGCGAGACTTGAGACTTACAGAAGCAGACTTTATACACAGACGTGTAAGAAGAAGGCTTGAAAAAAAGTCCTTTTGGCGAAGAGGAGCAATGGTTGTCTTGCCTTTGGGCAGCTGTCTGAGGGGGGTTTGCCTTTTTTTTTTTTTTTGAAAAGGGTTTAATCCATACATATTAAGCTTGGGCTTCCATGGCACATGGTTAGCAATGTCACTTTGCACATCTGATAAACCCCTCCTTTAACTCTGTTTGGACAGCAGACAACCAGTAGGAATTGAAGAATTTGTTAAATGTCAAGCATCTGAAGCAGGCTGCATTTTTAAATCAATCGAATAAATAAATAAAATCTGTCAGGTACTCACATTTTTCACAATTTTCAACCAGTCAGCTCAAAATGTAAGCTTCAAGAAAATAGGAAAGAAAGGGGGGACAAAACATATTTTAGAAAAAAAAAAGTTAAATAATCTAAAAGTGGGTTTATAATTTCCATGATGGTACCCCCAACCTGTGTGGTTTTTTTTTTTTTTTCTTTTGGGGGGGGGGTGATAGCGACATTACATTTCAGCAGCTCCATAAATTCTTCAACAGTTAAAGTACAGAAGAATCCTGCAACACAAAGTTTAAAAAAAGTAACACATGGTTTCTGTTCCTTAAGGAAAGAATTTCAGCTGATGGGTTAACTCCCCACAGAAAAGTCCAGACTCAGCTCACATCTGCAAAAATTCAGATTTTAGAAGATAAAACAGAGACGGGAAACAGGTGGTGGGTATGCATGAATATTCAATGAGATTGCATCACAGAGAGGGATTTGTCTTGCTGACATAGGAACATTGGTGGTGGTCTATGAATGCATTATTTATTTGTTGAATTTTCTTTATGAGAGGCAGGCAGATTTTTTTCTCTCATGGAACTTTGGCTGACTTGGTTCCTAATCCAGACTTGCCAAGTCAACCCAGCTTTAGACAATAATCAGTTTAATAATGTGAAGGTTACACTGCACACAAAACAAACAGACATAAAAAAAACCCCCTATAACCCCAGCTAGCTAGCACTGGAATTGCTTTAGGTGGTAATGCATTAGCCTCTTCCTCGCCTTAAATGGGTTAGAGTCTAAAACCTTCCAAAACGAGAACTGTACGGTTTTTGATCCAGTTACATCCAGTTACATGTGGTGCACAAGCAGCCAGCTTTTAACGGAGAAAACACATTATGATATTCTAACACAAACTGCATGACATGCTCTCAAAAATAGCAGGTGGTTTTGACTGGTTACTGCTCACTCATTAATAGGACTACTACCAGGAATAGTTGTACAGTAATGCATCCATCCATGCATATATGTAATATGTCTGTGAAGGTTCTCAGTCATCAGATTTAAACCCAGTGGGAGTTTCCCCCCAAAGAGGGACAAAAGGACCCCCTGATGATCCTCTACCTAATTACATGAGCCAAGGTGTGAAAACGGGTGTGGGTCACAATCAGCCAGGGTTTCGGGTGAGCTCATTGTGAAACCTGGCCCCACCCTATCATGCGATTTCCTGAGGTCAGATGGCCCAGGATGTGAGTGGGCGTTAAGGCGTCTGGGAAGGGAACTAAGAACTGGATTATAGATGGCAGACAGTTGGTGTCGTAAACCACCGCCTCTGTTCAAAGATGGTCGCTCACAGTGGACATAGATGGCTTCTTTCACTCCTCTTTCAAATCATCAGTCCTCTCTGTCCAAAATGTGAACATCAGGGGGTCCTTTTGTCCCTCTTTGGGGGGAAACTCCCACTGGGTTTAAATCTGGGACTCTCTGCCATTTGACCTTAGAACTGAAGAAGCTTCTCGGATGAGAGGTGAAACGTCTTCAAGCAACTTAAAGAAGTCCAGACGCTTTTCTTTCCAAGCTCCTTAGACCATGTATGTAATACATGCATGAATGGAGCAAAAAAGCTTTATCTTTAAGCAGGTAAAATGTCCCTATATCACTTTATTTCAGTTCGGAAAATGTACAAATATGTACAAAGAGAAACACACATAAACTCACTGTCTGTCTCTGCCCTCTCCCTGTGTGGTAGACTAGGTCTTTTCCTGGCCAGCGTCCCGTATCGCTGCAGGCACTGCAATCTTAACCTGCTTTATTTATGAATCCTCCTCAGCAGAGGGATGAGAGAGGGGAAAGAGAGGCAGATACAGTGAGAGGGGAACTGTAGGACTGAGGGAGTGATTACTACTTTTCTGTGCATGTATCTGTCTTTTTTGGGGTAATTGTTGTTTTTGTGCACAGTTGAGAGGTTAATGAGCTCTGCCTGGTTACATTGCACATTTTTCTCCATTTCACAAACAAACACACAAACAGACACACACAAATATTCCTGCACAAGCACAGTTTCCAGCAGCAGCTCTGCTCTTTTGCCATCGCCCTGCTTATAAAAAATGTAAAATCCGATGCAGGCGTGGATGAATCCATGTTGGCTTGTTTATTTCCGATTCCACTTTGTGTCTATGGCCATATTTGTGACACGTGCAGTGTTTCAATATCTGCAGCAGCATTACTGGCACTTAGGAGACCCAACTTCACCTACATGTTATATAACAAACAGCATTACCGGCGCTACCGCCAATCTCACTGGAAAGGAACACTGGATATTGTGAGCTTAATGTTTGTGTTATTACAAGGCTGTGCATGGAATTAAAGATCGAGGCTAGCTCTGCTCAAATGCATCTCAGCATCAGGGATCATCTTACATCTTGTCTCAGCTTACTTATGTTAGTTTGCAGCAGAGGCACTGCTTAATACACTATACAGTGTTACGATAAAAACACACAGAGCTGTAACCGTGGGCTAGCTGTAAAAATTCTGAATATGTGACTTTACATTTATCCTTACCCTTGTAAATATTTATGCACATATGTGCACAAATATTTGAGGACAAAGGTAATTTTATTATTTATGGATTCAGGAGTTCTACATCTGAATCATTTTTAAATGTCCTTTGTTCACTTTATCTAAAATTCTGAGGATATTCTTGTCATTCAATTTATTTATCTAATTTCACACGCAGAGGCTTTTCATGCTGATACTTGCACCATGCTGGATTAGTCCTTTCTAGTGATGGGATTTCCGGCTCTTTTTAGAGAACCGGCTCTTTTGGCTCGGCTCACTAAAAAGAGCCGGATCTTTCTGCTCCGAACTGGCTCTTCTTTTACCTGTTACTACCACACACCCAATCCGATTGTTGGTACTTCCTCACTTGTGTAGCCACTAGGTAACAAAAGCTCAACACGGCCCCTAGCATCCTGGAGCACTTCCGTTGTGTTTTGGAGTTTGTACGTGCTTTGTCTCTAGGGGCCACTGTAAATATACTTTTATTTATTCACTCCACATAAAATGTAATAAATAAATTAGAAAATACAGAAACCAACTATTTACATTTCAACTTTTAACTACTTAAATTTTCAGCTTTTTCCTTTTAAACAAATTTAAAGTGAAACAACACAAAACACTGCAAACCACAACACAGTAAAATATAAATTAAAATATGGAAAAAAAAAGGGGGGGGAGAAAAGAACGCCCAGATCTCTAATTAAGGGAAAGGTTGGCATTTAGAAATATTAATATCACACTCAACTGACTGTGTTTTATCTTCCCATTGCACTGATGGGTGGACAGTTCTTAGGTGCCTGTGCATGTTGTTTGTGGAGCCGGCTCTATATGATATCCTTTTCTTGTAGACTCTACACTCTGCCTTTGTTTTGTGAATAAGATTGAAATGGTTTCAGACTTTGCTTCTTTTCTTGGTGTCACTCATTTTCTTTACTGTACCTTTCCAATGTGACGGGGTTGTCTCTTGTTGTTGCTCCCGGCTCTCTTTCTTTCCCTCTCCCTCCTGCTCTTGTTGTGTGCTACTGCTGTTGAGAATGTAACTACCGCCCCGCCCCCTCAGCTCAGCGAAACGCAAGGCTCTGTTTGGCGTCTGTGCTCAGCACAAACACTAGGGTGACTTGCAGCGTGAAGCGAAAAAAAGTGAAAGAGAGGGCAGGAGAAAGAAAAAGAAAAAACCACGGCTCCCAATAAGGAGCCGGCTTGCATCGTTCACTTCAAAGATCCGGCTCTAAGAGCCATTTCGTTCGCGACCGACCCATCACTAGTCCTTTCATACATCAGAGACAGACTTATCGAAAACCTAATGGTATACTTTTCCCATCACTAAGTTCAGTGTTAGTGTTGTGGAAATTAAAAAAAAAAATAATAATAATGCATGTCATTTCACCTTATAATAAAACTACAAGCAGGGAATTGATATTTGTTTGGAGAATTTAGTGGAAAATGTTATGCAATAGTTTTTAAAAGATATGAATTTGGAGTTGTAAGAGCCTGTCACACCTGGTAACCAAGCTGTAAACACCTGAAATTTACAAATTGTTCCGTACGTGCACAAATATTAATCATCAACAACATTTAAAGAAAATACGAAAAGTGTTTTTACTAGTAACACTTGAAGCATTTGGATATGTGGCAGGTCTGAAAACACTATTGGTTGTTCTATACGGCAGTAACAGTAAAGTATATTTGTAGCTTAGGTAGGAGGACATGATGGCATGTCTCAAATCAAATCGTGCCA
The DNA here is from genome assembly GCF_900408965.1 of Simochromis diagramma. Taxonomy (NCBI): domain Eukaryota; kingdom Metazoa; phylum Chordata; class Actinopteri; order Cichliformes; family Cichlidae; genus Simochromis; species Simochromis diagramma. The sequence continues at coordinate 5,687,362 of NW_024386892.1, read as the reverse complement.
GTGTCAGTATTTAAATATGAATGATGTGAACACAGACTGTGATACAGACAAATCCTGTTAGAAAAATCAGACAGCTTTTTCATTCACCTCATGTTTACCCTCCGACATCGAATCCATTTTACATGCAGATAAAATAAAGTGTGTCACAAAGATGTTATTTCCACTGCCTGAGATATGTGACTCCAAGGCAAGACACTCACTTCCTTTTGGTTTAATGCACATGCAAAATAAATTATGCTCATAATGCAAATGTAGCCTTTAACAATAAAGTGAGTTCATAAGACTAGTGGTAGTGCTTAGTATTAAACTGAATCATGTTGGTTTATTCATGTTAGGGCTCAGTTTGCATTCATCCTTCCTTCACAGACAGTGATTACTGATAAGCCATCTGCAAAACTTCACAATGAAAACACCCTCTTATTTACAGCATCACACCTTCACATTCTGCAGCAAGTAAACAGACACATGTATATCTGCACAGTAACAGTCAGGGCAGGTGAGGCCTCTATGCAACAGTATCTCTCACACCTTTCCTCTTGTGCTTCACTTTTTTTCCTTTTCACTTTCTGAGTGGTTTTTTTTTTCGTTATCTACGGAGCTTTTCTCATCCTACCTGGCGAAAAAATGTGATGACACAGTGTTGATTTTTCACAAGCATGTATAGTGCACCTTGGGAGACACACAAACAAACAGAATTCTATCAATGTCACACGAAAGCGCACACATTCAATATGTTATTGTGTAATGTGTGCTCTTCTGCCCTTGTTTTACTTCTGTCAGTCATAGCATGCACCCACCTATCAAGTTTAAAAAAAAGAAGAAAAGTGTAGTAGCTGAGGGAGATAATAGACTTAAAGACAAGATCAGTAGTAAGCAAGTAAAGTAAGAAAGACATTCCAGGGTCTTTATTAGGAGAAATGATTAAGCTAGGCAGATAATGTGTATTTAGATTCATATGTGTTAATAATTTCTGTTTAAACGTTCATTTTTATGATTATTTTCATGTTGGCTTGAAATAAAATATCACCCTCTGCTGGTACTGCAGATATCGCAGCCTCTGTGTGTGTGTTTCATGTTTTACAGAGGCTAATTGTGAAATGGACATGATGGACTGTTGCATGTTCTGCTGTGATATCATCTGCCAAAGTCTTACAAATTTAAAGAAACTGATCAACCATCACATTGAAATTGATTCGGTCCTTTTTTTATCCATGCGTCACGTCTGCACTAAAGACTCAGTTCTACATGTGTTTAGGTTTGTACTCTGACACATTTTTAGTAAAAACATAGCTCAAACTTTCTAAAAACTGCTGTGAAGTTATACTGTATTTCAAATAAAATCTCTCCCTTCCTTCTTGAACCTCCCGTCATTGTCGCTTCTTTGGGATAGCCTGCTCTTTGTGTATGCAAACATTTGGCACATAATTGTTGTTATTTTATTTTACGAATTGACTTAATTGAACTTCTATCTCTCGGCTGGCCTAGGAATGACTTGGTGTTCCCCTGGATAAGAGTAGGAGGTGGCCGGGGAAAGGGAGGTCTAGGCTTCTCTGCTTAGGCTGCTGCCCCCGCGACCCGGCCCTGGATAAGCAGAAGAAAATGGATGAATGGATGGATTTAATTGAACATTTGAAGAGTTGATGCACTTGTTAGTAAATTGTTTTTCACATTGATAGATTTGTGCATACCCTTACATAGACACTCTTCATGTCAAGTCTGTGTATGCATGTGTGCACTGGTGTGAGTGTTGCTGCTGTATATGTTTAAGACTAAATACAATACAATTGTATTAGAAACCCATCCAAGCTAATCCAAATACGGCCACTTTGTGCTTCATAAAACACAAGAATGCAATGGCCACATTGTGTTGTAAGAATTATTCTGTGATATCATGGTGGCTATATCCACCCTTTATTGACAGAGTATTTTTAAACTGTGCTCACCAAAATATAATAATATTTGGTTTTATACAAAATACCATTTGGAATGAAAATAAACTATGTAGGTAATGATTCGTTTTTTCTTTTAGGAGCAGACATTTTTAGTTTCAGAAGTAAATTGCTTGAAGAACAATGAAAAATCTCATTTTCATAGTAAATATAGTTGTGTTGTCATCTCAAATGACAGGATATTAGAAGATAAATGGCTGATTAAAAAATAAACTGAGGAAGTGGACTGTGGAGAACATTCAGCCTACTACATGTTTTTTTGTTCCTGCTGAAAGCCAGCTGACAGGACTTGAGACTTTAATCCATTTTTCAGTCACATATGTAGTCAGGGCCATAAGTATTAGACAGTTGACAGTTTTTCTCATTTTTGCATGCCACCACAGTGGGGTATAAATGCAACAGGTAAGACGTTTCTGAAGTGCAGACTTTCTATTTTAATTAAAGGAGTTTAACAAAGTAATTTCATTAAATCTGTAGGAATTACAGCCATTTTTATGTATAGTCCTATATCTTTACTAACTGAAAAGGTTCTTTATTGGGTTGAGATCAAGTGACTAACATCAGTATTGAAGAATGCTCCATTTATAAGCCTTGGAAATTCTCAGGTTGCCATGTGGTTTAGGCCAGCTAACACTGTGGAGTCTGTTTTGTGTGACTTGGCTGTCTTAGAGTAGAGAGTGTAGTCCTGTACACTTCAGAAATACCAATTACTACATTGTTACTACTTATTCAGCTGTCACATCATCAATAAACATTAGTGTCCAGTTGCACTGACAGTCATACATGCCTATGTGATACCATTGATATGGTATCCATCAGATGGGCTGTTTCTCTCTTTCTACATACTTTTCTTTACCCGTCATGCTGGTACAAATAACACACCAGAGCCTGGTCTGGTGTGCAACATGTTGCATTCATGCATGTCTCTTGATTGTAGATTTTTCATAAAGAAAGGCAGAATTCTTAAATCAGCCACTTTAGTTGTCTTCTGTAGTCTTTCAGGCCTTTAGCCTTCTTTTTAAGAACGTACCTGTCACGTACCTGTACCTGTCATGACAGTACCAGTTTATTGATACGGGGACTCAAAAAGGTTTTGCTGTCTTACTGAGGAGTTTATTTATTACTCATTCACTCATTAAACTACTGATGTTCTTATTTATTTACATTCATATCTCTTGGGACCTTATATTGATAATTCAAGTGAATGGCCAACAAATCCAATATCAAATCAACTGTGATGGATTTTAATATGTGCAGAGACAAAAATTCCTTTGCTGATTAAAAAATAAACTGAGGAAGTGGACTGTGGAGAACATTCAGCCTACTACATGTTTTTTTTTTGTTCCTGCTGAAAGCCAGCTGACAGGACTTGAGACTTTAATCCATTTTTCAGTCACATATGTAGTCAGGGCCATAAGTATTAGACAGTTGACAGTTTTTCTCATTTTTGCATGCCACCACAGTGGTAATCATCCAAATACTTCAGGAACTAACTTTATGTACACATAACACACTTTTTTTCATATATTTAGCTGTCTTGGGCACAAGCACAGTTTTCTAGACTTCTGGACACTGTAGGATTATTCAAAGTGACTCAACACTCACCATACAACAGGCACAATGCAGCTCCTAACAGACCCAGGTCAGTTGTTGTCCTGAGTGTCTTCTGAGTGTAAGACAAAGAGGAAAAGCTGGAGGCTCACAGGAGAGTCCATCAGCAATAAGAGGTCAGCAGAAAAATGTATTATCGATTGTGTCCCATTCGCAAAAGACTTATGGCTGCTCGTGTGAGCCCTCTTAAGTAGACACATGTGCACAGACAGTCAAAGACTTACACACATTTTGAAAGGTGACAACAGCAGGACTTGACACACAGAAGCAAGGCCAGAAGCCAAAAGAGGTCCAAGTGCACCAACGCAGGCACTTGTAAGTGATACGAAGAGTCCGTTTGACAAGCAGGGAACAAGATGGTGTTTTATCAATCAGCAGAATGTTGTAATGGTAAAGACGCAGCCACAAAGCTTTCGAGCAATTTCACTATTTCTCTCTAGTTCTCCTTTTATTGCTCTGTCTATTTGTTGTAGTTTAGGAGAAAAGCCATAAGGTTTTAACAGCCCTATTTATTCTTTTTTCATGAACCCTGGGTCTGGCCAGGCTGATAAAAATGGATTGTGTCTCTGGAGTGCTGCTGGCATGCTCTGTCTCAGGGGCTAGAGCTCCTTTGAGAGAATTTAGCTTTCACAGGTTATAGAAATGGATCGAAGAATAGACACTTGGAAAAACACCAAGTACCAATCTACAATATACTTTTAATGAAGTTCTGTCTTCGTGGAGCTGTAATCATTGTGCAGAAAATCTCTGCCACACAAGTGCATAGGTATTTCATTATTACATTTTAAAAGATTTCAACACTTGAGCAGTTTCACTCAAGTACTAAAGTCAGTACTGGAATTAGATGATTCAAAACCCTGTTATCTCCAAAAGACAAGCCAGTGCTTGAGTTAACATTAAAGTGCAATGTATGTGTTTTGTGGTGCTTAAGAAAAAAAGTTAGCATGGCTGAGCTTGGCTCAGTAAAATAAGATTTAATACTCAGGTAGAGCATGTCATGAAATAAGATTGACATCCTTTGCTGGGGGAGTGTCGACACTTTCCAAAGTAAAAGGCGGCGTAACATCCCCAAATCAGCAGAGAACTGCAGCAAAGCTGAATTTGCCATGAAGCTACTGGTCATGGACTTAAAGCAACAGAAGGAGGTCACAACCCTGAGGTGTCTGTCTGGATGCAATATCTGGACTTTTTTTTTCCAGAGTAAAGCAACAAATGTTTCTGCATTTCCCTTTAAGCTACTCTTCAGAGGTCTCACTACCAACATTTACATGAGCGAGAGTGAATGATTCATGGAGGATCAGAGTTGCAAATAATTTCAGATTCTTTATTTACTCTTATTGATGTGGCAGTAATATACTAAAAATCAATTTAAGGACATATTAAGGTCATGAAGGGTCACAGACGTGCAAAGGCACAATACATAGAAATGTCAAAGACAACTGAGTCAGCTCTTTAGTTGAGCTTCCAGTGATTGTGGTGAGAAATAAAGAGGTTAAAGATAAGCAGAGTCCAGACTTCACATAACAGAAGTCATGTGCCTAAAGCAAAACTCTATCAGCAAGTGAAAGACTGTGTTGCGAATTTCCATATCAAAAAGCTGTCTCATTTTTTTTATTTATTTATTATTTTTGTTTGATGGTCTGAAAGGTGATGGAGCTCTGTTGTGACCTAATGGAAACAATTTATCCAGCGATAAATGCTCAGGTCCTGGACCCCGATGCGACTGAATGTGTGTGTGTGCATGTCTGACAGACAGAAAGAGCATGACAATACTTTTGAACCACAGCTCCAATAGCACTAAATACACACACACACACACACACACACACACACACACACACACACACACACACACACACACACACACATGACAGGGTGAAGAGTCTGCTTCCACTGTCCGGTAGTAATGGGGCTTCTCAGCACAGCTGAAACACTCAGTCACACTTTCAGCTGGGAAATTGATTTTCCCGAGGTTCCCATTCCATTTGTATGTGCACTGTGTGTGAGAGTGAGTGTGTGTATGTGTGAGAGAGTCCAACCATCAAAATCATCTTAACAATAATTGTCTCCTAACCTATATCGATGATGTTATTTTTGGGACTATATCAAAGCAGACCCTGTTGGTGAGAGGGAACTACTATACTACTACTACTATACTACTATAGTATACTAGTACTATAAAAAATCTAAGTCCTATTATTTTACATGACCTGCAACTAATTACACTATGTAAGGTCAAAAGTCCCTGTTCTCGTGTTTTACACCTGCCAGGATAAGGTTTTGTTCAGCCACAGCCATCCTCTTGTTTCTAATCCTTCTGCTCACTGAAAATGTTGACTGGATGTGAGACAGTGTCATACCACTTTGGCTAAATGTTGTTTGCTATACTGGCCAGTGTGGAGTACCTGATGATAGAGGGAGTGGGTTGCCACTATAAATACAGAGCGTTTGATTCACATAGCCTACATGGGTCCTCTCATTCATCATCTTTTGTTCTTGAGCTCCCACGAGAGAGGAGTTTGTGAAAAAAGGAGAAAAAAATTGCTCAGAGAAGTGAAATGAGTGAACACAGCTGTTTGTGTGTGTGTGACACTGGCTGGGTAGTGTATATTGTATCAAGGTGATGGTAAGTGGTGCTGCCGCTGAGGTAAGACAATATTGTTTCCCCTGAACCGTGATGCTGAGCTTTATTTTCTTTATTGCTGCAGTGTCTTTTGGATTTATTTTAAGCGTTTCAATTTGGAAATTGTTTTCCTGATGTGAGCACTGTATATGTAGTGCAAAGACCCAGGATTACAAGGAGCTCACGCTCCTAAAGCACGTTAAGTTTAGTCGTTGTGTTTCATCAAGAAAAGAATGAGGCATTCATCCCAGAACTCACCAAGAACGTATCCATTCGATCACAGTGACAATTTATTTCTGTCCTTCCCTCACACATATGTTCTTTATTGCAAGTACATGTGTCTTTCTGAGCTTTGTGTTTGTTGTGTGAAAGCGAGGGTAAGAAAATGAGAAGCAGACTACAAACCACTGAGAACAAGTAAAGCGCCTTACATCCCATGCTGAGGTGACAGACGGTAACCATGGCTACTTTGCCCCACTCAAATATCTGCCTAACAAATCGAACACTTCTTAGTCTGCTTTCTTGTTGGTTGGTTTTTTAATCAACTAAACAAACTCACTTGTTGCCCATTTCCTGAGCTCATAATGTGCTTTGAGTACAGTTTTAAAGTTTGCATCATCATCTTCATCTCACTCTTATTACACCTCCTAACTTTGTTTACTGTTCAGTTCAAAAACGAAACAAGGCAATACAATTTTCTTCTGTGATTAGGAAAAGAGCAGACTTTTTTCCCTGCTACATGCACAACAAAAAAAAAACCTCAACAGCCCCCATGAATCCAGCTCAGGGAGGGGTAGTCATCTGTCATGCCTGAGACTGAAGGAGAAATAAACAAGGGAAAACGTACAGTAAGAGGGACAAAACATTTTTAAAAAATGTTAAAGTTAAAAATCCAAGACATGGTTAAAAACATAAAGTAACAAGTACGAATATACAAGAAAAAAGCAAATACTGTCACCTTTTAGATGTTCATTTCAGAAGAAAGAAATGTTTAAGAAGACATATAAAAGACAATAAGGAGATTGACATTGTGATCTCAATGAGGGGGGATTGTTCCACAGTTTGGAAATTCTCATGGCAAATGCCTATTAACCTTTGTTTACTAGCCGAGACCATCCTTTTACCAATCTAGATAACGAAGGGGCAAATCCTTGAGATGCAGCGTAAGACCATTTAATGCTTCAAATGTCATTTGTGGAATTTTAAAATCAAAGTATTGGAATATATTTGTGAATTCGCTAATACAGGAGAAATATGATCATGTTTCTTGAAACCAGTTGAAATCTAGGTAGCAGTGTTCTAAGTTTGCTGGAATCTGTGAGCCTGTGTGCCTAAAAGCTTGTAACTTATTTGGAGTTTAGCAAGCCATTTACTAATTGGAAAGTTGGTGGTTCAGTCACTGGCTGCTCCAGTCTGATTGCCAAATATCTTTGGGTAATATATTAAACTTCAAGTTGTTCTATGATGCATGTGAATGTTGGGTAAAAAAACATTTCAGCAAAGGAAAAAGTGCTTTGGTGAATGAGGCAAGTTGTGTAAAGTGCTTTGAGTTCTCAGGTAGCTTGAAAAAGTGATCCATGAAAACATTTTCTTTAGAACCAATTCTTGGGGAACGCCATAATTAAAATGGAAAGGGAGCATTATCTATGGCCATGGAGACGGTTCTGTTAGATAAGTGCAATCTCACAGAGCACTTAATCCCAACTAGTACAAAGACTGAGCTTTGTCAGCTCTTAATACTCATTCACAAGTAGTAACATTCACAAGGGCAGTTTTCTGTGATAGCTGAGAAATGTTAATATTATTAATATTCATAAAAAGACTAAAAGTTGAAATGATTTTCGTCAGAACCTTAGAAAAAAAACAGTTTTAAAATGGTTTTATAATTATTAAATAACTGAGGCTCCAGATTAGGTTTATAAGTGAGGGCTGAATGACATCTTGTTTAAAAAACAGCTTTAAATAACAACTGGAAAAAAGAAAACAGAAGTTAAAAATCATTATACTATTATATAATGTTATTATGATAAGAAGAGAAACCGTAAGAAATATCTATTTAAAAAGAATCAGCTGGAATCATATCTGTACTACGGGGGGGGGCTTCATTAGAAAAATGATTATGTTTAGAGATGAGTGGTTTGTGGTTTGAAACTGTGAGACTGATAAAGGTAAACAGATAATATGAATAAGGCGCAACTTGTGATCAAAATGATAACATTTTCCCAATAATGGGGGTTGCAAATTTTTCAGGCCAGTCAGATTCAGGTGCAAGATCTGTACATGGACTTTATGACATTGACGTCATAGCCACAAATATTCATAATCTCAGAAAACTTTTCAGAGTAATATGCTGATCTTACATCTTTAACTGCTTTCATAGATTCCCTCTCAGCATTGTTAAATATATATAAATATTAGGGGTGCAACGATACACAAAATTCACGGTTCGGTTCGATACTTTGGTGTCACGGTTCGATATTTTTTCGATACAAAAAAATGTTCATGCCTTTTTAATTTGTCATTTATTAAAATTATAAATATATATTTTAACTCAAAAGTACAGTTTTTAAATTTAACCCTAACCCTTGTGCGTGTTTTTTATTTTGACAGCGAATGCGCACCTGCAGACCACTTATGTGCAGCCCTGGTTATTTAGCTCGTCATATTGCAGCCACAGAAATTCTTTTGTCCATGAAACCATAAAGCTGCACTTTCTTTTTGCCTTATAGTCTGATTTGTCATAACTTCTCCGTTTTGTGGTAAGCTTTTCTTTGGCTGTCACTTCTTCACCCTGACCTGTCTTATTTGGCTCAGCAGAACTAAAATATATATCCTGCTGCTTTTACACACGCACTCACATAAGCTCAGCGATTCTCTGCGCGATCAACCTCTCACATGTTTAAGCTTGCTGCGGGAGATTTCACTTGTCATGTTTGCATAGTAAGCTAACGATTGATAAGACGATGTCAGAGGAATTGGTGCGCAAATTATCATCACTCACAGATCAGTGCTGTCGCTCTCTATACACAGTTCGCACGATTGCAAAGTGAAAGCAAAAAATTCAAACGCGATTTCAATATGTCACATATTGACAGTGGCTCACCGATGCCAATGACATAATTACCCAGCTACATTTCTGAAAGAATGCAAAAGCATTGACATATATTTTTCCTTCCTACGATAGCCCGACGGGCAGGGCAGAGATAGATTTTGGTAGCCCGACAGGAAAAATCGCTAGCCCCGGGACGTCGGGCTAGCTAGACAGCATCGTCAGAAGGAAAGTTGATAAAATAAATTACAAATGTTGTATTGTTCGATACATATGCGTACCGAACCGAAAGCACTGTATCGAACAGTTCAATATCGATACGAATATCGTTGCACCCCTAATAAATATGTAGGGGACTAAATTGCATGTGAAATGTCTGATTTTTCTCCTGGTAACAGAATATGTTGAGAATGGTGCGTTTGGCAGGTCTGGCAGAGTGGATGAAATGGCACACGTTTATGTCTTTGTACACCAGCATGTGATTATCTATAGAGCCATAAATAGATGAAAGCATGCATTACATATCTTACAGCTGGTATCTGGATGTTGGGCCTCCAGCCCTTGCTCTGGATCAAATCATGAATACCCAAAGGCAGTGAAACAGACAGTTCCATCATTAGAACAATTATCAATGCGACCTTTTCATGACTGATGAAGCTTGCATCAATCATGTTACAGCCAATTTACTATCTCTGTGTGACTTGCATTAATGTCAGAAAACATTCTTCTTCTTTTTTCCTTAAACAGCGAAGGTCCTTCCTGGATCAGTGCTACCACTGATCCAGGAAGTGGAAGACTTGAGAATGTCAGAGGGAAGTAAATATTTCTAAATATAGCATGAGCCATTTATCATTTTCCTTCTCATGATGGAAAAAGGCTATACCTTTACAAGGTTTGGAGAAAAATTGATGGAATGGAATGAAAAGTAAGTCTCACATCCTCTGTGCTTCACCATAATTTATCCATTAGAACTTCCGTGACTGCAGTTACGTGACCTCCTGTTTGCTTACTAACACATCAAAAGGTTTTCTGAAAGCCATCCCTCGTTGAGTCTTGGGGAGTAGCTAGAATGGTTTGGATCAACTGCAGTTCCTAATAATTGCCATTTAGTGTCAACTGTTCTTCTTCCTCAGCATGAGCAGGAAAAAAGAAAGCACTGCTGCCTGTTGTATAAACTGGTTTCTCTGTTAACACTGAGGGTGGTGTCAGACAGGCAGGTACTGTTTATTGTTCTTAAACTTCCCACTGTTTACATTTTACACAAGGTTCCTAGTAGAATTCATAGGTGATGGTGTTAAAGGCTGTGTGAAAGATAAATCAAAGACTCCCTGTGGTTTTAATGTGAAATGTTCCTGTTTATTCCAATAAAATAAATAAATAAATTGATGTAACAGCTTCTGCGAGTATAACCACTATTTTTTCCGAATATGTTTTTCAATAACAACATTTTGGCTGAATTTAAAAGCTTTTTCATGTTTACTTGCCTGGGAATGATATATGTTGAGGGGGTGTTTAAGTACTCTAGCTTCTGGGCTCACAGACATAAGAGGCTATCGTATGAGTACAGCTGTGTACACATATCATCTCTTCTCAAATTGATGGGCAACACTTGTTTCACAGAGTCACTGAATATACTGTATGTGCATGCTCAACCAATGTGTCCCACTCTGCAGGACTCTTTGCTGGTGTTATTGTGCTATCGTGTTAATGAGTTATTACTCATCAAAAGTTAACTTTACTCTACTCTGTGCTCTTTGTTGAATGCGACAGATTAGTAAAAGTTTTTGTCTGTTTTTTTTAAACCACGAGAATCAAAGTAAGATTAATGTTCACCAGAAAGTTCATCTCTAAAGTGAGTGCTGTTGCTTTATCAGCCATATCTATTTATCAATAAGGATCTGACACAATGGACGTGCAAGTGAGAACGTAGAAGTGAAAGCTTGTGTAAGGAGCTATGTAATAGGATTGAGGGCCATCTGCCTCCCCGTGATACCCACAGACTGTCTACTGTCCCCAGAGGCACCCAGCAGCACTGGCAGCCAGGAAAAAGATAGCGCTAACTTTGTTTCCTTAGAAAAAGTTGAGCGAAAGGAGGTATTTAGTCATCTTCTTTGAATGTAACAACATTTTGCTATACAGTATATTCCTCGAGAAAAAGCTCAAAATTCAGACAAATAATTTTTGGTAATATGGGATCATACATATTAGTTAGTGAGAACATGTACTTAGAAACTACCGTGCAGTAATGAGGCCTACAAGTGACCCACTGCCCTCATAGCTCTACACACAGCTTGTGCAAAGTTATTCCCAAAAGAATGTTGTAGCTTTAAGAACTTGAGTAATATTCATCATACACAGCCTCTGCCAACAAGGTGCTGATGAAGTGTGTTTCATCAAAAAGAAAAAAGAAGACTGTCATCATTTTTTTTCTTTTTTGGCTGGGAGTAATGCTGAAGCTGACAAACACCTCACTGGCACACGGGAGGCAGTGAGTTTAGGAACTGTTGTATTTTGAATTATATTCAGTAAAATGATCAGAATGTGGCCTCTGATCATTTTTCAGCCAGCGATCACGTTGCTTTGTTAAAGTAACCGGGGACATAATTAATTGCATATAAAGATTTAATTGTAAAAACATGTAATATCCATGACAAAACAGAGATGTTTTTCAAATTTATTGATGACAGTCATCATGAGAGTTATTTAAGCCAGCTCTTGATGTGAAGTGAAATTAATAATCAACTTGAAAATGTTGAAAATGTTTAATTTTGGGGGGAAATGGCTATATGACTTCACCACATTGACTTAGAGAAAACAAAACAGCTAGGATTTTTTCTTTTCTAAGAGAAACATGTCTCACATGCTTTTCTTACACACACAGTGGTTCTACTAAATGCAGGAGGTAGGAGCATGCAAGTACACACTGCCCAGGTCTGTCAGCAGGCCACCATGTGGATGTCTGATATTACCACAGCCTGATGCAGTTACTACATTTAGCTTGCCATTAGCAGCTCATAAACAGCATTTTTAGCTTGTTGTTTGAATGTTTGAATGCTTATGGTAATAGGTTGTTCATTTTAATTATATTGATATTGTGGTAAATCACAATTCCAGTCAATTACTGTCAATTACAAGTACTTGAGCTATTTTCTATATCATGACAAAGACTTTACAACTATACAGAAATAAATCTAATGAACCCTGCGAGCAATCGTATTGATCTGCTTACAGATATTTTAAGGAGAGATGCAATACTGTGATAAATAATTTGCTTAGTAGTATGTATGGTATCTGCTCTTTAAGCTATGACCTCTAAAATCTAATCTTGCACTGCCTACACTGCTTAATATGCAGAAGAGGTAAGCAGCAAATTAAGTTTAATTAAGAAATCAAACGAATCAGACGCTACTTCATTCATAATTCTTTGTCTTGGATCTCAGCCCTTGTTCTTCAATCCCCTGTTTGGAGCAATGTATTCAGGAAAGGAGAAAACTGGAACCTGAATCATATATAACAACAGACACTTATTTAGCTCCACAGACTCATAATTTCTCAAACTAAGCAGAGCCATTGAGCTCCCTAAAATATTTCTGCATTGCTGTGAATATATAATCAGGGTCTCACAAGCAGGCAGGCAGCCACAGGACTAAAATCATCACAACACCATTTCCTTCTAGATCCATAATAGATGACAGTCGCAACCAAGCCATATCTCATCACTAGTTCGTAGAGGGTCAAAACCCTCACTGTAATGCAACTAGAGTGAGCTAAGTGGCATTGAATGGATATAATCTGTCACATCCAATCAACTGAAGCTCTCAAGAATGATCGGAGAGTGAGGTGGGTTAAGGAACGCAGTGGGGAAAATGGGAAAGGCAGAGATCAGACCCACAGAAAAGGCAGAGGAGTGGTGGGACTATTGGAAAATGAAAGATGGAAAGTCAACTGCATAGACAGAGAGAACTTCAATCAAAACCCCCACTTGAATAAGTCATGTCTATCTAATAGACTCCAGGAAATAGTCATGAATATATAAAGAGGAAATGTGCATTAATCAGATCCGCTTACCTCCTCCTTTTTGTGGGCATACAGAAATTTGTACCTTTTCAGTAACTAATCTGGCACAGTGACAGACTCAAGAAGGAATAGGGAGCGATGAGTGTTTCAAAGTTTTATCTGCAAGCGAGTTATGCAATTATGTAAAAAATATTCAATTAAAGGGGGGCATTACTGGCACGAAAGTTTCACAAAATGTTGTTTCCAAAGCGTCGAATGCATTTTTTTCGGAAATATTTTATGGATCACAATAATAGAGATATTTATTAAAGATAAAAGACGTTCAGGCAAACAAAATGGAGCCGTAAGAGAGAAAAGTCTGACAATAAATGAAACTTGATGGCTCTTCTCAAGTTCCATGAAACCTGTAACCTTTTCAGAGAAAAGGAGAGGGAAAAGAGGTGAGATGGCCGTTAGAGTGGAGGAGATGGGCAGATTAAAGTGTCCGTTTTTATTTTGCTACATAGAAGTGGGATGCTTTCTTTTCACTCTACGTGTGTGTGTGTGTGTGTGTAAGGGATAGAGAGAGTGTTGCTGGCTGAAAGTATAGTTGAGTTTTACAAAAGTTTTACTGCTTTATTTTCGTTTTGCCACTGAATGCATACATGGATGGATGAATGGATGGATGGACAGACAAACAAATTCTGAAATTAGCTGAATAAACTGTGTAAGGGGAATACAGGGAGATAACAGTGCTGTAAGAAACCAAGATAATGAGTGAAAAGAGACAGTAAGCTAACATTTGGTGGAAAGCGACAGCTGCCATTCCCACTTTTCTTCCATTTTTTCCTCCCTCTTTTGCTCCTACAATCTCTCTTTATCTCAGTCACGATCAAGATGCTGTGGATGCACTAGCATGTGTGTGATAATATATGTGTGTGTGAGCTTCGTGTTGTAGTGCATGGAATGATACTCAGTGTGCTAATGCTCATGCTGCCTGTACCTCTTTATGCCACATTGTTAAAATGGCATGAATTTTATGGGGAAAATAAACAAAATTTGCTCGCCAAACTCAAATTGTGTGGAAGAAACTATCTCTAACACTCAGTAAATGCACAAAATATCAAATAATGGAATGCATCATGCCATCTGACTGAGGCCTCATACTGTTATGTTTAAAGTGCTGTCAGTGGGAGAACACATTTTAGGGAGCAAATGGTAATTAAAAATAGTGAAATGGGATTTTGGTCTTTTTTTTCTTTTTAGTCTTACTCATTTACAGTCATCAACACAGGTGGCAAACACTAATCTAGTCAAAGGCAGTAATTATTAACAAAGGCACTAAATATCAAAATTGCACTTCATTTTTCAAATAAAGCCAGTCTAACTTGCAACTAATAGTTCATTTATGATGAACTTCTCAAGTAAATCTGCAAATAAAATTGATTTTTGAATATGTGTTTAAATATTCCAGCAACTAAACAATTTTTTCATGGCTGCATTTCATATTTTATGAGTACGACATGCAAAGTTGGCTAAAAATGAGACCATTTGCATAAGTGCTCTCAGCAAATTCATCATCATTCTTTTAGATTAAGCTCAACAATAGCATGCAATGTAATACACGATACATCATAAATCTTATTTTCCATCACAATTTACCTCTAAAGCAATATCAGTGTTGTGAATCAATATTTAATTTGACACACACATGCACACCACTGGTACCCAAAATGTGATTCTAAATTCAGCACAGGTCACTATTGATATTGCATTGTATTAAATTTCATATTTTTTGTGTGTCTCCTTCTCTATTTATATCATTCTGCTTGGTAACTGCTGACAGAGGGGACAGAATATATTACATGGACAGTTGAGGTCTCAGCCCTGCCATGGAGGGCTGGATACAAGGTCAAGGAGAGGGACAATAAGCACCACAAGTGGCAGATAAATAATGGAGTTTGCAATATTTTAAATTGCTAAAGTCACTCATCCATTGTTATGTGTCCTTCAGATTGCTTCTGAACTCTTACCTGCCCCCACAAAGATCATTTGTGGACATCGACCCTAGTGACAAAAAGCAGAAATTTATATGTGGAACTGTCGAGGGAACACCGAGAGAAAAACCTCACTAATTACGCTGCATGCAATGTAGAGAGGTGCAGCAGAGAAAAGAAAACACGTAGGTAGGTATGCTGACCATGAGGCTAGCATGGCTCATTAAGGCTGTCAAAAATACAGGTGAATTGTGCATGAGACCACAATGGATTCCTAACAAAACCTGTGCAAGAAGCACAGACCCAGAGCACTGTGTGTGTTTCTGCATTAGAGAAAAAAAGATGGAGTGTTGAATGTGTCACACATTTCTGTTGATCCAATTATCATTTTCCTGTCTCCTCCATCAGAGTGTTTCTCCAGGAACCCCACCGAAAAAAATAATTATAAATTGCTTTTTCATAGCAACACATTTTTCACGTTTTTGCTATGACAAAGACAAACAGCCAAATGATGCAACATAAGTTCTCTGCTTAGACAGCGTTCACTGGTTATGTGAATAGGTACCAGGGATCAGCATGCTGGGGAGGGAAATGATCTCAAATCACTGAAATGCAAAACTGAAGTAAAAAAATTGCCTCAATGTTGGCAGTGTTGTTTTGTTTTGTTTTGTTTTTAAATTTTGCTCCATCCGTCAAATCCCCAAACATGGCTCTTGTCTTGTGTGACTTCCAACAGAATTTTAAAGGACCAATAAAACCTATGGAAGCCAAATTTGTTTTCCAAATAAAATATAACTTTAGGATTATTTAAAAGGTTTCACAGTTGTTCTATATATCTTACACAATTTACAGATAAATGTGTTTTGTGGTGCATGCAGATATTATCCAATATATTTTTGATTAGTAGTAAGGTTTCATATTTTTATCTTCAACAAGGATTGTTATCATTAAAGGCTGGTAAATGTATTAGATTCAGAAGCATACAGCATGATAACTTGCGATCATGCCATACCGAATATCTTTTTAGCATTACTCTTTAATAGTTTTATTTTAAAGACCAATGTAACTTTATTATAATGCTTCTCTGGAAGACCAGATATACTGCAGGATTGGATTTTGAGCATCTGCATTTGCTTGTGTGACACGTGTGCATGATAAGCACCATTTAAAGTTTCATCATAGCGGTAGTACAGATGAACCAGGAAGAAGGAAAGAAAAAAAAGCATTACTCCCAGCTGTGCCCAATGCAATTCAATCCAAAGTCTGAGTAAAAGAGAAATGAATAGGACTTAGTCAGTTTCAGCAGCTGAACCGTAGTCTGTTTACAGTATAAATTCTGACACATGCTTGCACAGTATGGAGGAACCATCCTCAAGCTGTACTGTCCTGCAGTAATTTCCTTAAAATACATGCCAAATATGGTTCCACAACATGAAAGAGGTACTTGCAGTCTGATTACAGAGCAAGCTGCACGTGGGGAACTGGTTCCCTAAAGTTCAGTTCTTGGAAGTGTTAATCTGCTCGCCTGTAGATTGCACTTATCGGTTCAAGCTTGCGCTTCAATCAGCTGATTTCAGTTTGTGTGCTGGAGGAGGAAATTAGTGGCGCCGTCAGCATGGAGATGGATTTTACTGTTATTGTTATTGCACAAAAGGACAAGAGCACGATGCTGAGGTGGACCTGCATACAGGTGCTGCTAACACAACTGCTCTTTGCAAACATCTGCACAGACAGCATGCTAACGCTAAGCAAGCCAAGAACCAGAGCCATTTTAAAGCTAAATGCATGCAGCCCAGCCGCCAGCCCTGAACTAAACAAACTAATGAGCATTTGAGCTGCACCCTATGTGCCTGTTAATGTTTCTAAAGTAGAATCACTGTGTCGAACGCTTTAACCTTAGGATGCATATCTTGTTTTCTTGCAATATCTAAATAATGATAAGTTTTTATCATTTCATGCTCCAGCTATTCCTCAAAAATACACGTATTTGTTACCATGCCATTTAAATTTTTCACTTACACTTTATACCTTTTACAAAATTTTGGTTTTTGTATTACTACCCCAAACTACTCTAAGTGTGTCAAAAATGACCTGCATTCATTACCTATAGGGAATGTCATGGGAACCACTGTTTTTTTTATCAATGGTGACTGTCAGGAATATATAGTTTATACTTGGTCCACAAAGACTTCCACCCTTTAACAATATTCAGCATTCAGTCAGCGATGCATCCCCAGTGACTGTGTCATTGTAGATGAACAGCTTGTGCCATTCAGGTTCGTATTTGTACAGTACATGCCAATCAAGTATGGCCTAAAGATCTTCTGAGTTTATTTTTGTTAGCACAAAGATGGGAGCAGCACAAGTTCTTTGCATAGATGAAGTTTGTGATGCTTGCACAAACTAAGCTGGTGTTGTGGTACAACTTGACATTGGCCCCTGAATGCGAATGAGCACCGTGAATTCAAGAATGGCATCATCAGTGCATGATGGGTCTTCCTCACTGAGCTCTCAAAGGTGCTTTACATACCGTGTATGAGAAGTCAAATGCAAGGTTGCCCCCAACTGCAAACCACGATCACTGAAGCATTGGGAAGGTGTATGGTGACAACAGCCAGAGAGAGGAGTTGTGTGGACAGTTGCACGCACATGCATACACACACTCTCTCTGTTTTAAAAATGTCAAAAAACTAAGAAATACTTAATATTTCAAACATAAAATCATTCTTGTGCAGACCAAAATGTAGTACAAAATACAAAGGCATTAATTTTAACACAGGTCGTTTTTCGACCCACTTATGGAAGAGTGTAGGGTCCAGTCAATCATGTGTGTAAGGGTTAAAGTCTCTTTGTGCTTGTTTGTGCTTTGTTTCTTTGCTTTGTGTTCATGACTAAATACTCAGAGAACGTCATGTGTCTCCATTAGGATAGGGACTTGTGTCAGTGTGCGCGATTGTAGCCCATAGGTTTATATTGTTAAATAGTAATTATGAGACATTATATTTGAGGACATTTTATTGAGAAAAAGTAATGGAGTAATACATTTTTTGAGTAATAACCCCAACACTGATCACAACAAAGAGGGGAAATAACTTCAACATGCACAAACAGGTGACCACACAGCATATAATTAATCTGCACAAATGTAATGTCCTTGATATGCTGCTTAGTGATGGTGGTGGAGGTGGAGGTGGATGGTGGAACCAATTAGAGCTCAATGAGAACCAGTAAGAGAATCGATAAGGAATCGAATCAATAGGTGATATAGATAATGAAATTGGAATTGCTAAATTTATATCTATTCACATTCCTAGCTGCAACTCGTTTATCACACTGAAGTGAAATACTATGTCAGTCTTTTCTGCCTTAACATTATTTTCCTAGTAACCTAGCTTTATGTGTACACATAGGGACAGTGATGACTACATCCATCAAATGTGCACATTCCTTATACAATGTCAGCTAAGTTTAGAGGACAAGAAAACAGAAAAAAACACCATCATCAAGAAAAATGATCTTTGCCTTCAAATGAGAGATGCCTAATGGTTCAGTAGGAACAGCAGAGGAGATGCCTCTCTCAGGCCCAGCGTGAAAGGACAAAAGCATTTATCATTAAAGTCTAATGGGTCAAGTATTTAATCTTTCTTTAAGGAGCTGTCACTTCCCTGTCAGTCTAAAAGAAAACGTTAACCGAATTAAACCACCTGACATGACAGTTTAAAGATCAAATGTTAAACTAGAGTTTTAAGGGAATCCTTAACAGGGATTTTCTTTCCCTTTTTAAGCTCAAATAAGACATTATCAAAGTAATATATTTTGGAAGTATTTTAAAGGAAGTGAAGACAAGTTTGTGTGTTTTGTATTTTACAGATAAATTCACATCAATTTTCTATTCAATTCAATCGAGTTTTATTTGTATAGCGCCAAATCACAACAACAGTTTTCTTAAAGCGCAAGTTAAGACCCTGCAATAATCCAAAGAACAGAGAAAGCCCCAACAATCATATGGCCCTACGAGCAAGCCCTTTGGCAACAGTGGAAAGGAAAAACTCCCTTTTAACAGGAAGAAACCTGCAGAGCCCAGCTCAGGGAGGGGCGGCCATCTGCCACAACCGGAAGGGGTCACCTGATCCAGCCCTAACCATGAGCTTTGTCAAAAAGGAAACGCAGAGAGGGTGTGTGTCTCCCTAATCTGAACAATGAAATTCAGTCGACTGCACACAAGTAAAAAAGTGAAAAATTAGCAAACATACACTTAATTAACCTGTACAGCAAATAATGTTTATGGTGGTTTCTCGAAATCTGAACGTCTTTCGTAAAGAAGAAAGTCAAATCTAAGAACTGTGGTCTCAAAGAACACATACACACAGAAATCCCAACTTCATTCTAAATCTGTACTACAAAAGTATTCTTGGTTTAGTGCAAAAGGGCTCAGACTTGTTTATCAATACATTATTTATGTCATGTTCTTTTTGTGAATAAATAAAAACTCCAAATAACAGGGGTTCAATATTGATGTTCATGTCGAGATTGTGTGTTTCATTAGTGGAGCTTTTCTCCACAGCACAGAGTTACTGCCCTAGGTGGTCAATGGTGAGTTAGTATCTCATGCAATGGTCTGAGCCCAGCAGTAGGTCTCTGTGGCAGATAATTCCCTGTGGGTTGCTGCTGAAACCTCCCTCATCTCTCAGACCCAGTCGCAGATTAATGGCCTTGTGGCTGAATTCAGACGCTCTGTCTGCTCTGATAATCAAAGGCAGAGCTGAGTAGTGTTACGTTAGTTTGTTTAACAATTACGGGGAAAAAGTAAAAGAAAGAGAAAGTAGAGATAAGTGTTGTTTGCAGTTGCAAACTCACCATAAAGGCATTCATGGAATAAGTTGGAGAAAAAGACTGTAGTGCGGTGTCACTTAGGGCCTAATCCCAAAATACGCTGCTCTGGTTCATTAAAAAAATCAAACTGTTGCAGTCTGTGCCTATGTAACTCATTTTTATCCTGTTTCTTTGCCTGCATGTCCACAGAGGAACATGTGATCCTCGTTCTAACAGTGCAGTTAGTCTCCAGAAGGGTGAGAGACAGAGGAAGAGGCTGAGAAATGTATTCCAGTACTGTGGTTCTATTTTCAGCAGTGCACAGTCAGACCAACACTGTTGGCTTCGGCTAGCAACAGAGTAAAGAAAAAGCTCCCATTGAAGCTTCTATGCATGCACAGTATGAGTAAAGATTTCCTGTTATTTAAAATTCAGTCGGGGTGATTTGTTGCAGTGTTTTATTTCACTGAAACCAACTCCAGTCTTGTGAGAAGTGCAAGATAAGACAAATGGGAAACCCTGCATCCCTGTACTAATCCCTTGGGGCAGTGCACTTGAGTAGGAGCTAGTGGACCAAAGGAAGTTGTTTTTCTTTTCCTTTTTTTCTTTCAAAAAACAGAGCAGACAATGTGAATATGACAACTGCTTGAAAACAAACTGATATTGCATGCATACGTGAAATTACTACAAATTCTAATTCAGACGTAATGTGTTAAAATTGAGGCAAACATTGCCAATAGATGATCGATTAGGATCTTTACCATGGTAGGAGGATTACATCATCATCATCATCATCATCACCACATGGTAGCACTGCAGCGGCAGCCTCAACTTAACAATATCCAAGTGAGTACAAATGGCATGGTGTACTAGGCGTGTTTTGTTTGTCATCACCATAGTTAGTCAAAACAGTACAGCATGAAATGACAGAGACAAATCAATAGATGCCTCCTGATGGTTTAGAGTCTGTCCTATGATTCAGCTGACGTATTGAGACCCGGCTATTTGACATCCTGCCTGGTTTTGGTTTTAAAGGGATTTCTGGGAACTC
The DNA here is from genome assembly GCF_900408965.1 of Simochromis diagramma. Classification (NCBI taxonomy): domain Eukaryota; kingdom Metazoa; phylum Chordata; class Actinopteri; order Cichliformes; family Cichlidae; genus Simochromis; species Simochromis diagramma. The sequence goes on along the minus strand of NW_024386892.1, from coordinate 5,666,274 downwards.
TTGTAATGCTGACTAATACTTCTTTAGTTGTCTGGATGATTCTTCGGAACAGTTGGTGGCATTTTCCATGTTTTAATCAAAACTAATGATTCATATTAAGTTTCCTTCTGCTAACTGTACAAAAGAGTGAGAAGATGCCACATTTGCTTTCTCATTTAGCTCCTAGTGCAACTTGCAACAGAAGCTACAGGTATACTTTAACACAGGAGAGGAAGTGAATGTTGAATTCAACATGTGAGTGAATTGTTGACAGTTATAATGATATTAATGATGATGATGCATTCACAATGAAAATTTTAAAGGTGTGATAACTGTTTTAAAGTTAACAATGAATATATACTAGTTGGATGTATCTTGAAATGTTTAAGATATATATTCCTTGCCAATTATGAGTTTATAATATAAGGTTTGTTGCCTTTTAAATGATTTCTCACCGTGTTACCATTACTAAAATAAATAAAAGATTGGGGATGTTAAAATACCCAGAAATGTTTATCATCATCAATCAAAACTACACAGATCGTGGTGTGTTAGTTTCTGTTCGAGTTGTGTTGACTGTGGAGACATCCACAGTGTGTGTGTGTGTGTGTGTGTGTGTGTGTGTGTGTGTGTGTCCAGCAAAGTTATCGCATCCATCTAAGTGATGTATGCTCCACTGTCTTGTGAATGCACACATCAATCAGTTGAAAAGCTAAACGTCTTCATCATAATCTGACGTCTTTCATTCAGTTCAGTGTTTTTTTAAAACCTTTAAAACCTTTTAAAACTTAGTTCTGGTTTTTGTATTGTAAGAACATCATGACTCTTTTCAGCTCTCATTTTTTAATCATGTTCATCAAAGACCTTATTTTTGCTGCTATGATAACTGTAACACTATTTTGTACCTTTTGTCACTGAGACAAACTAATTCGGATAATCAGATAAAAAGGGGTTTTCTTAAGGTAAGATTGCAGTTACTCAAGGAGTAAACTGACACTTAAACCTGACCCCAAGGAGGATTCATTTAACTTCCATGGATTACTTGGTAGACCCAATGAGTATATGATAGGATGAAAGAACCTGAAGCTAGACAACTTCTTTCAGGTCTTCTTCTGACTTTAAGACATTTCTGGGAAATACCCCTCAAACCAGGGAAATCAACCTCAGAGATTAATAAGACACTTGTATTCTACTTTAGTATTGACTAATAGTTTGGGCTCAGTAACTACAAATATACATCATTAATAAAATCTGTTATGCAGATAAATATATAAACATCAGAACAGGTCCCATACTGTGAGTCTATCCAACACTTGATGGAATTACCATATCGAGGACAGATTTCAGTCTGTCCATAAATATTTTCAGTCTTCCATCAGTTTGGCTTCTGTCTCCATAACGAGCTAAACCCATTATTTTTATTCATTTTCTTAATTTAGATTTCAAGTGGTCTTTTCCTTCAGCCTGAAATCAAAAAACACAGCAGGGAGCTGAGACCTGTAGACAGCAAGAGACTGATGAGGGAGAGGAGCTGAGCTGACATCCTTTGAGTTTCTCCCCATGGTGACTAATTAACCTTTCAGGTCCCCATCATCACTGCAGTACTAAAGTGTGTGTGAGTCTGTGCATGTGTGTAGGATCATACTGGCACCATGCGTATGCCTCCGCAGGGGCTTGTGACATTTCCTCTGGACTTCTCTCTGCCTTTTCCTTCCACTGTCCTTTCTTAAATTCCTCCAGCAACTGCGTCTGGCCTCTCTTAAGTCTAAAGCAGACTTCAGAAAACTCATTATGTTCGTAATCATAAGTGATAGATGTATTTACTTCACTGATAGTGTTACTAGCCATTTGCTCTTTGCTTACTTGATGAACCACAGTGGAATTTATTTTTCATTTTATTTCATGTCATTAGAACTATTTTTTTTAATCTAATCAATGATGTGATGTTTTTATAGAAATTAAACACGTTCTAAACTGTGTTTACTATAATAGTTTTTGACTATCAAAGATGAAGCTATTAATATCCAACATGTTTTGCAGGGAGGTTTCTTTCTCTCTTTTTTACTGAATGCTCTACTTTGTTACTTGGTCGCTAGCTTACCCTTCATTTCAGTGAGACACTAACTATCTGTGAAAGAAGTTAATTGTCAGTTTCCTGTTTCCTTGAGTTGCTACAGTATTTCCCTTTGTCGACACCTTCCGTGTCTTCCTGTTTGTCGGTCTGAGGTTATTCTGTGTCTCTCTTTTATTTTGAAGGTTATTTCCTTGGGTGGCTTGCTGCATAATTGCCTCCTCCCTTCTTGGCTTTGTTTCAGTTCACCTGTTGGTCTGTGTCCTTTGTTTCAAAAATTGGTCCACTTAACTTCAAAAGCCGTGACAAATATTTTGCTGAATAAAATAAGTTTTTATTCAATCCTCCAAAATTATTCATGTTAAAAACAGCGAATGAAATATTTATTTACTGTGCGCCAGGGTTTGTCGCCAAGCTTTTTTGATGTTTGCAGACACAGCTGGATGTGTTACATTTCCCTAGAAGCTAAAACAAAACATTTAAAGCAAAGATATGATCAATGGACGACAATGTATCTGCTAACTGTCTGTCCTCCCTCCTTGCCTTTCAATTCATCAAATCATCCCTCCAGACATCTTCATTTGTCTGCTGTACTCTGTCTCTTCATACCGTCTGTGTTTCCTGCAGCCACAGTAAAGATTTTTATCTTATGTCCCTTGCAGGAATAATGGAAGGGAGGGGGCGATGGACACGGGGAGAAGGGGGGATTTTTTTTTTTTTATGTGAAAGAATGCACTCGAGAGACAGATATACCCTGTAGAGCGTCTCAGATCTGGTGGCAAAAAGAACTGCTGGTGCAGCTCAGGTGCTTCATTGGAAGATCAGTGCTTTTCCTTCCGAGTGTAAAACTCGGGCAGAATAAAAATCACCTTTATCTGTCAAATACATTCAGTTTTATCATAACAGAGTTTGTACTGGGGGATCTTGGGATTATCTTTCGACCAGTGTGGTGAGGTCAAGAGTGTGCATGTAGTCTCATATTTGCAGAATATTAGCTAGCGTGTACATATTGAAGCTGAAGTGAAGCAATCCCCTGCTGAGCTACTGTATGTGGTGTAGATGTGCCACATTTTTACAAGCATTAACCTGCATTGCATCAACCATTGGGGAAGCAATATTTTTCATAAGATGTACTCCCTTTCCAGTGTGTAGTTAAAAGTTTAATAGGATGTAAACTCACCTTTTCCACTTTCTTAAAAATGCTCAATAAAAGCCAAAATATTGCAAGTGATGAAGCTCTATTGGTTTTGCCTTCAGTCTACCTCACAGTCTTTTTTGCAACTAAAATTCATATCTAATATTTGTTTAATTTCAGAAATCCCCCATGTGAGTACAAACCCTAACAGATACAGTTTTGGGTAATATGCATTTCAGAGAAATTCAGTTTCAAACTCTCTCAGAATACTTTTCATTGGTGATGTTGGATTTCTTTTTCTTTCAGGCATTTTATTTATTATCATTATTCTTGTAACTGTTTTTAATCCGCTTTTAATCAGTCCTTGTTTGTGGCATTGTTCCCAACTGATGATCGTTTTCTTATTATTTTGTTTCTTGTTCTCAGGTCTCTCTTATAAAACATTTTAATCTCAAGACGGCCTGATTAAACAAAGATTTGGTGACAGAAGTAATTGGATTTAAAAACAAACAAACAAATATTTTGGGAATAACACATGTTGAAATGCATGTTCCATTAATCTGTTGATTATTTTTTAAATTTTGTTTAATTATTGGAGCTTCATTACCATCTTTGGACGCTCGTGAGACCACATAACTGCTCATACAGGTCTTACTCAGAAATAGTTCTTTTGCAATAACTTTGCCATGAAGTCCAGAGTAGATGTGGTCGGAGGTATCTGCTGAAACTGGAAACTGGAACTACTGGTGTGGGCTGTAATCTGACGTGTCACTGATTGTCTTTCTCTGAGGCTGAACTTATCCTCTGCAATAGAGGTAACTCTCAGGCTTGGTTTTGGTGCTTTTTTTCTTTCTTTTTCTAACAGAACTTGAGCAAAGTGTTGAAGTTCTGAAACTCCTAAATTGACTGAATCTCATGTTGTAAAGTTAAAGTACGTAATCTTATAGAATAGAATACAGTAGAATAGAATAGCCCTTTATTGTCATTGTACATGTACAATGACAATAATGTGTGCTCCAAGCCAACTGTACAGGAGTAAAATATAAATAGTAAGACAGCAGGAATATATACAAAGTTCTTTTATAGTTATGTTTGAAGTCATTTAATAGAAAAAAAGAGTATAGTGCTCATAAATATAAACTGATTAGTATGTTATTACCTCTTCTTACAAATTGAGGCATTCTCATAAATACCAGCAGGCACTGGTTTTAAAGTCAGGGCTAGAACATGAAAACTGGCATAAACATGGTTATTTAATTCCAGTATTGCCTCAATAACTTATTGGACGCAAATTTGACAAGTGGCCCTCCCGGCGAAACAACAACAATAGCTTTTTATAAGCTAACATTATGCCAGCTAAACTCAGAATGTGTCCTAAAAAAATCACACTTTTCCTCTGACAAACAGTTTGATTGCAGTCTTACGTTGTGTAAGAGTTTATTTGCTACAGTAAATGTCTGAGTCTAACAATGTCACACCGACTTACATCAAACCACTTTCCCAAATGAATAGACGTCTCCTGAGTTAAACAGCAGACTCACAATCTCACTCAGATGAATAGCGGCCTACAGTGATCACGTAAACAAAATTCAGTTGAGTGAAATCTACTGACGTGTAGAAGTGAGATCTTACAAACTGTATCTTTAAAGTACAAGAATGATACAGTGGAGGTCGGAGCCTATCCCATTTCTCATAGAGCAAGGGACAAAGCACATCCTGGACAGGTCTCCATGGAGAGACAGCCATACATGCTCACATTCACACTCATGGCACCAGTTACAGTAACGGCTTTGGGAACCCACAGGGAGAATGTGTATACTGGTGGATTTGAACGTGGGACCTTCTTGTTGTGAGGCACCAGTGCTGCAACACTGTGCCTCCCACTTCAAAGCATTTCTAATTTATACTATAATATAGTATACTAATGTACATATGTTATTCTTTGAAGAAGTTAAAAAAGAGCTATACATGATTTAATTATGCCGATTGGCTTAATTTGATAAGTTGTGTGAACACTCAGTAGGGCACTAACTTCAATCAGTTCATCAGGTTAAGCTTTAAGTCTTGACATTATAATTATAATTTAAATTTATTAAGGTCTTTATGAATAGCACACATCACGAAGTTGGGGGAAAAAAGACTAAAAGATATTTTACTAATGGAAAATGTTAATCTCTTTTCATTTAATGATCCACAGCAGTCAATCCACAACTGAATGGGTTTCTGTTTACAATTCAAAACTTCAAAAGCTGAAATCACAAAACTGGGATTATATAGTATTAAACTAAATAGAAAAAGGAAAGACAAAGACACATCATTCTGACTCTATTCAGTTGCCTGTCTCAGCCTCGAATCCAAATATCCCCAAACACACAAGCATTGATGGGCACACAAATGCATTTAGACACACACGCAAGTACACGGTGACACACCATCTCATATGTGCACAGCAGGTGCTTTACAAGAGAGAGTGGGAAAGCTCTATTACTCTTCCTCCTCTCACAATTTCTCAGGGGGTCTTAAAAAGTAATGTGTTTTCAAATGCAGGGTTCTGGCTTGTTGCATGGCCTGGCTGACTGTGATATATGATCAGAGAAACAAGCGAAAGGGCATCCACAGCCATATCGAGTAGGAATTGAACATAGCCAAGGCCCCGGCTTTTTCTCCTGTATGTTATTGGAATGTTCTATACATGAGTAATACAACAAAAATGAGATGAGAAAAATATAACGAGAGGAATAAAGACAAAGGAGAAAGAAGTCTTGGTTAATAACATGGATGATTTGCTGAGTGTGTGTGTTTTGGAGAGACTCTGCAACATGCAGATAGATGACAGCTGAGTCACACTTGTTTAATATAATGTTGTATAATCTTAAATGGGCTTTTGTTGACTCTGTTGTGTTGTAATCCTGTGTAATCTGTTCCCGTTCACTCTAAAGTTTTTCTAGTATCACCAAGTTGAGTCAGCCTTGCTGCTTGTTTGACCGCGTGCTTCACAGTGATCCTACAGCTAATACAACTGGAACCTCAATCTCTCCTGCAATTAGAATAGACATAGACATTTGCAAGTCACTGTTTTTTCATATAGTACAACAAATATACTGTAGCTTTTAGATTTAGGGAGTATGTGGTGATGTGTCATGTATGTGAAATACTGTTTTGGCAATGCCAGTTTTCAGATCTGGGGTCTGCGAGGGCAAAACAAAAGTTTGCCCTCAGTTTGGTGGGCAGAGCTTTTTATTAATAACATTTCTATTCTATTCAGAGTTTGAATTTTAAATTTTAGAAAGTGTTTTTGTCTTATCCTTTACCTCCATTGTTATTATTCCAATCTTCATCTTCAGCCTATAGTTAATAATGGTGATATCCATAATATTTGTGAGTGAAGATAAATAGTAGATATGTATAATATGATTAATTGATAAGAAAATGCTTTAAAAATACACTACAAATAGTAAAAAAAAAAATCTTGTCTACCAGTTTCATTTAGGACCTTTTCACATACATGTTGTACACTAGAAGAAAAGGCTGTAGAACAATATGTACTGCATATTTAAAAGCATTTTTTTAAATACCATATTTAGAGCATAGATACATATATCTTTAATCTAAATGTGCATTTATTGAAGTACTAGTATTAGAAGTACTAGTGCTAGTCAGGCTAAAAGTCAGGTTAACATTTAAATCTATACTTCATTTGTCTACTTTGAGGCTATAATTAACATGCTGAACACTTTTACAGAATACATGAAGTATCAAAAAATGTCAAATGTAATTTAATAATGTGAAAGTTACAGGATGCATCAAGTGCTAAAAATATATTTCTGGTGTAAAAAAGTACATGTTTTTGCCCCTGGGTTGTCCAGCCTGATCCGCAGCCAGACATCTTCTCGATGCCATAATCAGCACTGCATCCCTGAAGGGTATTTTAACATGCCTCCAAATGTCTTTATTTATCCACCATCATGCCGTAGTGCTGATCGTTTCCCACGTTCTTTTCTTACATGATGTCTGTCGTTGTGTGCGAGGTGGTCATTGAATGTCTGTGGGGCTTGTATTGATTTGTGTGATTTGTTGTTAGTACCATTGATTTGGCACGGGCCATGTTGATGGTTTACGCACGACAACTTGTTCTGCGCGGTGCTGATGAGCTGCAGAGCTTGTCAGAGACTGACGTGCTAATTCACTGGTTCTTAAAAGAGGGAATGGATATTACCATTTAAGGTATTGAAGCGTAGCTACAGAGAGCACTGAGAAAACCAATTAGAAAATCCAGTTAAACCTATAATCACAGAGAATGACAGTGCTTCATCTTGTCCTATTGTCGAGAGCAAACGATGAAAAAAGGAGCTAGGATATGTCCAGTGCATTTCTCACATGGCTGTTTTTCATCAGAGAGTTCTCAATTTAGCATCACTTTTCATATCTAAAACCTAATTAACACTTTCACATGGTGTAGACACAAACACCTAATTAACCACAAGACAGCTGCACGAGATGTACAAAAAACAAATGTGAAGCGTTATGATGACACACTGTGCTTTGATCATTTTTATACCTTGATATTAGAGTTGTTATTATGTAATAACACATGGAAAATTTGCTCATAGCAGCCATATTGTAGGAATAAGACACAAAATCCTTTAGTCCTACATTTCCGCATTCCCCATCGTATGTGCTTGTGAGTGCGTGATAACAGGCACCTATATAGTAAGGTAAGCTCTAATTAGCACTCACTGTTTGTGCTTCCTCCTTTTTCTTCTCTCCAAGGCACAATCTTTCTGTTCTGTGCTGCACTAAACAAAGAACTTTGAAGTCTACTTTCAGAGCAAGGCCTAAAAATCCAAAAAACAACTCATGTGCCCCGATTGAAACTATAACATAAGCAGTTTTGTTTCTTATCAAGTTTCATCAAAAAAAGGCTTAAAGGGAAAATCACAAGAATTACATTTAATATTCACTTTCATTGCTATGTCATCATTTCACTTTTCCATTAAGCCTCCAGAAGCACGTACGTCTCAGTGGGATGAGAGTTCTTTGTTTTTCCAAGCGTATCCGGCAAAATGGAAAGATACAGTTATTTGAGTTCAATTACTCTGATTTGAGAACAGCAACAAGCTCTGCAAAGCTGGATTTTGTTTTACTTTGCTTAGAGGAAACCCTCGTGTGGAAAGTCTGATGATGTGCAAGTCTTGTCAGCCTGTTTGATTTGTCTGTCCCACTAATCTGTTACACCGTCCCTCCCTGCTCACCACGCACTCAGTGTCTAGCTAACAGCCATATTGCTGGAATAATGAAATTAATGTTTCATAGGCCATTACTGGGCCATGACAAGATGGATGAGAAAGAAGAAAAGAGATGAGAGGAACAGGAAATCAGGCCCGATGGAGAAGAAGGGGAAAAAACAACGTTATTTTCAGGGCTATGTGCTTTCTTGTTTTTCTTTTGCAGCTGACAGAAAGGCAGTATTGAGGATAAAGCTTCTGTGTGCTGGTTTTGATTCACTGTATTAATATTTTGTGAAAGTTGTCCATACAAATTGCAAAGATGTTAGCAAAAATGAGACTTTGAGATGGTCCAAACTTGTGATGGAGCCACAATGAGCAAGAGGAGGGGTGCACCCTAGACAGATTGGAGTCCATCACTGGGGAAATTCAACGAAACAGACCAGATTAGACATCCTCATCCACAGCGTAGCTCGTTACACCAGAGTTGTATAGAAAAGATTTTAAAATGCTTGTGTAGTTTTAAAAGAAAATAAACAAGCACAACCTTTTATCTTTTCCACTTCCTCACTACAGTAGTAATAAATAATAATTATCTTAACAGGTTAGTGTTTTTCACAGTTGTGACCAAATAATCTTCACATTCACTTTTTTTTCCACATTTAAGTCCACACAGTGAGGCCATGAGTGAGTTGGGCTAAAGATGACAGAGTACTGTCCCTACTGGCCCTGATGCTGATGTGTTTACAATATTTATATGTATCCTGCTTGACCTTTAAATCAGAAATGGGATTTTATGATATGGTCCTAAAGTCATTCCAAAGAATGACTTTTGGGAAAGAAGGCATGCAGGAAATAATGTTGCTTTATTTCTATCCTTTGTTTTTTCCGTTTCATCCAATCTTCTGCAATTCTTTAAGATTGAATGTATTGTGACAGGCATTTGGGACACATCTTGAATTGTGTATATCTCACCAGGCAAGCATAAACAAGACAGTTTAAGTGTCTGACTTGTTGATTTGGTAGCTGACTGGCAGGAAAAAACATCTAGCAGACAGACTGGCAGACTGACTGACTGACTTCCTGGATGATTGGTAGAGACTCTTTCTAACTGGCCGGTTGTTTGCTTGATTGAATGGCTGAGTGACAGACTGGTTGCCTGAGAGCTAAAAGATGGACCGCTGCAGAAACAAAAATGGATTTTGATGTGTATACACCCACACAAGTATCATGATTAGATATTGTCCATGCCCATTGCCCCCTTAATGTGATGGTCTCTCAAAGTTTGCCCTTCTGGCAAAGGAGCTGGAAGTGCAGATGAGGGATTTAAAGAGGCCATCAGTGTGGGTGGGACAGTGGTAATGAAATGCTGTAAACAAGTCCCTTTGTCTTTGTATGCACAGACAGAAAACACACATGCACACACAGACAGAACCGGCCGCTATTACTCTGAAGCACAGTACACTAGCAACAGTCACAAGAAATCCACTCACAGCCAGTTTATGGATTTATGAATTTTTCAAAGCTTATATGGTAGATCGGTGAGGATTGGATTTTACATTTTACTCTGCCAGTAACTGAGTCTAGAATAGTGCTGGCACATTGGAATTTTCTCAGAGTTAATGCACCAGTTGTCCTTGATAATCACTTGTGGAAAAGTGGGGTTCTTGTGGTTATGCATATATAGGAGTAGTAAACAGACTCAGGAAACCCTGAAAGTCTAAAGTATAGAAAATGTCACTGCTGGACAGCAAGCAAGACAGACCTCATCAACAATTCTATGTATATTTACAGCTGACCATAAAATTGACTCTGTGTTTGTTAGTCAGATTGTAGCATGTGACAGGAACAGGTCAAAATAAACGTCATAGTTTGAGATGAAAGCGAAAGTGATTATACTTCCTCAATTCCAAGGATTTGATCGGACACGTGCTGATTTTCAGATGCATGTGTTTTGGACTTAGAAAGAAAAAGTAATTTGAATCTAAATTATTAGTATTTATTATTAGTATTTAATAAATGAAATACAAATTTAATGTGTTCTGCTTTTTTAATTTAAAACATCTGTACTTTTGCGGTATATTATATGGCTATTACAGAGCAGATTTTCAGTTTTTCATCAAATGCAATATATTCCACAAAAGAACAAGTTAATGGAAATGGTAACATAGTCAGAGAAAACGTGTCCCCTGTCATATCTGGGTTTGTTTTTTTTTTGTTTGTTTGTTTTTTTTTGCCCTGCCAAAAACAAAGCGTTGGCACACAGATTTAGACAGAAACTCAGATAACTTACAGAGATGTACATTCTGTCTCTCCTGATCATTTAACTGGCCATGTGCTTCAGGGCTTTATAAATTATAGTTGCTGAGAGAGTAAGGCCTAGATTTCTATCACCAACTGTGCTTTAACTTTCCTAAAAGGCATCCCTTAACATGTTTTCATTGATCAGGAGCCTGGAGCGCTGTAGGACAAGGTGCTTGGTCAGAAGTGGAATATGTGTGTTCTTTTTCTGAGATGTGTCAGAGTTTATGAGGTTGTGCTGGGTGTATGCTGTTAAACTAGTGTCATCTGTCTTTGCACAGGCAGACTTGGCCTGTTGTGTACTGTTTAGTGGTTTTGTGTGCCTTGCATGTGGGAGTTTGTCAGATGGTAAGTTTTGGCCCAGTTCACTTTTAGCTTTGGACAGTCTAGACTTTGGATCTGAAATATCAGAATGAATTTTCATCATTCATTCTCGTTACATTGTTTCGTTTCTGTTCAAATTTAAGTTGAACAGAAACAAAATTCTTTTCGTTACGGCTGACTCTTTTGAACACAGATGAATGCTTCCAGTCCGTTATAATTTCTGGAGAACAGTAATGCTCACCAGGTGCCTTTGACAGCACCGGGTAATCATAATAGTGAGACAGCATATTATAACCCAAAATTCAGGTTTTTTGGTCTTTTTTTTCTTCTCTAAACCTAATCAGCAAGAAACGAAACTAAATTGAAACATTATTGATATAAGAAAGCTATATGATAGAGCAGTTGCATTTGCCTGACTGTCAAACCTATGACTGGAAATAACTGGTTTCCAGTGCATTAATTTATTTATATCTGACATACTTAAAGAGAGGTTAACTTTCTGAAAACTTAAAATAGCAAGTGTGTAAAATACAAAACAGTTAATAAATAAACTGAATAGTAACATTTATATATCCTGTTGAAGTTGCCTTCACTTCTGTGGGACCACAGGACACCCAGACATGCCCACATTTCCTGGTGGCCTGAGCTGTACCACTGCAGTGTCAAACTAGAAGCAGTAAATGCACGTGATCCAGTTTAGCCACTTTATCCCAGCTTACATTGCAAAGCTTTTTCACAATTGGTAAGGGTGCGTGTTGGTGTTTGCACTGGAGATGAAAACTAGTGGGATGGGAAAAAATGTGATTAAGCTTAGCTCATGAAAGAGTAATAACATCAAACAAAGTCATTACTTTTATGCAACTGGCCTGTTTCTCATTTGCACAGGAGAGAGCCTTACATAGAAAGGTAATTCCAGCTCTCCAGGAACCAGCATGCATAATGAATGGCTGTTTAACTTGATACATGCCACTGTAGCAAGCTGCTTTGCATGCTGGAGGTCCCACTTTGGTCTTGTGCAGGTCATAATGAAGCAATATTTTTGACAGATTTTGCACGTGTTCAACCAATAAAGTGTCTGAAATCCTCACACACCTCCACTTCTAATACCGTGGTCGACATTCCCTGCTTAGAGGGCCTGCCTGGGTGAGGCAAGATAGCCCCACCTCGTCTCTTGCCCTCTCCATTGACAAGACAATCACCCACCTCTTCAATAATTTAGACTGAGAGGTGTTTCTTTCATTTCAATATTCCTGGCCAAATGGCATTTTAGGGCGGTCTTGTGGAGCGCAAATGCAAAAAGAATGTCTTTAATTATTTATTTCCTAAGGTTTTTGCACTGCCTGACTGTTTTTTCCTGTTTTTCCCTTTCCAATCTCTCTCCCTTCTGCTCCACTGGACCTTGGTTGAATGGTCTCTGTTTCTCCTTGCTCCTTCTTCTGCGTATTCAACAGGTAAGTTAGCTTGATCACACCATATTTATAGAGTCATGCAATAGGCTCACCTCACACTGTATTATTTAGTGCTGTGTACCCAGAGTTACGTGTCGTTACCTGACAGTGGGCTGGGTCATGTATCTCTTGTACTTCCCTCTGAACAGTAACTGCGGTCACTGATGTGGAGCAGAAAATCCTTGCTTCAGTGGTATTTATTTTCACAGCTTTTCTAAGGTGGCTTTAGGGATGCTGAGTTGTTGTGACCTTATTTAGCTGATGAACGTCTCATCCGTAAGGAGACCTAATCCTTTACTCTATGTGTTAAAATGAGCAGACATTGACTCCTTTTACACACAAATTTGAAGCATGGTGCTGTTTTGCAAAGAGTACTGTTGGGAGAAAAGATTGTGGTTGGTGCAGCAGAGCTTGAAAGCGTTGCCTTAAATGACAGAGGTGATGTCAGAGTGATCTCATGAGGGAAAAACGCATGACTAATGAGAAATCAAAGTGGGATGTGTCATATCAGACTGATGTAAAGCCTTTAGGGGTATGCACTGATATCACATTAAGAGGTATTAGAAAACAGATGTATATGGAAAGTCTCATGTAAAAAAGCTTGAATTACCCATTCATTCTTTTTTATTTGTCTGTAGAAATTTACGAATACACATGCAACACAGCAATAGTCACACTGAACTCACAGGATTCTGACAAAAACAATTCTGGTTTTATCCATCAGTGACACACACATTCTGATGATTCACTGTATAAAAATTATAAAGAAAAAATATAAAAATATAAAAAAGTTTGTTCACACTCACACTTCCAGTAAAATAACGCAACAAAACTAATTTGAGAGCAAATTGATTGGAAAAAGCATTGTGATTCCACCAACCAGCTGTTTTATTACACTACGATACACAAATAGTGCATGGTCAAAACATTGTAGAGTTAAGACTTTATAACATAATGTCTGTGTATGAGTAGATGTAGAAAAGAAGAGAAAAACCTGTGTTGATGTCTTTTTACACTAAAATAGCTAACTTAAAATGAATAAAAGGTAACTATTGGTCTTTTTTCCAGTACAGAAAATTTAGAAAAATATAAAATTATCCTATCTTATCCACCTATTCCACATGGAGTAGGCAAGGCAAGTTTATTTATATAGCACAATTCAACAACAAGGTGATTCAAAGTGCTTTACAGAGACATTAAAAACAAAAACAAATAAAAAGCATGATTTAAAAATTGATTAAAAAAAACAAAACAAGAAACAAACAAAAAAAAACAGTATATAAAATCAGAACAGTAGATAAAATCAGTAGTTAAAATGTAAGTTTTAAAATTTAAGCTTAAAGTGTGGATTTGGTGTTTTATTCAAATGCAGCTGAGAACAGGTGAGTCTTCAACCTGGATTCAAATAAACTGAGTATTTCAGCTGATCTGAGGCTTTCTGGGAGTTTGTTCCAGATATAAGGAGCATAAAAGCTGAATGCAGCTTCTCCGTGTCTGGTTCTGACTCTGGGAACTGATAAAAGACCGGATCCAGATGACCTGAGGGATCTGGAAGGTTCATACTGGGTCAGGAGGTCACTGATGTATTTTGGTCCTAAACCATTCAGAGCTTTATAGACCAGCATCAGAACTTTAAAGTCTATCCTCTGACGGACAGGCAGCCAGTGTAAAGACCTCAGAGCTGGACTGACGTGGTCCACTTTTTTGGTCTTAGTGAGGACTCGAGCAGCAGAGTTCCTAATGAGCTGTAGTTGTCTGACTGATTTTTTTAGGTAGACCTGTAAAGGTGCTGTTACAGTAATCAAGCCTACTAAAGATGAATGCATGGACTAGTTTTTCCAGGTCCTGTTGAGACATCAGATCTTTTATCCTTGAAATATTCTTGAGGTGATAGTAAGCTGATTTTGCTATTGTCTTAATGTGTTTTTCTAAGTTTAGGTCTGCATCCATCACTACACCCAAATTTCTCGCCTGGTTTTTGGTTTTTAGGTGTATAGATTGAAGTTCTCTGGTGACCTGTAATCGTTTTTCTTTGGCACCAAAGACTATTACTTCAGTTTAGTTTTTGTTTAGCTGGAGAAAATTGTGTGTCATCTGCATAGCTATGATAGTTTATTTTGTTGTTCTTTATAATCTGTGCCAGTGGGAGCATGTAAATGTTAAACAGAGGGGGTCCCAAGATGGAACCTTGGGGAACTCCACATGTGATACTTGATATGAAGATATGAAGTTACCTATTGATACAAAGTATTTCCTGTTTTCTAAGTATGTTTTGAACCAGTTTAGTACAGTTCCTGAAAGACCTGCCCAGTTCTCCAGTCGTTTGAGTAATATGTTGTGGTCAACTGTATCAAATGCTGCACTGAGATCCAGTAAAACTAAGACTGACATTTTTCCACTGTCTGTATTCAGACATATGTCATTAAACACTTTGGTCAGAGCGGTTTCAGTGCTGTGGTTCTGTCTAAGACCTGACTGGAAGGCAGTAGTTTATTTTTGGCAGCAGATGCTATTTCCTATACATATATAGACAGTTGGAGCCTGGGAGAGAAACAGCAAAGCAGACAGTCTGAAGCGGCATGAAAGCAGGTGGTGGGTTCCAAAGTGGCTCGTACCTGTAGACTAACTCTGTCCAGGCTTGAATAGTGTTAACTGTGGTATCAGCTAATGTGGGCTATATCTAAAATAAATGGGTTTGATGTGTTTGATGTCATCACAGCTAAGTGAACAAAACCTATGCTTAGTTTATCAGCGGAAGTCCCTTGTTCTCCCTTGTGCTGTGTTCGTTGTGAGAGGTCGCGCCTCGTCCCATCGCTTCGATTCCAGCGGTCAGCCTTGGGGGGGTTTGAACAGCCGGTTCTGCTCTCTTATTTCTCCGATAAGTCAGGGCCAAGCCAGCTCCGATCAGCAAGAACCCTGTTATCATGGTTCCGAATAGGTAGATATCTTCAGCGTCCTCGATCGACAGTCCCGCCAGGCACATCACCCTCCAGTTCTGCCACCCGTCCATCGTGTATCCGGCAGGGAAAGTCCCTCCAGGGCACTCGGGCTCTCCCGAGCCCAGACTTCTCGTTGAGAAAAGGGTGTCAATAGCATTCAGAGACCAGTTGATAAAATCCATAATTCTCTTTTAGGTTTTAGAGAACGACAGTGAGAGAGTGTTCCAGGGAAAGTAATACACACGAGACAAGACAAGGACACAAGAGGCTAAGCAGGGAAGATAAGGGGAAGGAGGAGAGGAGAAAAAGTGCGACCGCCTTCGCTGAGAGCCAAACGAGATTATTTTACTGTTATTATATTTCCTAAAAAATGACTTCTCACATTATATCAAGCTAATGCCTTATGGCTCCAAATGGCCCTAATCCTGAAGCATCCTGTGAATGAACAGGACTCCTTAGGTTCTGGGGTTATTTGATAAAGCAGGGCTGTTTGAAAGCTGGGTCAACCATGTGTGATCGCTAAATGAAACCAGGAAACTGAATGGAACCACACTTGTATCTCGAGTGATGTGACAGTCAGAGGTTTTATTTTCCTTGTACAAGACAGGAACCTAATATATATACCTAAATAATGCTGTCACAAACACGCCAGACTGAGGATTAAAAAAAAGTTTGTGACAAACAGAGAAAAGATCAAACCATTGAAAATAGAGAGGATCAGTGCGTTTGTCTGGATGACAAATGATGTCTCACACTTATCGCTGTAGGAAATCAAACTATGTCAGAGAGCACAGAAATGATGACAGAGCACAAAAGAAGTTTTCAGGCTATACAGACATATCAAGAGAAGACTTTTGAACAGTGTAACATTTGTAGTGACAACAGTGTAGTGTTATATTTCTGAAGGGATGAATGGAAACTAAACACTAGAGGACTTAGGTTTAAGATTCAGAAAAGCCTTGTTTTTTCACTGAAGGCACTACATGAGTTGTAGGACAATGAACACTCAAATACAATTTGGATTGATATGAAGTACTACTTGACTTTTTGCAGAGTCAGAATGAGTAACACTCGACATGAGCGTGTGTCACTGGCGTAGACTCAAACCACATTGTTTGAGAACAACAATACCTCACGTTGAAATCAACGGAACAATGCAAAATATTTTGGGTCCAACAAGCATAGTATGCTACACTTCTACAATGCATTCATCATTTTAGTGATGGTGTATACTGTCCTTTAGCGGCTTAGCTCAGTAGCCAAAATAGAAGTAACAAGATCCTGTCATAAATCCAGAAAAAGTGCTGGGACATCAGCCATAAAGGTGACAGGTTAAAAAAAAAAACCATTCTGGAACAACAGCATGAGGAACGAGACAATCACAGTCCACCCATTCTGTCACTCAGACTGTAGGATATATTGATGTAGAGTATACAGGATGGTGCGGATGACTAAGTGGACTAGTTCTTACATAGTTCTTTTCTACTTTTTTCTACCTGACCACTCAAAGCGCTTTATAAAACGTGCCTTATTCACCCATTCATACAAGCACTATTCTATGCTTAAGTGCTTTCTATCTAACATTCACACACTTCCACACTCCGAAACCGCAGGTTGCTTTCTTTCGTAGGGCTATTTGGCATATCCCACCCCAGTGTGTGGCTGCGTGGGACATTTGAGGAATGGCAGTACAATGGCTAATATGGACCACTTCAAACATATTCAGCTTCAGTCTGCAGGAATCTTTGTTTTTAGTCTTTTAGAACTTGAGCAACACACCTGGAATTAATTTATTTTAGTTTCATTACTGTGAAGACAAGATTCACTTTGGTTTTATAATGTGATGAAAACAGTCAGTGAGTTGTAGGCCACAAGCCAGATGGACGATATTGGCAGTGGAGCCTCTGCAATCTTTTTCAAAACTCAAGATCACAACAGTCTCACAAAAGGTTTTGTTAGATTTAGGTCCACTAAAGAGCCACTAAATTAAAAACCAGACAATGTCTATGATAAATGTATACTCTAAGTGTTAGGTTATACTTTTAGAGCACTAACTTGTGTTATTCATCTTAAATTGATTCTGCAACTGGATAATAATTTTTTTGAGTCCAGAGATTCTATTAGTAGCAACTCAAAGTGTGTGTGTGTGTGTGTGTGTGTGTGTGTGTGCGTGCATGCGTGCGTACAGGTGTGGAAGCTCCTGTGTGTAGTGCTGTGAGCATGTGCTGTGTGCAGTCCGAGCCTAAACCTCCACTGTGGTCATAGGAGCAGCCTAATGGTATTTTCCATTTCCTCGCTGTGGGAGACGTCTTTATGGATAGTGTGTGTGTTGACTTCCACTGAGGATTCATGGTCATGGCCATGAGGGGAGAACATTGGATGTGTGTGTGTGCATGTGTGTGTGGTGGAGTTGATGTGCTACTACTAAATGTAATGATATGTGAATATCATTACATTACCCACCCTAAATAGCCTAAAAAATCATCATTAACCATTTAGCAGCTTAGACCAGTGCAAAGAACAGACAGATGCATAACCATCCTCAAAGACTGCATGTTATTTGCGTATAAATTTAGCAAATTAGGTAAGATTTTAATATAAATTTTGCATCAGTTAAGCAGCTATAAAGCAGTAAAGTAGTATATCTCTGACTTGTTCCTCTTTATCTGGATAACATTTTCTGCATAACAAGAAGTTATGCAACTTAAATAGATAAAAGTTGTATTCTGGTGGCCACTGACTCTAATGTATATTGCATGATTTTCCACCTTATAGAGTTTATAATCTCCGGCTCTTTGTGCAAGAGCGACAATTTGTAAACATCTGCTGTTTACTGCTCTTAACATTGATTTCCCATTGAAATAATCTCTCTATACACGAGATTCTAGGAGTGTAGATAACCATTAGTGAGAGGTAGAGCTGGGGATGAGAGCAAGAGAATGGTTATAAGCTGGAAATAGCTCGGATAGAATGAAATTCAACGAGCAAAGAAGGGTAGACAAAAGAAGCGGTGGATAAATGGGAAGAAAAGGGGTTGAGTTCATGGTATGCAATTCATGACCGCCTTCTTTTATTTCTTGTTGCATTGTCCGTTTACATCAATTGTTCAAAATTTCGTCTTATTCAGATGAAATTCTGCAGGTGGGAATCACAGACAGGAGATCTAACTGGGAGCTTTCCATTTCCGTTGCACCATCTCTCTCCCTTTGTGGGGAGGGGATCAGGGCCAAACAGAGCAGTTGGAGCAGAGATAGATGAAATCGCAGTGTGCCTCACATTGCTACCCTTCCCTGACAACAAGATTAATTTTCACTCTTCAACCATGATCAAAGTCCCTTGCCAGCACCACCTCTTCCTCTTTTCATCTCTCGCCCCCTCTCTCCTTTCTGCGGAGGATAGTTTCAGAAAATGAAAATTAAAATAGATTGTGAATGAATACACTGCCTCATTGTAACAGGAATGAAACTTTAAAGCAACACATGAAGCTATGGGACATTTCACTCCCTGCAAGAGCAGAGGGAATCAAGAAATGAAGGGTTACTGCACAAATTTTACTTTTTTTCATTTTGGTAATTATAGGAGACACTGTGCCTTGTAAATTGATATGTTTCAGTGAGATAGGCAAGGTCTTAGAATCATTAAATCTACTTGTATTACCTGAAAAGCCTGTTTTAGACAGAAGTGAACATTTGACAGGTAGGATGCATGAAGAGGAAAATGCATTAGTGTTAAAGAAAATGTATATTCCAAAGAGTTTAAGTTTAGACCCTCAATGCAAAAACTGTCAAGCCCCCAGTGATGTAGTAAAAGACACACGCCCCCTTTGTGGATGCACCAGGAAGGACACCTGGTGTAAACCTCTGCCAAATCAAACATGGGGCACTACCAGCTGTGAGACCCCTACGGCGAGGGATTAGCTGAAAGCAGCTAATTGTTTACAGGCAACCATGTGGCCTGTTTTTAAAATTTTCCCTATATAATATTTGTCCAATTCAAGAACCGGAAGGATGTGGAAGAGATTTATTTAAGGAGAATGCTTGGTAAAGCCACTTGAAATGGCATCTTTTAAACCCACAGTGTTCCTCATCTCTCCAGACCAAAGAAAGGAAGTGAAAATGAGTCTTTGAAAGACTTTAGGTTTGACTGACAAGTTCTCACCATTACTGTTACAGAGTGAAATCCCTCTATCCTTTCATATATTGGTTTTAACCTTATATATTCTGACAGTGATGTTATTTTGCGCATAACTCTCACCCATTGTCATTTTCTCTTCACCTCCTTCCATCTCAGCCTCCAGCACATCTGGTTGTGAATAATAGAACAGCTCTGCAGCTCTTTGGCACGGTACACTCTGTGTGTGTGCGAGCTCTTTAGTGCATACATGTTATACGGTGCATATTTGTACAGTAGTTTACAGTAATGTATGCTGCTCATGTGCTATGTGTGCTATTTCGCATCTGCATTGAGTCTGTGTTCTGAAGGTGAGGTGATGGTGAGAAAGCTCTATTCAAGAAGAAAACACATATTTCTCTTTGGGACCGTCAGCGTCAGGAGAATGGCAGATAAAACAGAGGAATAGAAACTCACATCTTTTCCAGAGCTGGAGAACAATCACAGTGGGGGATAAAGAAAGGGATGAAACTTTTAAAATCTTCGGCTGAGTCCTTTGCTCATGGTTGAAAAGTGCTAGTGTGCTTGGCTATTTTGCCCTTTAGTTTAAATCTCAATGCTTTGGCTCTCTAATCCCCTATTCCCCCCACATGCCCACAAACCAGCTTCGCTCTTCTATTGTTTAAATCTGAGTCCCCTTCAGAGATGGATCATGTTTAAACCCATCTCAGAATGGCATGCTTGACATCATGGTGGGAATTTGGGACACTGTGGTGCGAAACAAAGAAAATACTCAAATATATGTACACTGCGGTACTTAAAGAACTAATGAGCTTTGTGTAATCTTTACAGAACAATTATAAAATTGACTTTATCTCTTTAATTATCCAAGTAATGCCCAAAGTCTTTTTACTAATGTATTATAAAAACTGAAACTTGTATTCTTCTATTTAAATAGTTTAAAAAAAAATTTGAGTGCCAGCAAATCAAGCTAGTGCCTTGCTTCAGGGAAAGAGAGCGAGTGCCGAGAGGCACACAGCTTGACAAAGTGAATGGTCAATTAAAAATAATAAATAATAAAAGTGATTGAGAAATTATTGGTAAGCTCCACGTTTTGAGTCCTGGGAAAACTGGAAAAAGCCCAGTTAAAACCACAAGAAAGTTGGCAGCTCTGCTGCAGCTGTTAGAGGTTTGCTCTCAAATGTCATGACTTTATATGAAATATTCTGCAACTCTGGGACAGCAAGGGAATGGCTTGAAGATGCAACAGACATAATCTAAAGTCTTGTTTTAGCCTCTTTTTTTTAGACTTTGTTAAAGTCAAGCAACACAATGCATGTTCTGACTTCTCAGATATCAATCAAGGACCTATTCAGGAATCACAGTTATCCACTGTGTTTACTGCTCAGAGGAAAGTTTAAGTACCTGTGATTCTTCACTGAAACTTACATTAGTAGACAAACTTTTCTTGGGTAATCTTCTGTTTTATCATATTTTCAATGGTATTTTTTCTTTCACCTGTCCATAGCTTCTTGTTCTTTCATTTGTCCAAGGAGTAAGTAGATTTTCATTTCTTTCCCCCGTGTTTTGAGTTGTGCTTCCTCTTTGTGGCAGCAAAAGGCTCAGAAATCGATCAGTTCATAAAAGGGTTCCCTCCTGCCGTGTTGGTATTGATGCTTTTCTATTAGGGTGCCAGTGGATAGGGATGCGCTTGTATTGCCTTTGTTATGAGCTGTATTTGGGTTGAAGTGTGTGCAGCAGACAGTGTGTTGGTAAACACTGTATTCATCTGGAAAATTCCTTTCATTTCAGAAAACTCCTGCTTTGGCAATCCAATATAGCCAAAGGAATGTGTGGAAACCTTTCACTTGGACTACAAGATTAGTGTTTGTACCACCAGTTCTGTACTAGCAAATACTTTTCATGTGTCATAGATCAAACACGAGTGCACTGCTTGTCTTTCATGATTTTTTTTTTTTTTTTGGTTTTTCTGACTACACATTGAAAGTCATGTATCTGTGCATGCCCGCCACAGCTTCAAGCACAATTACTGACCATTGTTTTTTCTAACATCTTCACTGAATCTACTAATAACAACGAGTTTGTTAGCAGCTATATGGGTTGATAAGCTAATAAGAAGAATAACTTTATCCAGTTATTCAATTTGCAGTTAAAAGTACTGTTTTAATGAGGAAAAATAATGTAGAGAATTTTTAATAAATACAGGCTAATACTAGTCTTATTCCAAAGCATCAATGTGTATTTCAAAAACATGGCCACTACTAAATGTAAAACTAAAATTAATAGTGGCGATAATGAGCTTACATATGAGGATCTGCTGTAACTGAGTCAAACTCAGTATTTAATGATTTTGATGAGAGTAGGCTTGTGGAAAAACACTGACAGCCATGCTTATGTTCCAAAATATTACTTTAATTAGCTATATTGTTTCTAGTCATCATTGTTTCAGCTATTAATTGGATTGCTCTAAGAAGGTGGTTAATTATTACCTTTCACTCTCTAGCAGGAAACTCATACAGATGCTATTTGTTGTTGGAAAAGCTGTGAATGTGAGCACCAACTTGTGGTCCTGACCTCTGAATAGTTGTGAGTACAAAGTAAAGCTGACTTTAATAGTTTGACTTCACTGCTTCCAATGAGCAGATTTGATATAACAACGCATAGCTGTGAAAATACAGGTTTAATTCCTGTTTCAAAATACCACATATTACACTTGGACTGACACCAGTATGATGTGTCCTTCAAAAGGCTCAATCTCACTGAAAACATAAATGCTTTATTTTCTTCTCTTTTCTGCTTTTTGAGGACAGTTAAAGGAAAGTTAACAGTTCCAACTACAGAGAAAAACAATCTCCCTTTAAAATATCTCATTAAAAAATGTCAGTATGAAACTTATTATTATGGTAAAACTTTTTTCAATTATTTATTTTTTTTCTCCAGTTAGTAGACAGAGAGAGCAGTCTGTTATAAGCTTTCTCCCATTTTTTAGCTTCTTTTTCAAGAACCAAAGCCCATGTGGTGACGTGAAATACTTAAAACCAAGTATGCAGATGCTGAGCTAACCAACGCTTGAGTTATCCATATTTGTAACCTATATCCAATATTAAAAAAACAAGGTTAGTAGATGTTATAAAAATAGTGATAGTTTTAGACATCTAGTAAATGGAATTTGAAGCTGAACGTTGTACATTTTTATTACTATTATGCAGACAGCTGTTAAGAAATTGGAGTTGATGTGTAGACCACATGGTAAACCTGCTGCAGCAAATTTAGCTGTGCAGTCAAGGAGAACTGATGGAAGAACTGTGACTGCATCCAGAATGAATGAATTTCTTTGGAGATAAGACATTTTCTGGTTCACATCCATTGACAGTTATAATTGTTTGGTTCTACAGTCAGGGGTGCGTGAAGACTGCAATGCTGATATGCCTCTATGAAGCAGAAAAACCTCGACTTTAATGTGTCAGTATTTACATACTGTAGTTATCGATGTGTCTTGCCCATGTGGGATACAAGGATTTCCATTTTTTTTTACATTTAGGGCATATAACACTCTTTCATTTGCTGTTTTCCTGTTGTTCTATCAATTATGAATAATGTGTTGTAAAAGGTAAGTGAGTGACAGGTAAATCCAAGTAGTTTCGGATTCTACGACTTACAAAATAAACACTTCCCATGCAAGCAATAACAGGAATCTGACAAACATCCATTCAAACAGCTTCTGATTCGATATTGCACTTTCTGCATTTCCAACCATTAACCTCGTCAAGTGTCAAGTATATTTGATAAAAATTCTCAAGAAAAGTCACAAAAATGACTGAGATGGCACACAGAGTCACACAGAAACATAAAAAGAGACACCTGACTATGTCAAAGCAAAAATCAGATTAAACCACCCATACAGAGCCACGAAACCTTCCAGAGAAATACAAAACTTCAGGTTTTAGGTGTATAGTAGTATAACCAGATAATCCCAACGTTTTAAAATGAATCTTCTGAAATGGGGAAAGGAAAAAAAAGCCGAGTGTTTGCTTGGAAGTTAAAAAGAGCTGTGGAAGTTAATGATTGCTCCATCTTTCCCAGCTGCTTGTATGAACAGGCAAATTACCTGTGGGATTAGACTAATTGTAACCACATCTTAGTGATTTCTCAGAGTCAGGAGCCACTTTTAGTGCTAAAAATACTTTGTGAATCATTACCTTTTTTTAGAAGTTTCCCTAAATTACCCAGCTTCAAGGTGCTTTTATCCATTGTGAGTGCGGCCCAATATTTTGTCAGGTGAAGAACACAGCACTGATTGATCAGCGTGAATGTGTCATTTATGCCTTGCAAGGATGCAATGCCTTTCCAAGGCGATGCTTTACAAACATACTGTAGATAATCCACACGCGCACAGCTTCATATTATATCACCTATCATACTTGTGGTGTTTTATACTGTCTCCATTTGGGTGATTCAGTCTTAAAATTAACAAGATCTCCTCCATGGTCAGCTGCTCTCTGAACAAAGTGACAAGGTCTCTAATAAATCAAAGTATGTGTGTCTGCGAGATACTTTGACCAGTTCACCAGCTCAGATAACACTATATAAAAAAATACTAACTGTTGCTTTATGGCAGCGCGCCTTTGACTGCACTAGAAATAATGAACTGGGTGGCTGAGATTGTTTTCACCATGCTGAGTTTGAGAACTTGAGCCAGTCGGCGTGGTTACACATTGCCCATGTTGCCTTGCATGCAGTAATTTAAAAAATATGGTGTATAGGAAAAGAAAATGGTATTTAAAATATAAATTTGTATTTTATGGTGCCATATCAGTCAAACGAGACAAAAAGCAGAAAGGTGTAAATGAAACGAGAAGGTCAGAGTGACATTTAGAAAATGAAGTCAGAAATTATGGCTCACCAAAAGTGTGTAACTAAGCGCGGTTGTTAGAAACCCAGAGTATTATTTGAATTTTACTTTTATTCAGAACTTTAAATATTAAAACACTGCAGCAGATTAGATAAGCTATAATTTGGTCATTTGGAGGGAATTGTTTTCACTTCTAAATATTATCTGAATGAAACTGTGGTGTAAGATAATATCCTGTTAAATTAAAGTATTGATATTTAGATTTGTTATACTGTGAATTTTTTATTTACCTTTTGGTAAACTACAAAAAAACCAACATAATGTTAAAAGGTTTTTTAATTCTGTGCTTTAAAAATCGAAGCTTTTCAGTATAATACTGCCAGCTGTGTGGTTTTACACAGATATCAGATGAATCTCAGGTATATCTAATTACATATCATCATCCTGCCTCTCTCGAAATGTAACAGGGCGTTGAAATTGTTGTAACTCCCCCGATTTTTTTCACTTCACAGTTATTGCAGTAAACAAACGTCTTGCTGTACTGAACATTTTAACAACTGCCCTGCAGATGAACACTCGTTACATGTGATTAATCACTAATGGACTCTTGGAAATGATGGCCCCACACTTGCCAATAGTGTGTCTAATAAAAGTCTAAAGAAATGCTTTTATTAATAACACTCAAATGTATCAAAATGAATGAATTTGCAGAAAAGAGTACATACTGTAAGTGTGCAAAATGTCTTTTTTTTTATAGCAATTGCTTCTAGTAGTGAATAATGTCTATAAATGTGAAATTAAGTGCACTATGTGAGGTGTTGCTGCTGAAGTTCAGTTGAAATGTGTCATGATGTGGCTGGCAGGAGATAACGGCTCAGTGCATTTGTCCTCCATTCAACCCTTGAAGTGTAACACTGGTCAATCACTGGCTCCAGATGCCTATCAGGTAGTGTGACTCATCCATTTCATCATCAAATTGGATGGCTGCATGGCTACAAGCAGGTGTTTCCTAATGAGTAAGGGAATGGTGTAAGGCTATTTATTTCTATATTTATTTATTTTTTGTTTTTTCCTCTTCTGCTTCCTCTCTGTCAGTAATTCGATTTCTGGGTGGATTCGCAGATTGGCTTTGCACCAAATCAGCGTCTGGCAGCAGCGATGTTGCCTGTACATTTTCATTGTTCCGGCAAATATTCTAGGAATAGATATACTATAGCTGCTTCTGTAATACTGTCTCTGTAGATCTGAGAGTTTGACCTTATAAACCCAGCTGTAGGCACATTGTTATGGTACTACTACTGTACTTCAAAATCAGAAAAACAATATAATCTGTTTTGGTCCTTATATCAGTGCGCACATGAAAGCCTTCAACCGAAAAGATATATAGCCAACAACTCCAGCACTTATGTAAATGTCAGCATTAATAACAGCCTGGCAATTAAAATGAGTAGTGCCGTATGAAAAGGCTTTAGCGAAATTAATTGGGCCATGTGATATAATGTGCAATGATATTACTCATACAACCTTTTCATCTTTGTCCTTTGCCCTTGTTCATCGCTTTTTTGTCAGTTTTTTAGCTGTGAGAACATTGCTCATACTGAGGCTACTATACATGGAAGAAGAAGGAAAAAGAAAACATTTAGTGTGCCAGAATAAAAACTTGGAGTCGTTGTTTATTGAACCTAAAAATGTATGTGAAATTGATCCAATACAAAACAAAGGCAATAGAAGGGACTTTTGGGCATAGTTGTAGCATGTTGAAAGGCTATAAGGCAATCATTGTTACATACTGAAATAGGAGGATATATGCTCATTTAGGTGTCATATATATTTGAACTCCTCCAGCTATCAATCATGAAAAATATCTAAACTAGTCCCTCCAAGTCCCTGTAAACCTGGTCAAGTTTAAATAAATTAACAGTTAATATTGAAATAAATATTTGTAAATGACTTTTGAAAATTGATCAAGAAAACTACACAGCAAAGAATTTATAGCTAGAACATCAACACTTTAGTGGTATTTAAATTATTTGGCAAGGTTAGTTGTTAAATTCTAGTTACTACTAACCTAATGTTCTTGTACAGAAATTTTATTGTGATTAAGTCCAAAAACTAGTCGTCCTGAACACGTCCATCTACTTTTTCTGCTTATGTACTTATGTACTGTGCTAATGTGTGGGAAGCGTTGGAGATGCAACGTGGACAGATATAATAGCACGGCTAACACAGAAAAACATTCATGCTAACCTTCACAACCAGGTTAGAATCAACAATTAACCTAACTCCATTCATGTCTTTGGACTACTGGAGGAAGCTAGAGTACCTAAAGAGAACTCATGCAAGCTTAGGGACAGCAGGCCAACTCTACATAGAAAGGCCCACTTAGATTCAAACCCAGGACCTTCTTTCTGTGAAGCAACAGTGCTAACCATCGCACTGCTGTCCCACCCAGTCCTAATCCCGTCATGAGCAATTTAGTAAAAAAACAAACAAACAGAAAGCAACCCATCTTTAACGGTCATAGCAGTGACATTTTCTGCAGTCACATGTGTGAGAATCGCCATTTGACCGTAGCATTGTTATCAAATGGGTCGGCTATCCTGACCTGGTTCGACTGATGTTCAGTCACAGTAGTGTTAATGGTCTCTAACTTGAACCAAGACAAAGTTGCCTCCCAAACTTGTGCTAACTCAAAGTTCATACAGTACAGCTTTCATGTGCACTGTATGGACATTGTCAGTTAACATCACTTCATTAACAGGCAACATCCATGCAGCACACACTCATCCCTCTACAGTTTGATTCAGCGTGATGGCTGATTCACACGATTCAAGCAAATGAAAATAAAATACAGCCATTAAGTTTTAATGCTTCACACCACCCACACAGGCATGAAGCACAAGGACAGATTTTACCAAACTTTGCAGACAGCATTGTCAACTACAAGGGAACAAAGACAACTAAACTTTGAGAACTTGAGCTGTATTAGTAAACAACCGTTCCAAATGATAGACTCATGGCTAAATTTGTTCTACCCAAGAGGCTAAGACATTTTTAATGAGAATGAACATCTGTCTTCTCTGTATCCCATTGGGAACCACATGACAAGTGTGAACTATAAATATAGTTCATTCTTTAATCCCACACAAAGTAATTGCTTATACAGCAACATGTATTATAAAGTATACTTTTCAAAAGGGATACTAAATAAACAGAGGTGAGAATCATTTGAAATGTCATGTTATTTTAAAGCGAGATATTTATATATGACTTTATATGGTAAAATGGGAAACTTGCAAAAAACCACTAGGGGGCTTTGTGCTGGTGGTTCTGCTGCATTTAGCCATGGGCAAACCAGCACTGAGGCCACATGCGATTTATGGCTGCATTTCCAAGAGTTGACTGTAACTAATGAGATTGACTGAATCTCCAGAGAGTTGCATAGGGTTAAGTACATTGTGGTCCAAAAGCATGCAGTAATTACAGCAAGGGACAAAGGCAGCCAAAGCCCTGGGATGTACAGTATGGCACTGTGAAATTCCTACTCCGGGTAAGCGCTTGACATAAAAGCTTCTTTGTCTGAGAAAATGCAGCAAACAATCATCGACAAAGATCACAGCTCCTGTTTGAAATTCAATCCAACCTAGAGCAAGGGAGACGGGTTTGGGGGAAGAAAAATTATTGAAAGGGAAGGAGGAAGAGGTAGATGAAGGGTGAGAAAAAGCAATAGTCTGAGGGAGAGAGAAGATGAAGGGCTTTAGAACTGAGAAGTCGGGGAGAAGAGAGGTCAGAGCTACCTTTTAGAGTCTCAGAAGTGGAGTGAGGAATGTGTTTTGATGACTGTGCTGCTATTTTTAAAGACCAAATTGAATGCATGTTCCTATTTTTGTTATATTGTATTTCTGAAGCTAACCGAGTTGTCGGTATGTGGTTTTTTCCCGCTCTGTGTTTGTGTGACACTTGTAGTCTTTAGCAAGTTTACAAAAGTACATTTGTTAAAAACGCTGCTGCTAAATTATCACACACACACTGTTAATAACAGTCCAGCTGCCATTAGTGCCTAACAGGACTGCTGAAAATGAAGGCTTTGGATTTAGTGATGCACAGAGTGTCTCCTGGTACATACTGCTGTTTCCAGTTCTGTCAAAAAATATCAGTGCAGCTAAGGGAGAGTCAGAACATATTTTATTTTAGGGGTTTTTAAGGGTTTATTTATTTATTTTGTTTTCAAAATGAACTCTATTAAACCTATTATTTTTTTTAATTATTATTATTATTAGGCCAGCATTTTTTAAACTTCTTTTTTTTTTTTTCTTACATCCATAGTTCTTATTAAGAGGTGTACCTTACAGTTGTCCATCCATCCATCTTTTTCCACTTATCCCGGGCTGGGTCGCGGGGGCCGCAGCCTGAGCAGGGAAGCCCAGAGCTCCTCTCACTGGGCACCACCTCCAGCTTATCCGGGAAACACCAAGACATTCCCAGGCCAGCCGAGAGATATAATCTCTACAGCGTGTCCTGGGTCTGCCCCACACATTGCACCCGACCCCCACGGTGCAAGATGGGCCCATTTCCCTTTTTCAGGCTATGCCCTCCAGGGCAGGGACCCAGTAACCCTATCCCAGGCAGGGTGAACTGTTCCCTTGATCTTGCACTCATAGGGGTCTTCTGAATCACTCTTTGTCTGGTCTCTCACCCAGGATCAATTTGCAATGGGAGCCCCCAGACAACATAGCCCCTGGGATTCCTGCAACACACAAACCCCTACACCGCGATAAGGTAGTGATTCGCGTAGTAGCACATGAAAACTACTTACCTATATTATAGCTTCCAAACACCACAATAAAAATAAGTGCACTTTAATGACTCGTTGCTTTAGCAGTGTCCTCAGTGCTAAAAGTTTCAGCGTCCCTTCGAGCTTGTTGCAGTACGGTTTTATTTCGATGCCCCATGTTGCTCTCTTTGCTTTGAAAAAGAAAAAAATCATTTTTTGAACTAATCAGCTTGCGATGGCGCTCAAGTGCACTTTGTGTGTGAATGTGAAAAGCCCTAAGACTGTCTGTACAAAGGGTCCTGCTGAAAAGAGCTTACAAAATATGGTGCACTGAGTTGGATAAACACAGAAATGTAGTCCCGGGGAAGGCAAGTTCTTCTCCAACAATTTCAACATTAG
Organism: Simochromis diagramma; assembly: GCF_900408965.1. NCBI lineage: Eukaryota > Metazoa > Chordata > Actinopteri > Cichliformes > Cichlidae > Simochromis > Simochromis diagramma. Next base: position 5,636,696 of record NW_024386892.1, on the reverse strand, counting down.
GGTGTATGTGTGTGCATGCTACAGGGAAAATAAGGGGAAGCAGGCATGTGTCAGACATGGTCTATGGTCCATTAGTGTGACATACTGTTGCTTTTCAGAGCTCCGTTATTGGGGAATTCTGTCATGGAGCCAAACTGGAACTCCCAATGGACACAATTAAAGACACACATCCACAAACATGTACCCACACACACATACAGACACCAAACCCCTCTGCCAATAAAGGTTATCACAACACTAATATTGTCTAATGATTAGGATATGATGGCTAATGAGCTGTAGCAGCCTCCTTGTGGGGCTACACCAGCTTTTCAAAGTAGACGTCTATCAATCTGTATAAGGGGAATTGAAGAATACAGTGCATAGCATGCATTATTCACATTATTTTATTTGATCGTTTTACTAGTCTATTTCTGCCTGGTAGCTACATCTTTTATCTATTAACGGTGTCCTAACCTTTCCTGAAAATATATGGATTAGATGCTGTATGTGTCCAATATGTCAGCAAGGAAAAAATGATTTTAACAAATCAATTCAGATGCATGTTGTGAACAGAATTTGAACCTTTACCCTGGTGTGTAGGAGGACTTCAATCTCATGACTTAGCTATATGCTTCTACACATACGTGCATGAGTGTATGTGTATATTATAATGTGTGTGCATGGGTGTGCATGTGTGTATCTAGGTGAAACACACAGGAGGGTGTATGCATTACTGACAAGCTGCTTATCTTCTATGCTGTCCGATCTGCTCAGACTCTTGTAGCTGAAGTTTAGTGATGTCCCATTAGACTTTTATTCGGACTGTACTGTGTTGTGTAATAGACTCACAGCGCAGTGTCTCTCTTATGTTCACTCTTTTTCAAGCTAGTATATATTCTGTCTGTCATATCATACAAAGTTGGACCTTTATTTTCCACCTTCTTTGGCCACTAAAAGGCTCCATTCATAGAGTGGGATAATTGAATTGCTGGTTGTTGTTGTTTCATTGCTGACCAAAAAAAGTGCTTTGTGGCATTTACGTAATTTAGGGCACTTTAACCCTTTCAATTGTCCTGCTCTGTAAAAGTCTTTGCATGATGTCATGTAATGGGGATGTTTAGAAGAGATAGAATAGAATAGAATAGAATATCATTCAACTTGTGCTGTGTTTGTTTGTAGAATTCAACTTGTGCTGTGTTTGTTAAGGTCTTGGGAAACTATGGCAAACACATATTCTGACAGGCACAGTCGGATTTCTGTCACCAACCTGCTGTGATCAGTAGAAAATTTTAAATCAATAGTCAACTGTTTAAAATTAGGCCGGCAGTAGAAGTAATGGGAAAAGTTGTTTGAATAGACAGTTTCATTGAGTAGCTGGGGCCCTTGTTTAACACACAGGTCTATGCATGGCAAATACTAAAGGGTAAAACCTATCAGTTGCATTAATAAATTAAATAAGGCTTCACAGCAAACTAGAAACTCTTGCCCCCTCATCACACATTGATTTTTTTTTTCCGCCTCACTGTGGAACAGCCAACTAAGCTTTTTAAAAGTTAAGGTGTAATTGTTGCATTTAGGACAGAGCGAAATCGATCAGCGTTACTGAGGCAAAAAAGCCACTCTATATTGCCCGTAATGTCAGACAGTAGGCACATGTAATGAGGGCCATTTGGCCATCGTCTCATCTTTCCTAATGGTTGTAGTCATATCTATTTCCAAAGGAAGCTCATCTCTTTCTCTTTTGCCTTTTGATCCCTTGAGCAAGTGCATTTAATCCATGCTTTGGTCTATTTGGGTCAGAATGATTGGGATTGATAACAGGCATGTCCTGTGTACAGCATGTGTTTGTGTCACTGTGACGCACAAAAGTCTCCCAGAGGTAGAACAAAGAGTACTAAAAGGCAGAAGATTGCTACAACTACTGACTTCACTCATGCCAGTAATTTTAGCCCGGACAGGAGTTTGGCAAATCCTCACCTTGTGTTGCGATTGGAAGCAGATTAATTGGAAAAATGACCAGAGGAAATAAGGTCCAGGAAGAGACGCAGAATAAATGGAGGAAGAGGGAAAGCACGAGTGGAAAATAAATGAAAAAAGGAGATGATGATGGATATGTGGTGAGCAGGAAAAAAAGAAACAGATTCATATATAAGATGTTTCCGTTCTGAATGGATATTGTGTTTGAAATCAATATAACAAAGTTTGCAAGATTTCTTCCATTCTTAATTTGCAGATGTGTGACAACACTTCCTTGTTTTCTGTTTCTACTTCATTTATTCTCCCTTTACTCCTTCCACTGATGTCAGCCTAATTTATGAAGAAGCAGCAGTTCATCAGACAAGATGCATCGCTGGCTGGCAAGACTTCACTCCCAACTCTTAGACTCCGTGTGTAAGGATGTGTGTGTTGTACCCCCTGCAGAGGACCACACTCAATAATGCATAGCTGCAGGCCTAACTAGAGCAAGCTCAGGCTCCCAGTCCTGTTCAGGCACATCCTCCATTTTGTCCCTAAAACAAAAGTGCATAGCTTGTGTCAGATTTTGCTTCCACTTGCTTATATAGACATTTATAATGCAGGGACCCTAATTACAAAGCAACATGACATGTATTAAACATGACCTTAATTACATCGAGACACAAAGAAGACTCAGGAAACAAGGGTCATAACATCACATTAAGTTACGTATAATTGTAAAGCAAAACACAGAGCGTCTCTGGCTCTCCTTCACTAAACGAAACAGTGCATTATGAAAGGATTTCAGCCTGTCAGCTTGTGTTTTAGATCGCAAATATTAACTGCATCTTCACAGTAACCCAAGCAGACAATAGATCCTCTGTCGGGTCATTTCAGGTAGCGTTCAGGTCCCGGTTATAAGTAAACCGGGAAGCATAAACATAGCATTTAATTTAAGTTGTGATGTTTTTGCTTTTTTTAAGCAGACAAGCAAAAACACCCTCAGCAATTCATATTTTAAACTTTTACATTTACCTGTAACTGGTGCATTCCCCATCCATCCATTTTCCACTGCATATCTGGGTCATTTTGCAGCAGATTAAGCAAAACTGACATTCTTCTCCCGCAGCTCTTCCTCGGGGATCCGAGGCGTTCGCGGGGCAGGTGGGGAGTGTAGTCCTCCTGGCTTGTTCTGATTCTGACTCAGGGTTTTCTTTTAGCTGGAAATATCCAAAATACTTTGGTAGAAAGAAAAATATACTCCCAATGAAAGCAAATGGTCAATTTTAAACAAACTAAACAAAATCAAAGATGGTTAAAAATAACCAAATGCAAATAATAAATGAGTACATGTGCGGAGCAACACACACGTGATTTTTTTTTTTTTTTTCTTGCCATGTGGCCTTTTGTTTGCTTGTTTTTCACTCTTATGTGGTGAGCAGCAGAATCATAAGGCACAGGTTATGTAGAATAGAAATATAATTAGCTCTAGCATTACATTAACTTTCTTTTTCCCATAACTTCCAGCATTGTTTTTGTGTTTATAGATTACCCTTGATTGATAGATCACTATTCAAAAATAAATTTCCACTGGGAAAATTATTTGTGCAGAAAGTGCTCTGGTTTGTCACCACAAGACACACAGAGATAAATATGCTTTGGTAGCTGGGGTCAAAGACTAAATTCCTCACTTTTTTCAATGTCGATGTTGTATGCTCCCCGTGGCCCTGCAGCAGTGTGAAAAATGCGATTAACAGTCTTGGTGGGCAGCGTCTGTTTCCGACCTCTAATCTCACCTTCTCTCATCTGTATTCTTTGGCACTCGTCTCACCTACTGTCCTCCGCAGAAAGACGAGTATTAGGATCTAACTAAAGAGCATACAGAGGGAAAAGAAGAAAGCGTGCATTATAGAACAGGCAATAAATCTTTATTGCTCAAATGTATAAATATTCAAAATTGTATTACATCTCAGTTATGACATCATTTCAAAGTGGTCAGCATGTTCTCATATCTCCATCTCGTCCTCTGTTCTTGCAGGAATATGGTTACAAAGAAATCACCAGAATTTAACACTGTTTGTAGTAACTAGCACTACAGAAAACAATGTTTTGATGAGTCTAATGATACACAGCTGTATGAGTTCAATAGATTTTTTTAAGATGGCTGCATGAATGGCTGTGGAAAAGCAAAAATACTATCTAAGAGTCCTCAGTCTCTGCCTGCTAAAGTAAAATCAAGGAGAAGCAAAAGCAAATGAAAGAAACATAGGTCTTACATTACAAACATATATAGAGTTGAGAAATCTATACGTTTATGAGAGCATTAGAGATAATATCACTTTCTTATGCAGATGATACACAGTTGTAGTTGCAGTCTTACAATCTAACCTCTGTTAACAAACTAAGCTTCATTGATGACATTAACTGAATGATGTCCAGAAACATTTTAGAACTGACAGAGACGACACAGAAATATGTGTTGTTTGTTCAAAAGGTCAAAGATTGACAGTTTGAGGGTTTTTTTTTTTTTTAATTCGTGATTCCTGTCTCTGAAATACAGGTAACGAATCAGAAACCTTTGGGTTTTTTGGATGGGGATCTCAGTTTTGAAAAACGTTTTATGGGTACCAGAAGTGCTTCTGTCAGAAAAGTTGGGAAATTCATATCTTAAATTGACTTTAGCAGGTTAAACAACTGTGATGCTCTATTTGCAGGATTATCCAAATCAACAGTAAGATGACTTCAGCTCATTCAGAATGCAGCAGCCAGTCTTACAGGTTTAATGAAGAATTACCTTTAAAATCCTTCATTTGGTTCATAAAGCGCTCATTTGTACATCTCTGACTTGGGTTTATCACACAGCTACACCTCTCAGGTCATGGATCTGAGTTTCTTGCGTGTGCTTTAAGTTAATGTGGCCTTGTTCTTTGAAACAAGCTGCCTGCAGACCTGAGGTCAGTTACATTTGTGCATACATTAAAAAAACACACACATGTATGCACACACATAATTGTGTGTATGTTTATGTGTTTGTGTGAATGCAAATGTGTATGTTACCTTGTATTTTCCTTTAAGACTGTAAACCTACTTAGAGTTTCATGGTTTTATCTTTGGTGTTAAGGACATTGAGTTCAAGTATAATCAAATATCTTATATAAATAAACTTACCATTACCATTAGTGGAAATTTCATTAAATAGAAGGATTTTGCTTTCTCAGTTAGATGTTGGTGGACAGTAATCGCCGGCCAGATTACATTTAGAGGCAACATTTAATTTTAAATAAATGAAGGCACATATATCTGAACTGTTCTGGAGTCAGTAGGTGACTGAGAGAACTGGTGGACATACTCTGCATAGTACTCCACTGTGACAACAAAAGCACTGGCTGGTTGTGGAAAATTGTGTTTTTCATTTAGTCTAAACAAGTAGGTGAGTGATAAATGATTCCCTTTTTACCCCTGGGCCAAGCAGGCCATCGTTCCTACCAGCAATGAAATTGTAACAGGAAGTTGTTGACCTATTGTGTCTGTGTGTGTGTGTGTGTGTGTGTCCTGTGGTGATAGTGGGAGATTGGAACTAACCAAGGTTGATAGGCAGAAGCCAGATAATAGTCTGTGTCATGCATGCAAATTGACAAAAATACACCCACATGCACATGTACACAGAAACACAAGGGGAGAGGCAGCTGAGAGTGGTGCCTCTGATTGAAGTCCAGAAGAGGAAGGTGAGGGGCAGTAGGTTTCCCCTGCTAGCTGCAAAAACTTTTTAAGCTTAACCACTTAAAGGATTTACTTTGTTAAAACTGTGGGGTAACAACAGAGCTCCCCCTGTGCATTCCTAAAGTTTAAATTGCTTTGAGAAAACAAAGATCTGCTTCTCTGTAGCAACCACCCGTTCATTTCCCTCATTCACCCCTTTGCCTGTCTTTAAATTAATGACAGGCGATTAATTTGGCACAAATATGCAAACAGATTTGCTCACCTACACGAGCAAATAAACAGCTCAGCCATGGCTGTTATCAAAAATATTACACGGTGTACTTCGCCAGTTTTCCTCATTTCACTTCACTTCCCTTTTATTTCCCAGCATTGTGCTGACAGAGACCAAAAAACATATTCTAATGTTTAAATATTGAGTAAATGTGAATACACCAAGGGATGCAATTTAAAGTACATCGATTACAAAATTAAATTGGAGTGCAAATTTTGTGTGGCTAAAAATAACTGAAATAAATTTGGAGTATCGTGAGGGAAAGTCAGATGGAAACGTTCCAAAGCACAGGTAAATGGAGGCTGAATTAGAAAGATAGGAAGGTAATGCCATACTGGAAAAAGACAGCCAACAAGAAAAGGGAGGACGACACATTCAGACACTGAATAGGGTGAGTGAAAAGAAGCACTGAATCACTATAGAAAGTGTTACTTATGAGATTCTAGATTGCAGAACTGCAGCACAGCCAGTATACTCAAACAGTGGGGGAGGACAAACAGGGCTAGGAAGCAGATGAATACGAAGGAAAATGAATTGGTGATTGAATGAGGGAGGAGTTTGGTAAATAAGATGCTTAATGAGGGGTTGAGGGAGGGAGTGATTGGCAAATAAGGTAGAGAATGACTAATTCCATGTCCACTTCATTAGCTGGCATCATGTAAACATCCAAATTGTAATTGGAAGCTGGAATAAGATGAGATGAGAATATGAGCAGAGACAGTGATAGTTATGGAGACGCAAAAATAAACCAGCAGTCAACAGTTTACCGTAGAGGAGAGCTGAGTAAGATGAGCCAGTTTTTACTTAAGTTGGCCCAAGGCTAAGGGAATATCACAGAGAAATGAAGCTAACACATACAACAGAAATCAAAAGGAAACATATAGGCTCCCCAACAAGTAATCCTTTGAGTCAGTTTGGAGTAACAATTTGTGATATGTGAGAAAACATTTACACTCTGCTGTGTTAACCAAATGTTTAAATATTTCTGGAAATGCAAACATTAATAATTAAATCCTGTGATGATCATAAAATAAATATTACAAGTAAAACTTTTAATTTCTGCATTTCAAAAGGATGAAGATGCTTTGCCAAGAAACACAATGGAGTATTAAAGCAAGACAAAACATGACAATGTCTGTGAAGGTTCTCAGTCATCCAGGTCATCGTCCGAGATGACCTGGATGACTTGGATGAGAGGTGAAACGTCTTCAAGCAACTTAAAGAAGTCCAGACAATCTATTTTTTCAACATCATTACACACTGATAAAGATAACATAAAAGACAGCATAAACAAAATGCAAAACATATATGTGTAACTGCATAGATGGGAAATTTGACTTTAAAGGCCAACAAGCTCATAACTATTGAAACATAGTATGTAGGAAACAAATGTGGTTGAAAACTATATGACAAAAAACCTTTTATGGTTTCCCAGAGGTGTACAGCTATGTGTTGATCCACTCTCTTCTGTGGATATAAGCTTTTAGAAACGTCTTCAAACAAACCAGAGCTGTAGCATTGAAAGATAATAGAAGAACAATAGAATAACTGCACCTGAAATGCATTTCATTAAAAATAGGTGGAGAAAATTTTTAGACACAACATTCAGAGCAAACAAAGTTGATGGAAAAAGCTGCACAGGAGGAGAGTGCAGCTCCACAAAAGCTTTCATTGACATTTGTTCAATTATAAATCTATATCAACAAGGGTTTTGGTCGCTTGTGCATTGATACATGCATGCTAGTTTGGATTTATATTGACTGGAAACAGCAAGTAGCAGCTGTAGTAGCAAGCATAATCGTATGGACACAAACTAGAGTGAAAAATTGCTTTGTGTAAACAGATGCAGGATTGTGAAATGTGATTTGTTTTGATGACCAACACAGAGAGGTTTGAAAACATTTTCATTTACTGTCCTCTCAGCTGAAGGTTAGCTTTCACTTACCAACGCTGAGAATTCACAAATCCATTAATCCCATCATTCATACATCCAGCTAGAAACAGAAATGAAATTAGTAGATATTAGATATACTATAGATGTAGTAAGAAAGTATTATACTCCTCATGATTGAAAACATGTATTTTACAATAGAAAACAGCTTTTATACATCATGTAAACGCAGCAACACATCGGCTAATTTTTAATTTGAGGGATAGTTTGCCTGTTTCGACCAAAGATTAAATTTAGTTGCAATTATTTGAAAAAAAAAATACAACCATTTAATTTGGGAAAATAAATTTAATGGAAATGATTGTCACTGCTATGGCACTTTAATGTATATGAAAAGATGTTATTTGTGCATTTAAATATTACTGGGAGGGAAAGGGATACTACAAATGACAATTAAAAAAAGAAAAATACAGATCATATCTTTGGAAAACAAAGAACAAGAAAAGTTTGGATGAATGAGCAGTAAAGTGAAGAGAGGATATAAACTTGGTACACCGCAGTGATAAAGTGACTTATAAAAGATGACAAGAAGAAAATATACTCTTGACTTTCTGAGCATGCCGGCAGAGAAAAGGATGAGGATAGATATCTTTACGGATGACTTGATAGTTACCAAATAAAAGAATGATGTATATTTTAAGCAAGGAAAGACAGATGAGCAAACATAAACAGAAATTTGTGGAGGCAAGGCTAGATAAAGATAACAGAGTGGACAAATAAATCCTAATTTGCACAGAGCCTGAAATAAGCAGCAGACATGGGATTTGTAGAAAAGAAAGATGGGCAAATAAAAATGAAGGGATACAAATAAATGAAAACAACTAGAGAAAGACAAACCAGCATAAAGGCCTTTAATTTTGTAAAGGAAAAAGATGTTCTGTTGATCTAATTGATAATAATCTTGCATTTGGGCAATTTTCTATGGAGATTGTTTTCTGATGCAACCCTGCTTCCAGTGTGGTGATAAATGTGGTGAGTTACAGCGACATTATTTTCATTTTTGTCTGGTGTGCATCATTGTGGCACATTGCTCCACACTTGCTAATAAGGGGGGGGGAAGTAATTACTGAGATAATAAATTTAACCACCTAAGACCTAGAAGACATTAAAACGCAAACAACCTGCACGAAATGTTTGAGGCAAGAGGAAAGAATTACACAAGGAAGAATTAAGCAAAAAAGGAAATAAATAAAAAACACTACCGATACCAAAATTACCTTTTGATATCATTAAGGTAACAGCAGAGCTGGAGGCCAAATTACCTTTAAATGAAAGTTGCATTCACTGTCCTAGAATGAAGACCTACTACACAGCGGAGCTAAATAGTGAATGTTTAAAAATTGTTGTGCTCTGAGATACTGAGGCCTCCTTAATCCTCATGTGCTCAGCTATGATGTATATATGTGTTTTAATACTGACTGCATCATGCTGAGAATGCATAGCTTCCCCATATGAATCATCATCATGTATTCGCTGCTTGACAGTAGAATGCAAAGTTGTAGTGCAATTTAAAAACTCCTAAATCCTGTTCTGGGTGTTTGGCCTTAACAGAAAGCAGCAGTAGAATAAGTATCCATGAGTGCTGGTATTTCTTTCACTTTCTGTGGGTTTTGTCCATGTGACATGTGCATTAGAATACACTATGTTTGCTCCTCTCATTCTATACTGTGGACACACTAGAGGCTGTATTGATCCACCGTTAAGTGGGTTTTAAGCTGCTGTCTACTAGATGTTGAATTTTTGACAGTTATCTCTTTCTTTAACATTGTTCAGGTTTTATTTGTTATTAATCCAAGCAGGGCAATATGGCCAAAAATATTTATCACAATATATATTTGAAAATTTGCGATAACAACATAACTGACAATATAATTGACGAGAGACAAAATAATTGAAAACTCCACAACTTTATTAGTGCAAACCCCCATCAGTTTATGTTAATTTAAGCAAGCAGCTGTTTTTACAGGGAGGACTTGTTGGTTTCTGCTTTCTGCCACGATGGCCTGCTTGCATGTTCTAGAAAATTGTGCTTTGGTGTGTATCTGACGGAAGAAAACCAAACCAGTTCCGCCAGTTCCACACCACAGAAGTTCCACCATTTTCACAAACCAATTCTGGTTCATCTGTTTCATTCAACGATCTGCTTTCGCCCCTGCTCATTCTCTGTCACTGCCATGCTTTTTCCACACCGTGAGTATGACCGTATGAAAACAAAGGCACTGCGCATGCATGTTTTACCCATATTCTATGGCGACATTTCATTTTCTTATCATTGCCTAACATTGTACCGGTATTACTGTGAAAGATATAATATGGCCCAGCCCTAAATCCATGGAACTAACATTTTTTTTAGCCATTCTGTTGTCCTTTGATCAATATCCTGTTGTATGACCCAATTAGGACAGACCGGGACTCCATAATCATTATCCCTCCACCGCCATGGTTGACTATTGGCATTTGATGATATGCCAAACATCTGCGCATCTCTTGCTCCATAAATCTTATGGTTCAAACCTAAGCTGGAAACCTAAGCTGTGCTTAAGAGGGGTTTTCTCCTGGCAGCATTTCCAAACAAGCAATACTTGTTCAGGGTGGTTTTTTTTATTGTAATGTTAAGAACTTTCTACCTGAGGCTGAGGTGTGGGGAATTTTCTAAAATGTCCACTCCTGGGAAGATTGTGCCATTGTGTTAACACACACCTGAAGCTCTGGACGAGCAAACCGCCAAAACATCTGCTGTTACAGAGGCCACGACACTTGCCGATTATAAATCGAGTGCATTTAAATAGCAGTACCTGGTTGCTACTTACCCTCTTCACGTTCCACACCGCTGCTGTAAAAACCTTTCACATGACCTACGTTTTATAGTGGGTTTATCAGAAATGTGTTTATTGGAAATAACAGTTAAAAAGTGAGCAAGCTTTCACCACAGTAATGTAATTGAGGATGAACTGTTGTGTTTAGGGATCTTTTGCATTTCTTTGTAGGTTGTTTTGTGAAAAGACACAAAATAAATCCTGATTTCTCTCTGGGGACATTGTATCGTTATTTTTTTCCAGGATTACAGTTAATTTCTGTTATAGACATTTATATTAGAGTAATTTCTTCAAATTTTATGGGGAATCGGGCTATCAAAGCTTTTCGTGTTCAAACTAAGAATCACAAGTATCTGCAGCTGCTTTCATGCTCGTCCCCTGTGGGCTTAGCTGTCATTGGACTAAGTTTCCAGCACTGCATCCTTGTCATTTGCACGGGTTCAAATCCTGCCTCCTGCTGTGATGTGTGTGTATTTTGTCTCTGCTCAGTTCCTGTCTCGCATTAGTACTATGGACTGTCAAATATTTGTACAAGTGTTTGACAACTTGCTCTCTTTTTGGAAAAAGAAGCACTTTCATGAAGAATATTTTCAATCTAAGAATCTAGAGTTTTAAATCAACCTGCAAAGAAGTTTAGTCTAATACTGGATGAAAAAATGCAGAGAATATAGTATTCCCAGATTATGAATATCAGAAACCTGCTATTGGAAACAAATTATGGTTAGATGTCATGCTGTTGTGTTAGCTGCTGTCCATTGTTTGTCAGTTACACTGATTTAGGATGCTAATTTGTTAACTGGGAACCCAGGCTGATGGCGTGCAGTAAAACAGATGAGCAAAAAGCCATTATCCTTAAACTGAAAAAAAAAATCTATATGTTCTTCAATATATATGTTCTGGGAAAAAAAATCCAATGATGTGAGAATATGAAATAACACACAGACGTACCACATGGGGCTCGCCAGCCAGAAAACTGTAAACATTTACTACGACAGTAGGATCAGAATCCCTGCATCAAACACAGAATATTAAATTGTATCCTATAAAAACGTTCTTCAACACAAAGCAAGTCACAACATGTTTGGTGTTCTTAAGATCCATCAGTTGTAAGAGAACAAAATAGATAAATAATGTATCTGTTCTACCTCAAGGGATTTGGAGCTTTAAACATCAGTTTTTCAATATACAGACCTGAGTCAGCAGCAGACGCCCAAAGCTTCTATCCCGTGTGTGTGTGTGTGTGTGTGTGTGTGTGTGTGTGTGTGTGTGTGTGTGTGAGTGTGTGAGTGGCTGATGAATCTACCAAAGGCATGTTTACTTTATAGAGAGAAAGCTTTGTTTGTATATTCGTTTCCATCAGACTGAGGAAAATGGAAATTTATGAGAGTGTGAAAATAGCAATCTTTCACTGTTTATTCAAATTTGATTTCAGATCATACGTCATGTTGAATGATGGCACTGTTTTGGAAGTTTGTCTCTAAAAAACTGAAAATAAGAAACAAAGTCCTGTGTCCTTGAAAAAACAAAAAAACATGCAAATAAGCATGATAACAAACATGCTATAAAATGCATAAAATACTTTCTGTCTGGTAAAAGTCATGCCTTTAATTATGACCAAGTATTGTATATGTTTTATTAAAAAGTCGCATTAAGCTAATACTGTTGATATTACTAGTGTTGTGGTAGTTTTGCATCATCCACCTAAAACACATTTCATATGTTGAGAATTTCTAAGTCAAACCAAATGATTTGTGTATAAAACCATTAGAAGTCTGGATCCCATGATCCCTATCATAAATATGCATATACTTTATATTTAGCTGGAGGTCTACAACAATGATCTACAAAGGCTTGGGTGTGTGTAAATAATGTGTAGGAATCTCTGCTTTTAATGTCATCATCAGTATGAATTTGCAAAGGTAAGCATAGTTCTTTGATCACGTTTAAACTGCACTTTGTGCAGGGTACTTTTATTTCCTGCTCTAGTTTCTCAGACTTTGTTCTATTTTCTTCTTGCATGATCCATTTTCTTCTTTTCTCTTCAGCAAAATGTCCCATTTGCTTTAAGCTAGCTTGGAAGAAATGAATGCCATTATTGGCTGAGAAGGAAATCATTTAGAGTGGAATGGTGCTGACTCCAGCAAGCTAAAAATCTTGCACCTGTCAACTCAGCTGCAACCAGAAGTTCTCTTTTTTTCTGCTCCTTTTAATACAATTAGGCTAATGGGGTGTCACCAATACATTTCCAATTTTATTAGACAAAGATTTAGTGCCCCTATCTAGGCATTTCAGTTACTGACATGTTCATCAGATCGCTGACTGGCAAACCGAACACCAAAACACAACAACAACATCCAGGCTGCTGATATTGATTGAGAAAAGTGACACACTTGCACGCACAGCTTTCCAGAGTCAGGCCAGATAGTTGGAGAAACCTCAGAAAGACACATTTTATTTTAGATCCACATCAACATGCTGCCAGTGACCACTGACTGCCCATTCCTGCCTGTCCAGGGGCCTTTGACTACTGAGAAAAGCACAGCGTGATTCACTCCCACACCTCTGTTTTCCGCCCTTAATCCTTTCTTCCGCAAGCCTGCACATGTCAGCTTCATCATACACATATGTGGCTTTCAGGGGCTTTCAGGTTTTTTGGGTTTTGTTTTTTTTAACACATTATCCATGGATGAACGCTTCTTTTATCTCTTTATAATGTCTTCAGTTGCTCTTTTCTGCTCTAGTATCCATTCTTCTATCCAAGTGAAAAGTAATTTTTTTCGCAGCAAGAGGAGGGCGGATAGAAGAAATCAATCATGGCTCTTTAGAAAAAAACCTCTCTGTTCTCTGTTGAATCAGCTGGTAACCTTTCATTATGACAAATTAAACAGGATAAACAAAACATCAAACGAGCTCTTCAACTCTAAATACAACAGGGGCACTTGTCCAAATGCAGCGGGCTTTTGAATAGCTTTGGAGATGAATGGTGGCCATTATTCTGTGTGTAAGCTTGTAGATGTCTGTATTGTTGAATGCATGTTGGAGGTAGCTTTCATGTGACATCATGCTGCAAATTACACAGAGGCATCACTGCGAGTGTGTTTATGTGCTGCCTGCTTTGTAAAGACCAGAGAAAGTCAACATGTCAGTTCTTTAAAAGGCTGTTTGGGGGTTTAATTGTTCATTTGAGTTGAAGTCACCATAAAACATTTAATTCAACATTACTAACTTGTCAACTGCTGCGATGAACTGCTAGTAAGGCACATACTGCATTTTCTTTATTGTATTGAATATTTAGTAGTTGGATAACAGTGTTGGATATAGTGTTGGATAATATAGAAGCATTGGTGAGGTATTAGTACTTGCCTACTTTATAAAGTATTACTAATGTAGTAGTAATGCTTTATAAACAGTAACTTTTGAAGTACTCCAGCTATGAACCATTGCGTGCTGTAGTGGTTCTGACATGGGACAGTTTCCAATTTTGTTGTACTAATGTGCATTATTGGTATGACTGTGCAATGACAATAAAGAGTTACCTCTTATGTCTCTTAACACTTCCTAGTTGTTTGCACATGAATATTTAGTTTAGAAATTGGGAATCTGCTACATATGAACCATGCAAATACTGTTATTACATATAATATATATGAACTTGTTAATCTGGAAAAAAAAATGTTGTTTATGAATTACATACTAATGTGTTTTACTGTAGAAGAAATGATCAATTACAAATGTACTAATGCATCACTAATGCTCCATACTGTATGGTTATAAACTGTTACCTTGGTTGGTTGAACAGGCAATTTAAATGGTGGCTTACATGCTTAAATATTCCAGTATTATATTGACTAACCTATTGAGATAAAAGACGTCAGTCACTGCAATTCTCCATTGCACTCTTCAGTTAATATTTTGGTTGGGAAAGTTGTATCTGTAGAAGTCCTCACAATTGCAGAAACACAAAGCTATGTGTGTGCTGTGGCACCACCAGTGAGAAAGGGAGCTGTGAGATAGCAGACGCAGATACAGAGCTTCTCATGTTCAGCACGAGACAGTGTGGTGGGGAATATTCAATTAAATCCTATCAGATATGTATCCGGTGTGTGTACTTTATGCGTGTGGCCACATACCTCCACGCATGTGTGCCGGGGTTTATTGCACACATGTGGATATCTGACACAAGCCATTGTTCTGTAAGAGACTCTGACTGATAACATCTCAGCATAATTGGCCTTTCAGATGCCTTCATAAAAAAAAAAAAAGAGAAAAAGCTATTATCTCCAGCCTGCAGTGGCTGAACCTATAGATGGCACTGCTTGCTGAAGCTGTGGTCTCATTGTATCACACTATCCTCAGTTGCCTGGAGTGAAAAAGGGACTCTGTGTGTATATAAGTGTTATTTGTTCTTATCTCATTCGTGGATAGCTTATAATAGCAATAATGTACACAAGTCTTTCACAAGAGAGTCAAGACTCTCTCCCAGACCACAGACTCATAATACAAGTCAGAGCTTTATTGCTGTTGCTCACTGTGGTTCAAGTGTCCGCTCAGGGAGTTTGTGTGTTCGCTCAGACACATGAAAAATTAGAGGGACAGGACCCACGCAGACACAGGGAGAACATGCAAACACTGCACAGAGAGGCCACAGTCAGCTGAGGATCCAGTTGTGAAGTGACATTGGTCACTACTGCATTACTGTGACATCCATTTCTGTATGTTTAGACTGTTAACCATTTGGCTTGACTGACACATTTTGGATCAGGGTCAACTTTGCAGTGACCACACCCATCTGGGGGCGAGTGTGCGCTGGTTTGATACAGTAACTGGAAAAACAAAAATATTGTTTGAAAACCACTGATAAAGAGACGCCAAATTTTGCACCATGATGACTTACAGTGAGCTTTGCTTTTCTTTGGCCCTGTGGTTCCAGAATAGATGTATTTGCTGAAAACAAGAGAGCAAAAAACAAATGCATAAGTAAAAATAAAAGAAGAATGTAGCTGTTTAAACTAAATGTATCTAATTAAACTAGATGAAAGTTGCAAAAGTCCTCTGCTGCTGTAGCACCAACCTAGACATGGGGTCATGATTAGGTAAGGCATGCATGTTGCCTGGTGAAGCACATCACACTGGAATTACAAACATATACAACGTTCATACAGTTTCTCGTACTTCTAAGGAAGAAAAACACTATGTATCAGAATCTGTGCCATTATTAACACTAATGTATAAATTATAATAAACAATTCCGAAGCAAAATGAAGGAAAATTTAAGGGAACTGCATTTTGAAATTCTGACAACTAAATTAGATGTTACAATTTCTTACAAAAGGAACACCAAACTGAATATTTTGATTTTAAGCATTTCTTTTTGCACTTGAAGCCGACACTTTTCTTGTTAGGCTTGTCGTGCCACTGTCAAGTTAGTATTTTATTTATCTGTGATCCAACCATCACTATGTCTCCTTCTGAAAAAAAAATATCAATCATCATCTTCATATTTATTTGGAAAACTAGGAGCAAGGGCGATTGTGAGACATAGATGGAAATGGATGATCGCAAATGCTCTTCAGAAATCAGATGCATTCTAAAGCCACGCTATATGGAAAAAAAAAAATATGAGGCATTCGCTTGTGCTATGAAAATGATACCTCCATTCTACCACTGAGCAGGGGGGGAAAAATCCCCAAAGAAAAGGTAATTGATGGATGTCTGCGTGTTTATTTTGCTTCTCGATGCGGAATTTTTAACAGTGATTTTCCACACCAGCAAGCAGTGGCCTCTGAAATGATCCCCTCCTCACAGTCAGCAAATACATAATCTTCAGACAGTGAAGCTGCTTTGTGGAACGCAAATGAAACACACCTGAATGAATTTTATTAGGGATAGCTGCTGCAGAAGCTCTCTCGAATCTGGACAATCTTATGTCGAGGGATTTTGATATGAAGAGGTTACAGTCACATAGCCTAAATATTTCACATGTGATTCGATTTCTTGAACAATCCACACACTGCAGATCTTTTAAATCCTTAACTATTTGAACTTTTTTTGTAAAATTCCCCCTCGTTCATTTAAATATACTTGCGCTACAACCACTGCCCATGTCAACTAAGAATAATCAATGTAGGCTTCAAGGAAATTGGGAGATTATATATTATGTAGAACATGGTTCACTTATGGAAACCCAGCACTTCAACCAGTATAAAGAAAAGGACTTACTGGTTTGTTTTATTTTCCCTGCTGTCTGTCTCTGCTTCATGGTCTGGAACTCTACATTTTTGGACTGTGTTGACGTATTATTTCAGGAGCTCCACATGGTTTTTAAGGCTACTTTTGAGGGACTTTATAATGATAATGTGTGTGTTTTTAACAAAGGGAAAGTTGATGTCACCTCCACTGACATGGAACGAAAGAAGAGGAACAGGTGCAATCAGCCAATAGCAGGAAATAACCAGCGGATAGTTGTAAATGCTCTGTGGCTGGAGCTAATGTAACATGAATCAAATTCATCTTCCATGTTCCCGTCACCAGGAAGATAAGTCAATCCTTCTTTCCATCTGTAGGAATGACGAATCTGCCGGACATCCACTGCCTTAGGTCGGGATAAGGAGGTCCCTCAGTCTGCACGATGTTGATGTGCTTTAATGCTGTCCATGCGCATGTTGAATTACCTCATTAACCTTTTCAGAACCAGGGCAGGTGAATAATTTACAGGTGTTATAATTTAAAACCCAGGAAGCTCTGCTTGCTGAGAACGTAATGCATTGTCATCCCAGATTAAAGTGTGTAACGGCCTGCTGGTCCACTGTAGGATAGCCCCACTGGTCTACTCCATATCACCTTTCCCCTTATGCTGGTATAAAGAGTGCATGTGTATGAATGCTCAGTAGATAACTATGAATTACCAACAATGACTTGGTTAATATCTTGTGGGCACCTAGCAATTTGGATGCGGGGGTGGGGGGGGCAGTGAAGCATGGACATGTAATAATGATAATACATACTTTCCCTATTGTAAACTTTAAATTCTGGTACTTTTTTTACTTTTTTACTTTTTCATCTCACTGACTGGGTTTGTGCAGAACCTATAGATATATATAGATATTTCCATATCTAATAGGTGCTTCATTTTTTTTAGATAGTTCCACTTTTTTATTAGTTTGCCAATCAATCAATTTCCTTTTCTGTTTAATTACTTTTTAAAATACAGATTTTCTTGGTTTTCCGTGGGATCGTAATTAAAAAATAGTCAATTCTACTGTGAAGTTTTAATAAATTATGCTATTTAGTCAGTTATTGATTGTCATTAGTCCTAAATTAAGTCTATCACAGTATCAAGGGAAATAGGGGCCTTTTCATTTGAAAGAAGAAAAACTTCGTTATCATCTATATGAGTAATTATTAAAAGACTGGCTTTGACGTCAGAGCTACAGATAAATGTCTTATTTATACCACACATAAAAAGGAAATCCAAGTTGTTTGGGTGGGTGTTGACCTCAGCCAGGGCTGCTGTTTGTCACTGATTCTGTTGATATTGTCTATGGATAGAATTTCTTGGTTGAGTTGTTGGGTTCAACTGCCTCAGGATCTTGTCTCTGTTTTTGACAGATGCTGTGGTTCACTTGGCTTCATTGAGTCATGACCTTCACCTTGCACTGTGGTGATTTGCAGTGAGTGTAAAGTGGCTGGGGCGAGAATTAGGCCCTCCAAGGCTGAGGCCATGGCAGTCAGTTTGAAAAGGGTGGAGTAACCTTATTAAATACGCATTTCATATTCATTGTTCTGGGTTTGGAATTAGTTGCTAACTGACTTTAAGTATCATGGTATTCATTCACAAGTGAGAGGAGAGAGGCAGTGACAGAGGAATTGGTCTGACAGCTGATCAGACTTCCTAACCTTCCCTATGGTCCGGAGCTCTGTGTCATGACTGAAAGAATAAGATCACCTGTGAAGGGTGTCTGTGCACAGCCTTAGAGATGGGGCGAGGAGCTCATTCAGGAGGGCCTCAGAGTACAGCTGGTACTTCTCAGTTTTGAAATGACACAGCTGAGGTGGTTTTGGAATTGGACCAGGATACTTCCTGAACTCCATGCAGAACCAGGACACACTGAAGAAATGATGTCTTTGGATTTACAGTTATACTTTTACTTTAAATGATAATTATACAACTATTAATGCTTAGAGTAGAAATGTTGCTTGCTAATATTACTGTTGGTTTGCTATTATATTTAAATCTTGCAGTAAACTCTTCTAGGGGTTATTCTTATTCAGATGAATAAAAAATAATAAAATAATAAATAAATAAATAAAAGGATCTATGATCACATTACTGATACAATAAACCACAAGCAGTTAAAAAATGTCCCCAGCTGTGGAGCTTGGGATTCAATACCAAGTCGGGATTGACTGCTGTGCAACAAATCAAAAAGTACCTACTGATGTATGATTTCTGGTAAGTGGCTACTTTTCTCAGCAACGTTTATGGACGAATGTTGGTCTTGAAATGTGAAAAAAGCTCAATGTTCAGATTCTACCCTGCTTGAAGAAAAAAAAGCTGTTTAACATAATCAGTTTGGTGATCACAAGGAGCTTTAAAGGTTCCTGTTAAGATGGGAGAAATGTTTGCATAGAATGAGAGCGTGACAATAAAGGTGAAATTATGTGTCACATATCAGATTTGTCAGCATGAGCCCTGTTTATGGTCACAGCTTAAGGGTAGAGAAAAACTACTTACTAGTGTATCATTTAATGCAAAATAAGGCACCTCTTGAGGGATAGTAGGGTTTATAACAGCAAAGCATGTATGCTTTCTGTTATACAAGGCTGCCAAAGGAATAAATTTCCTTTGGTCCATTTTCTGAAGCACTGATGTGTTTTAACAAAAGATTTAAAAAATGCATGTGAATAAAATCACACAGTGCCTCACAGGGCTTGTGTGTCTCCTGTATGAATGACTGACAAGGTTGTTTCAAAAGGCAAAGACACAGCCACACATGACTGTTCTGCTACCGCTTCAGCACGCCGCCTCTGTCACTGTGATGGATCTCCTCCACCTGGTGCCTCCCTTTGCTGGCTAGGAGCAAAGACAAGGTGTGTGTTTCTTAGTGTGTGTGTGTATAGAGTCAGTAAAAAAGCAGAGCGAGAAGAAGAAGCAAAGGACGTGCAAGACAGGAAGTTTGGGATGGATATTTGTGTGCACTTGGAGTGATTATTTGGTTGTTTTGTGTTTCACAATAGTTGTGGTCATAAAAGAGGGAGCTCAGGATTCTGTGGGGACTGCATTCACTGTATTTGGAGACTGGGAAATTACACAGAAAGGAGAAGGGAATTAATTTTTTACAAATAGGCAGGTGAAATGAGAAAAACTGACACAATCCTCAGTGTTGGAAGTTAATTCTGTCCTTGAGTAAGTACATACAATGTACACAATTAACTTTATGAAGTCAGTCTTATAGGTGTGCCAGTCTTTGAATAGTGTATGGTTCTGGTGTATGGTGTTGTATAGAATAAAACCTAAAATAACAAGACTGAAGCAAGCCAAACAGATGGGATCGTACTGGGTTGAATGGAAGAGGAGTTAAAGCTGATGCTACCAACTTTTAAATGCTCCAGGCAGACTGGCTAGGTGCTCCCAGTTGCACTGATTAACTCTACTTACCAGGAACCTGCAAGGCAATACAGAAAAACAATAGGTGAAAGAATTCAGCAGGCTCGGCCAAAGTAGAAGAGCTGTCACAACTCTCTGGGCACCCTTTGGCGCAGCTTTTTTGGAGGAATTTTTTTTTTAAATTTGTGCAGCATTAATGTAAAGAAACGAGGTATTGTAATCCATATCAAAATACTCAAACCATAACCAAGTACTTTTATTCCAAGTAAAACTCAAGTCAACTCAAAACTAACCAATAAAAAAGCCGTGAAAAGAAAGCTTAAAAAAAACCACAATGATGATCCAAATGTACTCTGATTCACCAAAACAGACTCCTGACATTGACTTCATCGTTATTTTAAAGTGGAAACTGTCTGTTGCTGTGTTTCACTGCCAAGGACACCTTGTGCCCTTCGGTGTCTCAGAGATGCCAGCAGCTTTGACAAAATGGCAGTTCTTGATGCTCCCCGAATGAGAATGGGTCGGTGTGACAAACACTAAGAAATCAAGAGCCTATCATCAAAGTAAAACTTGGGTAGAAAAGAGGACAGAGTCTTGACTTGTCAGCTTATACAACATATCATCATTGGTCACTGTATTGTCTTCTTGACCACAAACTTTTGCACGTTTCCAGGTGTTTATCTGTTTGTTTTAGTCCGATTTCTGTTGTGAAACATTCAAAAGATCAAGATTAATTAGCAGATTTTTAATACAATTTAATACAATAATACCTTTATTATGCAGCCACTCACATCTTGAGCTTTTCCATGCTTAACCACTGAGTAACAGTTTGGATGATGACACGGCTCAGCAATTCTCCAAACTGGCATACCTCATTAACAACAATTTGAAAAAGCTGTATAAAACAAAGCAATATCCCACCACAGTATGACCTACTTCCTGTACAGGGTACTTAAAATGACATCTGTCTGTTGTCCGACCACAGTGAGCGATTGCTGTACCAAGTCATTGCTTCATTGAATTTTATAGCCCATATTAAGATAATGCATCTGTCCTGCACTCTGAAAGCTAGTAGTGCATTTAGAAAATGGAAAATACATCCAGAAACTAAAATGGGTTTTGGCTGAGCTGATCTACACTGAACTGCCCAAGATTATAGAGCGTGTCATTTTCTGTCTGGGCCACACAGGTTTTTCTTGTTTTATTTTTTTTAATTTTTTGCTTGTTTATACCAATCAATATATTCTTCCTTTGCATATATGCATTTCCATACACTTCCTTTCACTTTTCAGCATAATACAGTAAAAAACAACAACAACCTATTAATAAATATAATAGCCTGAAAATTTTAAGTCAGTAAAACTATAAATGTATAAGGTATTTCCTTAGGTAAACTATAAAGCATTATGAATTGTTTTGTGTTTAGTAAACATATTTTTTAACTGATTAGCTGCTGCTGTGCATTTAAAGCTACTGCTAATACTGTGCAAAGTCTGTTTATTTTCCTCGTAACACTGACAATATTTAAACGTTTACCCAAAAAATACTTTATTTATCCATATATGACATAGATGTCACTGTACTGTGTTCTATATGCCTGACTTTATCTTGGTACACAAAATTACTTGAAGTAATAAATATATGTTATATATCTGATTTGTAAAGTTCCACATCTACAGCTTTCTGTGGGCCACAGTTGGTCCTAACTGATGCCATTATCTCAGGGTGAATTTGATTCCTCCTTTACCTGGGCCAGATGTCAAGTGTGCTGAGACATCTGGACCACTCAAAACATGCAGTAACTGATGTGAAGCCCAGCTGATGACTTTGGTATCACATCTGATGCAAGCATCATTTGTCCAGATGCCTTAATGTGTCTCCTATGGACTCTGTGGGATATAATGTATATTTGACAAACTGATAGATGATTTGTCAAAAAAAAAAAAAAAAAATGTGGCAACTGTTTCAGGTTAATTCACTTCTTTTTGGGTAAAGGAAAAAAAATCTTTGAAGTTATAAAGGATGATATCTATTTAAATTCAAGGTGGATTTGGTTTCTGTCTGTCTGCTGTTTTACTTTCTCAACATCCCTTAATCCATTACACTTCAAAGAAAGCACTCACCCACTGCATTTCATTTCTATTATAGAAGTCAGACATTTGGACTGGTCCTTCTGTTATGGAACCATCACATGTCAAAGTATGAAACCAAATGTTCCTGCTTGTTTTACATGCTCATGCAGCAGCTTGGACTTCTGTACCACGTTGTTACTATGCTTGCCATGTAATTTAGTGTATAGCTTAATACACTAAAGCTGCTGGTAAATGCTCACTAATTGTTTTGATTCACAATTCTGTCCTCAGAGAGGGACATTCATGGAAAAAATACATGAACCAGCAAGATCGAGATTAAACACAGAACAAAAGAGAGAGAGACAGGACAGAGTTGCAGAAAAGAAGAAATAAAATAAAAACCTAAAGTGTGAGATTAACTTTCTTTTGCTCTTCTCTGACATATGATTGAGATTTCAGCAGGTGACATGCCTTTGAGAAAATAATAGATATTTAGTTCAGTGTGTTTAGTTATCTTTTGTCATGACCTCAGGCTACATATGTTATGCTTCCATGTTTGAGACTTGTGGTGTGTTTTGTAGAATTTGGACTGGAAAACAGATTAACTCACTGTCATGTTGGTTTTTCCACTTGCCTTGCATTGTGCTGTGGCCAATGACAGCAAACTGCAGTCATGGTTAATAGAAGTTATAAATAGTGTTTATTTACTGTTGATTGAGTCCAAATCAAGTTAATATTCATGCAGATGTGGCATAAACAAACAAGGGAAAAAGGAGGAAAAGAAACACAGAATGGTGTGTTTCTTCTTCCAGTGGGGTTAAAGCTGGTAGTGTAGTTTTTGTCACTACAGCAAATACATTATTGCAATTGCAGAAGAACAGAAAGCCATCAGGGGACTGCAACACTCTGCTTTAAGACTAATACTTAATAAACCTATACAGCCTCCCAGTGACCCCAGTCTGCAGTAAGCAACACACAATGGAGTCCCCATGTCCTATGGGGAACATCAGTGTTCAAAGATTTGGTGACATTCACCAAAGATACAGGGGGAATGTTGGTCATGTGTTCAGTTAGTTGCTAAGCAACAAATGAAAACCTTTTCAAAGACATGGGCAATTTGTTATTCTCTGTTTCCATGCAGTTGTTATAATTGCCACATTGGGTTTTTCTGAAACGCTCTGTGCTCAAGTGCTTGATTTGTTTTCAAAATGTAATTTCTGGTAGATTATGTTTTTAATTGCACATTTCTAAGAACAGCATTTTATTGCATATTTAGTTGGAAAACACCATCATAGCTGTAGCAACTTGTTTGCTTTTGATACCTTCCTGAGTTTCTGCGATTTCAGTTCATTATCATGCCTCAGCATTGCCCTCACTGTTGAATCCTCTTCATTCCTTACATCAACACTCCATCACATGGTGCAAAATTTTCTTTTGGTCTCTTGTCTGTGGACTGAAAATGTCAAGTTTGTTAACACTTCTGGCTAAAGTTCAGTCAGTGATAGCAAAGCCAATATTTCCCGTCAGGTCAGCACTATCCCAAAGAGCCTAACGAGACTTGATTAATTATTATGTTGTGCCAGCTTACCAACCTACACAGGTGTTTGCACTTATTCTGACTGATTAGATTAAATGAAATTACATGAGGTCCCCGGACCGGAAGAAACAACAACAGGCAGCTGGCATCAACATCTGCCAGAAAAAAAGGTAAACCACTCTGTTGCAGGAATTGAAACATTAAATACAAGTTTTCCATGAGATGGTGGAGAAGAAAACTGAGCCAGAAAGCTAGTTTGATTACAGTAACATTCATTTTATGGTCAGAAATACAAACCTCAAAGGAACACTTATGTTTTAACTTGTTGCATGACTTTCTTTCTGCACAAAAGTTAATAATATAATAATAATAATAGGCAAAAAATATACAACTTTAAGGCCATAAAGGAAATGATCCTTAAATAATCTACCTCTCTAGTGCAGCATGTGATCTTGTGAATATTTTAAAGACTCTTTTCCAACTGAATTAAACTGAAAGTCGCTCTCCTCAAAGACCATATTAACAGTAGGAAGTCTTAGATGAAGGGTTAATTGTTGGCAGACAAGCAGTCACGCTTTCTCTCTCTATCTCCCTCTCTCTTTTTGTATGATGTGATTAGAAGCCCACAGCCACTGGTGCCACAGAGCGAGGACAATTGAGTCTGTCCCAAAAGTAATAGCTTCTTCTCAACTTAATTAAGGAAACTCACTCTGCATTCCATGTAAGGGTAGTGGTGGGGGCTAACAAACTGATCATACCATCTGTGTGTGTGTCAGTTTGTGTGTGTGTACACGTAGAAGACATGAATCGTGTCCTGTTTAACAGTCTTTTTCTCTTTAAATGTTGCATTTTTGCACTCTCTGCGATATCCTTTCATGTCAAGTTATCATTGTTAGTCCCTGTTAATTAATGTTTGATGGCATGTCACTGGTAACACTTTATTCTGTGTGTTGACAAGAGTTATCCATGATGACGGTGAGAAAAACCTCATATAGATGGCAAAATTCAATAAAAATCAGATCTATATCTAAACCCTTCTGAGACAAGGCTTCCATTAATAGACCTTTTTAGGATCTAAAGTTACATTTTAAAGCAAGTGTCATGTAGAAGCTGTGAGAATAGTTGCATGCACTGGCATTGCTTTTCAGATAAGGAAAAACTCAGCTCAGTTCTTTCTTAGAAAATTTAATATTCTAATGGACATTTTTAACACTGCAAATTCCATTTTGGGGTTTTAATCCAATACATGATCTTTTGATGCAAAAAGAAAGCGATGTGTAAAAATACCGAACAGACAAACTCCTTTTTCCAAGTCAAACGTTGGGTACTCCCTGTGATTTTTATCACATCTTGAAGTACAATCATCCTTATGTCATTATTAAGCATGTTTACATAGATTGTATCAGATGGGAGGACAAATGACTGCTATTATCACTTAGAGGACACGCTAGACTAAAGGAAAATGAACGTACAAATTGTAGAAGTTTGGAAAATATAAGTATCATTTGGTAGCACTTTCTATTACAGTTTGGTAATAAAGTTGTAATAGTAGGGTAACAAAGCAGAAATAAGAATGTAATTACACTTAATAATGTTAATATCAGTAATATTATGGTAACAACAGTGGTTACAGTAAAGTAATATTACACTGAAATTTATATACTAGTTTTGCATTTTGCAGCTCTAGTTCCTGCTTATTAAACAGAAACTAGCAAGTTTCCATTTATTAATCCAGAGCATTAAACTAGTTGGGAATGTTGGGAACCTAAGGTAACCTTTTCGCATTATAACATAGTAATACTAACCAAATATGCTAAAATAGCCAGTATTATCTCGTTATTATAATATTATTACAATTTAAACTCCATAAAAATGTGAAAATTCAAAGTCACAGACATGGCCTTCTTAATTCTAGCAGATTTGCTTATTGTTACCATGGTATGCTAATATTACTACTTGGTTTTGCTTCATGGGAATGTTTTTATTTTCATATTTTTACCTCTAGTTTTTTGGACCCTTATTATCCAGTTACATAAACATTAGTGTAATATTACTCAACTGTTACCACTCTTGTTACCATGTTATTACTTGGTTATTAACTGTTATTACTTTAGTAACTGAGTGGTAATAACTTAGAAATGACCACATTATTACGTTCTTGTTTCTGCCTTGTTATCCTAATATTACCACTTTAATATGCAGTTGTAACCAAAGTTCAACCTATTATTTTATTAATATAAAATTTGTTGTTGAAATTGATGAAGTTAAACTGAAAGCATTTGCAGGGTAAGGCTGCTCTTATTCAGTACAAGGTATACTGTCAGCCTCAACCTGCATAAAGTTTGTATTTGTTGGCTCCAATGTAGCTCTACTGCAAAAACTACAGATTAAGTTTTTCACTCAAAGAGACCTCGTAGGGATCATGTTTGCCAGTACAGTGAAAAACATTAAGTTACAGTTATTTAGCTCTCTGCATGTACTCTCTCCTTCTTTATGTGCATATTGCTGAAATTATGTTCTCCCATAGCTCATTTGTGTATGCTCAGGCATCATCAGAAGATCAGTAATTGGATTTTCTGTAAAACCTTACTAAGAGTCTCTAAGGAACAGTAAACTATTCATATTGTCAAGTTAATTTGAATGCTCCATGAATAAGAATAAGAAGTTCCAACACTGTTGTTCTAAAATATAACTTGATAAAAGGCCCTGCTGAATCACTCTTTAAGTTCTCTAACGAGTTGAATATTATACGTCTAAATACTCTTTTAGGATTGTTCCAGTATGATTAGTGGAGAAATGTAGAATTAGGACAGAAAATTTTCAGAATACTTGCTGAATACTATGCTGCTTCCATGAAACCAAAGTCAGTTTGCACGGTGATGGTTGCATCAGCTGATCACATCTAATTAACAAATAAATCGAAAAATACCTTCAAATGATTCTATATGTAAGGTGAGAAAGAACCTTATGAAATGCACATTAATTATATGCACATGAAGAGAAATTTAAATTCCTGTGAGGTGGAACTGACAGAACACATTTTGTATTAATGGGGTTTCAAATATTAATGTTACCTGACATATGCCATGAATTACGCTTGTTTTAAATGATGTTTTTCACCACCTGGTGCTATTGTCAAATGGTGTATGAAGTGCCAGCATCTATGTGAAGATTTTACTAAATAAATGTAAACATTATTGGGATGCTTGATACAACAGAGCTGTGGGCTTTGCCAGCATATAAATAGTCTTATTATGGGTACTTGCACACCACTGTATACTCCCAAGTGACATGACAAAGGAGCAAATTCTAAAATGTGATTGAGATGATAAAAAATAGTTCTGCCAGCATACACTGCAGCTGTTGATAATGGGATTAAATCACCTGTTTAGGTTTATGTCTTAAGCAAGGGTCGTACATATAGTGTGGGAATGTTTGGTCTTTTATTTTTCCATACCCAAGACAAGCATTTTTATAAGATTCTTTCAGATTTAAACATGTTTCTATCCATGAATGCATATGCATAAACATTTATGTAATTTATTTGTTCACATATAAAGCAACAACTATAATATTCATCGTTTTCATGGGAAACCATATGGAACACTAGCCTGAATTGCCAACTTGCTACATACAAATTAGCAAGTTAGCAAACTCTGTGACGGCGCTCAAGGGTCACTTAGAACTGGACAGAGCAGATAGAGAGAAGTAACCTATGCCTGCAGAACCTGTACCATAAATCACTGATGAGCATTTCCATGCTTTTATGGATGGGGGCATCCTCCTATGCAAATCTGAGTTTGTGAGAGGGGGGATGCACTGTACACGAATAAAGCAATCTAAGTGTGTGTGCACATTAAGTATTTTGGTAAAGCTGGATAAGACCTACTACACCCATAAAGTGTATCCTATTTGAAGCCAGGAAAAAAAATCACCCCCAAATCCCCACCAACTTATTTTTACAGAGATAACAGTATTATTAATACTCCGAGCTACAGCTGTTAGCACGTGATTCTCCTTATGGGGACCTGATATGTTTAATATGCTGCTGAGAATATAGCCCAGAAGAAGCGTATAGTATAGCTTTTATTTTGGAAAGAGCCATTTCTCTGTAATAAACTCTCTTTTTCAAAGATGAGTGATTTCTCAATCAGATTTATTTTTTCATTTCAGTAACATTAAATTTAAAAACTGTACTCTTGAGTTAAAATATATATTTATAATTTTAATAAATGACAAATTAAAAAGCCATGAACATTTTTTTGTATCGAAAAAATATCGAACCGTGACACCAAAGTATCGAACCGAACCGTGAATTTTGTGTATCGTTGCACCCCTAATATATATATATATATATATATATATATATATATATATAATAATGATTATAACAAATTCCTCTTTGACCTCACCTCCGTTTGCAAAAAGGGAACAGTTAATCATATCCTGTACATAGTAAACATGGGTTTTAATTTCAGGTGTATAATTTATACATTTATTTATTTATGGTGGAAAGCTAAAGCTGAACCGATTGGATAAGGGATTAGGAGGGTTCCCGATGTAATATAATCCATTCACTCTAACCCTACCAGGTGATACTTTCATCAGCACTGCACTGTGTGTGTATGTATATGTGTGTGTGTGTATACACACACACACACACACACACATAGACACAGAGGGAGAGAGAGGTATCTTTTTGTTGCAGTGGAAGCAGAATTTGTAGGGATGATAATGTCAGACAGACGTGAACTGTTGGTATGAGCAACAGCAGTGGCTTCAGCATTCACATTCACATTAGCAGCCAGGTTGTGATTATAATCTCCAGTGTCAGAATGAAGCCTGCAGGGATACAAAGTCAATCCAGATAGAGTGTGCTGAAGCTATCACCTGGAGAGTAATGAATTTCTCTGTTATTGAGCCAGATGGCCAGGGGACGGGATGAGGCCTGATACTTAGCGCTATTTATTTGGCAAAGCCTGGAGGTGTCCTGTGAATGCGATCTGAACAGAGAACATGAAGCATTGGGGGGACTTTATTGGCCAGGCAGGGCTGACTGACACACGGACAGATTAGCAGAGGTAGCGAGCCTATCTGCACAGAGCAGGTGCACTTAAAATGAGCTACTGGAGTGTGTGTTTATGTGACTGTACGAGCTTGTGCGAGGAAAGACTGAGGGAGAGCGGGAGGGAACAGGTAGTATCAGATTTCCATGATTAGCCTGTTGTTGACCGCAGAGCTATCTTGACACACTGCCATTTTGTTTTTGTTTGGCTGTACAGTCAGAGCACGGAGGCCTGCTCACACACATCTATCTGTGCCATGCCACACAGGGCCAAGTATCTGCAATGCAGTGAGCAGTGTGGCTTTGCTCTGCTGCCTCTGTGCAACACTCAAGACTCCACATAGACAGACAAATTGAAATGCACGCACACACACGTGCATACACTAATTAACATTCACATGCAGATACACACAAGCGCTGGACTGAAGGAGACAGCTGCTGTGCATTTACTTCATATGAGGGATCGTGAATGGAAATTCAGTGTCATCATAGACAGTAGCATATGTACTATACACTATATATTAATCAAAGTTGCGCTAGCAGGAAGCACTGTTACATATGCTACTGTTACTGATTGATGAGTTACACACATGCACACACACTCGCACAGATGTATGC
This sequence comes from Simochromis diagramma, assembly GCF_900408965.1. Taxonomy (NCBI): domain Eukaryota; kingdom Metazoa; phylum Chordata; class Actinopteri; order Cichliformes; family Cichlidae; genus Simochromis; species Simochromis diagramma. The sequence continues at coordinate 5,607,101 of NW_024386892.1, read as the reverse complement.
ATGGAGAAGCTTAACTTGACTTTCATCTTAACTTGAGATTTTCATCCAATTTGTTTACCTGCCACACAAAAGCTATTAAATCCAATCCAAAGCATCAGCAATGGAGCCATTCAAAGCAATTTTAAAGAGACACATCACATCACATCACAGACTGGTGCTCTTATCTCAAAGAGCTTTGCTATCAGTGAAGATGACTTGGTGGATATTTTTTTTGGACAGCTGCTCCATAAGAGCGAGAATGAGTGGGAGAGAAGTGAGGTGTGCTGTTATCTTTATTGGATCATGCTGTGCAATAATGATATCTTACCACCACCACAGCTATACTCAAGCTATGAGAACAGTGTCAAGAAACTGAATTTGAGAAATGTGTTGAACGTCAATGTCACGGCAAGCTTGATAATGAGCAGAGCTTCCGCCAAAGTATTGGAAGCCTGCTGAGGCTAAGCATTGTCATTTTTGTAGACAAACTACAACTGTCAGGTTAGCTAATGCATCTTTTTAGCCTGTTGCTGTCAAACTGTATAAAAACATCTTGAATGTTAAAAAGAAACAAGAACTAGCCAGCTATTAGGACTTGATACTCTGTTAGCTGATTAGCTGTTAAACATTTTCTGCTGCTCAGCCAGCACAAGTCTGGGTCACAGGGAGGCAGTCTAAGCAGAGGAGCACAGATCACCCTTGTTGCTCGCTTATCCAGACAGAGACCGTGAGGTTTCCAAAGCAGCCATGACACACAGCCTCTCCAGCATGTCCTGTTTCTGCCTGGGGTCTCCTTTACATGCTCAAAACACCTCACCTAGGAGGCGCCCAGGAGGCATCCCAGTCAAATGCCTAAACCACCCAACTGGCTCCTTTTGATGTGGAGTAGTAACAGCTCTACTTCAAGTTCCTACTGAAGGACTGAACTCCTCACCCTATTACAAATGGAGTCCCTACCCACCCTTCAAAAGAAGCTCGTTTGCACCACTTGTGTCTAATATCAGTTCATTTATGTATGCTAACATAGGTTAAATCATTTATCACAATATGTAAAGGATCTCCTTGGTACAGCTTTGGATTACTTTGTCGTAATGCTAAAAAAATATTTGCTTCTTTCTGCCTCCTTCTAAACCTGTGTGCGTCATGCAGTTAGCATTACAGTGGGTGGATAATGCATTAATCAAGTACAATGTTAACTCATGCATCATTCACTCCATTAAAGCTGTTGAGCTCAACTTTTCTGACAGAAACACACATGCGCTGCTAATTTAGAAACAGTGCGTTTAAAATGTTACCATTTTAAAACTGGTTACAATTAATCGCAGAAGAAGAAAAAGCCAAACGAACAACGACAACAAACACAGAGTGTGCTCATGGAATTCATGCAGCAGTCCGCTAAGTCAGACAACACATAGATGTCAACAATACAGACTTGACAGCAGTTTCTGCCACAAACATGGAGTCAAACAGAGAGTTGGCACAGTTTTTACACACAGCATTGTGTGTGCAAAGTGTTACATTGCTACAGAACACACCGGTAATTTGTGTCTCCTCTGGAAAGGAGGAGACACAAATTTAGATATTTAGATGTTGCACTGTGAGCCCTTCGCTCCATGTAGTCCTCTTGGATCAGCTTCTCTTTGCCTTTGCTCTGAATGCAGATTATAACCAGTCCATTTGGCTTGTTTCTCTCATTGTGTTCAAAGTTCTCAGCCACTGAGCAGAATGAGTTGTTTGAAGTCATGAGAGGTTGTTGAGTTAATAAATAAAACTGGAAGGTTTTGCATAGAGGTTCCTTGCACAAGGTAATTGTTAAAAACACAGCTGGGAGGTCTGCTGTTGGTGTTTTAGAATTTAGCCAGGCCCAGCATGCACTGGTCGGTCGTTGTGGGTATTTTCGATTTAGCCCAATTAGCTTGGTATACTAAACCCGTGATTATTGAAGAACTGCCAAGACCACAAAAAAGTCCTTCATTAAACTGCGTTATTGTGTATTTTGTACATTTTAAGCATCAGTCTATCCCAGATGTGCACATATTTTAAACATTGTAAACATTTTTATGATCAAAACATAAAAAACCAAGCTGTCCAACACATGAGCTGGATAAGTGATTTAGCGTATCCAGCAATAATTGCAGTACTTGCAGTGTGTTGACCTCACAGGAGTGACTCTTCTCTTTGTTTTAAATACAAACATATAGTTCAGTTGTTTTTCATTGTCTGTTGAAGATAAAATTACATAAAATTAAGATTTTGTGTAATTTTCCCAAAAAAGAGAGGACACATTTCTAGTGTCTTTGTTGTTGAAGTGATGAACTGATGGGCTACAGATGGTCAGATAGGCAGTAAGCAGGACAAGAACAGCTGAATGGAATGAAAAAAGAGGTGGGAGCAAAGAAGAAATATTTGTTCTTTTGACTACTGTTTGAGGGATTGTTTGCTGATCATGCCTGCAGTGTGTTTGAAAAGTGCTTTTTTGATTAGGAAGACTTCAAATTGATTGAAATAACCCAGAAGTTTCTGCCAGCTATGACAAAAGCTTGTACTTTTACTAGATTTTTAGATTTTACTAAAACAGGCAGCTGCTGAATGACCGGTTTTACTTACAAGAGCAATTTCATAACACTTTGCGGAGGAACTTGACATGAATGACGGTACCGTGATGGTGAATCGAATCATGTTGAAGAGGAAGACAACTGGGAACACAAATGGTCAATTAGTCATAATCACACACAGGTATACAGGATTTTAAAAAAGGAACAAGAGTCTGCATTTTCTTTCTATCATTTGAAAGCAGAGATAGTGGTTACAGCAGCACTTCAATCAACATTAGGTTTCTAAATGGAAATTTCACTCCTCACTCCCCCACGGTGCTTTGAGCCTCAGTAGAGGTATAGCATATCATGGTATATATTTTTGACTGCAGCGAAAACTATGTCTAAAGTTTAAGACATAGACAGTTTTGTATGATCTGTCGAGAGCGATGTAAATGACTCCATAAATCAACATCTGTTGGAGGAACAGAACCATCTGAGTCTTCATGCATGGTTCTTTTTTATTTGTCTTTAACACCTTTCAGATGGTTTGTTCATAAATGCGCAGTGTATGAGCCATCAGATGGCTTACGCTGTGTGTTATCAATTAAAGACACCGCCTAGGCATTGAATGAATAAATACTCTCATCTGTTTTAAACAGGGAGTGTGAACATAATCTAAATATCAGCTTCACTGATTCAATTATCACAAGCAGTGACTCCAAGTTATGGAACCAGTTTCAAAAGTAAAATTTATGTTTACTTTTTCTTCTTGACAACTGCTTATATACCTATGTTCATTTTGTGGAAATTCGGTTAAAACAAAAAAGAAAATATAGTATAAAATATCATTAGCACACACCAGACTTATAAAGGCATACTGACACTTGTCAAGCCCAGTAATGTCATGAGTCAGTTCTCTAGAGCAACGTCCTCCAACTCAAACAACAAAGTCCTCTAGAGTGTCCAGTAGAAACAGGACAGTAGCAGTACTCTTGTCTCTGACTGCTGACTGATGAAGTTGCCTAACGATACCTTTAACAGTGTAAAAGAACTGTGTTACTACTACCTGTTACATTCAGTAACCCTCCGTTCTACAATAGAAAACCCCATGTTTCCATTTTTGTTAGTCTTTTTTGTGTAGTCCCTGTTTCTGACTATTTCCACTCCCAGCACAAATCAATAATCAGGCAGGGTAGAAGCAGCTTGCCCGAGACCTTTGCTATCAGTTAGCATGAATGCCTTGCTGGCAAGCTGTTGGTCTGCCACTTGGGAGAATTGTCAGCCAGGAAGTACACTATTACAGGCCTCCTCATGGGACCTTTGTGCTTCACCTGCAACAGCCACATCGAGGTATTGGTACAGATGCATATGGTGGAAAACACATGAGGGTAAACAGTGTCAAGAGTGATTAAATATTGCCAAAGAATGTTACATATCAGCTAACTATAATGCTAACCATAATATAGGTCAAGAAAGATTGCCCCGGGTGCATTCAGACAGTTATATATGGTTGTATAACTACTGCCTTCACTATCAATGCATGCTCACCACATCACATTACAAAGATAACACAGATTATTCCCTAATCAGTGTTTTGTTGATAACTGTAAGTGCCTGATAAATTATGACTTGAATATAGCTCAAGCAGATTTTTGTATAGCTGGCATTTCTCTTTTTCAGATAATGCATTCAGAAAAGTTTTGCAACAGCAGCAAAGAGAGAATCTGTGTTTTCATTTGCAACACTTTGGAGATGCTCTGTTCTGTCTAGACTGCAGAATTGTTGACAATTTAACCAACTCAACCGCCTGCACTAAGCAATATTATATATGAATTTATTCAAATTTATTGTAACAATGAGGAGAACGTCTGCGTTTCTTTCTTTCATTTATGGTTTGGTATGTAGCTCTGTTTTACATGTCTTTGCATGTCACGCAAAAAATGAACTATCCAATATGGCATGGCATGTTTTCTATAACAGTAGTGAGGAAAAAGAGCTGTAAATGAGGTCTGCAAACATAACTTTGTTTGACCATTACCTTATGAATATAAAAAGGAAGGAATTTAATTTGGATTGGAGGCCAACACATCCATATTGAAGGGATTTTAGGGCTAATAGTGGTGCTTATGTCCTGAAAGTGCCCTCTCATCGTTTCTCATTTTGAAGGGAAATATTTGAACTACTTAATAAGTGGCTGCTGACCACATACCCAAGGGCCTATTTTTAGCCTACGTCAGCACTTGCTGTTAAAAGACAGAGGGAATGGTGGTTCAAGTATGAGAAATTATCCTACCTGTGCCAAACTTATATGGAATACACAACAAATAAACAAAAAAGGGAAAAATGGCTTGGGAGAGAGATTTTACTCACTGCTGATGGTTGAGCATCGTGATTTAGCATAATGTTTAATGTGCAGGATCGCCTTAGAGACTTAGGTGAAGACGATATAAGTGAAGCTAATAGAAAAAGCTTGCCTCCTAACATAAAGTTATTCTGAGTAAAAAGATGTGAATGAAAGTACAAGATCCGTACAGGAAAAATAACAACACCTGGGCACAAAATTCCAAAGTCTGACTTTTTACTCTATTGCCCCTCCACTTTTATATAAGATCATTTTTTGATTATGTACATCCTTACAAAGATGCTACTCTCCAGGTCAACCACACTTAAATATTACTCCAAAGGGATAGACTGGGGATTAAAATGCAACAGCAGGAGGTCTTAACAGTTTCTCTCCTCTGCTTAAACTCTTTACCCTCTTAAGAATTCTACTTCCTGTTCTGAGCTGGTATTACTGTTAACAAAGTCTAGCCTTGAGTGTAGGGGGAATTTTTTGAAGGATTCATAATTCTTAGACTTTTCTTAGAGTTTCATCACTGGGAGCATTTTGTTTTACGAATATGGCTACAAATCTCTGTAGCAGCAATGTCTTACTTTGCATAAAACATACATGGTGATGAAATTTATAGTGTTAAAGTAGCAATATTAGAATTAGTAGTATTATTTGAAGTAGACAAGCTGAACTTCTGAAATTCCTTCAGTATATGTCCCCCCTGTTGATCTGGATTCCCAAAGTCGTAGAACAAAAATGAAATCATGAATACTGCATCACCTGCCCTTACTGGTGGTTTGATATCCTTCTAGCTAATCTCATCTCATCTTGAAGTGTCTACTGAAGACATCCGTGTCATAGTTAGAAGTTCAGAAAGGACCCTGATTGCTCTTTTTTCCATCATTAATTCTGTAACTATTACATAAATGGCTACAGCTTCCTCTACTCCACAATCAAGCAGCGCCTTGATGCGGAGGTGAAAATCAGCAGCTTTCTTATTCCTTCCTCATTTTCTTGCTTTTAATCAGCGAGAAGGAGAGAAGGAGACAAAGGAAGGAAAAGACGAGTTGAAGTGGAGGGTTGTGTTATCCAGCACCCAATGGTTTATTGATCCTTTCGGGGCCTCTCCAACCTTCTCTTCACATCATAGTGGAGTAAATTGGACTGTTTTCTTCTGTAGTGATTGACGCCTGATGTCTGCGGGCTATGTTTTTAAACTTGCATTGATATTTCCAGCAGACTGAAATTACTGTTTTCAGTCTACTCTGGCATTCTTTAGAATGATACAATTCTTTGAGTGCATACAGTGTCTGAGCTGACAGGTGACGAGTGTTAAGCTAAACAACCTACAGTGCATTGTGACAACTCTGTCAACAAAAAAAACAAAGGGAGACGATGACAAATGGCGCTTCTGTCACTTATCGCAAAGACTAACAAAACAGCACAACCCAGTCCAAGCATGAAGGAAATCCTTTGTTTCAAAAAAGATCTAGTGTTGCAGACTGAGTGCAAAGAAAGATTCAGCACCGTTTTGTGGTTCAGGCCTTTGTTTTAATGTCTCTGTGGGCAGGATGTGCTCCACTGGAAGGCGAGGCATCTATGTCTGGACATACCCAAGGAGATAGTTATTATGAATTCTCTTACAATCATGGCTTCTCTTAATCTCTCTATTTGTCCTTGTCTAGTTGAAATGCTGTTTTCAGAATGAATTTATTCTCACCGTTACCTTGTGAATCCACAGGATGCGAACAGCAAAATAATGCTGCTTTCTTTCCTGCATATGTTCTCTCTCCCTAAACCTGCTGTTGAAACTTAATGTTAGTTGCCATGATTGAACAATATGTGTTTATTATATTTCCCAGATTATTCAAATGACACTGGTGACTTTTTTAGACCTTAGCCACAGAGCCAGAAACTTCGACACTAACTGGTATTGGTTAAGGCTTTGGTCATGCCACTGGGTACAACCACTGTTTGCATTGTTTTGTTGTTTTAGAGGAAGTGACAGCTTCACTGTCAGGGTTAAGAAGACCTCCCTGGATGATTAGAGAACTCTAACTTTTGTCCGTAGCACCAATTGTTTTCAAGCTCAAGCTGAAACTTTTTCCCCCTTTTTGTTCTTTTCTCTTAATACTAATCGCTATCATCATTATGTGTGGATTTTTAAAGCTAAAATTTGAAAACCATCTGAAACCAGTCATGGTAATTCTTTTAACATTTTACCCAAAGCTGGGTAGTTGTTAAATTGGATACACTACAATTTAGTTTAGACTTGCTAGCAAACTTCAAATCCTGTCAACCCAGGTAATAACAGGTCTGTATTTAAACTGAAACAGATATTCAGAAATATTTATTTATTTGTAAATAATTCATTACTCTGTACGTGCTTTTCATGTCAGCCTCGGATCCGGCGTTGAGCGCATATCGCCATGTTGTCCAAGCTACTGGAAACCTCAGTTTACCCCTTCCTTAGTTCCCGGTTCAACTACTAACTTTAAACCAGTCTCTCATCTGCTAATTATCAGTGGTTGCAGAATATCCCTGGGGTCTGATCAGCACCTAGCGTCTCATAAGCCAACCCACCACTCAATCCTGTGGTGCCTCATACTGCTGATTAAGGGATCTGAGCCCATACAAAAATAACTCACCTCTAACTCACCTCCACAGTCCTCCCCTCTCCTCATTTCTTGATTGAAAAATCTTCAGTTCACTTGGATGTATCTTCCACACATCATTAAAGAACAACCTAATACAGTGATCAGTACTCTTGTGGAAGTAACAGCATCCTCTAAGTAAAACTGATTTTAATCACTGAAGCATAGTGTTCTGGTTCATCACAGTTCATCTAGCTACTTTAAGAAAAACATAGCTGGGATTCTGCTAATGAGAGCCCATAGCAGACTCATTTTTCATTTGTAAGCACAAAGGAAAGAGTCAGGAGCCCAGTCTGGTATTAATAAATCTGCAGATCAGATTTCTCCCTGCATCTGAAAGCTTGATCGGCTCCATCACAGGCTTTCTAATCAATGCTGATGGATGACGGCCATGAACACTGTGAAATCTCAACATTTTCTTATCTTATCCTCAACCAGCAATAAAATGCCCATAACACTATTATTTCATTGATAGTGCATTTTTCTTTCTCTTGAGAAACTGTTGGTTATTAACTGGAGATTATGTATCGGAATTTCAGGAGCAGGACCACGCCTCCAAACACGCTCCTTCTGGTTGTCATCTATATAGGTTCCCCCTGTTCTGCAAGCTGTTCATTCTCGTTTACGTGCCCCTCCCTCCCTCCCTCCCTCCCTTGTTCTCAATTCTTTAGCTTCTTCATTTCTATGTAGTGCATGGGGATCTGCCAGGCCCGGGAGCCATCGCCAGTCCCCTCCGAGGCCTTCCCCAAACCGCAGCTCAAATCATGTCAAAGCATTCACTTTTACCTACTAAAACGCTGTCAAACCTAAGATGAGGATGTCGGCCCAGCTAGTGAATTTCAATTATTAGGTCACTTATTAATATACATCGAGCAGATTCCCTTAGATTTGTGTACTACGCACAATCACTCACGCAAGTTGTGATAAATCACTGGAAGAATTGATGTTCTCCAACAGCATTACTGCAACTATAGGGTATTAATCATAAAGGGACAGATTATTACCTGTCCCCCATCCATCTTTTGCTTGTGACATCGCAGGGTCTAAACAAACAATCGCATGTTGGTATTATCCACAGTGTGCGTCGAGTTTGTCTGTAGGCACAGACAAACTGTTCTTATGCATCCTTGGCTGGCGCCAAACAATTCTGGTATTTTTCTACTGTAGTATAAGATAAAACCATGATTTATTTGAAGACACGGCGAGTGAAAATGAGGTCCTCTCTACGTGTACACAGGTATTTTAGTAAACTTAGCTTATTCTTGTTTTAGTTGGATTAAAAACTGAGCTTTTGAAAAACTCCCTACAGGGTGAAGGAAGGACACCGTGCTTGTGACTGACAAGATTTTCTTTGTTTGTTCTGCAGCATCTCCAACTGTCCCTCCGCTACACTCGGAGCATTTCAAGCCCTGTCATGAGAAGGACTTGGCCTACTGCCTAAATGGTGGCGAATGCTTTGTCATCGAGACACTCAGCGGGCCTCACAAACACTGCAAGTAAGTGATAATTTATTGAAATACCTCTGCTTCTTTCCTTTCTTATGTTCTCTTCCCTGCATCCACAGCCTTTGCATTCTCCAGAGATTTATGTTGTGTCTGCTCGGTATATGGCTGGTTGTTCTGACATTTAGCTGTATACTTTGGATTAGATACTTGGTATATCATCATGCTACATATATTAAAAGTGATAATCAGTTAAAGGACATGCATACAAAATAGGCAGTTTTTCCTTTTCTAAAGGATAGATGGGTTAGGTTTTGTTCAGTGGTGCATATCTGGTGTAAATATGTGTGACGCAGCTATACACCAAATTAGGGCAGAGCAATATGGCCAAAAATATTTATCACGATATACATTTGAAAATTTGCAATAACGATATAACTGACGATATAATTGACGATATAATTGACACGAGACAAGATACTTTACAACTCCACAACTTTATTAGTGCAAACCCCCCCATTAAACCTTTAAAGCCGGTCGGAGCGGGCACGCTCCGTTTTGCGTAACTATTTTTAAATCCTGGTAGAACTGCAACCACGTAAGCTAGCGCAATCATTTTTTTTGCATATGAAACCGGAGGAGTTGTACTTACATCTTATGCCATCAGCTTGTCCTCGGTCACAGTTTCCTTCCACATATAGCTTTGAAAGAAATTGCATATTAACCACTTGCAGCAACAAAAACACAATATTCCAGAAACATGCTTTGCTGATCCGAGCAGCTGTTCGTAACACTTCCTACCTCAGAATAGACATCAGCGCAAACTACCGCATGTCCGCCATTACCTGCCTGGAACTGGAAGTGACATCATTTTCGCGGAAATGTAGTTTTTTTTTTTTTTTTTACCTTCAGGGCCTTATAAGACTATACTGGTGTTTTTAAAAGTTATGTTTGACTTTATGACTTTCTGTGTCGTTTCTGGGATGCTTAGAACTCAACTTCCAAGACAGCCTTTGGTAGAACATGTCCATAGATACACATACACAACAAGAAATATAATACACACAGTTTCACACTCTGCCTGCTTGAGACACACTGCCCTAGATGCATTTCAAACAACTAGTCTGGAAAAATGAGAGAAGAGACTTCCCTTCATACCAAACAAAGCCAGATTTTCTGTCCCATCAAGCAAGAGAGGAATGAATAGCAACGCATACAACGAGTGATATGTAATGTCATTAGAGTAGAAAAGTAATAATCTCAGGCCCACTTTAAAGTGAAGACTGCGATTTGTATTTGGTTACCCGATTAAACAAGCTGAGAGTTGCTATTAACCCTTTAAAGCCGGTCGGAAGTGACGTCATTTTTGCGGAAATGTAGTTTTTTACCATCAGGGCCTCATGAGCCTATACTGGTGTTTTTAAAAGTTATGTTTGACTTTATGACTTTCTGTATCGTTCCTGGGATGCTTAGAACTCAAATTGCACTGCTGGAAATAGTTTATTTTGATGCATGTGCTGTTTTTTTTGCAAATTTGCATTATAATATTTATTTTAGTTTTTCCTGCATTATATAAAAATTGGTGTATTTCAAAAAAAAAATATGAAGACACACAAAATAAATTTCCGGTGGTGAGAAACTATTTTGTGCAACTTTTTTGTATTTACAGTTTTGAGGGATAAGCCTCTTAAATTTCTCTAACTAGAAATATATGTTAAAAAAAACCAAAATGATTTTCAATTTTTTGTAGTTTATTGCACTTTTTTGCAATTTATGTAATTACTATGCACTTAATGCAGACATATTATTAAAATTGGGGCTATAATGATTGTATTGATGTATAGCAACTTCAAATGCTCCCAAAAATGGCACTAAAAAATGTAAAAATATAATATAAGCTCTGGCGGACTTGGCTCTATGGTAGGTCTTAAAGGGTTAATGTATTTTCACTTAAACAAGCAGCAGTTTTTTTATTTGCATTAAAGCTATATAAAAAACTTAACAGTGCAAATGCAAATTCCTTGCTGACAGTTTAACTAAAAGATATTTCCAGTGGAAATTGACCGACATATCCTCAGCATAACGATGTATAATATCCACATAACTTAAAAAGAGGTTATACACACACAATACGGTAATATTATGTTAAAGCAAAGTCCATATTACTGACTAGGGTAGCCGTAATGCTCCAACAATCAATCAAGTGGTATGGCTTCATAGCTTCGTACTAAAACATTTTTTGACAGATCTTTCAGCGCCGTGTACCACATAACATCGGTTCGAGGTCAGTAAACACAACCAGAATTCATACATGAGGTGCACCAGATTATAAGGGGCTCTGTCGATTTTTCAGAAAATCAAAGGATTGATTTTAAGTGTGCCGTATTTTCCGAAAACGACCGCCCGCTAGCATGCTCTGTCAAACATTGTGCTTTGGTGTGTATCTGATGGACGTAAGCCAAACCAGTTCCACAACCACTGAAGTTGCACATTTTTACAAACCAATTCTGGTTCATCCGTTTCAATCAACTATCTGCTTTCACCCTTCTCATTCTCCGTCGCTGCCATGCTTTTCCACCATGTGCGTATGAAAACAAAGGCACTGCGAATGCATGTTTTACCCATATTCTATCGCGATATTTAATTTTCTTATCATTGCCTAACATTATACCAGTATTACTGTGAATGGTATGATATGGCCCAGCCCTACACCAAATATAATAAAATATGCAACAAGTTAGAGAAAGAATCTCCCTGCCAAACACTCAGATCACCTCATCGAGAGGTTCGCAAGATGATTCTGTTTCTTTCTTTAAAGATAGAAGCTTTTATTCACAGTGGTTAACGTGAACAAATGATTGGAGTCTTAGAGGTCAAGACCTAAAAAGGCAGCACACTCTCCTCTAATCCACTCTGCTGTTTAGTGTTAAACAAATACTACTAATTTCTCAACAACGGCTAATTATGCTTCTTCCTGGTTTCACCTCCTCCTGCCCCAAAAGCTCTGCAGGTAGTCGCATATTGAATGATCTACTGGTTAAGGAAGGTTTGTGAGATACTGAACGTGCGCACCAATGACTATAAATGCTGTGAATCTATGCTGGCAACTGCCACCCACTGTGAAGGGGTAAGCTAAGAAAAAAATCCAGTGAATGTAGCGTATTTGATATTGTAGCAGCATCTGTAGGGACTGCTTCTTTATTTGACGTACTTTATCAAAAGATTCTTGCATCTTTGTCTTCCTGCTGTGTGTCTGTGAGCATTATATTAATATCTACGTGCACCTTATTTGTCCCAGATTTGAGAGTAGAGCTCGTGGGCATTTAGCCCCTTTAAATGTGGGGCCTTTTACTAATTAAGTCCCAGAACAACTTCTTCCAAAATCTAACCTCCGGACTTCCATCCGACCTCCTTTTCAAAGAGTGTGTTTTTCCAGCCCTGAGCTACGACTATACATCCATACGCATGTGAAAGTGTGCATGTGAGCATCCACAAATGAGGAGGGATTCTACTCAAGCAATGGAAGACTCGCTAAGCTGGAAAAATAAGATCAAAATAAATATGAGATGCAGTGGTCATTGTGCATTTGAACACCACACATGCACTCGGTCTCTTACACAAAAACAACAAACCACAATACTGTGAGAAGTCATCTCACATGGGAAATTTGTTATTTTCTGTTTACAAGTCTGCTTGCATGCTGCTGGCCAGTAATCAGTAGCCGGTCTCAAGCTGAACATCTGCAGGCAGTTACAGTTTAGACTCACAGATTTCGGCCAACAAATGGACTGTTATCATGCTTATGGGGTCAACAGAGCTACGGAGAATCAGACAGCAGGATTTGGACTTTACAGATAAATTATGCTGTTTTTTGGGAAGGGGGGTTAATTTTTTTCTGGAATAGGTTATTTGCCATATAAAATATGGTTCAGGTATTAGAGGTTGCCCTAAATTGGTTAGCCACTTCTGTAGTTTTCAGTTGATTATGCACTGTGAGGTTTAGTAAAAACTCCACCAAGCCCAGAACAATCTGTTTTTTTTTCTCTTTTATTACAAGAACAGTGTTGTAGCTTGAACTATGATAAGAAAAGCACAGAAAAGAGAAAATGGGTGAGAAAGACCAAGGTGTAGGTGGATGAGGAGTTGGAGATGGGGGAGGACTGTTGTCCTCCCCGGCTCGCTTCTGTTGCCATGACAACCCAATAATCTGTGGACAAGCTCAGCTGTTAAAGAGAGGAGGGTTGTAATGTATGCCGGGACTGCTTGATCAGGCTGCCTGCTAATGTTAATGCGTGTGAGGTAGAGAACAGCAGAGAGCTTAATCGCGTGGCAGCGAGCTTTCTAAAGGAATCATATGGACCATCGAGCAATACGACATTCACTCTGGATCTGAATAACAGCTGGTATGACAAAGCAGTAAAACTGAGTGTGTTGCTTAAAAGATAACATTTGGAGTTTAGAAAGGATCATCTTTAATATTTAGGAACTGATTAGACTAAGATAATGCTTCATAGGAATACTTCAGAAGTTGATCTACTTCCTGAATATTACAAACCATATAAAAGAGGATACATTTTGTTTCAGCTTACTCGCTTTGAGACATTAATTTATCATCATCAACAAAAGAATGATGAATTTCACCGCAGGCGTGAGATCAATGCATAATCTGATTCAATTTGTGTTTACAACAAATTGAGACAAATCCACTTATAAAAGTGTGATCAATTCAGACAGTAAATGGGGATAAATTGAGCCGGTTTGTGGCATTATTTGCCACTGAATTAATCATTTTTTGTTAGTAAGACGAAACCTGATCCTTTTTGCAATGATTTCCTCCGACGAGTCATAACTCAAGTATCAAGTGGCATTCCCAGCCAGCTGTAAAACAGGTGTAGATTGTCCCCGGGAGCATTGTTTAGCGCTGACACTGTGTGCAACGCTCGCGTTTGCCATCCTTATGGGATGGCTGCAGAGTCAGAAGGAGATGTGAGTCATAAGGACTGCTCGTCCTCTCACACAGAGACCCACCGTGCATACATGCCAGTGCTCCATGCTTTGGGCAACATAGTCAGGCATTCATTAGTGCTCAGCTAACCAGGAAATTAGTCACTGTGCTAAGATAATATTTTAAGAACATGGCAAGAGGCCAATGCATTGAGTTTTAAAAGTATGTGATACTGAATTTGATTAATTACTTTTTGAGCTAAGCGTGATTTTTTTCTGAAGAGGACCAAAGGTCTAATAATAGCTTTGGTGTAATTACTGCTTCAAACAATGTTTTTTTAAATATCTTTCTGACCATTTTTCCTAAACACTTTTACAGTCATTTATCTCTTTATTCTTATCCTCTGATTTTAGAGAGAACTGTTGGCCCCGAGTAACGATTCTGCTATACGCTGATTCCTACTGAGCCAGCGATCCAGGAAATTTCACTTCACCGCTTCTTTCTTGGAACAGTTTATTTATTCTGTCTTCAGAGTTGCATGCAATGAATTTGGTTTCTGGACAGTTTAGTATTTATTTCCTTCTGCCAGAGTGACCAGGCAAAAACTGTGTCCTTCTGCCTAGTTTGCTAAGCCCGTCTCACTGCCCTCTGTTGAGAAGCTATTCCAAAGCGTCAGGAAGGAAATCTCACCTGGCAAGTAGAGATGGTGTAGGTTTAGAAGAGATCCTTCCAGAGCCCGAGCCAATGAGACAGGACAGTGACACAGATACTCTCTGGAGGTTGGAACCAGATATATCACGCACGAACCCTGGCGCTGCTTGCGTACCACCAGCTACGATGTTGGTTCAGTGTGTGTTGCGGGTCATACAGTCGACCTCTCATTCAGTGAGGGTGTTTTTGAGCAATGTAAAATCTTACTTTGGGACCCATTGTAAACCTTTTTTAAAAACACTAAACGTGATGGAAGGGGGCTTGCTGGCTTTTAATTTGCACTTTTTGGCTCAGAGGTCTTTTTTGGATTGAATGAATGTGGAGCACATTGCTCAAGAGCACTGAATTGAAAAACTAAACAGCCGTGTAGGTTTAAAACATTATTCAAGACAAAGAGTACTGATATAAAGGGTATTGATGTTTCAGATTTTATTTGTTTGATATCTCTTTTTTTTTTTTGCTTCATCATTGAGAGTGAAAGGCCACACGAGAACCTCTCCACAGTTGTAAACTTGAGCATTTCATTATTTATTTATTTATTTCACACTTAATTAAATGACCCTTGAGCTGATATGTTGTGCAGGTATAAACATGCAATGGAGGCCGTGTCTAAAGTTTAGATAAAACAGTATGAAAAGAACGAATAGAATATTTTGTAGCGCTCACTTGCCAAGGATTCCTGTGTTTCCTGCACGACGTGAAGAACGAGATGGGAGGGGTAAGGCTCCACTGCTTTCTGGAGTGTAATCCTTCTTCCCTTACTGACAATCCTCCTCATCTTCCCTCCTATCTCTGTGGACT
The DNA here is from genome assembly GCF_900408965.1 of Simochromis diagramma. Classification (NCBI taxonomy): domain Eukaryota; kingdom Metazoa; phylum Chordata; class Actinopteri; order Cichliformes; family Cichlidae; genus Simochromis; species Simochromis diagramma. The sequence continues at coordinate 5,591,700 of NW_024386892.1, read as the reverse complement.
CCAGTCTTGTCTTTTCCTGGGTGACCTTAGGCTTTTCCAAAGCATTCAGCCATGGATCAGCCCCACTAGATTGACTTGGGCTGCACAGGTGCGAGGAGCGGCTGCACGGGGGAATAGATGACTTTACTTTCCCTCTTCATGCACACATACACACACTTACAAGCCAATTAACAAGAAGCATGCATGAAATTGAAAATATAGCAGCCATAACACACATTTAAGCTGCCAGTAAACAAGCTGATTAAAATGTATATGGAAAAACACAGGCGTGTCACACATTTGTGTCAGAATACCAGTGTCATGTCATGTTCACTATATAAAATGTAATAGCATGTTGTTTTTAAATATAGCATAAATTGGGGAAAAAAGAATGTTTTCAGCAAACTGCATAAACTGTCCTTTGGGTTTGTTATCACGATGCTCTGGGTGATGGGGATGAAGATAGACATGAGGTAAAGAACCATGTGATCACATATAAACACAGTTTGATGAGGAATGTTTTAAGTCAAACCAAAATGCTTTCCTCAATCTATCCAACTAATTAACCAGCAAGTAAAAGCATAATTAAAAGGTGAGTGTTCCCATTTGATAATTACAGCCTTTAAATGTGGACTGTGTTGCTCGTTAAAAGGTTGCTGTGCCTGGTGTGTTATGGCATCAATGCCAAGGACACCTTGTGTGTATCTCTGCATCTGTAGCAGCATTTAATAGACTGGCTTTGACTCTTTATGATGACAACACATCAGGAAACGGGTTTGCATTAACGAGTATCCATTAAAATGTGATGTGACACAATGTTATGCATTCTTTGTTGTTTTTACAAATATGTTACTTTATTTTGATGCCTGATCATTATGCAGAATTTGTTTCCCCTGAGTGGAAACCTTTGCGTCTTCTGCCCGTTACCTTGTAGTAAAATATCGACCATCGACAGCACGGGATTTGTTGCTTCACATCACATTTTTGTCTCATTTCCAGTGTTAGCAAGCGTGGTTTGGTTTAAACATTTTTTTCCAAATCTTCAAACAGTGTTTCAAGTGGCATTTAAATGCTGTTGAGCCAACGGTTATAAATAATGTTTGATAATCCTCTGCTTTTCAGCCATTTTTCAACCAGTGCTCACTAACTCCAGAAAGCATTTCATACTCAAAGCTCATGAGACTTTAGTCAATGTCACATTCCGCTGCCCTGAACTCTTTGCTCTGGGCATTTGGAAAAAAAAACCCTTAATGCAATCAGTCACACAAAAACGGACACATGTGAGAGTTATCCCAAGATACCCTCCGACATCACATTCCAACTGTGAGTTTGTCAGGAGTCAACGAGTGTGTATATAGAGGTCAGTGCATTCTGGGAAATATTGTTTCTGTCAGCAGGGATTTACCTTGACTGGATAAAGGTGTGTCAGATGCTCACTACAGAGAATATTTGTTATAAACAAAGCAATGTCAAAGTATTTTGTCATTAGAGAAACAAAAAAATCTGTACTGCTAATTAAATTCATAAACCGCTCGGATGCTGATGAAAAAAGAAAATCCTTCTTTTTCTTAGTCACTTCTTCTCCATCTTTCTTCCCTTTTTCTTCTTCAGACGGCCTTCCCTCTCTCTGTTCTCTCTTTTTCCCTCTCCTTCTCTTTTGCTTTGTCGATTTCTCTAAACCCTCTTCGCCATCTGTGCGATAATAATGGCACACCAGTGGGAGTTCCACTGGTGTCTTTCTGACAGTAATAAACAAGGCTGATGCCATGGCATGCTTTCGAGGTGGGAGAAAATTAAACAGATAAGAGACCACATATTGTGGCTAGAAGGCACCGCTTTTGGTGAGCGAATCCTCCAAGATGCAAAGAGGAGCGCTCAACGTGCCTGGGAATGACAAGCAGAAGCTGGAAAGAAGACAATTTTGGACCAGGAAACAAGCAATAAAAGGGCTTTTTGGGTGACATGGTGACTGAGAGGGGCTGAACAGAGAGCGGTGGTGGCCAAATGTTAGTGTGTCACTGTTTGCTGATTAAATTAGCGCACAATGAAGGCTTGATTATCACTTGGCAGCTCAATCAGCTACCATCAAGCTTCATATTGTGGCTAAAACTAAAATAAAACATTCAAAACTAGCTTGTTTTCGTTGGTGTAAAATCCCCAGTCGGCAGTTATTTATGGTTTTGCTTTACAGCGCTCAGCATCACACTGAGCAACCCAGGGATAGTATACATGTACTGATGGAAACCCAACCAGACACATATTCACAAGATGCAGACATGCTCACCTTGCTATATTCAGCCTATTTATATCAAAACCAGACCTTTAGGACTCTAATGCACATTGTGCAAGAGTCTTATGTCCATTTGAAGATTTTGCTCAAGAGCACGTCATCACTGTGCACCAGTGATGACGTGCTCAGATTTGGACGGTAAATATAGAATTATGTCTGATTAGTGTTATTTCCAGTGGTTGTGAGTTTTCTCAAGCTGTCTTCTCAGTGCCATTTCTTAGTCTCAGCAACTTCTGAGCATCTTATTGATCTGTATTGATGGCTTTGTTTGTCTTAATTAGAAAGATTTACCAACTTTAATTGTGCAATTGCATTAGTTGTCACTTAGTTTGGTAAACAGCACAAAGTATCCAATTAAGCCTCTTTGGTGAACGTACTGTACACATGCACTGTGCATGCACGCATGTGCACGCGTGTGTGGGTGGGAATGAGCGTGTGTAAGAATGTGGAGTCTGTTTATCATAAACATAATATGAATTATGTGAATTTATTGGTAAAAACTGTCTCTAGAAAAGAATCTACACAGTTGTGTTTGTTGTTGAATCTGTTATGACAGTGATGGGGAATCATGAACTAGCATCTGCACTGTGAGAGCGCAGAAACACTTGAAAGCTTGAAATAATTGTCAAATTCAACACTGTTATGAGTAATAGCACTTACACAAATTATGATCATTAATCAAAAAGACATTTTAAAGGTAGTTTGAAGGTAGTTGAAGAATATCCTGAAGCGATTGGGTAAAAATGCTTTAAATACTTTAATTCTTGGGTGACACTATTTTATTTTTAAAAATCGTTTTCTTTTCAAAATACTGCACTAGAGTATTGCTTTGCAGTAAAATAATATGCGTTACCCAACTCAAAAATGATAGAAAGTTGGAAAAATTAGCATAGATAGCACATGCATGAAACAAACACTTTTTGGGATGCACAACACAGTGATTTTTGTAAACATCCACTGTTTAAACCCACTTTAAAAAACACTTGAGATTTGGTGCCTAGACTTGAGAGACATGAGGTTTATAGTTAAGGTAATTACGCAAAAATGAAAAATAAGCATCATGACTTGAATTTTGGGGTTTGGTTTGCATGAATTTCTGTCTGCTGTGACAAAAATCCTAATCGACTTTCCTTCTGGTTTGCACCGTTTCTGTTTCGTGCTTTGACGTGAGTGACAGCCAGGATGTTTTTCATTATAAGAATCAGTGATATAAATCAGTGAGCTGAAATAGGATCACATTTTTATTCCAACACCGACACAGACTCATCATTCGGAGGCTCATAACTTACTATGATGCCATTTGCCACATTCGGTCATAGGCAGTATAAGGGGTATAAGCATTTCAAAGGTGTGTTCGGACACACAACACACAAACGTACGTCCAGATATCATACATGTCTGACAGCTCTGTCAAGGCTGTCAGGGATACACTGAGGAAGGAGAAAAAGGAGAGTCATGACCTCATGGTGCGAGACAAAAGCAAGAGGCAGAAAAATAAAGGCGAGCGACAGAGATGGGGTTACAGGAAGTGTTTGGCACATCAAAGCTTGAAGAATATTGCAGCGTTATCCTCGATAATGATGCACAAAAACTCACAAGATGTGTAGCGCACAGTAACAAAACTCAGAGTGAAAGGAGATAGTAAGAGGTATGGGTGGGGTGGAGGAGTGGATGAGGATGTAGACATACAATAATTTGGTGGTGTTCCTAATCAAGGCATCCCTTTCAAGTCAGCAGGTTTGATGTGGTAATAGGATGCAAATGTATGCAAATGAACCTTCTTTTCCCTCCAAACTCTGAATTTGCTTTGCCCCTTCATGCAGGATGGGAGAACTCTGAATAAACAGGCGAACAAGGCATGGGACTATTGATTATAATGTATTTATTATAATTATTTTATAATTATAGGGAAAGTTTTAAGTTGGCACCAAAGACACTGTAATTTACCCTGCCTGTACCTGAACTCAGGTATAGAGGTGAATATCAGCATGTACGCCATCGAAAAAGAACTTTTATAATGAACGCAAAAAGCAAAAGGTGTTGTAAAATATATATTTACATAAGGAATTGCTGAGGAAAGTAGAAAGGCAGGAATGTGGAACATAGAGACGGAGATTGCAAGCGACAGAGAGGGAGAATAGAAAAAAAAGAATAACTGAAGACAAGCTGTGCCTGCAATGTTAAGCAGGTCTGGAGTCCCAGTGCTACCTGGGAGCTATACCAGCCTGCTGATGTGTGTTTTCACTGTAGTGCACTTCACTCTGAAATGGCAGCAGCGCCCTAAGCCCAGACATGTCTGTCTCCTTCTCTGACTAACAAGAAGCAGCCCTCAGTCAGGATATTTTCAGAATAGCGAGGCTTGATTACACATGTAATCACACATGCAATGCATGAACCCTATGGCAAAACACCCACACTCACTGCTTTACAAACCTTGAGAGGGCTCATGCATAGTCCCTGCATACAGCGGCTCCCTCATGCACCTCATTATGTGTTCATGGATTTTTTATGTTTTCCCATCTTGTCAAGAAGAGAATCTGGTGAAGGTCACTGTAACGCTGACACTCGGCTAATGGTCAATTTGACAATTTAATTCTCTTTTAAACATGCTTTTTCTCCACTTACTGGCAATTAAGTATTTTCTGAAAAGCCAGAAATCATCTCTGAAGCAGTGTTATTAGACCTGACCCAATGCATAAGCTAACTAACCGCCTGCTTGGGGTGCCTGTAGCCACAAGGGGGCCCACAAGGGCACTTGTCTCCATTTGAGAGTGAATTAAAGGGATAACAATAGGGCACACTTTTGTTCTGACCTGGCTGGGCAGTGTAGCTCTTGAACTGTGTGACCTACTAGCTGAAAGTCACTTCCGGGGCTTTATTCAGTGATATATCACACACATTTTTAGTCAAGTTAAAAATATCCCGTGTTAAACTATTCTGTCTCCCGGTAAACTATCTCGGGTCATAGTATAAAAGATATGCTCCGTATTCAGTTATCTCGGGATTCTATATAAAAGATTCAGTTTAATAAATAGTGCCTTTTTATATTTTATTATCTTTGCATTCTTAGACTGAAGCACAGGTGCAAACTGTGGAGGAAGGATTGCAGTGGGAGTAGAAGAACTCAGGTGTGAGATGTGACTGTGTGGCACTCGAAAGCAGCATTTTTTTTAGATCCTCTTTGGAACTGGTGCCCAGTGCAGAGCCAACTGGTGAAGCTTAAAGTAGCGCAGCTCTTTATTGTTTGTGTTGGAGTGAGGCTGAACTCATTCCAGCTGCACCTGCCTGTTGTTAGGCTTAAACTCCATCCTCAAAAAGGCAGAGTGATTGCCCTGGAGCTGACAGTTGGTCACAGGGGGGCATTCCCGGTTTTGGTTGTGGAAATAACACTTTAATTATTTCCCACTTCACAACATTATCTCCAGCAGTTATTTTTGCCCTGCTATGAGTCTCTACCTACATTGTATGTGCACGCCTTTAAGCTTAGGTAGGGCTAACAATGGACGTTATAATGAGTTCACCCAGTACTGACTGATTCTCTCATCACAAAAGAAAACCATTTGTGTGCACACTTATGGATGTTACAGTACACAAGAAAGCACCAAGCGTTAGCTCATAATGTGAGTGTATGTTTGCTCCCATACCAAATATGGACATCTTGAAAACAGAAAACCCCATTCATGCATTGCCAAACAGCAGGAATGTGTATATAAGTAAGTCTGTAAAACCAACACACTGGTTATAGTTTTACAGTTTTATTCTTATAGCTCCAAACCACAACAGCAGTTGCCTCAGGGCGCTTTACATTCACAGAGATCCTACAATAACACAGAGAAAACCCCACAGAAGAGGGGCCTAAAAGCTGAAGTACATTTAGCCCAAAGTTGATGCGCATCCATCTGGATCTAGTAGAATGCTACAATTCACTGCATCCCAATTCCTGTCAGGCGTCCTTCAACTCTCTCTACTAATGCAATGAAAGGTTTAATAATGGATTGCACTTATATAGCGGTTTTCGAGACCCTCAAAGTGCTTTACAATTCCACTATTCATTCATTCACACTGGTGGAGGCAAGCTACAGTTGTAGCCACAGCTGTCCTGGGGCAGACTGATAGAAGCGAGGCTGCCATATCGTGGCATCGGCCCCTCTGGCCATCACTAGTAGGCGGTAGGTGATCTGTCTTGCCCAAGGACACAACGACCGAGACTGTCCGAGCCGGGGCTCGAACCGGCAACCTTCCGATTACAAGACGAACTCCCAACTCTTGAGCCACGATCGCACGGTCGTTTAAATAGTAAAATGTTATTTTGGTTCAGTGAGACAACTCACTCAACTATTTAAATGATCAGAACTCCAGCAGAAAATATTCTATTGCCCCAAATCATCTCCCATCATTCTCTACAGATTAACATACATTTGGGGAGTAATGAAAAAGGCTCAGGAGGAATAAAGATTCCTTCTGAGCCTAGAAGTATTTGCTGGAATGGCTGAAACAGCAGACAGTGATGCAAGGCAGCAATGACACTGATGTTTCAGAGGGAAGATGTGAAACTTTTATAGTTTGGTTAGACTGGATATTGTAATATTGGAGCCTGTGTGACTTGTGGAGAATGAGCCATATTATGTTTGATATGGTTAGTTTTTAATAGCAGTGTATTTTTAAAATACTTCAGGGATTAAAAAAAGGAGTTTGTCTCCCCAATTTTTCTACAAATTCACATACTGTGGGGGATCTTTTGGTTCAATGACAGGAAAATTCCTCTGACATTGTGATAATTGGATAAAATGACTTACATTCCAAAACATACTAATGACAGCAGCAACACTTTCAGAATAACAGTCATGTAACATTATATTATTGCTATTATTGAATTATCACAGATAAATCTCAAAGATGAATCAGTCTGCTTACTCACGAATTGTTTTGTATTGAATTTGAGTCATGAAATGGGAATCGGCCGAGGGAGTACCAAAACTCGCAGACTTCTTGGAGTAATATTAATAAAACCTAAAAATGATGAAATATGCAGAAATAATTGGATTCAATTTAATCAATAAATGAAACCGTCATTCCATATGATTTGTAATTGGTGTTTCCTAATCTGCATTTAATATGTTTCTCATTCATTTTCAATTTTATTAGAATGTGCACATGAATATGTATATAGGTGTGTGAGGGAGAGAGACAGAGAGAGAGAGAGAGAGAGAGAGAGACTTTAAGTGTGATTGTTATATGTGTATAAACACTTCTGACTATAAAAAGATCATCATGTGCCTGAGAAACATGGCTAATAATGGAGCTATTGTTTTTCTTCTTTGGTTTACTGCAGCGCTGTTTGTTATTGACCAAGAGTGAGCATGCTATTTCAGGGTTGCAACCCCACAATTCTTTGCTCCAGGCTGAGACTGGGCATAAAGGAGGTTTTCCCTCTTCAAGCTGTGGTCGTGAAGGCCATAGGTTGAACGCAACATCTGTCAGGAGATGTCATGCTGTTCCGTACCTGACATCCATTTGTCTGTTTTCAGCTTGTTAGGGATAGAGGTGAGTGTAGGTGCAGCCTTGAACACCTCGCTGATGTAAGTGGAAGAAGGAAAAAGTATTTCCAGAGAGATTTGGAGTACAACGGCCAGAGAGAACAGAGGAGAGGACATAATGGCCGTGATCCTAATGGATACTGACAGTCCTCCCTGTATAAGTCCAGTGCTTCTCATTCACTGGAGATCAACCTAATGTTTTCTCACACATCGATACATCGATTTCACATATGACATCATAGATACAAACAACACTTTAAATATTTAGTCATTTAAAAAAATTAAAGTAAAAACTCACTAATTTGTGATATAGTCACAACCTATAATCTACCAAGTTGTTTCTATCAATCCATTCTCATGTGTAGTGGTTATAGTTGGTAGTTGGTAGTAACTATATCACTTGGTTAGGGTTAACTGTAGGCATTAGGTGCAAATTGGTTAGGCTTAGACATTAAACTATTTACTTTGGTTTAAATTACAAGCCAGCCACATATTATAAAACTTTGTTTTCCTGGTTGCCATGGTAACACCTCCTGCTTTTTTTTCCTCCAAAACAAAATATGTTTCTCACATAAAACCTATTTCCTATTGAAGGGCATTACTTACAAATCTGTGCTTGATATCATGAAAAAAACATAGGAATTAATGGAAGTCAACATGAAATATGGATTACTTTTTTATGACTGTTCCACAAACTGTTGTGAGACTGGGCTGGGCTCACTCTCTTTTATTCATTTTTTTAAGACTTTGAGAGTGGAATGAGCACTAAGAGGGTGCCAGTTAGTGCTATCATATTCAAGAGGAATGGAGGCATGTCTACAGTTAATGTCTCCAAAACTAAACAGCTCACATCAAAAATATTCATATAAATATAAATCACCAAAGACCAGCAATAAAAAAAAATTGAATTTTATTTGGGCCAAGTGGTATTTTGAGTTGTTTATTTAGTCCCAAAAAGTTGATTCTGTTCATCTGACTTCTTTATACTGAAGAAGTCACTTGGATGAGTGAACATTTGGCTCTTTCTCCCACTGAAAACTTTTGGTCCAGATGGAAAGAATCAACTTTTTGGGATTTACTTACCTGCATTAAGACTCTTTTGTTGTGCCTTAATCCCCAACAAGTCCAAAAGTCTAAAACTTTTGGACACAATGGGACACATACAAAAGCAGAAGAAAATTCTGAGTCACAGTTGGACTGGAGCCTATCCCAGCTGCTGCAGAGCGAGAGGCGGGGTGTACACCCTGCACAGTCACCTCTCTGTCTTGGCCCAATCTGTCGCAAGGCTAACACAGAGACACAGACAACCATTCACACTCACCTTCACACCTACAGCCCATTTAGAATCCTGTTTTTCCACACAGATATGGGGGAGAACATGCAAAATCCAAACAGAAAAAAACGAAATATTTTGTCTGCCATCCATAATCAGTTTTTTAACATTGGCTCCCCAATTGCATGGCTAGTCTTGGGACATGGGACAAGTTTGGTCTTCATGTTGACATCTCAGAGTTGCTTACTTTTGTTAGTTCCTCAGCCTGAATGTATTTTAATGTGAAAAAAAAATAATTAAAATGTGGAATGAAATTGGGGCACAGTTGCCAAAAACATCCTACTGGGACATTTAACAAGTCTGTGTTCCCTTATGTGTTTCTCTGTGTGTTTAGAAGCTATTCTGAGCCAAAAACCAGAAGCCTATTAAGTTTTTGTTACACGCAGGGTTTTCTTTACATGCTTGGTGTTTCTCTCCCTTTTTCATGCTGTGGCTCCAGTGGCTAGTCCTTGTTAAAAATATTATCGCATACTGACACTCTACAACATTAATTGTCTCTCAAAGAGAGCACACAGTGGCATTAATGTGCATCCGAGTGTGCTTCTAAAAACTGTTGGCTTGTGATTGGTGTATTTTTTTTTTCTTCCTGCAATTATTATTAGACTAAATATAAAATGACACTACTGAGAATAGCATTTAAATTTATAGCCAATATATTGCCAAACAACATTTGTGGTCACCTTTGAGTACCAGCTATAAATTGTACTGCTGTACGTCCAATCTGTAACATAGTTTTTCACATCTAATAATGACTTTTATTATTAAACAGTTTAGCACTCACCTAACAGATAAGCCAGTGACTTTCTAGACTTAAGGTATTTTAACTTTAATAATTTTGATGATTATAAACTGCTTCTTTGTGCATTAATCATCAGTACAAAGTCATGGTTGACGAGTCTTCTGTGATATATCCCATGATAAATACATCTTTCTCTCTCTGCATAATAAAAGAGCAAATGCATAAATATGCTCATTGATCTAATATCTGCCATGTTAACCTCCCAAAATAAACTATTTTTGCATAGTCTTCACATTCAGCTCTAGAGAGCATTATCTTATTGCTACTCAGATGGCCACCTGGCTCCCACTGAACTAACATGGGATGCACTCTCCTGATGTTATTAGCTGCACTCAGATGTCCTGTCCTGGTTGTAAGTTACTGTATTTCTGCAGTGGGATTGCAGTGAATATTTTGTAAAAGAAGAGAGAGTGCTTCATCATACCTTCAGTATCCAATGGAACTGCAGCACTGCCTTTGCATTGTGAAACAGTGAGAACAAAACCCTCAGAAATGTCAGCTGTGGATACAACCTAAAGCCTTTGTTGTGCCAAACGTTTTACTGTTACTGCTTTGTTGAAGGGGCCGGTGGGGGACTTGCTAATTACCAAATTTTCAAGTTAGTAAATATTAAGACCTTGCAACAGTTCATTAAGCTTTTTTTCAAGTCTGTCTCAACTTCTCCGCAGTACGTCTTGCTGACAAATTCTATTGTTAAAATAAAATGACCTTCGGCTTTTTGTGGAGGCAGATTTTTCTTCTGTTTTTCTTCCAGTCGAAACTTTTTGGTGACATTTTCAACAGATCCCTTGAAAATTGCTCAAACCAAATCTTTCTCCTAGCTCCAGCATAACCTCTCAACCTTACCTGTCTTTTTTTCAGTTTTACACACTACATGAATTCTTCCTCTTTTCACTTGTGTACTTCCAAACCCTTTCTGTCATACTCCTGAGATGGAAGAGGACTGCCATTTTCATGTGAGAACTGGTGTCACAGTATCATGCAGACTGAACAGAATTAAGAAGGGAGAGACGGGAGTCCGTGTGGGTGTTGGAAAGACTTTAAGCGTCTAGTGCAGGTTTGGATGTTTGCTTTTATGGCATGTCAATGTGCAGCTCACCCGCTTGATTCAAGAGTCCGTAACAGACTATAAGAAAAACTGAAGGTTTTATTAAGGTCACAAAGTAACTTTATACTTCCTCTATTAGTGTACAGCACTCTGGCTTATGGAGATACAAAGGGCAGATCGATGAGCATTGCAGATGGAGCAGCTCTGTGCACAAGTCAGATTTGCTTTGATATGTGTTATAAATCAGCTAATGCTGACAGGAGAGCTCACATGGGTGGCAGCTAATGGTTCCCAGCGTGACAATATAAACATCTGGTTGCAAAAATAATATTACAATGTCACACATGCTTACACATTTTAGTCAAAATCACTCCTATGCACACCATCTTTATCCTAGAAGTGACTTACTAATTAGAAATATGTGTGATCCAAGGGTTACTGAAGACTAATTCATCATTTTTGACTCTTCTGCCATCTAATTTTAGTGTCTCTTTCCCCATTCCTTGGTTAGTAATCCATACATACAGTGTACATGTACAGAAAGTGACCAACAAACATATACGTGTTGTCTGGTGACTGTGTGCCATTTTAATTGCCCATTGACATTGATTGTCCAAGTCTGTTTTGGAAGGATCATTCTTCATATTTTCTCATTTGGTCGTTTTTATGGTGGTAGTGGTGAGCATTTGATGACACATTAACCTAGAATCACCAATAGCTGTGTGATTGTTTTGATCTGTTGGCGATAAAGGCCAAAGCATATGACTTTCATAATTTTAAAACTCATCAAGCATCCGGTGAGAACTTGTGATCTATGCATAGGGGCAAATTCATTGTGGGAGAGATGATTCCCATTAGCCCTGTTTCATCATTCATCATAGCATAAAGTCAAAACTCCTTTGCATTGATTTACAGTGACACCTAACTTTTAGCAGACTAATAAACACAAACCATACCAGCAATTCTACCCAACGCATAAAAAACATTTCCCTTCATATGTCGTTTATCTTATATATCAGGGGGGTTTTGGCGGGGGAGGGCGGCTTGTAGGAATAAGACAGTCAAAGGAGCTTGGAAAGAAAAGTGTCTGGTCTTCTTAAAGTTTCCTTGAAGACGTTTCACCTCTCATCCGAGAAGCTTCTTCAGTTCTAAGAGCCATTGGTGGAGAGTCCCATATTTTAAGCCCTATGGAAGTGTCCTGAAGAAGGTTGTGGACCCCCTGTTGATCTTCTGCCTAATCACACGAGCCAAGGTGGGAAATCCTATCATGTGATTTGCTGAGGTCAAATGGCCCAGGATGTGAGTGGGCGTTAAGGCTTCTGATCTCAAAACTGGATTATAGATGGCAGACACGAGTCACACCTTGGCTCGTGTGATTAGGTAGAATATCAAAAGGGGGTCCATGAACCTCCTGGATACACTCCCATAGGGCTTAAAGGACTTACTGCTAAGATTTTAGAAAAGGTTGTGGCTAAGCAGCTCACAGCAGTTTTAGAGAAACATAATATTCTCAACTAATTTCAGTCTGGCTTTCGTAGAACTCATTCTACTGAAACAGCCCTTCTTAGGGTCTCCAGCGACATTTTGATGGAAAACGAAGTGGGAAAATGTTCTGTTCTGGTAATGTTGGATCTCACATCAGCATTTGACACCGTTGACCATCACATCCTAGGCTGAAATACTGGGTTGGTGTAACTGGATCTGCCTTAGAGTGGTTCTCTTCATATCTGTATGAACGTTACTGTTTTTGTGGCAGTTTCTAAATACAGCTCATCTTCCACGTCCCTGTCCTATGGTGTGCCACAAGGCTCTGTGCTGGGGCCTTTATTGTTTTTAATATATCTACTTCCCCTCCAGCATATTTTGAGCCCCTTTGAGGACAGTTGCTACCACTGCTACGCCGACGATATTCAGTTATACATTTCTTTCAAGCCCTAAGATTTTGAATGAGTGCTTAGAATCAGTTAAAGTTTGGATGGCTGACAACTTCCTCCAACTTAATGAAGGAAAGACTGAAGTCCTCGCATGTGCTCCTGACAGACACGTACCTAAGACAATGAATGCTCTTGGTCCTCTTGCAACATTTGTGGAATCATCTATCAGGAACCTCGGGGTAATCTTCGACCCGTCTCTCACTTTGGATGTTCACGTCAAATCTTTGGTTTGGTCCTGCTTTTATCACTTAAGAAACATTTCCAAACTAAGTCCCTTTGTATCGTGCACTGAACTGGAGATTGTCATTCATGCTTTCATTTCATCAAGACTGGACTACTGTAATTCACTGTTTACATGTTTAACCCTTTAGAGCCGGTCGGAGCGGGCACGCTCTGTTTTGCGTAACTATTTTTAAATCCCGGTAACTCTGCAACCACGTAAGCTAGCGCAATAATTTTTTTTGCATATGAAACCGGAGGAGTTGTACTTACATCTTATGCCATCAGCTTGTCCTAGGTCACAGTTTCCTTCCACATATAGCTTTGCAAAAACTGCATAAAAAGCACTTGCAGCAACAAAAACATAATATTCCAGAAACACGCTTTGCCGATCCGATCAGCTGTTCATAACACTTCCTACGTTGGAATAGACGTCAGCGCGAACTTTTACATGTCCGCCATTACCTGCCCAAAACCGGAAGTGACGTCATTTTCACGGAAATGTAGTTTTTTTTAACCATCAGGGCCTCAGGGCCTATACTGGTGTTTTTAAAAGTTATGTTTGACTTTATGACTTTCTGTGTCTTTTCTGGGATGCTTAGGACTCATATTGCACTGCTGGAAATAGTTTATTTTGATGCATATGCTGCTTTTTTGCAAATTTGCAGTATAATATTTATTTTTGTTTTCCTGCAGTATATAAAAATTGGTGTATTTCAAAAATAAAACTATGAAGACACTCAAAGTAAATTTCCGGTGGTAGGAAACTATTTTGTGCAACTTTTTTGTATTTACAGTTTTGAGGGATAAAGCCTCTTAAATTTTCTCTAACTAGAAATATATGTTATAAAGCAAAACGATTTTCAATGTTTTTTGTAGTTTATTGCACTTTTTTGCCCTTTATGTAATTACTATGCACTCAATGAATACATATTATTAAAATCTGGCTATACTGGTTGTATTGATGTATAGCAACGTGAAATGCTCCCAAAAATGGCACCACACCATGTAAAAATATAATATAAGCTCTGGCGGACTTGGTTCTATGGTAGGTCTTAAAGGGCTAAACAAAAACTCCCTGGGAGCATCTGCATATTGTTCAAAACGCTTCTGACCAAAACATTGAAGTACTCACATGTGACACTGTTGCTAATACAGCTGCATTGGCTCCCCGTCGCATTCAGAGTCCACTTCAAGATTCTGGTACTGACTTATAGAGCTCTCTATGGTCAAGCTCCTGCCTACATCATTGAACTTCTACAGCCTTATGTTCCTAGCAGGGCTCTTAGGTCATGTGACCAGGGTCTACTTGTCATTCATTATACAAAGCTGAGAACTAAGGGAGACAGAGCTTTTGCCACTGTGGCTCCCAGACTGTGGAACTCTCTCCCACTGAGCATAAGATCTCTGGACTCAGTAGCTTCTTTCAAAAAACAACTAAAACCACATCTTTTTAGAATTGCATTTTGTTAACTGTTGTCTGTTTTGTTTTATGCTTTGTTATCCTTGTGTGAAGCACTTTGTGATCTTTTATCTAGAAAGATGCTATAAAGTTTTACGTACTTACTTATTTACTCTCCACTAGTTGCTCTTAGTACTGAAGAAGCTTCTCGGCTGAGAGAGGGAACATCTTCAAGGAAACTTAGAAGCTCCTTAGAAGATGATGACCTGGATGACTGAACTTCTTTAAGTTATGTTGCTTAAGTTATGTTGCAGCCAGGTGCTTATAGGGGTAGTAAGTGAAACCACCAAATGATACGCACAGCTAAGGTTAGAAAAATAGATGTAAATAGTCCTATTTTTAAAATTATGCTGTACTAGAAACACAGTAGAGGAGAGATTTAAACTGTAGTGAGCCAGAGCAAATATCCATTTTCAACAGTTTGTGCTAATTTAGCAGATTTTTTGTGTTTTATTTTCTGGGGCTGCCGAAATTCTTTCATTGTGTGTGCAAGTTCATACCATGCAAAGCCTAACTCAATGTTTGGTTTACAGGGACAAAAATGAACTAACTCATGTTTGTTTGTTTTTTGTTTGTTTTTATGGGATGCTCTGATTCTATTTTAGTAGAACGTCGCCATACCATCAATGTAGCCCTGAATCGTTTCCACTTCTGAATGTAAATAAATATTCTGCGTCAGAATGACAGACAGATTGTGTTTAAATGCAAATGAAAACAAAAATCGCTGCCTGTTTTTTATCCTTTAAACAATGTTTTATGAAGCACCGCAATTTAACACAGTTTCCAAACATAATTAAGCTGTATAGTAACTTTTGTGGCTGTTTGCTCTCAGTGTTGCCTTTTGGTAACGACTTCCTGTCATCATCTGTCACTCACGGGACGGATTTGAAGATGTAACTCAGTTTGACATTTTTAATATTTTTGCTTTACAATGAAGGAGCTCATCTTTTCTTTTTATGAATTAAGCATTTTCATTCTAAAATCAATTGTTTTCTAATAAAAACAATACTGGCAGTGGCCAGTGGTACCTCTTAGCCTCCTAGTAGGTTTAGCTCTTGTCTGAATTTCAAAATTCTATGTCACCTTGTTCTCAAGTTATCACATTTATAGGATTTTCAGAAAATTTGACCTCCTGAGGTCATGGTCTAATGCCTGCTCAAACTTTTAGAACATACACCTGTGCTATCAATTTAAAACTGCTATATTGCTTTGTTCTCGTTTTATTCTTGTCACAAGATTTCCAAAAAAAAACCTTTGACCTTGGGGCTGAGGTCACTCAGAATCAAACTCATCTGAAATTTGTAGTAGATAGAGCTATGGTATTAACTTGAAACTCCTACATTTCCTCGCTCTCAAGGTATTGCATTCACAAACGTGGTTGTCCATGTCACCCACCCCGTCAGTTTACCCCATCAACCTTTTATGGCTGAGGTGTAAAAACTACAAAACTATAGCTAAACTTTTAGGATTTTAGTTAGTTTTCCTTTGATGCAAACTCATAATGTCTAGCAACAAAATCAGACCTGGGAATTATCATTTCGGTGAAGTGCCTGGAAAGAAGTAATGTCATTGAGGTCATGTTAATATGAAATACAGGAAAGAGCAGCAGAGACTGCACCTGAATATGTGTGTGTGTGCAAGTGTGTGTGGTGGGTTGTGTGTATATGGAAGAGAATTCTGGGAGTACAACCTACATCAGGTCAGCCGGTCAATCTTGGAGAGGTAATTAAAGAATGAGGACCTTGGCCAAGTTCAGCACAGTGGAAAGAACAGGATGTGTTTACAAAATGTTTTGGCAATCAAGATGTATGTACACTGTTTGTTTTTTCACGCGCACACATCCATCCATCCATCCATCCATCCATCCATCCATGCCAGTGTGGAAACCATTGTGATGTAGGATGATATGGGCAGACATTTACATTGTAGAGATTAATTTGTTTTTATCTTCATAACTTCTTAATCAGACCATGATATGAAGCGAAGCTGTCAGTCCGGTAATGAAGCACCTATCGTCTGTAAAGGGCACCTTTGCTGTAGTGCCACCATCAGTGATTAGTATGCTTGGTAACTGCTTTGCTAACTTTGAGGAGGTGTTTCCAAAATTATGCAAAACACGCTGCAAAGCAAGTTTACATGATTTGAAGCAAAAATGCCTGAAGCAAGATCAGAGGCACGACTGACTTCTCTGCCCCTTTTGAAAATATTGACACAGACCCACACTAGAGTAAGTCTCCTCGGACTCAGTCAGGAGGCTGTTTTTCGCCTTTATTCATGCTCTCCAGAGAGTGTGATACGGTGAAATATGTGTGATCCTACTCTGTGTGTCGAAAATAGTGAGCATACTGACAGTAAAATTAATCTGAAGTTATAGAGTAAAATCAAACTAGGGAATGAAAATATCTCTCTGGAAAATAATTGCCCTGCCTTAAATCACTCTGAATGGAGTTATCACTGTGAACCACGCTGCTTATGTGTTTGAGTGGATTCACACTGCTTATAGTATCTTAGTACTAAAAAGCAAGCAAAGCCTTTATGCAGTGAGTGTAAATAACATCCCCGTGGGGTTTTAAGACGCTTGGCCAGTGACTTATGTCATTATTGCAGATCTTGTTTATTTGCAAATGTTTCAAAATACATTTTTCAGGTTGTTTGCCTTTATTTTTCAACTCCACATAAAGTGTGGTGGGCTCTAGTTCTAAATAGTCATTAAACTAATTTGCCTATTTTCTGGGCACCAACTCTAATCATAATAAATCTAATCATATTAAATACAAAGGTAGATTTTTGGTCTGGGTTAGAATTATGGGGTTACGTTGATAACGTGGGTAAAAGAAGTGGGCAGTCAGTCAGACAAATGAATAGAATAGAATAGAATTCAACTTTATTGTCATTGCACATGCACAGGTACAGGGCAACGAAATGCAGTTTGCATCCATCCAGAAGTGCTTTAGTGATATAGATATATTACAATATATGATGATAAATGAACTGCCTATTTGCAATTTCCCCCCTTTTTTCTTGTCATTTTAATTTGCTAGTTTATTGGGACATAGGACTGATTGCTTAACTGATGGTGGACAATTGGTTAAAAAAATACTTCCTCTGTTAACAGATTTTAAAGTTTAGACTTAAGATGTAGATTATATTAAAGTTACTGCCAGGGTTTATACTAATGCTGGTTGCAAGGCTTAACTTTGAGTGATTAGTATGTGAAATTGCTGTTTTCTACATAAGTGCAAACACTAGTTGCTAATGAACTGGTGCATGCTTTTGTGCTTTGGCACGCTGGGAAAACTCCACTTACCTGTTTCCCAGCTGCCCACTTCCACATACTGCATTTCTATTCCTTTCACTTTAATTCAGTTTTATTTGTATAGCATTAATTCACAAATGCTCCCTTCTATATAATTTAAGGTAAAGACTCTGGGGTTCGCTCTGTAATAGCATAAAGAGGAGACCTTTGGCAGAACCAGTCCCAGGGAGGGGCAGCCATCTGCTGTGATGTGTTGAGGTTTGAGTGGAGAAGGGAAAACAGAAGCATATTATAATACAAAGGTTACCAGAGTATGTATTATATTTATCGGATAATTAGGTGCTCCACATAAGTCAAATGACACAACTGACACAATGTTTCATCATAAAACAAGAATATGTTGCAGTAAAATTGCCAGTGAAAAAGTTAAAAGCAGAACAATGTCCCCTCAATTGACAAAAAAAAAAAAAAAGAGTGTGTGGTTGTATACATTATGCATAGACCTCCCGAGTGGCTGTGCAGTGATATTTACAGCATATTGGTCGGTGAGGAGGTCACTTCTTTGCCTTTGCACAATAACACACCTTTCTGCTCCTTTGCCTGCATAAATGCATGCCTTCGCATAAAATGCCTGCAAGAATGTGACTTGTGCCTAATGAGGAAGGGAGTGAGTTTTTGGTTCGTAACAGAATCGTTATGCTTCATATCCAGTTTGGCTATGAAGACAATTATCCACAGTTGAGAGACATTTTAAAACATTAAGGGTCATTTAACAGTATATCCAATAAGTGAAGTGAGTTAAAGAGTCATCCGATGTCCAAGAAATTCTGCAAAGCAAACTGTTGCGCAGCATTAATTGCGAGGGCAAGATTTCCAGGAATTGTTAAATAATTACAGCTCTTGTTCCTCTTCTCATTCTTACTCGTGCTTAATCATTTAAATTATATCTTGTTCTTGTTCTTCTCATTGGTTTTCTTATCATCTTTAACACATTTATTTTAATATTTTCCAGATTGTTGTTTTTTACATGTTATAACTGAACTGTTAACCTTTGGTCTTCATACACTGCTCATCACAGCATCAGTGCCAACAACACCAAGACGAAAGGTGTTCCTTTCTACAAATAATCAACCATTTACTGGGCTTTCTCCTTTACACTAAATATAACACTGAAAAGAAGATTACAGGGTGCAGGAGGCATGACTGCAGTGAGCACTGTTTGAATTCTTCCTTGTTCTTCATGTTTGACAGCAAAGCCAAAGAAATACAGAAACAAGGTAAAGTGCCTGGTCTCCCCCTCTCACTCTCTTTCTTTAAAAGAAAAAAGAGATGAGCCTCTTTTGCTGCCTGAAACCTGCTTAAATTACTATAAGAGCATCTATATCTGTGGTATGAAATTTCAGAAAATTAAGACCTGACGTTAGAAGCCTATATGGTAAGACTAGTCTGTGTGTGCGTGTGTGTGTGTGTACATGTTTAGAAATCTTTGTGAGGATAGAGAATTGGTATGCTACTATACTTGTGGGGCCCAACAGCCCTTATGGGGACAAAATACCCGTCCCGACGAGTTGGAAGGCATTTTTGAGCCTCAAAATGAGGTTTTAGTGTCAGGGTTACAATTGGATTATGGTTAGGTTTAGGCTGGGTGTTAAAGTTAGGCATTCATTTTTGATGGTTAGGGCTCGGGTAAGCGGCTAGAGAAAGCATTATGTCAATGAGATGTCCTCACTAAGATACGAAAACGAGTGTGTTTGTGTGTGTCAGTGCATGTTCATGTCCAACCGTTGAAGTAGGCTTGAAAACCAAAGGTACAAATGTTGCCATGTTGTCAGTATGTCCAGAGTTCACACCTTTGAACAGGTGTTTTCCTGCTGTGGAACAGAGGAGAGTGAAAGAGTGGTCACGAAGGAGGAGTGAGAAAGAGAGAGAAAATGAGAACGAGTGTCAAGGTCAGAGAGTAATTAGGCCTTTTTTCTGTCAGGCCAGGGAAACTGTCGAGCCTTAGGGATGAAAAGTGATTATATGGGAGCATGAGAGTAATTGAATTCAGTTGCAGAGCCAAAAGAGAGGATTGGAGTCTGAGGAAGGAAAAAAGCATGAATATAATTTCAGCACTAATGATACTTGTCGTTTGATTATTTTGATTTTAAACTGATGCCAAATCTAAACCCTATACCAAAGCAGGAGAAAATGAACCTTTGTGATTTTTATTGTTCCCCACCGTGATTTCAACAGAACTCCAACAAACGCGTCTTGCCAATTATACCTGACCGTTTCGTTCATTTACAGTGTTTACTCAGAGTATTATGGATTTGTTTCACTGCAGTATATGACAGATGTGTGTGCCAGAGCGTACTCGGTTTGTCTTGGGTAATATGTTTTGTGTGACACATTTAATGGATGCAAAATTTATATAAGAGTTTCACAGTCAGAACATATTAACACTAATTTGTCATGACAGCAATTCAGTCACTGAAATTAAGAGCAAACAAATAAACAGACAGTGTTGTGTTAAAAAAGTAAAGTAAAAAGTAAGTAAATGGATTTGAATGTTGCACTTCAAATTGAGGTGGCCAAGCGCAGGCTTATGCAGCACAGTTTGACCTCAGTGGAACCAAACATCAAGCTGCAGCACTTTTAATAAGGCAACCTTAGCTGTCGCACTTTATAGTTAACAGCCTTGAATAGAAGAGGCTTTGGAGTTTCCCGGGTGGGAGAAACGATTGACCTACCAATTAAATGTTAGACTTTTCATATGAAGAAAAAAAAGTTTTATCATTACCAAAATGTTAAATTGCAGATTTGGTCCAAATTTCCTTTTTCCAATTTCTATTTTTAACATTGGAAACTTTCATCTTTATTGATGTTTGTATAAACCTTTCATTAACTGTCTGTTACTTTATTTCATGAGATTTATGGCTACAATTTTATCAAATCTAAAATACAGAACAGCTAAATGTTCCAAAATGATCTTTTAAAAACAGCTGGCACACTGTTATTAAATGATTCATTATCCACTAATGAAGTTATTTAGCGCTTTATTGTCTATTAAAAATTGACCAAAAGGAGGTTTAGTTTCCCTCAGACGTAACACAATACCTATAGCTTAATTTCCTAGTACAGTTTAAATACAATACTTCCACAATGTCTTTAAAATAACAAATGGTGCAATGTTTTGTATGGTAATTGCCTCATATAGTGTACCCCTGTTGCATATATATGGCTTGCAAAGACTCAATTCTTCTTGTACCAATAAGACATTTTATTTCTTGGTTTTCATTGAGATGCACATTATCAGGAGGCAAATGTCCCTGATGGCAGATTTATGGCAGTATTGGTAAAGGTTTTATAGGCCAGTTAATCGCAGCTCAGTCCATAGATTGTCTAAATGTGTAAATAAGACATTGATCCCCCCTCAGAGTGAACCCCTTCAATAAATATGACTAATGAATTAGTAATGAGAGGAAATAAGCTTTGGAAGAAAGAATAAAGGGAGGGGAAGTTAAAAGAGCAAGTTTGCAAAAATAGGAAGTATAGTCAGAAAGGGCACAAATGGAAGCAGAGTGTTTTTCTGTCGTTTGGTAATTCACTTTGAAAAAGACAGATTTTTTTTTAAACTTTCCCTGCTCGAGATTTATTTTGTCACTGTAAAATATTCCATATATGTCCTTCGTTTCCTCCCCTCCTTTCACCCGTTGCTCCCGTCCGACTCGCGCTCCGTTAGGAATTGAAGCTGATTATATGAGTATAATTGAATCTCTCTGATATGCAAGGCATCCATTTCTGGTGCAGTGCAGCGATCGATAGAGCTAAGGCTAATTTAATATGCACTTTATCACCCTGCTCATGAAACACTTTATCTTCGTCCACGATTATCCGGTCTCCCTCACTGTCGCTCTCTTCTTGTTTAGTCATATAAACTGAGCCCCAAGTGCCGATCTTTCCATGGGTGTCTTTGCCTATAGCTTTATGTCGATGTTTTTTTTTTTCTCCTTTGTGTTATTTATGTCTACATAGCTTGCAGGGATACAAAAATAGTAAATGGTATAAAGCAATACCACTCTCCTCCCCCAGCGCCTTTCTATCCTGCTTTCAAATTCAAATATTCTATATTGGCACAGTGGGAACAAGACAGTTACTGCATCTTGTCAGTGCAGTATTTCATCTCTCTTGCACTCAATGTATTCTCCATGTTTTTCACTCAAACAACTACAAAGTCACTGCATTAGTTTAAGATCCAAACTGAAACCAAATCTGAGGAATATTGTAGTTTTTAATTGCCGCTCTTTGTTTTTTTATTTGCATGCATCTTGTGCCATTTCGTTTCTTATTATTCCGCCTGTTTTATTGAACATCAGCAAAGTGTCCAATAAAAGGGAAAGCATTTTTTAATGTTGGAGTCTTGGGGGTGAGATGTTTGGTTTCTGATGAGCTGATTATTAAGCAAACTCACTCTATGACAAATAAAAGGAAAACACAAAGTGACCTATAAATATGATTGTTGTGGGTTATTTTAATTATTTTGGTTGTTAGTGTTCATCTTTTCCTTATGTCACTCACTTGCTTCTCTCTGGGCTTATAGGCTTTTCTCATTTCACTCTTTTGCACGTCCTCCACCCTCTACCCTCCTGCCTGTGACATGGAAATCAATCTTTCTTTGCCATCTGTAGGGATGTTTTAATTCCTACAGTGCAACTGAAGGACAGAGAAAGGGCCCTTTTCAGAGGAGCTAAGAGGACTATGCTTGATGAAGACATGTATTACCCATCACTTATCAAAGAGGCATGATGTACAGGTGATGTACATGGAGGTCGCACATCTTTGTTGGCTGTATTTTGTAGCCATTGTTCCTTCTGTTTGTATTTATAGTTTGAGCTTCTTAGCATGGAGTTAAGCAGCACATCCTGCCAAAACAGCTTTAGTCCCCCTTGGCACTGATTCTCAGAGTCACCAGTGAGAGGATAAATGCTATTATTCTGAAAAA
The DNA here is from genome assembly GCF_900408965.1 of Simochromis diagramma. Taxonomy (NCBI): domain Eukaryota; kingdom Metazoa; phylum Chordata; class Actinopteri; order Cichliformes; family Cichlidae; genus Simochromis; species Simochromis diagramma. The sequence goes on along the minus strand of NW_024386892.1, from coordinate 5,568,859 downwards.
AGATATTCCCTCATTTACTGCTTTGATGATGATGATGGGAGCAGAGCCTAACAAGTTCATCCAATTTGTGTAGCACAACTAGTTTAAGAGTGTTAAAGCCATAGCATATGATTCACATCATTTTAACACGCATCAAACCATTCAGTGCTCTCTCATGCTTCATTGATATGGGCTTTGTCATGTTGGAAGAGGGCCCTTCTTTTTGAATGTTTCATCATAACATGAAGTTGATGACTCGGAGCAATTTTATATCGGTCTGCAGTGACCTTTACCTCTAAAGATGCAAGTGGCTCTAAATCATGGAGGGATAATGTTCCCTCCAGTGTCAAAGAGCCAACAGATCCCCTCGATGTTGGTTTCTCCTTTTTATTTGCCTACAGTACTTTTAAGTGAATAAATGAATGGAGTAATACACATGTTTATGTATTCATTTATTTATTTAAATAAATAAAATAAAATCCAGATGACTACAGTCAAGCAGAAATGGAGCTTGGTTTTCACCATTTTTTTATGACTGAAGGCTGGTGGGCAGAACAGCTTCAGTGAAATCACAGGCTTACATCCCAGTTATAAGAATCCAGCCATTTCAAGGTACATAGCCCTGAAATGTCAACTGCTATGCATGACCTGCAGATTACCATGGATTTACAATTTCATTTAGAGCACCCAGGGTGATTTTCAAAATAATGCCCCAAATAAATTCCTCGAATATAAATCCAAGCTCTCGTGAAAACTACTAATCTGACCCACATCTGGCTGTCACTGTAGCATTTTATTAGACCGTCATTTGTTTGGATGTTGTTAGCAAGATTATTATGATTCCCTGTAACATTTTTTTAGAAGCTGTTTGTCTGTCTCGTAGCACTTTATAGAAGATAGGAAAAGGTTTTGTTAGATTCATCATAACCCCGTTGTGCCTCGCTGATAAACCCAATCCCTCCAGCCAGCTGATTAAGTTGACCCCCAGCTTTGAGGCACATACAGAAAGCATTTGATACCTTACAAGAGGTCAATAAATCAAATGTCGGATGACTGACCTAATGAGACCCTTCAGGGGATGGGAATGGTTCATGGACATGCCTGACCTACGCAGACGTCATGCAAAAGCATAGAAGGCATGAGGAAAAGGTTTAGTGGGGGTGGTGAGACTGTACGTCATGCCAGCATTGCCAGTTAATGGGATTAATTAGTGTGAAACTCTGTTAGCACATTGCACATCACACCCAACATGTTTTAAACAAAGATACTTTCTACAGTGAACTTGATGATTGATTTTTGCAGTAAATAATAACATGACGTCCCATTTCAGACCCTGCAGGATTCCACGATTTCCAAAAAGGATTTTGGGATCAAAATATTGAGATCTTTTCTACTTGTCCTAAGCCCAGTTTTAAAATGTCCAGAAATGTGATGTTTCTGGGTCCTGATTATAGGTGGTAGATTTTCAGCTTTGTAACTATAAACTGTGTTTGCTAACAATGTGTTTTGGAAGTAGTCCTGATCAGAGCCATTCAGCAGTGGTTGTCATTCCTGTCACTTCACTATAAAAACATGTAGTCAAACTGCTAAAAAGTAGTTATCTAATGATCCTGACTGGCACTGTAACACATTGGTATCACATACTACCATTGTCTGTCACCAGATAAGATTAGCCAGTGTGTTAAGGCACTGTATATCAGAAGCAATGGGAGTATCTAACAACCTGGGATGAGAATGCTCTGCTACGTAGCCAAACATTGAGAAGTTAGAACAACTAACATGCTGTTTGAGATATTACTGGGATTGCTAGAGTCATGTGGTTTAATATTTCTGTGTCTAAAACAGACTTGAAAATCCAAAACTCAACAAAACCATGATCCACACATAATAATACCATTTATATGATGACATTTACTCTTTTTTTTTCCCGACTCCAGCTGCTCACTGCAAGTCATGCAATAATCTACATTTCTCTGTGTAGTGAGCTCAGCTCAATTTATGCAAAAAGGAATAGGGAATTGGATTGGTTGTGTGTGAGCTTTTATACACATATGTAAAAGCTGTTATAACTGTTGTACTCATACTCGCACACATATAAAGAGAAAGACGCAAAATGCCATGTAATAGGACTCCTGCTGCGAAGGAGATTGGTCTAGCTCACCTACTCTGCTGCCTCTCGTCCAAACATCCCAAAGGATTTTTCACTTGAAAACACTACGCCACCTGACGTGCCGTGTCGCTCTCACTCCCTCCCTTTTTAAAGATAATGAATGCAACAATCACAAATCAGTTTTATTCAGATTGACATCAAGTCACGGATGAGGATTGCTGATGCTGTCTCTGTGCTGAGGAGCAGAACAGTTTGATGCTGTCAGTGAGCTCGATGTCTGCTGTGGAAATGTTCAGTGTGGAAATGCTTTGTAATTGGTTACAAAGTTGAGAGACAGTCGTAAAGATGCTCTGGGAGGAGAGCAGTTGTTATGGATTTATGTAAAGATATGCAAAGTACCTCTGAATATTCATTCATATGAGTTAATTGATGAAGATTCTGACTGCAGCTGATGTTTGCAAAATAGCGTCTAAGAAATGTTTGAGCTGTGACCATGTCTGCACTGACAGCTCACCTTCCATTTATGTCTGCTGGCACAGAAAACTATGGGGCATAACTGGGAATTTAAAGGTATGTGGAAAAAAATGTGACCTCCTGACTTAAACAGGTTTAACAAAAGTAGGTGCTCATCATGATAAAAACTGAAAAGGAAGCTTGAAAAAACAAACTGCATCTGTGGTTTTCATTGCAATACACTGTAAATCTCTGCTGATATTATCTGATTGAATGTGACAAGAATTAGTCAGGTGTTGAGGCAATTCATGATGGATGACATGGCTGAGCAAATATATAAAATATGTGGTTTCTGAATGTTTTCATTTTAAACCTGCACATGCTTAGACTTGTTTAAAAAATGTGTTATTAATCAAAATCTGAAAATGGTTATTCACAAAACTATATTTAGAACCTGAATTAAATGGTTTATAAAATTCCTGTTGGCAGCAGTTACACAGCAGCCAGTTGTAAAGCCTCTTTAAGCTTTGCAGACCTGGACTTGGGTCGTTTATCCCAGTCTTCATAATGGTACCCTAATAATGATGAGGAGTATCAGTGACCTGCCAACATCAGTTGTCCTGAAGGGATTTTTGATGGGGGTTATGGCTGAGCTTTGGCTTGGTGTCACTCAGTGACAGTCAGAAGCTTATCCTGAAGTCATCCCTCCAAAGTTATGGCTGTATACTTGGGCTGAACTCATTCTTCTTTCATTTCTGACCAGTCTGCAAATCTCCACCACCAAGAAAGAAACTCATTCATCATGCAACCACACTGCTTCACCATAGTAATGACCCACACCTTGTTTCACATCTTGGCTCATGTGATGATGCACATAATTAATAGTAAGTCAACAACCACCTCCTTACTCGCGGCGTCCTTTAAATACTTAACTCAAAGTAGGCTGTCATTGCTTGTTTACTCAAGAGTCTTCTTCTGTCTAGCCTGTAGTCTGTACCAGACTCACCTTGGAGACAATGAAGCAAACCAGATGCAGCTTGATCACAACTTGGAGTCTGACAGCAAAAAGTCTTAATAGTTTTATAAGAGATTTAATTTGTACATTCATAACTTCCAAATATGTGCCACAATGAAAGGGCTGAAATCCAAAGTCTCAGCAGTACAAATTCATACATTTTGGGAAAGCAACTATTTTCTGATGATTTTTCAGTTGTTACAGAAGGGCAGGTCTCAGCCTTGGTGACTGATTTGTTTGTCACTGAATAGAGATTCAGGCATACCAGACAGAGAAAAACATTTTATACAGTTCAACATTTGAATATGAGAATTTATTGTAGACATATTCCATGATGCAAAAGAAAGAGAAAAATATTTCAACCTTATGTTCTTGTTAATACATTTTGTACCTTAAATGTCTTAAACGTATGCTTTTATGTGGAACCAAAGTATAACCTGAAAACTTGATTAAAAATGATTTACATTTATGTTTCAAATTAAAGAGGTCTATGTATACATAACAGGTTGGAGACTGAGACCCGTAAAGACACTGCAGACACACACACACACACTTTCTACTTTCAGCCACTAAAAATGTCATGATTATGAAAATGATTCAGCGCTTGATGATCATTTTACAGACACTGGACGGCATTCATTTGTGGTGAACAAAATATAAAGTGCTAAGTAATTGCATTCATTTCGATCAAAAGAAAATCATCTAAGCCTAATATTATTTTTCTATTCAGTATTTTTTTGTGACTTTGCTTTCATAGATTTATTGTTATACAGGACAGGATGCATTTGGCACTTTCTAGTCTTTAAAGTTTGAACTTTGTATTTTGAGTGGTGATTAAGCTCAATACTGAGGATTTCTGCTGATTAGACACAATGGCTACGGCAAGTGAGGACAAGAGAGAGAAAAAAATCCCCATTTAACAATGCCGTTAAAATACTCATACTCTCATTTCAAGAATAACCTTCACTAGAAATACCCCCCCCCCCCACACACACACACACACACACACTCCTTAACTATTTATTACCTCTTGTAAATAAAAACCTTCTTTTCTTTTGTCTGATCAGAGGTTGCTCCTTGCCTTGAATTATTCAGTTGAGAAAGTCTAAAAGAAGAGAAGAATTGGGAGCAAAAAAGGAGGTGAACTTAAGGGGTAGAGTTAAGGCAGATAGAGGTTAGAAGCAGAAGACATCCAGGGAGACATGACAAGAATGATCTCAGTGTTCACCTCCTCTATCCATTTTTGAAATATTGGAAGAATGCACAACTGTACGATGCACCTGTGCTCTTTCTTTGGGCCTACAGGCCAGTGTATGATGACCATCCTTACTGGAATCTGTGCCGCTCTTGCCTGCTTTGGCTTTTCTTGCAGAAGAAGGTTCATGAAGTGTGATTACATATAACATTGGTAATTTACAGTTTTAACCTTATCCTGCTATTGTGAGTCAGTTTAAATTGCTAATTCAGATGACAAATACTGATGCATACAGACTTACACTAAGGGAAGCCTAAAGCAGATGCAGAATACTTAGAAATGATTGAGACAAAATCACGTGCAGAAAAGGGAAAAATCTAAACTAGCTTCAGTTGCAAGTATGAAAAGTTTTCAGGATTAAGGAATTTGGGTCATTTTTGGATTGTGCTGGCACAGATAAAAGTATCCAGTTTTTAAATGGAAAGGGCTTTTTAGATATACAGGGAAATCTCTTGACCTCATCCCTATTCCCAGAAATGCAAAGAAATACAGTAAATGTGCAGAAGACAAGAATCATTAACATGAATAAATACTGTAGAAAAATGAAGAGATGATGATATTAATCGAACTGATGACAAAACATCATTTTTTGAACCAAACATAATGAGGCCGAGAGCAAGCGAGGAAAAGAAGCATTCGGGATTACTTCAAATGTGTCAAGTCACATGACCACATCTCGCAGTTGTGGTCAAGTGAATTGGAAACATGCAAAAAAAAGTTGTATGTTTGCAGTGGCCCTGCATGCTATGGTAGCTCTGACGTCTGGAGTAGTAAATACAGGCCAACATACAGGTTGAGTGCATCCCTAGTAAAATGCCCCTGCAGTGAAATAGGGGGGGTCCCCCCCCCTATTTCACTGCAGGGCAACCTGCACGTGGTGAATAAAGCCTTGATTGATTGATTGATTGATTGATTGATTGATTGAAATGCTGCCTTATCTACTGTCATTAGTTACTTGGGCAAACATGCATGGCAGAATTTTGCTGCTCAGAAAGTTAAGTCATTTTTATAAAATGCTGTCACATTTATATTTACCTGAAATCACATTTGTCAGCACTAATCCTGGCTGCTCACATGCGGCCACACACGTCCAAGTGATACAATGCCACAAAGTCAAATGCACATTTGCACACAGTTAAGCCTGTGTGTTTTCCCCAGTATTAAATGGGACTTAGTACACAAAATAACGGTGTCCTGGCTTCTTAGACAAGACTAATCCACTTTCATGCCATGACACTCTGACGTGTCAAACCTTGTTCGGCATCCCTGCCTCATTAATGAATAGCAGCATCAATTAATCTCATTAATGATTCATGGAGTCTATATGCAAATTCTTTTCTCTTGTGTCAGAAAATCCTTACAGCCACACTTGACACATTGACAATGTATGTGCTCTTAAGTGCTGCGTTTTATCATGAGCTACAACTGCCTTGTCCCTTCAGTACAAAAGCTCTTCTGTATATACTTGTGTTATGATGTTATGATGTTATACAGCTTGTCATGTGTACATGTCCCAGCATTGTGGTGTGCATTTTATTGGGTCACTTGCGTATTCACTGTTGTACTTAAGATTAAAAAAGAGCAGATGGTTTTTGAGTGTATGGGAATCTTGTGATCTATTCATATCCTCAGTAAGTTCCCAAGAAAAGCTAATAGATGTACTTTGATGATGAGAATATCTCAGTACTCACAAAAGCAGGTTGTCCAACTAAATAAGTGCCCATTAATGAGTACTATACTGTAACACTGGCCAAACTAAAACCACCACTTGAGAGACAAATATATATGCAGTAAACCCACACATTTAGCCTATAAAAGATTATGACATGGCAACGTTAATTAACATATCATGAACTTTTAATAAGATACACTAACATGCTGTCAAGGCCTGCAGTCAATAGCAGCCATGCTAGCAACTTTGTTAGTGCTTTATCCGGTCGTTAAGTGATGACGTGACGAATCCTACTTCCGGGCCTAAAGTAGTCTTTAATAGTAGTCTTCGTTTAATATGGCTTTTGTGTTGTTAACATGTTTAATGTTTTGTATTTTCTTCTATTTAATCTCAAAAAACTCCTAAAACAGTCAGTGATCACTGTTGACCTCCCTCGGCTTTTATTACCGCTAATCATTTATTTAAGATCAGTTTTTAAAACCTTAGGATGTAACTACAGCCCAGCCCATGCAGCAGTATATGAATGACTAACCTCGTATTGTTGATGGATTATCTCAGTTGTTCTCCTGGCTGAAGTTTGGTCCTTTTACAGCATCCTGCCATGCGATTACATTTGTTCCTGAACACCGAGAACACTCACGTTAACTTTTATCGAGTGGAAAAAAGTTAGCTTGTTTATATTATGCTAACCTAGCTGTGCCGCTAGCGTTCATGTAGCACATAATTATATACCAGCTAGCTAAACTTCAGTAAGCCTACAAACGTCACTGCTGTTTAGTTTTCTGTCTTCATTTATGCTGGAAGTGATAGCAGAGCTGTACGTTTTAATTTGTTTCCAAAACCCCGCAGTCAGGACATGCTATATTGTATTTAGATAGAAGCTAGCGAGCTAACTTCCTGCTAACTTCTAACTCCGTTAAATGTCATAAATTCCGTTTTCATGGATGCCTGGATGTTAAACTCAATTGTTACACCTGGTAGAGCAGAACGCTGATCATTTTATTAAAGATGAAAGACTTTAGACAGTTTTTCAACTCTCAGTAATGCCATAGTGATCGTTTGATATATGGACCTGCAGCGGAGTTTAGGCCCAGACACGGCTAGTGACGTCAGACTTAACGACCGGATAATAACATTAAAGCAAAGACCTGATGTTGCTGTAAGTTCTTTTCTTCACTGTTAACTAATTTTCACAGAAGAATGACAATAATTGTAGATAATTGTAGCTTTGAGTTCTGTTTCTCCAGTTGCTTGGTTACTATTTGTGGTGCCAACCTTTTGAACAGAAACCATGCAAATAATTGTAATCACCATGTTGATTGGTTTAACATTCAGTATGCTTACAGGAAGACTAATAATTTGATTAGCACCAGATCTGAACTGAGCAAGTTATCTTTCATGAAGCTGGAAATTAGAGGCAATAAAACCCAAGTAGTCGACTTGGAACACTTGTCACTGTGATGAATTACAGTGTTAAATTTACAATGGCTCAATATTTGAGTGAAATGGATTTGAAGTGCTTCATATATTAATAGCAGCATAGAGCTAGAAAAGGAGCCTGGAGTAAATTCTTTTAAGAAGATTTATCAATGAAATAAACTGGGAAAAACACAATGAAAACCCCTCATTTCACTTCTTTATTTTCTGATTTAAATCAGACTCCTCCGGGCTACTTCCCATCTTTCTGCACACTAACCAGATTATCACACGCATCATGTAAAATTTGGGAAATCAGGTTAGTAAGAACCATGAAACAACTTTTAATCAAACAATTACATAATCTTGTATTACACAGTGATCGCTGGTGTTTAAAGTGTGTACGATATCTAAATATGATACTTATCATAGATAAAAAGAAAGATCAAAAGCATATATAAGTTCAGGAGATCAAACATACACACACACACACACACACACACACATAGGGAATTCATGGAATGCTACATTATTATTATCATTATGATCATCTCAGTCAACTGTCAACTGTTGCATGTCATGTTAGTCTATCATGGGCCATTGGTGATCCTGACTTAAATGAATCAGAAAGCACCACAGTGGAGAGCAATGGAGCAGTTATGATGGCATTGTATTACTTCTACTGCTTGATGGAGTAGCTGTCCGTGGTGCTGAATTAAGGGAAACACAGTTGGCTTCTTCAGCAGCTGTTCTCTGGTAGGTTTGCAAGCAAGTAACACAGAATAAAACCCAAGACTGGAGTATTTAAAGTATAAGCATCTTTTGTGTGTGTGTGTGTGTGTGTGTGTGTGTGTGTGTGTGTGTGTGTGTGTGTGTGTGTTTAAGTCATCTTTGCAATAGTCATTGTCTGCATCATTTTATTGTCCATGCTCTGGCACACCTACAACAAATTTAGAATCACCAGTTAAGCGAAGCCAAGTCTGTTTTTTGGACTGCGGGAAGAAACTGCCCAAAGGAAACTCATGCAAGCATTGAGTGAATATGCATACTCCACACAGAAAGGCCCCAGCCTGCATTTAAACCAAGGATCTTCTTGCTGTCAGGCAACAGTGCTAACCACCGTACCACAGTGCTGATTTTTCCAATCGTAAAACCTATTTTTCAAAGACAACAGAGTTTTAAAACCGGCTTTGTAGGTCACAGTTGTGAAATACATCTGAAAACATAAAAATATAGCATGAAAACAGTAGCAGCAGCAGCTTCAGCAGGCATACCACTCAAAGAGAGATGCACTGGATTTCATCCCTGAGTAGAAGGAAGAGAGGGCTTTTAATTTGCTGAGTAGGATAGAGCAGATGCAGGAGTTTGACCTGGTTAATTAGAGCTGGCACATTCCAGATAGTTATGCAATACAGGATTGACACACTAACTGAGGGGAAGGAATGTAGCAGCCCATGTGCAGTGCAGTAACTGTGGCACATATAAAATTTACATATCAATATTTTTGAATCCACAAGGGCTACTATTTTACAAATTTATGTAGTAGGAGATTTAAAAGGGTACAAACACACACACACATACACATCCATGTATCCAGACATGACACCTTAATCCATACCTCAACCATGTTTGGTTGGCTGGCTCTAAAGTGACACACAAAAAATTTTAATTATCGAATCGTGTAGTACAATGCTGGATGAAGCAAAGAGGAAAAAGTTTGTGGCATTTCTTGTTGCCATTTCCATGCAAATAATAATCTGACACTTGTGCATAAGCCCCACAGTTGTGTAGTTTAATAACCTTCTACACACATCAAGTTCACATCAAGGAACACACACATAGAAACACACTTTGGATTTTCATGATTTACATCTCTGTAACATGATCTGTGTGCTGCCATCACTTGATGCCTCCTGATGATCCCATTGGCTGAGCATGTTTTGCGTCCTGGGGCCCGATCAGTGAACTCCTTTAATGTTCTGCATCTGTGCGACAGGATAAGAGAAGATGCCGCTGGCAAGCACTCTCTTCTGTGTTGGTGATGGGGGTTTGAGCCAGTGATGTGAGCATGTGTGATATGCTTGTGATATAAATGTGTATATCATATGATAATGGGATAAGCTAATCGTATTCAGCTTAGGTAGTGCAGGTATCACTGCATGATATGATAAGGCCGGTGATATACAGTACTTGCATTACATATATATATGTTGTTTTTGATGTGGTTTGTTTCTGCGAGCTGGGTGAAATGTGTTCTCATTCATGAAATGTCATTCCTCTCTGAAGCCACAACACAGATGACACAATAACATGCAAACAGGGATGCCTATGAGGCCCATGAAATTAATATCAGATGTGCCTTTAAATAATTAAAACAATACCAGATAACAACATAACTTATGCATTAAGCGGCATTAAACACGATCAGTTTTGAAGTACCTTCTGGTAAAAATTTCTTGCTCTACACATTTTATTTTGCTGGTGGTTTGTATGTTGCAAATGGATTTTAGTGCAGTAGTGACATGAACACCCCGACTAGTTTGTGTTACTATAAATTTTTTAATTTCACTCGTTATAGTGACCCTTCTTTTGATTTTATTGCCCTTCGCCTGATAGCTAGAGAGCACAATCTCAACATAATACCCAGAGAGGCCCTCGCTGAACATTTGTCCATATAAATAATACAGTATGTCTCCTTTCTGAGCTATGGTACCCAGCGGCATTTAGTTTAGGGATCAGCCCAGTTCATCAATGCAGATGTGGAGATTTAAGAAATATGGGGCTTTTGGCGAAACAAGCAAGGAGCTCTCAGAGGTTATTTCTTTGTGAATATAATGTACCTTATGCTCACTGTTTCTGAATAACACTGTCAAACGAATTTAAGAGCATTCTTCTATCTAGCCCCAACATCAAGGGTACAACCCCTTCCCACATTATTTATGAAGAAAACAGAAAAATAAGGAAAATCAGCTGGTATGCCTCAACTGCTGGGCCTTTGATGGATAAATGGGAGGGCTGCAACAGGAAGGGATTTAGGTGTAAAAATGTCTGCCAAAACAAAGGTTTGTTGTTGACCTTGTAATTACGTGGGAAAAAAATCAAGTAGCAAAAATTATTCCAAAATAAAGTCACCAATAGTCCGAAGCTTCTATTGTTATTTCCTAGATATTTAGAGTTTGCTTAGTTTATCCAGAAACGGAGCATTTTCTAAATCTATCCAGTTTGCTTTGGAGCTTAAACCTTACTCTTTCCTCAAACTCTTTGCTTTGGGTCAGTTTTTCTACACAAAGTCATGGATTTGTTTAGATTCTTGATTTGTTTATAGACATGGTTCTCTAATTACACTTAAATCTGACAACGACAGATTAATTCAGGCTAATTTGGAATTAAGTGTCAGTGCGTTTAGAGCACTTTGTTTTTTATGCAAAACACAGATACATCAGAGGATGTGTGATGGTGTCATAGTGTCAAGGTGAAAACCTCTGAATGTAAACAGTGCATGTGTTTGAATAATTCATGAATCCCTCTGTCTTTGTGCTGTTATTGCACCTGAACATATTCCATTTTTACAATACATCGCAATTCAAATATTGCAGATTTCTGGTATATCATATCTTTATTGTTCTGTGATGTTATTGATACCACTATAAGACATCAGGAAGCAGAAGTATGCAACACACAGTGGATGAATTATATTTGTGACATTTGAAATAATACTGAAGACTAAGCACATAAATCACTGTACACCATCTGGCTTCTGATTTACTGCATTTCTGGCACTAGTATCAGAAATGCATTATGACTTCAGACAGCAGTTAGGAATTTTTACTCTGGGGTAGATGAAAAAATATAAATATATATTTATTGACTGCAAATAAAAATCTTGTTCTGGAGACTTAAATTTAATATTTTGCTACCATCTTTTTCATATACTCTTATAATTCAAATTTGTAAAAGACATGATAAGAATAAATCAGCTGTTCTGAAAAAAATTATGAATACAACCTCAAATGAATACCAATGGTTGACATGTTATATTGTGTCAATGTATGTTTAGTAAAAACTAAACCAAAATGCTGTACTCCTGAGCCAGTTGAGGTGGTTGATGTTGCACGTGGTTAGGATGCCTCACTTTGAGGGTGTACAGGGAATGCCCAACTGTGAGGAGACCCCAGAGTAGAACCAGAACCCACTGGAGATATGTCTGGTTTGGCTTGGGACTGTCTTGACATTCCCTGCGAGAAACTGAAAAGTGTGGCTGGGGAAAAAGATGGATGGGCAGGTCAACCTTGTAGATCAACCTTTTAAAATAAATAAGCAATTAAAGGGCTTTTCAGTCTCTCACATCATTGTGGAGGATTTTACATGCTCTTCTTACAACACTGCTGTATTTCATTGAGTTTTGCAGGAATCAGTTTATGCACAGCTCTCTTAGGGTACCACCACAGCATTTTGGAGTTGTGGTCTGGACTTTGATTGGGCCAAGGCAACACCTTTATCCTTTTCTTTTTCAGCCATTCTGTTTTAGATTTACTGCTGCTGCGCTCTCCAAATACATACCTCCATACATACAAACCATTACATTTGACTCTAGAATACTGTGCTATACAAAGGAGTTCATGGTCAGCTTGCTGCACAGGTGCTGTGAGTGTGAAATAAGCCCAAATCATTACATGTCCACACCTGTGCTTGACAGTTGGTGTGAGGTGTTTATGCTGATATGCTATTCATCTTCTCCACTTTGGACTCTTCCATCCAAAACACTTTGCAATCCAAAACCATTCTGCCATGTTCTTTTTAGAGAGAAGAGCGTTTCTCCTGCCATACCTTTTTTTTTCCCTACTTTTCTTTCATGTATTTTAACAGTTAACATGCTAACTAAGGCCTGTCAGATCAGAGGTTTTGCATTATGAGCATTGCACAGTTTGATCGTGTAATTAACTTGCTATGACATCCACTCCTAGGACCATTAGCACCGTCTTAGCGCCACATGCAGATCTTTCTCACTGCAGTCACAGACTTGAAATTGTTTTGAAATGGTCTTTAAACCTTCCCGGGGCAGCAAAAGTTGCTTCTCTAAGATCCTTGCTGACGTGTTTCCTCCTTTGCATTGTGTCGAGACCAGCTTGGATTTGATTAGCAGCGATTACCCTCTTAAGTTCTATGGAAGCAGTGAGGGCGTAGCACAGTGAATAAAAACAGGGGAATATATGAATGCAGATAAGTATAAACTTTCTTTTTTAGTGGATACTGGAATTACCTCTTTATGAGTGTGTGTGTGTCTGCGCATATGTGTGTGTGTGTGTTGAGAGATGTGACATATTAGAAAAGTAGTACTTTTGCTGAGGTCTTTTACACACACACACGTTCACATACTCATATTCTGAATCCAGAATTTACGTACACAAACACACATTCATGCACAAAGTGAGGGTGGATATGTGGTTACTATGGCAACCATGTGAAGGTTGCTGGGGAGTTTAACAGCACTGTAGAGACAGGCAGAGACAGAGAAAGAAGAAATATGAAAGAGTATGGAGGGGAAAAAAATGCAGTTCCCCCGAGACCTTGTGTTTCTCGACTTGGGTTCCAAACAGCCGCATAGAAACTGAGAAAGCAAAACAACAGACAGTGACAAAGGCACCGATAAATAAATCCAATCTACAGGGCTGATGTGGGAGGGCAAAAAAAAGAATTATAAGGGATGCCATTTATTTCAAGGCCCAATGCTTGATGGTGGAAATTGTTAAAGTGAAATGCCATTATACATTAAATAATAATAATTTTAAAAAAACACCAAGGAGAGGTTAAGTGGCCCAATTACTTTGGGGGTTTACCACTCATGGCCATTTAATATACTATAACCTTCATACATGATTAGTTGGATCCAGTTTAATGAAAGTGTATAGTTTTCCTGCCTTCTGGTGCTGTGCCAGATGCCAGTGGAGGACTGATGTGATTCCAACGAATACCAGACATAAGAAACCTTTGCTGCATTTGCATTCAAAGCAATTTTGGTTCACACTCTTTACCCCACTCTTATTTTTAGGCTTTCAAATATTTGATGTTTTGTCAACACTGCTGGCAACTCAGAGATACTCAGAAGGTATTATTTGTCAGTGGTGCAATTCCACAACACATTATATCAGCGGTAAGATGGGTCTCATTCAGCTCTTGTCACGTCTGAGTCATATTTAGATGCATTAGGTAGCATAAAAGCTTAGAGTTGCTCTTTAACATGCTGGGTGAATATGGTAAATGGCATAATTTAACCCAAATAACTTTGCCTAAGTCTGTTTTCAGTGTCCAGCCAAGTATGTATAGAGACTAAACCAAACCACCAAGTAAAAAAACCTGTGACACCGTCAACCATTTAAACTCACAATGTGAAAGTATGAAAATGATCTGTTCCTGTCCAGTACTGCCACCGGTCACTTGCAGGATGGGGAAGTTAACAGTACTTGTGAAATTCTTTTATTTTTGTTGGTAAGTGGATGACAATTTTCATTGTGCCACATCAACATCATTGTTGCTAGGATCACCTAACAAAGCAACTGTGTTTACATAAAGGAAGCTTAAAATTTTAGATAATAGTGCGCATTACTTTTTGTTGTTGTTGTTTTGAAGTTTCAGCCTATTCATTTGATCCCAGACTAAAATGCATTTTCTAGTAAAACTGAAATTTAAACAAAAAGAGTGATTTTTTTTTTTTTTAAATTGACTGTAGGTAATTCTGTTCTAAATTTGCTAAAATAAATGTTTTGTGATTTTTAAATCACGATCCATCTTTAAAAGTTGCCTTTGCGTAGCTTAACAACTTTTTGTGATTTGTACGTCAGTTCAGAGTTGTCCACTTCAGAAGTGTTTCCAGCGTTGGTCAAAACACCAACAGGCACCATCACACATTAAACATGCAGGTCACTTAGCACTCACAGTGTAACAAGCGAAGGAGCATTCCTGCTGCTTGGCAGTCATGGATTGATGTGTTGTGTTCTTGCCTGTGAGCATGCACTGTGTGTGTGTGTGTGTGTGTGTGTGTGTGTGTGTGTGTGTGTGTGTGTGTGTGTACTTGTTTGTATGGGGACTGTGTAGATGCTGTCACGCCCCATGGCTAGCCTTGCTCTGTCATATCCATGCCAAACCTCCCAGCAGCTGACGGCTCATCCTCTTCGTCCAAATCCCACACAGACACAGACGCACACACACGCACACACACACACACACACACTACACACACACACACACACACGCTCTCTTCCTCTCGGTCTTTGTCATCTTACCCCCAGTACTACCACCACCATCCCTCCTTGATATCTTTGGCTTCCAGTGGCTTGATTCAGTTATATGTGTACATACTGTGTGTGAAACCGTGCGTGCATGTGTAATCATGCATGTGTGGACGCGCATGAGGATGGCAGAGGGCCTAGAGCCCCAGTCTGCCCATTAAGTTGATCAGGGAGTGGGAGCATGGTTATGGGGCTGTAATTTGGGCTCTGAACAGCTCTGATAAAACAGCTTCCTCCCCCAGTCCTTGGATCGTTGTGCTGGACTGGCCACAGTTTCTCTCTCTTCCTCTCATGTCTTTCTCTAACAACTTTCCATATTCATAACCTACACACGGTCACCAGTGTTTTTTTCTTGACCTTGATGCTAAGTGAGATCACTCTTTATGGGAATTATTTGCTCCTCAGTTGTTCAAGCTAATTGTGCAGCTTCCATCTTACTTACTGAGAGATTTGTGTAATCAAGTTGCCACAGAAACTCGCCCACCAAGGACCACCGTGTACTCGGCCACCCTTTGCACTTGCACACTGAATTTACACTTTCAGATCCAAGTCAGCCTGCAGTAGCCTCATTCACTTGGAGGAATAATTATAAAGATGTGTTTGCTCAAGTGTGACTCTTTTATAGGGCGTTTTTATTCCCATTTTTCAGGTCTATGTTGACTACATTCTCTTGATTGTATAGACCTCTACTGGAAAACAGCTCATATATGATGTCAGTAAACATTTTCCTGATAAGTTCATGATCTTGCTCACTAGTGTGTTTATTCTGTACATCACACTTCACATAGTGGTAACCAGAGAAACACAAAGAACGTCAAGCTTTAGCATTGGTTAACCTTGACAATTATGAATGTGCAAAGCATCTCAGTTTTTCTGTCAGGCCCACTTTTCAGGTTCTATCTGGTTTCAAGACATTACGATGGCGATGCCAAATATTCCCAAAGATGGGATTTCACTAACCAATAGTGAGTCTAGTTATCCTTGATGTTATTCTGGTGTTACTGGTAAGAAACTGTCTTGTTGACCTACCTGAGGTTAGGTAGTGGAAATAAAACAAAACATAAATCTAAGTAATTACTCTTCTTTGGTCTCTGCTTTGGTCTACCTTGAGAAAGTATCTAATCCTTTCTATCCTTCACACATTTGATAATCAGCTGTCCTGATCAGCTAGTTAAGCTAACCATGGAATTCTGGGCGGCCAGCATGTTTATCGGAGCTTGAAATTAGGGAAAATAATATTTTTCTGAAGTTTTTCATTAAACATTTATTGGCAGTATAGCAAATACTGATTTGTGGAGATTGAAAAGAATTTCAGTCAAGTAAACATTTTGTTATAGTTTAAGTTCCCATAAGTAGCACAAATACAATATATGACTTTAAAACCTTTGGAAATTTAACACCAAGTCAGAGTTTGGTCTTCATGCGTGACCTTGGAGGATGCATTGTGCGTGTGTTTGTTTGTGTGTGTTCAGTCTGCTGCAGATGAGCCTTGGATAAGATCTGCTCATTTATTATTCAATTAAAGATTGCTGAGGTCATGGCAGATCATTAGCCATGGAGGTTATTTCAGAGAAGGCAGACATAAATAAAACCAGGAGACCGATGGACAAACAGAGCAGGGTAGAGACCCGCGAAAAAAAAGAAGATCAAAAGATCTAAGAAAGCCAGAAAAAGTATTGATTAATTGATTGATTGCTTGTTTCATTATTTTCTCTGGTTTATTTTAAACCACATTTCCTAATTACTAGATTGTGCTCTGGCTAAAATATCTGGATTGGTTCAATTGACGACTTTTCTTTTTTAATTAAACTGAAGACAGCATATATTGGAAATGTGTCATGAGGTCTGCAGTGGAATTTCTAAAGAGATCCTAAAGTGATCTGTGCTCTGTGAAAAATAGGGAAGAGCAGTCTAAAACAAAAATAACCCCAGCTCAGCAGCACTAACAGCTCAAACACATAACGTTCATTGTTGCACCTCCAGCATATAACGCAATTAGGAGAATTTCTTATAGCCTCAGAAACTTTAACAGAGACTATGCTATTGATTTTTGTTTGTTTGTTTGTTTTTGTTTTGGCCCATCAAATGTTGAGTTTGGAGAGAGAGGAACATGGCCTTTGATGTCTCCAGCCTATGGTAGACGTGTCTTTACTGTACGGACAGAAAGGGGTGAGGTCTCACTAGTTTCCATAGTAACACTTATGATATTTTCTATAATAAGCTATAGAAACATATGTCTGTCACTTCTTACAAGCCCATTAGGGAATTTAAACCCTTCAGGCAAGAATAATTGTCCCTCTTGAACTGACAAAAGTAAGTAATAATGATATTTTAGAAAGTACAGTATCTTTTCAATAAAAATGACATAACAGTATATCCTCGAATAGAAGCTAAGGATTTCATTTAATTTGACAGGAGGAATCGGGTTTAGATTTTCTCTTTTTTTCCCCAGTTCTGATATTTTGGTAAGAAGCATCCAATTTTTTGTTGCTTGTTTTGCTGCTGTTTGGAAGTATGTACAAATATTATTTTTAGAATTATATTGCCTTATTTCAAGTATTTATGTAAAAAAAAAAGAAAAGAAGAAGAATTAAGATTAAGCAGAGTGCTGACATTTACATTATTTGATACCCTACTTCTAAGCAGCTCATCAATAGCAGCTCATAACTGCATCATCTTGGTTGGTGTTTAATCACTCTGGTGGTTATAATGAACCCATATGTTCTAATCCTGGTATTAAATGAGGTGATAAAAGTAACCTTTTCCACGAAATGTGTGATGGGACATTCCGGTAAAGAACGTGTGAATAGAAAAAGCTCTGCAACCTAATTACTCCAGAGACGAGAAGGTGCCAGTCTCGTTAAGCAGCAACACATTGAAAGTGAATAATACAGTTTCTGAATCCAAGTCTCCACCGCAGTGAAAGTTGGATCTGTTGTTTTTTGAAACGACTCAAGTCCCATAAAGCTTTTAATTTGCCGATCCACCCCTGTCCAATTTTATGTTTGTACTGTTCATGTGCAGCAACACTTTAAGCTAGACCTACAAAATTATTTAAGTAAGGAGACACAAGACTTTTTGTATAGAAATGACATTTTACCGAGACACACAGACAGATCGGCACGTCTCTGTCAAAGTGGTAACAACAGGTGTTGTGTATCATTTTTTAACAGGAAAATATCCCTTGCTATCCTTAATCAGTGACCCCCTCCTGACTTCTTTGAGGGATTTTTATCCAACGAGCATGCAGCGCTGCTCCATGTCACAATCAAATACACCAAAATGGTAATGCTGAAAACACAGAGCTTTAGTAACTTCACAATGGGTACATCCATCTTTGTATGTTAACTAACTGGCTGACCTCTTGAGAGCAGTTGAACCCTGACCCTTAAACTTGAACAGGGCATTGTTTTGTACTGCTGTGCTGGACTAGTGATGACTTGGTATAGTTTTCAATATCTCAGCTAGAAAATGATTTATACAAGTTGTCTACTAGCTAGCTAGCATACTGAACTCTGAATCTCTGCTCAGCCTCATAAATCCTCTTTGTCGTGGATGCCGGGATGTTTTGCTTGAGAACAGTTTAAATGATTACTTTCTGAGTTAAGTGAGTTTCATTTTTTTTAAACCTGTATGGTACTTCTGTTTACGTTTGCCTTTGGGAACTGAAACAGCATTTGAAGCCAGGATCGGCTAATTATATCAGACTTAAAAGGCACATCGCAACACACTCTGTTTGTGGACTAATGATGTTGCCTGTGTATGAAGGCAGAGTTAACAATATGTAAGTTAAAATAAGAATCTGCAGGCCGTGCAGAAATTAAAAATGAAATAATTTGCTCATGCCATCTGTCATATTTGCTGCTCTTTGCTAGCTGATTTAGGCAGAGGAAAACAATTTGGGATGACATAAATGTGTGTATTAGGATATTGTTTCCAAAGATACCACAGACTTTGGACACTGCCCAGGTGGGAAATTAAAAAGCTGTGTTGGCGGTGGCCTTGATATGTGTTACAGACAGATGAATCAGAAATAGCACCAAGGTTGTGAGCGGAGGAGTTGTGTGTAATTATGTGCCTGTTGAGGTTACAGTCAAGGAAGAAAAAGAGACAGTGCGAGAAGGACGCTGTATTGGAGGGGGGCGGAGGTGTGTTTTGAACGATCGTTGTCTGGCCAACCATCACCACTCTAACCTTCAAGAATGTGACAGATTGGTGTGAAAATTTATAATTATGTTTCTGATTGCAGTCAACATGCCACTTACAACTGCAAAGTCTCTGTAGACTCACTTGAATGCTAATCATCATGTTTGTGTTAGGCATGATAATACTGTGCACATATTCTATGTGTTTGGATCTTGCATGTCAAATAAAAGAGAATTCCCCCACACACAACAACAGATTATCAATCGCTCCCCAAAATTATCTGTCAGCCTTTAACTCTCATTTACTTTACAGTATAAAGCAATCAAACACTCTTGCACAGTCCAAATCATGGTTGTTTCCTTAAATTAAAATTAATGACTGCTGTCATAAACTCCTTTTTTTCTTCCAAACATTTTTAATGACTGTTAGCATCCTGTTGAGCAGGGAAACACCTTAGTATGACACTTGTGTTGATAAGCAGCCCAATTACCGACAGGCTGGGTCAAAAGTTCACTCAGGAATTTAGGAATTTGAAAGAGAAAATCTTCCCCGACTCGGTGCTTGCAGCCATAGAAATAATGACTGCAGTGCTCGTGCCAAAGGGATAATTAAACCTGAAGATTGTGTGAAACCGAAACTAGATCAGTCTCTTATTCTGTTTTCACATGGTATCGAGTCAAATCTGTTACACTGAGGGGTAAGTCGGGCTGGGAATGGGTTATTGACATGGAGTATACAGTGTTAGATTGGGCCTGAGGCCTGGATGATGAGGACCAGTCTATAGGCTTCAACAAGGAATGCCATTTAGTGCCAATTATTTTTAGAAAGCTAGATCGCCGAATATTGTTTTTGTTCAATCTTTTTTATTTGTCTTTCTTCATCCAGCTCGCAAAAATACAGCAATCTGTCTTGTTCACCCTGAAGCTGTACAGCGTGCCTGTTTCGGTGTGTGTTTCATGGCAGCAGGAAATTCTAACACCAGGCCTTTTCAAAGGCAACCTGTCTAACCGTTATGTGACAGAAAAGCCCATTTTCACTGCCAGAATACTTTACCATGCAACTCTGGCACACTTCCACTAACCAGCCTATTATATTAGAATATCTCTCCATGCATGCCACAATAACACATTTACAACCAATGAGTGTGGGGCGTTCTGCCCTAAATTAGCCGTGACTTGCTTTTCAAAGGGTCATAAATAGCTGTGAATGATTCATAAACAGCCCACAGAGGCTGCATAACAAAACAAGAGTACTGTTTAACCGGATATGTTGTCATGACAGCGTGCAGCACTTGGGGAGACGTGAGCAGTCTGAATTATCGAACTCGTGCACGCTCATTGTCATGGTAACTTTGGCAAAGTTACATCTGGGATCGGCTCAACAGATCTTCTAACACATACTGGATAATTTTAGCGTAGGTGCACGCGTGTATATTATTCTACTCCACACATGTGACAGCTTTTCATGTGTGAAGTGGTGTGTATTCACATGTGGGTGAGATATTCAGTGTAATAACAGTTGTCATTTCCCTGCACTTCATACTCTCACTGTTCATCACTGAAATAAGAGGAAATTATATGTCTTTCCAACAGCGAAGCACAGTGTTGCACAGTCTCTCCCCCCATGCAGCTCAGAGAGCATTATCACAAAATACTGAAACTAAAGAGTATTTAGGTGTCCCAGGTGCCAACTCACTGCGCAATACAAGTCAGACACATAGTCTTTAGAGAGAACTGATATGAGACAGAATTTAATATTGTGAGTAGTACCTGAGTTATAAAAACACATTTTTTAGATTATTAAAGGAGACAAAATGAACCTCTTGATATTTCTTGTTAGACTATCTTGTTAAACCATGTGTCTCTAAAAGCATCTCTGTCAAATTAATCATCAACATGTGGAGTTTGCACAAAATCCAGTGTGGCTTTTAATAATTTAGCTAAAGAAGTAGTTTCTTCTCCAGTTTGTGAAGTGATGTTTGAAAAACTTTTGATTCCATCTAATGGATTTTATTAGCTTTGCACAAATAATGCTTTACAACAATGCAAATATCCTGGCTGGGGAAGAAGCACTGAGGTGCTGGTCACAGTTTTCCCTTCTCCTCAGGTTAAGAGCCTTGGTGTCATCTTAGACAGTTCACTTTCCTATAAATCTCACATCAATAATCTCACCCGTTCTCCCTACTTCCATCTACGTAACATTAATAGATTGCTTCCTTCTCTTTCCACCCAGTCTACGTCCATTCTTGTCCACAGTCTTGTTACCTCCCGTATTGACTACTGCAATTCTCTTCTGCATGGTCTCCCCCAAAAATCCCTCCATAAGCTTCAACTGGTTCAGAACTCTGCTGCTCGCATTATCACCAGAACCCCCTCCTACCAGCACATCACCTGTTCTTCAGGAACTTCACTGGCTCCCTATGAAATTCCGGATAATATTCAAACTTCTTCTGCTCACCTTCAAGGCCATTCATAACCTCGCTCCTCCTTACCTTTCTGACCTGTTAACCACTACCAGTTCTGCCCGTTCACTTCGATCTTCTTCTTCTATCCAGCTTGCTGTACCTTCCTTCCGCCTCACCACCATGGGAAGCAGAGCTTTCAGCCGCTCTGCTCCCAGGCTGTGGAGCTCTCTGCCCCCAGAAATAAGAAACATTGGTTCTCTCCCCCAGTTTAAATCCCAACTCAAAACTCATCTGTTCAAATCTGCATATTCACTGTGAATCCACTGTTTGTTAATTTTATCTTGTGCTTTTGTTTTATTGTTCTTATTCTGCCATTGTTTTACTAAGTGTTTTATCCTATTGTAAAGTGTCCTTGGGTGACTTGAAAGGCGCTCATAAATAAAATTTATTATTATCATTATTATTGATCCAAAAGGCAAGCAGACTAGCAAATAACCTCCCAGATTGTCAGCTATAGTAAGAATTCACTTGCTGTTTCATTTGGTCAACATAGGGACCGAAACTATTTGCTTAGGTTCTCGGACAGGATCCTGGTTACAGGCTGATTACATATTTTTACAATGGTTTTAGGTTAAAAGAGTTCATACAACAATGGTTATTAAGAACAGTTTGTACAAATCAGGGTGTTTCCTTGAGGAGAGCAGTCTTTGTGATAGTATTATTGCTTAAATGCTAATCTGTACATAAAAACTACAAATATTCCATATACCTATCTTCTGTAGTTGCCACTCCAGAGCACGTAAAATATTATTTAAAAAATCAAATTCTCCAAGAAAAAAAATATTATACAAGCATAACTTTGATCAAACCTGACGCCCCAAACCAAACTCATATATGTTTGTTTTAGAATGATGACCCTCTGTGGATGTGGTACAAAAAGATTGTTGTTAAAGTAAGGCAGCAATCAAAAGAAAGTAAATTTTAGGGCATGTGACGGGCTGCAGGGGAAATAAAATATTGTGCAATATCACCTGCTACGTTCTGAATAGCATTTGGGCCACTTGATGTCAAGAGTAGGGGAAATTTGTCTACTGGTGCAGATTTGCTCTGGTTTTTATTGGGACAAGAGTCCAAAGTTTGGTCCAGCCCCATTTATGTGATCAGCCCACTCCCATCACTGCCAACACAGATGCAGCCCGTGTAGTCCAGCCCTGTATGTGGACACAGCCAGAGGTGACAATTTGATAAATGTAGGCGACAGGATTTGCCAGGGAAATGTAAAATCTGTCCATTTTTACACCCGTCAACACTTTACTGCAGGAGGTGGGAGTGGTTGTAGAATTTCTCCACTTTTGGAAGTGTGGTTTGCCAGTGTACGCTCTGGATGTGCAGCCGTTTGAAAGGTGGTTTTAACGCACAGCTTTCAAACTTTCAAACCCTCTTGAAAGCAAATATTGGCCTTTCTACATGAACAGACTTCACTGCTGTTGTTTAGATTTCTCCTGGTTGAGGGCTGACACCTCTCTCTTTTTTTCATTTTTTTTTCCTTGCCTGCCTATGTATCTGCCCATCTTTATATCTGTCTTTCCACAGGCGGTGAAATATTTCTATTGAGGAAACTAAAGCTTGAGCTTTAGCAGAAGGTCAGTTGTATTTAGCTTTAGACTTTCCTTATCAGTCTGAGACAAAAGGATGCAGTGAGCAGAGGACACCTCTGGTTATGGATTCCACTCACAGCCAGACACTAGTAGTCCGCTGTGGCAGAGGCTCACATCTGGCAGGTGCTTGTTTATGAGAGCAGTTAACACTGGATCAGGGAGGCTTTATAGCAAAACACATACACACGCAGACAGGCTTGAGCTCAGGCAAACAGCAGACACACACACAGTCACACAAACACCAACACAGCACCAGCAAGTACAATGTAGGGAGTCGTTTGTCCTTTTCCAATTTGTAGACATTTTCTGAAATCATAAGAGTCATAATGACTTGTTACATTTTGTTCTTTTACTCAGCAGTAAAGTAAATGTAAAAACTTTTTATTTCATGTCAAATTTCCCACTACAGAAGAGAAAACTTGTCATTTCATCTACACTTATTTAGCTGGTTTGGTTGTAGTATCACCTGACAATGTAGACTGACATAAACATCCATGCTTATCAGCTAACAAGTGAGGGTACCCTGAGCCTAGGCAGTTTGTTGTACCCTGAGAAAAGTGAGTGTTTTCATGACTGGTAGACATTGGACTTCGTTGTTGGCTCAAAGCTCAAGTTCAAGGTTCAAGGGAATTATGACACAACACACTTGTAAATTTGTGTAAACAGTCTCTCTCTCTCTCTCTCTCATATATATATATATTATATACACATGAGATATTTTTTTTGTTTCTGCGAAAAATTAGATCCACACGTGAGGACAGAACAGTTGCAGTATAATGTCCTCGTAAGTGGATATCAGGCTCATTTACAGCAAAATTTAGTATTTTGGCCTAAACAACCTAAAATGTGATGTCCACATATGTGGATGCCAAGTCTTAGAAGGTTAAAGAACAAGTTTCTTACTAGGTATTTTGTTTCCTTTAACCAGTCAGTTAGTAACATTATTTTAGCAGCAATGGTCTTGCTTGAAAGCATGACTCAGTATCAGTAAGCTGAATATTTGTATGACAGGTCTGGATCATGATGAAGGTCAAGTGAGCACCTTTTTTCAAAGATAAAAGCACTCATCACCTGCAAAGATGACAACAGGTTTACTGGGAAAGCTCAGAAAAACAATCAGACCATAAACAATTTTAGTGTACGTGCACACACACACACACACACACGGTGAAAGAGAGAGAGAGTTACTCATCCTTGACTGTGAAACTGGGTTGATGGGGGGCAGCCTATCTCCTATGGCTCACACCGTGCTGACAGGCTCATTATAGTGGAGTTAGAGTGGAGACCTTGGTGTGACAGAACCAAAGTCACTGCGGCCAACTCCCTCCAGCTTTCTGTCCCACTCACTGTAATGCCTGACCAGCATAGACATCACGGCACAGGCCTGTTCATCCAAACCATGGATCCCCCAAGGAGAAGAGCTTGTTCAGACCCCAGCAACACATTTCTGAGTGACTGAAATGCATCTAAATGCTTGACAAAAAGCTCATTTCGTGTCCAACAGTTTTCCCATAGGAATGCCCACTGCGGTTGGATTTCTACTTTCTTTAAAAGCTTTGACACTGAAAATGGAGTTGAAACAAGAAAGAAAATAAGGAAGGAATAATAACTAATGTGTGTGTGTTTTTTTTTTTTTTTAATTTGATTGGGTTTTCTAGTCACAAAAATTAATAACGCAATGAAAAATCAAATGTGATCTGGAAATTCATCCAAATGTAAATTATTAGCATTGTTTAACATCAACTAACTGTCTGCCATCTATAATTCAGTTTTGAGATCACTTCCCAGAGGCCTTAACTCACATTCTGGGCCATTTCACCTCAGGAAATCACATGATAGGGTGGGGCTAGGTTTCACAATGGGTTCAGAAACCTTGGCTGTTTGTGACCCACACCCGTTTTTACACCTTGGCTCGTGGGATTAGGAAGAGGATCAATAGGGGGTTCATGACCCTTTTGGGGACACTCCCATAGGGCTTAAAATCTGGGATTCTCCACCAATTGCTCTTAGAACTGAAGAAGCTTCTTAGATGAGAGGTGAAACTTCAGAAACGTCCAGATGCTTTTCTTTCCAAGCTCCTTAGACTACGATGACCTGGATGACTGAGAACCTTCACAGACATTAGCATTGTTTAACATGTGATCCCATAGTAGAGCACTTGTTAGCTCAAGAGTCACGCTGGGAGCCCTTTCATTATCCAGGTAAAAGACGGGTGTGCCCTACTTTTGCAGTATTCTTGGTCTCATTACTTCTTATTTTCAGCAATTACCGGGAACTTCTTAGCATCTTGTATATGACTCTTTTACGGAGTGTATTTGTGTGCACACCAGAGGGGAAAATGAATTGCTGTGTATTACAATGGGGTGTTGCATCCAAATGCATCTGTTCATTTCTACAAGAGTTTAAGTCATCCATCACCCAACTGCAAGATGACATCAATGCACCGAAAGGAAAGGCATATCTAGGAAATGTGTCACATCGGCCGCATTGTATTACCATATCACATTGTTCTGTGACTGACTGGTAAGGTGGTGGAGATCATGGAAGCTGACTATCACTGGAGGGATTAGCGATAAATCCTTTTCATGACTTGCAAGCACATAACACCCCCTTCTCCCTTTAAATCTCTCTCCCGGCAGCTTTTCTCAATCTATTCCTTGATACATCACTCTGTCTCCCAACTAGTTCTCCATTTCCACTTCTTTCTTCCTCAGAGCCAGAGGCATGCTAGAAAAATAGACTGCACTCTAATTGCCAATGTAATGATGCAGTCCACTCATCTCACCTGCCTAATTAATACTACAGCTGCCACCCCTGCACTCTTTTTTCTTTCATAGTCTCACAAATGCACACATACTCTTGTGTAATTACAGGAGATGGCATGTTTTTATGAATCCATATCACATATTGTCTGCCTTTATATACTAAGCCTTCTTTTTTTTTAATTTTCTCTCTGACTATTCCTTCTTTTCCACTATAAAACATTGGCCTGTCATTCTGAAATAACACATCAAGATGTACTTTTAGAGCTGTAAAACTACTGCTCGGGTAGCTCCAGTATCCATGGAGAGAATTATTACTCAAACTCTGTAACAAATTACAACCATTAAAAAAAAAAATCACAAGTATAGACCGTAAAATATTAAAGAATTGTGATAAATCTGAAACACAGCCTGGGCAGACAAGTTTTTTTTCTTTTATATTTATAAGTTAAGGGAATGTAAAATGTAGCCCCACTACGACTTGAATGGATTGTCTCATTGTTGTACTTCATTTTTGTTGTGGCAGATTTGTTAGATGCACCACTGAGAATACTTAGAGTAGTTTCAATGGCATGAGTATTATACAGCAACAGCTTTCTCCAATTTACATGTACAACGTTGCTGTACTGAGGTCTGTTTTTGGTGGACGCGTCAGTCAATCAAATCTCATCTGGTCTGTTGTTGTTGTCATTACGCCTCGGAGGTGGTAATTCCAAAAAAAAGTCTAGGATTTAAGAAATGAATGTTCATATAAACCAGTGGTCCCCAAACTTTTTTTGCTAGGCCCCCCTTTGTTTTACAAGAAAAATGTTCATTGCAGTTTATTTCACACCTCAAACATTTAGTAAACAATTGAGAAAATACAAGTAATCTGCAATAAATTACAGGTAGTGATAAAATAAACTACTAACTCTTTTAGGCTACGTCTGCACCTACACGGGTATTTTTGAAAACGCAGCTGTTTCGTCCACGTAAACGGCGTTTCGAATCACCAAAAACTGAGATTTTTTAAAACTCCTTTTTTCCGTTTACGTGTGGACGAGGAATACAGAGTTCGTCACGCAACGTCAAAGGTATGTGCCTTTTTTCACGTCACGCTGTGCGCCACATCATTGTTTACATGAGATGAATTGCAAATAGAGACAAAATACTGTTAATCTGACTATCTTGAGGTTTTACACGCTTACATATACACACGCAGTTACTTTCCCTCCATTTACAAAGGCAGAGGCATCACGGTGTAATTATTTTACTGTAGTTGTTTTTTTCCTGTGTAATAATATTCAACATTGCTGTCAATACATTTTTCAATCCCTCTGCAAAGTGGGTTCAAAAACATAAACAGCTGTGGGATCCTGTTTGTCTGTGATTTGAACTGGGGAACAAATCGTGGCAGGATCAGCCTGATGTTATTTGTAACATCAGGCTGTAACTTTACTGTATAAAGAGCTAACATCTCCAAAATGCCAGGAGTAGTTAGTCATTACAACAAGTGTTTGTCAAGTAAAAATCAAGAATGTAGGATTCTGTTTGTCCGTGATTTAAACAGCCCAACGCTGCTCCCCACGAAGGGAAAACCAATCCTGCAGGGGAGACCTACCTCGGCACTTGTGCAGGTGAAGCCAAAGGGCAGACATGCTTCACCATATTTTCTAGTCTTTGGCTTAGAATGAAGTTGGTTTGGAAACATATTCAGCGATGCTTCATCTCCTGCTTTGCATTTGTGTGGGCGCCCCGTGCTAGCAGTGTCCAAGCGGGGTTTTTTTTCCCTTTTCATACCCCCCCCCCCCGACGCAATGGCTCTGCACCCCCCCACTTTGGGAAGCTCTGATATAAACAATGAATGAGTTATTAATAAAATTAATCAAACCCATGCTGGTTTTGCGATGCCAAATATGGATTACTTACACATAGGTGCTAGACTAGCACACTACTGAAACTCCTTATTTCTATATCGACATTAATATTAATAGGGGGGAAAAAAACACCCACTAATGAAAAAATACTTATTAAAAAACAGCTGGTGTGCAGGTGCTGCATAGTATAAAGATGAAACGTTAGCAAATGTTTCCTGCAGTAACAAAAATCTTTTCGCTTATTACCAAAGATGTGATTTGGCAGATTTTACTCCCTTTTTCAAGGTATTACAGCAAAAACAAAAAACAACATTTAAATCCTAAAACAGATATGGATTTACATGTGTTGAGGGGAAAGAAGTACATTTGTAATTATATATTTGCAGTTAATACTTTACCTGGTGGCTCGAGTTTCTGAAATAATAATGTGAGACTCTCTGCTAACTCTTTATTCAGCTCAGTTCATTCAGTTTTATTTATATAGCACCAAATCACATAGCAGTACTGAGGTGTTTTACAATATAAAACACTTTGAAGGTAAACAGCCTGCAATATTAGATAGTGCTGACTCATAGGGGGCCAGACAGTCCATTATGTTCAAGTACTTGGTGACAGTGGAAAAGAAAACACTCCTTTTTAACAGGCTGAAACTTCCAACAGAAGTGGGCTCAGGGAGGGGCAGCCATCTGCTGTGATGAGCTGTGGATGAGGGGAAAGACGGCAGAGAGAGACAGGGCAAAAACTACGGAAGAGAAAACTAGATGTTAATTACTAATGCTGGTTTGAACCTCTAAATGAAATAGTGGTGAAAATAGTTGAGTGAAGAAGAAAGTCCCAGGCATCACGGATAGGCCTGCATCAGCCTAGGCCTACTGCATCATAACAATGTGATGGCTCAGGGTCACCTGATCCAGCCCCACCTATAGGTTTGACCAACAAGAAAACTTTTCAGCCTAATCTTAAAAGTAGTGAGAGTGTTTGTCTCGCCGGTTCCATAGGAGAGGGGCCTGATCACCGAAGGCTTTGCCTCTCATTCTACTTTCCAATACATTAGGAACCACAAGTAAGACCTTGCATGTGAGGAGAAGGATTTCAAATTTAATTCTGGATTTAACTGGGAGCAAATGAAGATAAGCAAATATAGGAGAAAAGTGTCTCTTTCTAGTCCCTGTCAGTGCTCTCACTGTGCCACTCTGAAGGCTTTTCAACCTGATGAAAATGAGTTTTAATAAAATATCTAAATTAGTTTTTCAGCATCACTCTGAGATAGAGGATATTTTTAATTGTAGCAATGCTGCACAAAGTATCTTTACAGTGGCTTGCAAAAGTATTCGGCCCCCTTGAACTTTCCCACATTCTGTCACATTACAGCCACAAACATGAATCAATTTGATTGGAAGTCCACGTGAAAGACCAACACAAAGTGGTGCACACATGAGAAGTGGAATGAAAATCATACATGATTCCAAACATTTTTTACAAATAAATAACTGCAAAGTGTAAAATCCCTGTAGTAAAACATTGTGTTGATTGGTGTTGAATGCTTGCACTTATTTCTAGCAGGACAACGATTGGGCAGCACTTATAACCCCCTTTAATGGAAGCAGTAGTGCATTTTTCATTTCCTTTTTTCTTTGATGAAACTTTAGGCAGCATATTTTTCAGAGGCCTTTTTTGGGTCACAAAAAGCGCTACAAGTTGCCAGTCCTGCGGCACAGCGGAAGTCTTGTGTAAACGGCTGCTCCTGGAGTCTAGTAATTATTTCCTTTTGCCTTTTTCTTGTCCTCGTTACATTAAAGAATGCTGTTGACAACACATTTTCACGAGGTTTACTTTTGCTTTTGTTGTTGCAGCTGTTTTCTTTTACTTGCTCTTCTCATTATTGGCTACAGTCTTTTTGTAAAATATAATGCATAGCTGTTCAGAATTAAAAACAATGAGGATAAAAAGACTTGTTCAAATTATACAAAATGTCTTCTTTTATTCTAGAGAGTCCCCTTTCATTCATTATGAGAGTGGCTGATACATGCTTCACATAAAAGAGGATCCGAGCTCATTCAATTCAAAAACTGACCTCGTGTTTCTGTCTTGTGTTTATCTGTTCTGTTCTTATCATTTTCTTAGTCTTTTTCCAATTAGACAAAGTAACCCTTGTTATGGTATTAACATAATTGGAAATCCATCTGTACAGATACAGTCTGAAGGGCAGAGTTAGTTCAAAGCACTGTAATGCCAGTTCTCATGTTCCCCTCCAGAGCCTCACTATCAACTTGACGTGAGAGCTTTTGTATAAAATATGGATTTTGTTTAATTTTCTCCTCAGGATACCTGGTAAAGAATGGCTGTGATATGCCCTTAAACAACTTTGTCCAAAATAATGTTGTTAACATTCAATGTCTAATAGAAATTTACTAGTAATATTTAAAAAAAACTGACATGCACATTTCAAAATAATAAATAAATGCTGAAATGTGTCCCTTAGAAACCCACAGTCGACTGCGAATGTTGCATAGACCAGTTCTTAGAAGATGATGATGAGGATACTATATCTGTATACCAGATACAGCAAGCCTCCACTTCAGCTCACCAGTGATAAAGGAGCATATGAGCTATATTCTTTAAATACACAGGAGCTTTTTTTCTCATCTAGCAACCATTTCAGTATATGAGGTCAAAGACCAGGTCATGCATTGAACTTTGGGGGCTAGGCCTCTAAAATATTTAATTTTCCAATCCACATCCCATATTTGTCTATAGCACAATTGTGTCATCAGGATTCATTCTAGACAGCACAACAAAGCTGAACTGAGCCTTTTTTCATACCTTTGATTCTCTTCTTCCTGTTGAAGATGTACTCAACAATTCATGTCTGTGTCCATGAAAGCAATCCTGCCTTTGTTTGAGAGTTCATACAGAGGGTAACACAAGAGAACAGCAATGGTCATCACTTTAGGTTTGAATGAATGCAAATCACATTCCACTCTTTTCTGCTGTGAATACCAAGTTTCCTTGTGTGATCATGTATTATCTGATATCACAACTGGCAGAATAGGCATCTTTTTTCTTCATATTACCCTAATCTATCTTTGAGCTGGTACATTTGCTTTGTATCAGTCCTTATCAACTTTCGCTTAATGCCGATTTACATTTAATTTGTATTTTGTTTGGTTAGAGAAATTTTAGTCCTCAGAGATGCATATTTTTGTATATTTTCACAAACAGCAGAACCAAAGCAATCAGTTGAAAATAATCACCTGTCAAGTATGACACTGGCTAAGGATTGGATTGCTCTCTCTGGGAGAGCTGCTGCCCCGTGTGAAGGACTCCGAGTATCTGCGGATCTTGTTCACCAGTGATGGGAAGGTGGAGCGTGAGATTGGCAGGAAGATTGTTGCTGCACTGGTAGTGATGTGAAGGCAAAGCTTTCGATTTACAAGACCGCCTACAGTCCAAGTAGGCTTTGTTTGTTTTTCTATCATTTTTGAAGATAACTTGAATATTTAAAAAAAATTGCACGTACCAGTAAAGTCATGGCTGGAGATGCGCTTTTCAGTTTAGTGCGGCTCTCTTCCCTTTCAGACTGTACTGCAGCCTCAGTTTATGTGCAGATGTATGGCTGAAAGTAACTATCCCTAATAGTGTACTTTTCTGTTGCTGAAGCTACATCTCTAACCAGTAGAAGTGCATATCCCAGTCACTCACACAGATGCAATGAGGCTGGTGTTATGTTGCTGAGGTAAGCACTGGTTGAAGTGTTGAGAACTTTATTATTCATCAGTTATCATTATTTGTCTACTCTTGTTGGTAACATGATGTTAGCTGCTCCCCTGCTGTGTGCATGTGGGGTTTGTTCATACAAATTTACCAACTCTCTACCATTTATCCACAAATAATACCGCATTCTTGCTATTTAAAAAAAATCTATGGATATACATTATTATCATTTAATATTTTGCCCTGAAAATGTCATGTTGTGACAGAAAGATTAATTTCATGGATGTCAGAGGTTGAAATAAGCCATCCCGGTTGGGTGTTTGGGCTCAGCCTCAAAGACGAGGCAAGGAACTCCAAGAATTGGTCCTCCCTCACATCAAAGAAGCCAGCTGATATTGTTGGCCGTCAATATGCCTGCTGGGCTCCTCCTCTTGGAGGACATGCCCAGTTGGGAGGACACCATGGGGTAGACCCAGAACTCACTAGAGAGATTAGAAATTTCATCAGGCCTGCTAGTGTGCCAGGGTTCTCCAGGAGGAGCTGGAATATCGTGTTGTGTAAAAGGACATCTGGTATACCCTGCTTAGTATGGCGGCACTGCAACCCGACTTTGATTAAGTGGAAGAAAATGGATGGAAGGAAGCGAGGCAGTTCAGGAAACAGATGGACTTTTGATAGGATTTGAACATTTTTCTTTTAGCTAAATGTTTACTTCAAAGTCCTTCATCATCAGTAGGGGGGAAATAATCCTCTAAAAATTGGTAATGCCCTGTAATATAATCCCTTTCTGCCGTAGGGTGTGTTTTGATTAAACTCAAATTCGCTCATAGAACTTGGGGGTATCTGGGCTTTATGTGGACTCTTCATAGCTATAAAATATGAAAACATTTCAGATTTTATGACTAATCATTTGCAACAATCTCTGTGGTGCTTTCTAAGGCTGGGTTACATAATACTGAAAATGGAGGCCCAAGTTAGAGAACAGAAATTCATCAGAAGACAAATTTGAATTCCATTTCAGAGAGTTTTTTTTCCCACAAATCGAGTTTTACAGCATTTAAGAACATTCAGGGAAAGGTTTGAATTAAGGACTGTTTCCTAAATGCACACCTTTCCCTGACAGGAACCCCTGTTTGCTAGGTGAAACATTACAGCATCTGTTTTGTCTTGGCAGCATTTGTTTTGCCATTTCCCGTGTTTCACACAGACTACTTCTCTCTAAAAATAATTGGTTTGCAGGCTCTGTGATGCTGCTTTCAAGTGCACCATGTAACCAGCTTTTCCTGTAGCCAGCTTTTTCCTTCGTTTGAATTCAGCTGGTCTTGCACTCGAGTGAGTTGGGTCACAAATAATGACAAAATGAATCACAGAGCTTGTTTTTGCTTTCGGTGGCTTTTCACAAATTATTTGAAAACCGAAGCAAAGACAACTACAAAAGGATATTGGAAGTAATGATATCACATCAAGTACAGCCGAAACAGATGCCGTTGTGCAAACCAAATGTAGTCAGTAATCATAAATAAGAAATTACATTTAAAATTTTCATCAGTTGGTGGTTCACAACAGTTAAAGTATAAATATTTTACTTTGAATCTCACATGGTAGTTCAGAGAGTTTGGATTCAGTGTCTTTTTACTTTGCTGTGAAAGTTGCAACAAAACTTTAACATAAAAACTACAAAGCGATTATGCTTTATCTATACACCGAAAAACAACATCTTCATACACATTTTTTTTCACTTCAGTTATTTCTAATCTATTTTCAGCCGCCTTCAAAGATGTTTGCAGTAGCACTGTTGATGTTTCTAATCATCCTTTGAACCCGTTTTGTGTGTTCCAATAAGGAATGGCGCATTGTTCAAGCAGTGAAATTACATTTTACATGCACAAGAATTTTAAATCCCACCATCAACATTTGGGAGATGAAGTGGCTGCCAGTTTCCAGAAGGTTATAATTTGAAATTCCTTTGTGTAGTATTATCCTTGGCAAACGCCTTCTTAAACATGCCCTCTAGCAGGATCAGCACAAGGGAGTGACTCTTAAGTGAGAAAACATTTCTAAAGGGACAATCATCGAAAACAGAAGGGAAAAGGGGTACGTTTAATTATATGATTACCCTGACGGACTTTTGTGCTGCTTAATTTTGTCCAAAGGTCAAAGCTTTCACGAGACCGTTGTTCTTCAACACAAACTGCACGCTCTCTTGCATAAATCCTCCTCTGGCATTTGGATGTTTTGCTAATTTTTCTGAAATTGGGATGTGATAAAACTGTCACCCATGTGGTACATTATTAGCTAAGTCCATTGTTTCCCTTGTGTTAATTTTCCAAAGGGCACTCCAGAATCTCAGGCAAAAAATAAAGAACACTCAAGATGGAAAATGATTGTCTAGAATAAAGATGATATGCCAAGAAGAAAAATCATTGTAAATAAATATCGTTCTGGTATATATATATATATATATATATATATATAAAAAAGATGCATATCAATAATTGTTTTGTTTTTTTCATGTTTTACCAAAACAGGAGAACATTTTTTTAAAATTCCCATTAGACTTTTTTTCTCCATCACATCATTCCATTTAAAATCCTCTGCAAGGCAGCTTCACCATGAACACATGAAAGAAGCTAGTTCAACAACTTTAGTGAGCCAAGTAGCTGCCTAGCAACCAGCTATTGGCTAGCTCCTTGCTGATTTCATTGTTCATCCCCAGAGGTTGGTGCTGAGGTAAAGGCCTAAAAAGGTCAGGTCCGGTCAGAGCTTCTAGGGCATGGTGCATTTGAGTGTTGTCTGATTGAAGTCTTTTGATTTCCATTTATAGGTACAGCTGGTTGCCAATAGTGTAGGGCATACTTGGTTCCCTCATAATTGGATGACCATACTGTTTGTAACATTTCTCTTGTCCTTGGTATAACCTAAATAACAGCTTGTAATCAGCATTTTATTTCATCCACAAGATGCTTATGGTCATGATGAAACTGTGTGCAGACCCAAGTACTTCCAGATCACACTTTTGAAAAAAAAAAAGGAAAACTATAGCATACATAAACTTCCTTACCTATTCAATTTAACGATATCTGTGCATAGAGTACAGGTTGCTAGAGGTAAAAACTTGTTGCCTGTCAAAGTCGGTGATAGCCCTTGTTTAATCCAAGTACCTTGATACCCCATTGGCATCAAGATAAGTAAAAGCGATATCCCCTAAATATTATTCTTGACTGTATGAAAAAACATCTAACATCTAATCAATGTGACTAAGAGGGAATCATTATGCACAGAGATAAGTGGTCTAAGTGATAAAGTTTTAATATTTAAAAAGGGAGAAATTCAAAGAGAGAGTGTGTAAAACAGAGAGGGGGGCAAAATGAGAAAAAGATAAGGGTTGGATTCGAGCCTTATCTCACTGTTAATGGTATTTCCAGAAGAGCTGAAGTGAACAGGGAAGACTTCACCAACCTGAGATGTTCCTCCTATTATTTGGGGAAATCTATGCATTATCTCTCTGTTTATGGTCTTTTCTCTTCACTCGTTCCCTCCTGATCGTGTCTGGTTAGTGAAAGATCATTGTTATGATGACAAAAATACCTCAGAAATTGTCTCCTGAGTATAAAAAGGTTAGTTTTCTGTGAATCAATTTTCGTTTTCTTTTTTTCCATCATGGAGTATGACACCTGCTGTCAGTTTAGAATCACAGTGGCTTCAGCTGACATGTTTACTTGTTTCAATTATTTGTAACAGCCAGTTCAGAAAAACATAGCAATAGGCAATAAAAAAAATCTGCCTGTCCTAGTTACAAATGTGACTTATATATTTCGTATTCTAGTCAACATATAAGCTTTTGAACAACATAGAAGTAATTAATATACTTTTAATTAACTTAATTCTTTGACAATGGCTTCATGGCTTCTGTGTTTGACAGTAGGAATGTTTGACATAAAGATTTCATTAAATTCGTCAGAGTGCTTTTATTAGAGAATACGGTACGTAAAGGCAGATAGAGGAGGACCAAGGTGAGAGAAATGAAAGAAATTGGCTTTCTTTGTTTTTTTTAATTTGAGGGCCAGTGATCAGTAAGAGCTTTGCATTATTAAGTAAACTCTTGTCTCTCGTGAATGAGTCGGGATGTAAGTGAGGTTTCAGAGGAGTGATGGTGAGACGGAAGCAAGGGTTTGCAGCATGGCCTGTATGTAACTTTCAGTGTGATACATGTCAGAGAAGCTCGGCAACTGGAAGCACTGAACAGCTAGAAGCTGCAAACTTACATATACGTGACATATGCATAAAGAAAAGAAAATGCAATGATTGATTTTCTCACTGAAATGAGCTGCTATCAGAAGTCATCCAGTTGAACTGGCTTTTGAAATGCTTGCAAAAGGAACATGCTCCTCTTCACCTTAGAAATTTGAGGCCTGCTCCAAAAGCTCATTTAGTAATTATATTTCTGTAAAGGCAATTTTCAGAAATTAAACTGGAATTGCATCAGACCACAATTACACAATCACAGAGGAGACACAGGAGTATCTTGAGCAGTAAATGGACTATGTGCCTCCTGTTTATTAGACAGCACAGGCAATTTAATTTTGGGTTAATGGTGACCAAATAATTGGCCTGTTGTCACAGTCCTTGTTTACATATATTTAATAATCATTAGTATGTACTAAGTGGAGGCCTTAGTGGAGCTCAATCTGATCTCTAAACAATTTCTTCCTTCCAAAATGCCTTCATATACTTTGAAATACAAGATATTTGTGTGTCCCTCATCAGCCACAACAGTTGATTTGGATGCTGTCTCATTAGTTGGCTGATACTAATTGTAATCAGTCGCATAGATATGACCAGTAGGTGCACTC
This sequence comes from Simochromis diagramma, assembly GCF_900408965.1. Classification (NCBI taxonomy): domain Eukaryota; kingdom Metazoa; phylum Chordata; class Actinopteri; order Cichliformes; family Cichlidae; genus Simochromis; species Simochromis diagramma. Next base: position 5,532,280 of record NW_024386892.1, on the reverse strand, counting down.
TTATGTACTAGCAGACTCAGTAGGCAGTTGTCATCTATTCTAAGCATTGTTAAACACAAAGCAACCAAGAATATGTAGGAGTCGTGCAACTGCAGTACAATGGAAAAACCTAGTCGCCCACCCTTATCCTTCTCTACATGTTACCTCCTTTTTTGTCATTTTTTTCTTTTTTTCTGTTCTTTATTTTGCGTTTTTGGACATTAACCAAAAGCTTTTTTTTTTTTCATATTCTGCAGCAATATTGTCTGAAATAGACAAAATGGTAAAATCCGCAGGACGATCTTGAATATAATCCAACTTGCCTTTGACTAAGACTAAATGTCAAAAAGCCAAACTATGTAGACCAAGTCAAACAGATGTGAAAGAGTTTAAATATTTAAGTCTTTTTTACCAGCTGGACGTTGTAGGGCTGTCCTGGTTGACACGCCTCTACAATGTTGCGTGGAGTCCAGGGGCAGTACCCCTGGACTGGCAGACCGGGGTGGTGGTCCCCATCTTTAAGAAGGGGGACCGGAGGGTGTGTTCTAACTACAGGGGGATCACACTCCTCAGCCTCCCTGGGAAAGTCTATGCCAGGGTGATGTAAAGGAGAGTTCGTCCACTAGTCGAACCTCGGATACAGGAGGAACAATGCGGTTTTCGTCCTGGTCGCGGACCACACTGGACCAGCTCTTTATCCTCTCAAGGATACTTGAGGGTGCATGGGAGTTTGCCCAACCAGTCTACATGTGTTTTGTGGACTTGGAGAAGGCATTCGACCGTGTCCCTTGGGGTGTCCTGTGGGAGGTGCTGCGGGAGTATGGGGTGTCTGGCCCATTGCTATGGGCCATTCGATCCCTATACAACCGTTGCAAGAGCTTGGTTTGCATTGCCTTTCACTTCGGTGGCTTCAGAGTCTCATCTCTGCTTTTCGCGGATGATGTGATTCTGTTGGCTTCATCGGGTGAGGGCCTCCAGCTCGCACTGGAACGGTTCGCAGCCGAGTGTGAAGCAGCGGGAATGAGGATTAGCACCTCCAAATCTGAGGCCATGGTTCTCAGCCGGAAAAGGGTGGAGTGCCCTTTCCGGGTCAGGGATGAATTCCTGCCCCAAGTGGAGGAGTTCAAGTATCTCCGGGTCTTGTTTGCGAGTGATGGGAGAAGGGAGCCGGAGATCGACAGACGGATTGGTGCGGCGGCTGCAGTGATGCGGACGCTGCACCGGTCCGTCGTGGTGAAGAGGGAGCTGAGTGTAAAAGCGAATGGCCACGAGCTGTGGGTAGTGACGGAAAGAATGAGATCGTGGATACAAGCGGCGGAAATGAGCTTGCTCTGAAGGGTGGCTGGCCTCAGCTGAGGTGGTTCGGGCATCTGACAAGGATGCCTCCTAGGTGCCTCCTGGGGTTGGTGTTCCGGGCATGTCCCACTGGGAGGAGGCCCCGGGGCAGACCCAGGACACGCTGGAGAGATTATATCTCTCGGCTGGCCTGGGAACGCCTTGGTGTTCCCCCGGATAAGCTGGAGGAGGTGGCTGGGGAGAGGAAGGTCTGGGCTTCTCTGCTTAGGCTGCTGCCCCCGCGACCCGGCCCAGGATAAAGCGGATGAAGATGGATGGATGGATGGATGGATGTTCCAAAGAGACATTACAAGGGAGTTATCAAAAATGCCTGTTACTCTACATTTAAAGGAGCCAACTCAGATAGCATGGCTATCCAACCAGGATACCATTGAGGCACCTTGACAGGAAGGTATTCAAAGCAACGAAGAACAGGAGACCTCAGAGTAGTCTCCTGTTTTTCACTGAATGGATATCTTCTGGGATTCAAATGCTTGACTAAGGATTGACTAAGGATCAGGACACTGTGCTTACATCACTGCCTCTGTGACCCAGTTCCATAAGTAGTGGTGAATAGTAGGATTATATGGAGATAATAATGGGTATAGATGTTCTCAAAAGAACATTTGTCATGCTAGAGTTCCTATGCCACTGTCCTCCATATACCTAATACATACAAAAAAAAACTGTATGGATAGGTATGCTGGCAAAAACTTCCAAGACAGCCTTTGGTAGAACATGTCCATAGATACACATACACATACACAACAAGAAATATAATACACACAGTTTCACACTCTGCCTGCTTGAGACACACTGCCCTAGATGCATTTCAAACAACTAGTCTGGAAAAATGAGAGAAGAGACTTCCCTTCATACCAAACAAAGCCAGATTTTCTGTCCCATCAAGCAAGAGAGGAATGAATAGCAACGCATACAACGAGTGATATGTAATGTCATTAGAGTAGAAAAGTAATAATCTCAGGCCCACTTTAAAGTGAAGACTGCGATTTGTATTTGGTTACCCGATTAAACAAGCTGAGAGTTGCTATTAACCCTTTAAAGCCGGTCGGAAGTGACGTCATTTTTGCGGAAATGTAGTTTTTTACCATCAGGGCCTCATGAGCCTATACTGGTGTTTTTAAAAGTTATGTTTGACTTTATGACTTTCTGTATCGTTCCTGGGATGCTTAGAACTCAAATTGCACTGCTGGAAATAGTTTATTTTGATGTACATGCTGCTTTTTTGCAAATTTGCACTGTAATATTTATTTTCGTTTTTCCTGCAGTATATAAAAATTGGTGTATTTCAAAAATAAAACTATGAAGACACTCAAAATAAATTCCCTGTGGTGGGAAACTATTTTGTGCAACTTTTTTGTATTTACAGTTTTGAGGGATAAGCCTCTTAAATTTCTCTAACTAGAAATATATGTTAAAAAAAACAAAACGATTTTCCATTTTTTTGTAGTTTATTGCACTTTTTTGCAATTTATGTAATTACTATGCACTTAATGCATATATATTATTAAAATTGGGGCTATAATGGTTGTATTGATGTATAGCAACTTGAAATGCTCCCAAAAATGGCACTACAGCATGTAAAAATATAATATAAGCTCTGGCGGACTTGGCTCTATGGTAGGTCTTAAAGGGTTAAAGCCCAGCAGACACATTGGAATTGATTTAGGATTTGATTAATCAAATTTTGTACCTTCTTTGATTTCCACAGTAACAATTCCTAAAGTTAATTATTCAAACTAATCCTAATTTAGACTAAATGGTCTAAATGACTTGCCAAGGAAAGTTAGACATTTGTTTGGATCATTTGTCTTTTAAAAATAAAGTCATGGTGCATCTTTGGTATCTAAATACAATAGAAGAGGGTTTTTCATGCATTTCTTTTAGTCACTGTGGACTGGATCATGCCAAAAGAGTTCTTGGACATGATCATTGACAAGCTCAGCTGCTTGCCCCTAATTCCTTTCCTTTCAATCAGTATTATAGGGTCAGACTAAAGCCATGCTGAAACACAACCCTACCTGTGATTTCTGGTGCACACCACTAAAGTGTTATGACAGTATCATGCATGGTTACTTTGTTATAGCACTGACAAAATATTTCCACAGACATCCAGACAGTCAAACATAATACCTGCCAAAGTACTCACAGCTTCCTGGTAGTTTCTGGTGTTCTCATCAGGACCATCACACCCAGAGAAAATAATACCAGGTATGCTGTAATAACACTTCTATTCTTCTGTTAAAGTTTTCCACAAATACTTAACTTCTAAACTGCTTTTCTCACACTGGATCCATGCATATGTATGTGTGTCTTTAGTCACCAGTTCATGTGTTTTCACACTTCCCTTTACAGAAATTCATCATCCTCTGGGCGGCATATTTATATTTATCCCAGGCTTTGTGTTGCTTTGTACACTTCAGAGAGAAACACATGTGCTTACACACATGCATGCATGTACTTGCTTCCTGTTTTCTTTTAATTAATGACTGTGGTGTTAATTAGAAGGCATGGAACTCTTCAATACCCTCCCACAGTCTCTCATCCATTCTCATATTCACTCCTCTGAGCTTCATAAGGCAACACTTTGAAGTGTTTTGATCTCAGCAGCAAACGGCATAGGCAAACAAAAAGCAGAGTTTGAGGGATACAAGAACTTCATAAAATGCACAGTCCTAAACATGATACAGAAGGATATTGCAGCTGTTTATGGTGCTCCTGGCCATTTAACCGGGATGCTTTGTCTGTTCAACTGTGCATAATTGTGCGTATTGTCTTCCCTCTTGCCTTTTTAAGTATGTTTTAACAGTGGCTAGCATTCACTCTTGCTTCCCCTGTTCCACCTGATGAGCATGAAACACGGGCACTGTCACCATGTTAAGCCTCCTTTCTTTTAATTATCTTTCTTCACATCAGTTGGGTTGACAAAGGTTGCCTCTCGTCGAAGTTTAGTCGGCTTAGCACCATGGAGGGATGTTTGGTAAAGAGAAAATGTCCATCTGTGGTGTAAGTGACCTGTTGACATGATATACTTTTACTGAAATGTTTGATTTGAGTTAGGCTTCGTCTAGCAGGAGTTTCATATGCTAACTTGGTTTTCTCCTTGGGCATCAAATAACGGCATTTTGTTGCAAGTTGCTGTTTCACAGTTAATAAGCTGTTGGCTGTATGTTGAGCTTTAGGCACCAGACTACTTGATTAGGTTTAGGAAAAGGTCATGTCTTTAACTATTTGACACTTAACCAGTGACACATGTGTGCTTAAAGCGGTCCTGAATAATCATCCATATGTGACAATTTGTGAATGAGACCCTTCTTACCATTGCCATTACCCAGTGCATCAGGGATTTGCCAAGGAACACCTTGGCATATCTGCCAGCCACTTTGACAAAGCAGTAGTATAAAGAACAGTCAGTGAAATCACGCTCACCTACATCTGCCCCGGCAACGTTATATAAAGTTGTGGAAACGTTTATCATTTAAAATGAATTTCGTCAAACTTTTGAAGCCTGATTTAGATCTCATCTTTAAAACAAAGCAACTGCATTTGTTTGTGTTTGTTTTGTTCTCCCGCTCCCACACAGAACATATTTGGCATCACACACTGAGATGCTAAAAGCCGAGAACAACAAACTTGGAGGAGAGGTGGCAAAACTGTTGCCTTGACAAACAATGGGATCTTTGAGGCCTCGTGATGTCTCCTTATGTGATACAAGACTTAACCAGTTACCAACAGGTTATATTCATGTATAAAAGAGAAGTTGCCAAGCACCTGTATGTCATTTTGGAGATAAATCACTGTCCTGCAACAGGTGCATGGATGAATTTTTGTTTCAAACCTATGAGGTTTTGGTTAGACTCTGAATGTATGAATGAGAGTTTCCATGTATATATACAGCAACTCACAGCCCCGGGTTTGCAATTTCTGCTGATTTATCACAAACAGATCCAACTGCAGACAGACTGACTGTCTCATTGCGGTTTCATTGCTTTCTTGATGCATCAAAGTTGCTTTGAAGATAGCAACAGAGTGCGTGTGCTTGCAGACCTGGTCCCTGTGTTGGAATCAGCCATTTTGGAGGCAATGAAATTCCAATTAAATTGCACTTGATTGCAGTCATTTTGATCATACCATGGTCTCCAGCCAGCGTTTTCCTTAGACTTGACTGTAGCATTACAACATTCCTATATTGATTTCATGTAAATTTTGCTCAGCTCAGTTCCTCATAACATAGTCACGATATGCTGAACTGGTTTAAACTAACTGTATTTGTGAAAATGCACAAAAGAGTTTCACGTATTGGTGAGGGCTATTCAGCATACACAGCAGCACTAAAAGCGAGACAGGAACAGCACTGCTGCCACCGTGCTAACAGTGACAGCAATGGCAAGCACAGTTATGTGGAGATTTCTCACACTGGCTCCCTCCCCCAAGCCTTCCAACCCCCCTGCTGGACTAGATGGCAGTTGAGCATCTGTTACTAGACCACACCACTTACTTTGGCATATTTTGCATTACTTTGAGCAATTCGTATAAAAAAAAAAAGTGTCGATCCATTATAGAGTATATAAGCATGCCATGTTTGTCTTCACAGAATTCTATCATTTTTTTAATCCATGGTTGAATAAAATCACTCGGATTGTTAGGACCTGCCCATAATCATCACATGCCGGTCCACATTCCCCTCGCGGCAGTACCAGTAGTTCTGATAAAGCTGCTGAATGTTTATAAGTATAGACTTCACACAGTGTCTGCTGTGAAGCCTGCAGTGTGCTTAGAAACTTCACATTACACCTGTGCTTTTTCCGACTGTGAACCTGAAAAAGGCAGATTGACAGTATGTCAAGTGATTGATAAAAAGTGTCAGGATCTCACCACCACCAATTTCTTCTAATGCCTTACAGCTGTGAGAAGCTCCTCCAAAAATCAAGCATTTTTTTAGTTTTCAGAGTGTCACTTGACAATACACTCGAAACCTGCATGAGCGAGCTGTGTATCAGTGAGTCACAGCTCCACCCAAAGTACTTTAACTCCATTTTCAAACGAGTTCAAGATTTAAGCATTTTTTTTGTATATACATACGCGTTTCATTCAAAGTTTGCATTCATTGCCACAAAACTGCTATGTCTTTACTTATTTCCAAAAGTAAAGACATATGTACCAGCAGCATGCGCAGGCGAATCACCCCACTCTAATTGATTAAAGAACTGAAAATCACAAAACAGGCTTGCTATCGTCATTCTGCACCAAGCAAAAATCTTTAATATGCCACATTCCAGTTCTTGTAAGCTTGATGTCTATGCAGAGCTCCAGTGTTTTGTCTGGTTGGACAAAGATTTTCTCTCGGATTTCACTTGCAGGCATCAGTATTTTTGCTCTGCTGTCAGCTTGTCAGACCGGATGCAGATTGATTCTGTGAAACAAAGCTGCAAGGGTAATCTGGTGAGACATAGGGATACAGGTGGAGTAGAGATGAAAATTAAGGCATAATGAAACAGAATTATTAGAAAATGTATCAATTTTTAAGTAATAGTGTGGTCAAATTTAAAGCAGCATCACTATGTCTGTTTCTTAGTTAATGTTTTGCATGGATGAGATGTGTATTTTCTGCAAGAAGGAAGCAGAGTACATTTGGCCAGAGGCAAAATTGATATTCCAGCCAAGTGCGACACCCAGTTAGGCCTCACGCCCTCATTGAAGTCTCTGTGCTTTCTATCTGTTCTGTAAGACAACGCTACACTTCCATGTGTTGATAAGGAGATGGTTATTGAGCTAAAATTAATTAAAAATACATCCTGTCTTTTCTTGGGATACTTTCTGAAGGGCAGCCCAAGCACATTTCAGAATTCATTAGCTGCTTAATGATCATTGCCAGACTGGTACTCTCACTAATGTGCCAATCATATTCAACAGTTTAAATTTCTTTAAAAGTCTGAGGGCTATCCAGAAACCATGGAATGTGTCTTCAGTTAATTTAGCACACGCAAGGAGAAAAATATCACAGCAGATTCAATGTCATTGGAAAGTTCATATGCATTTCAACAATGCTCTTGCACTTTGCCTTTGTAGGACAAATTCTGCATTTTATTCATTGCATGGTGCATCTAATGATGTTCCTCTGACCAAACAAGGAAACTGAAACTCATTAGCTGTGAGAAAGGTCAATGCACGCTGGTTCCACCTTTTCTTCTGCAGCACCCATTGTGATTTTGCCTAGGACACATTTTTGCTAGTAGAGAGTTCTGCCCCTAAAGATCACCCCACCAATAATTTCTTCTTGTCAGTTTGCTTCCTTTGATGAGGAGGCTGTACTCTCTCTGTAGCTCTTATGTTTACATCATTTTAAGTAAGAAGAGAACTGTAGAAAAGATCCAAAAAACAAAAATGAGCATGCAGAATTATTTTTGGTCCCAGATGAAGGAACATAGTAGATACTTCTGTTCATCTGGATGCAGCGTTTTCAGTTGGAGAAATGTTTCATCATCGTCCAAGTGGCTTCTTTAGTCTCAGCTGACTGCAGGTTTCCCCAACCTTTTAAACAGTACCTTTGCACAATGACTGAAACTAGCACCACTGACTAACAATGAGCTATGAGGTCAGTTTCTTGATTATATTGATCTTGATATGCTAATTGTCATGACCATTGGTCAACAACCACCAATCAAAGACCATGAGTACCATTCACAGAGAGTTGGGGAATGGCTGCAGTCACAGATTGTATGATGGTTACCCTTAGGCCCCTCCTCGATTCAGAGATGGTATTTCCCTTTTCACGTAAATGGCCTCCTTGACTCCGTGCTCAAACCAGCGTTCCTCCCTGTCCAGGATGTGTACATCCTTATCATTGAAAGAGTGTCCACTGGCCTGTAGGTGTGAATAGACTGCAGAGTCCTGGCCTGATGAGTTAGCTCCTCTGTGTTGTGCCAACCACTTACCCAGAGGTTGTTTGGTTTCCCATCTTGAATGAGATGACTTGCACAATGTGGCTGATGAAGAAACTAGAGCAACAAGAAAAGCTCACATCACCAAGAAAAATAGTGACCGAACCTGCGACATGAGGGGAGAACTTATGTTCATTTCTAACTCTTTTGTTTTGTGACTCAGTGAGAGTAACTATCCATGATTCACGGTTTAAAATCAGTCTTTATTGTGTGTGAGTGTGTGAGTGTGTGTGTTATACTGAACAGTGGTGTTTCCACTGTGTTCTTGTATGTCTGAAACGAACCATTTCAGGTCCTTTCCACCAAACTTTAAAGACAACTCTCTCCTCTTATAGGTTGTCACTATGCTTCTGTGCTTACAGAGCTAAATTAACCATATCAGTGATATCTACAGGAAAAGCTACTGGGATTACTTTTACATGTGTCGACTATATATAAAAATAAGCAAAAGCATAATAGGCCCTCTTAAATTAATTGAATGTATAAAGGTCATTTGCGTAGTTTCCCAGCTAAAGTTTTGATTACTTGACTAATAATTATGTTCCTGTTTCCATCAGGTGTCGAGAAGGATACCAAGGAATCCGCTGTGACCAGTTTCTGCCCAAGACTGACTCCATCCTGTCGGACCCAAGTAAGACACACTTTGTTTTTCTTTTCTTTTTTTTAACCTCCAGTGGATACAGTGTGTCTAGATCTATGATACAATAAGTCCATAAACTCAAATGTATAATAAAGAAGTGAACACGAGAGAAAGAAAGCTCATTCTGAAAGGGTCTGGGTCCATGAGATCTATTTTTCAGACTATTGATCTACATCAATAACCCAAAAGGAAAAATGAAATATTCACTAGCATATATTGAGAGTTACTGAGCATGTCCTTACTGTCGCTCCTTGGTCTGCTATGCAAACCAGACATACAGTGTCAGTATGGTTCATACAGAGTAAAAATAGGAATCATTTCAGTGTGTTTGACAGTTTACATTTAAAACTTGTCATACAAGCATATATCATATTCCTTCAGAGGTGTTATTAATCATGGCAGCAGCAAAGCAATCATGGAAGGGCTTTTCCCCTTGAGCGAAAATACATCTGGATATTACATTTAGTTTCTACCCTGAAATGCACATGCATTGTATAAAGTAGATTTCTTTTAATCTTAGCAGCTATTATTCTACTTGCACTGATTACTTTGTTTCCAGGTGAGTTTGACCTCCTGCTTTGAATTCCAGCAGGGCTGTGGGCTTAGAAATATGATACAATATGATTCCTCATCAGATTCAGCCAATGTTTTCTAATTTTTTGATTTTAGACAGGTGCAGACGCTGAGAAAGATAGATGAAAGCCAGATATCAACATATTCCACATTCTTGACAACAATCACCAGTAGTTCAACAGTGTTCCTTCTTTTTATGTTTAGGTAGCAATAATTTATAGAATATTTAGCATTCCAGCCTTGGCTGTCCTTCCTTCTAATGTTCGCTGCACTTTCTTTACACAAACTCATAATCTGTCCTCCTATTACCTTTTCATTTTCTCCTCTCTTCAGTGCCTTCTCAAATATCCTCTCTGACTCAGACTAATGTCACTTCTCTCATTTCTTTATCTCCCAAACACACGGTGCTCTCAATGTCACACAGTTGAGGGAAGAACACAAATTGCCCTAACTTATGTCCTTACTCCTCACTATCTATTCCATATTAATTTCCCAGGTCTCCTCAGCTCATTCCAAAAAATATGCAACCTTGTCACGCGGGCACTAACGTTGTGGCAGTACAATAGCTTATCTGTGACTTTTTTACTAACAAGCACCATGCTGTAATAGCACTATTTACCATAAATGGACAGAGATACGCCTTGGAATTTTTACCCCATAGACATCCAATGACCCAATGTCCAACAAAGGAGACTCACTGCAGTGTTATTAAAATCTAAATTCCCTGTTAGGAATATGAAGTGTTATACTTGATTGCAAAGGAGAATGAGACATGTTGATTAGATGTGGCAAATGCAGCATTATTGCTCGCTATTTGTTAATATCCTTTACTTTCCAGATCATTAATTAAGTCTCTGTAATGAGGTTTTTAATTCCAAATGAGTATTAGGGTAATTGTCCTTGTTAGAACAACAGCAGTGTTCACTGAAGTGACACCCATCGCTTTGTTTGTACACCAACCTACTGACCTGAATGTATTGGTAGCTAAGAAATGTTACCACCCCCATCACTTAGCTAAGCAATTTGTCAAATGTCAGAGAAAAACAGCTCCTGATTGTCATTCTGCTTTGTTGATCCAACTGAAGGAACATTAGACATGATGTTCGTAGCACCATTGTTCTCTGAAACAAAGAGGGGAGGGTACTGCAGCAGGTACTTGTACTAAGAGAACAAACTTATTTGATGGTATTTTGATAATTACCCCTTTGATCTGTACACTACCTGTAAATTTAATAAAAGCTTCCAGAAAAGTCTCGGAGAATTTGGTACACATTTAAAATTAATATTATTTACAATATTCATATTACTTTTTAGCATGCACTATTAGTATTATTAATAGTGCATGCTAAAAGGTCTATTAACTACACAATGGGAGACGAATATACAAAAAATACTTGTAATTTATCTGCATATAATAGATGGGAGCTAACAAGTGCTCTGAAACTCACCAGAAGTTTTGCTAGAAATAATATTACTAAGCTGTGAAATGAATTCAGTCAGTTAATTAATTGGGGATTGGATGTTCAGGTTTATTTCTGGGTTTTTTTTTTCTCTCTCTCTTGCCAGTGACATGCATGTTCAAGCAGGTTGAGGTCAGATGTCAGACCTGCACCTGTCCATGAGTAAAACTGTGCATAAGAGTGATTCGTGAATCTTTTTTGTACTTTCAGAGAAAAAACTGCATGCCCTTTTTGTTCTTTAGAAAAAATACTTGTAGGACATAATGTCCTCCAGGGCTGAAGGAATTAGCATTTAGGTGAGAAAAACCAAACTTTTACCTAACAAAGAACCACACGGTAACCATAGCTTCAAATTGGTTTTCTTATCTCACCTACTATTTCTCTCTGTGATAATAGCCAGGATTCTTCGAGGTGAATTTCCATGCAAATTGTCTAAGCATTACCAAGCCATTATTGTGCATTGAGAGACCTCAAATTAAATTAATCCAGCACTATGAAAAAGGAAAACAGGGTCCTTTTAAAAAAAAAAAAGTTTTTAAATTATTCTGGCAAAGACAAACACACACAAAAAATAAATAAATAAATAAAAAAAACCTCCCACCTCCCCCACACCTTTCTGTTTGCTTTAACCTGCACTACTCCATCATTCACTTCTGATCTTTTTCATCTATTTTTGCTACTTTCTCCAATTCTGTGCCTGTCCTCAATTCCTTTTCTAAAGGAGAAAAAAAAGATTGTCCTGCTTTCAGGTCATTCTCAACGGTTTCTATTTCTTTTTCAGCCAGCGGACCCATTTTTGACACATCTCTGTTTTCTGTTCTCTACAATGTTGTCTAGACAATGGATTTCTTTTTTCAGTAACACCATCTTTTTTTCTTTCTTTTCCCTGTTTTATTCAACTACGTTCTCCTCGAAAAGTTGGTAAGTGCAAAGTTGGAAAAGAAGAGTGGCAGATTGTGGCCTTTCTTCTTTCCTCAACCCTTAGATAATCTTGTCACAGCATCACTCTCCTTGACTCCTTTGCTTGTAGTTAATCAAATCCTAATTTCTCAGGTTACCTCTGTGTCTCGTGCTCGAGCTTGCCTCAGTGTTGACATCCCTGTTCCCTCTTCCAAATTTCCCTCCAGACAGCCCTCTCGCCCCCATCTGTCTCTTGCTAACCTCCTCCGTGCCATCTTTTGCTCACCACGCATCTTGTCCAAGCATCAGACCTTATCCCTTCTCCCCTGCCTACAGTTTTCTGTCCAACTCATCTCCTAACACTAAGTGGCAGGGCCTCAGATGGACTGAGGTTTGAATTGCGCCAGCTAAAAAGGTTCACCAGCAGGGCAGACAAACGCTGCCAAGGACCTCTGGCAAGCTGGGGTCTCGGTGGAAAGGAAGGACGGGCACGAACGAGGAGGAGAGAGGCCGGATGAAAGTGCACGTCTTGTGAGGAGGGCTATCGCACTGTCTCAGGGTCTCCGAGGATGAAAGGAGTGCCGTGACTCCAGTGACTATACAAGCAAAATCACAAGGCAGCCAATGAGGAAGAAATTTTGTCTTTTGAAGGAAACGGGCACAATCATAAGTTGTATTATAAAGTATTGAATAATGGATGCGTAATCAAATGGAATATAAGAAATGGCATCAGCCAGGGTTACATTTAATAGATAACCTGTAGAGGAAGGAGGTAAAAGATCATGTACAACATCTTTATTAATATGTCGATATGATTAAGTTAATTATTATTATAATTTAAGCGACGATACATCAAAACACTGGGGAAGCTTTGAGGGTAAGAGCTGCCAGATTGATTTATTTTGCTCAGTAGTCAAAAGTAGAAATATTACTTTTGCTGTTAGATAAAACGTAGAAATGCAGCACATTCTCATTTCTTCCAAGCTAAATTTTTATATAACAGCTTCAAGCTAAACTATTTAAAACTGTGGGTAACGCAGCTCAAAATGCAAACACAGAGAATTATATTGTAAACTCTTTTCAAATTATCAAAAGACGCAAAATATGCTGGAAAAATATTTTATTCCTTGGAATTTCATTGTTTCAGTCTAGAGATGGGCAAACAGGAAACAATTATCTAGAATATTGTCTGTAAGTCAGTGGGAATGGGGAGTGGGCTGACAGAGAATTTTGCTCGTTTGGCTCTGTCCTGGTGTAAAAATACTACAAGCTGAAAAAAGTCAGCCTTTCAGTGTCGTATGAAATAAATGGCAACGGTATAACCATTTCAAAATAAGGAATGTGGATGTTGTGCACACCCATTCCCAGGTGGGTACAGGACAAGGTCACAAAGGGATGTGAGATGCTTTAATATTTTCTCTGGCAGAGAAATGATAGCACCTGGCAGTCACGATTTCTTAAAATATGTGGGAGAACTTGGAAAATACAGGGTTTAAAAAAATACGCGGTGTAATGAGGAGCCCAACTTAGCCAAGTCTAAAAGAATAAAGGCAAAACTTCCAAACTATACGGAGGCTGAGCACAGCTTATACGTGACTCACTGATGCACATTTAGTTCTCTAAATGCTGGCAAGACTTAACACTGTGCTTGTCACCCAACTTGTTTGACAGGATGTCTTTGAGATCAGAGATTTATTTAGGTTTCTCCCAAATCTGTCAAAGAGCAACAAAGGCTTTTTGTTGCCATCCTTACATGCAGTATGTCAAATCTTTTCATTGCTCAAGAAATTGAGTTCAAACTCTCTTCATTGTCAACAAAGCTTTTGTTGTTCAAACTGGAAGGTTGCAGTTTGGCACTACGTATCCTGAAGAACTTTTACAGTATTCAGGAACAACCACAGATGAGACCCGGACCATATTTTCTTTAAATAGTTTTTATCTCTTCTTGCTTCCTTACATTAATCTCCTTCTTTACTGCTTCCATGATCTACATGGCCTTTCAATCATTGTTCTGGCCACACTGAAAAACATATTGAAAGCTTCTGAACTGAAGGCCCGGGAGCCAAGACGCTGTAGTTTTACAGCGTTGTAAGGGAGACTCAGAATCAGCATATTTTCATCTATAGCACATGCATCATATCACACCCCACAGACGCAGCGAGAAAGATTTACTGAGTTAAACCAGAGAACAAATTTACTTCACACTATCTTTATGAGATCTGATTTCATGCTTTGCAGGTTTGTGCGCGCTACAGACAATAACAGTGCAGTAATCATGCAAGTCCAATTTCCAAAAGAATACAACCCTGTATTTCACATCATACTGCATGTTTCAATCCGTAAGATATAAAGGAAGCATAAAACGTGTGATTTCTTTAAGCTTCCAGCTTTTATCACTGACCAACTGTTGAGGCAACAAAAATATGAGTCACCTTGTATAATTGTGGCTACAATAACGATCTGCTGAGCTTGTGATGAACGGTGTTTGTTCACCGCCGTGGAAATATCTGCGAACAAAAAGAGACCACAAACTGAAAATCGCTCATCAAATGTACATATGCAGCATTTTATAAAAGAACTACGCATGAATGGCATTTCAATCTAAGGCTCCATAGCCCCCAGTGAATGTTTCAGAAGCAATGGTCATTTGGTTTTCCTAGAAGTTAGACACGAAAACACCAACTTCTGTGTTCAGTTAAAATAAGACCAGACACATATTTATATACAGGCAATCGCAAAGTAATTTGTCATCTTCTGCTCCCACTGGGATTCAGGAAGAAGGCTTCTTTTCTAATATGGGTCTTCTCAGATCAATAGCATTAAAAGAAACTAAAAATGCTAGCTCTGAAAGGAAAGCAATGTGTGTTTCCACTGGGCTGAAATCAGTCCTGAATGATCTGTCACCTGTAGCTTATTTTTGTAGGTGATTTTAATATTGCCTGTTCGGATATGGTCATTGCAATAAGATGCAATGTTGCTCCAGCTCTAGATGATTAAAGTCGTTCTTTGTAGGCGTTACATTATAGAACAGGCAGTATAGATGACTAGCTCGACAAACATAGAGCATTAAATGTGTAAGAAAGCTGAACAGCGCATACAACGCTTCTACCACATCCTTGGTTTACTCTTCTCAAGTGAAGCTGGCCTATTTCTTTAAGTGAAGGTTTGTGTTTTTAAAGGGTGAACTGTGCCTTACATTTTTGCATTCATGTTTCTGCATGCTTGAGTCCCCTTCCTGGCATTGTCACACAGTTTCGGAAAGTGCAAAGTGGAGTCTCACGAGGCACCCTGTTGAATTTACACCATATGAAAGACAAGGAGGAAACGAGTACTGATACCAGCAATAGCTCTGGTATCAGCCCTCCTTCTTACACTGACTCATTGTGGGAAGGCAAATCCATATCCTACCACAATATGGACAAAGAAATGTCAAGTCTGTATGACTGACAGCTTCACAATACCAAAGTCTGAGGGGGTCTGATCGAGTCTAGCGCTTAAGATGAGAAAGTTAGGAAAGTTGTATAGAGCAGCAGATTAAAAGCCTTTGAATCTTGGCTCAAGGATGTGATATATTTTACCTGAAAATATTTTTTAAAAAGATATCGCTTGCTTTGTATGGATCTCTACTTCTGAGGCACAGACTACTTTTAATTGGCATTTGTCTGGAGTGAAGAAAATGGCCACATTCACATCTAGACTACCCATTAAAGACAACAAAAGAATCCTCTTTTTGACAGCAGGTGTCTTTGAAACCAGATGAAAAGAATCCATCTTGCACATTTGTAATTTTCAGCATCTCCCCCTCTCACTGTGTGTTTGTTTGTGCATACATGCAAGAAGCTGCATGGGATTACAAATAGCGCAATAATCTATGAGCTTCTGTTGTTATACTTCAATAATCAGGCAGCAATTACACTCAAATTAAAAAAAAGAAGGTCCACTTCCATGGATCCAAACCAGCACCAGAGTAAATATAAAGCTGAGCTACGTTTGTTGGTTACTAATGTAAGTGTCATTTTATGTAGTAAATGTTATAACATGTTAACTGACAAATGCTGTACGTCTCCTGCAGCTATAGAAAGTGAAATATTCTTCATATGTAAAAAGTGGCTTTGCTGACTGCGGCCCACAGTTCCACACACGGTGTTGGCTCTCTGGAATAGCTTGCTGTCACACCGACATGTTGTCATTATTATAATTAGTTCCACCTGCGTTTTTCCTGATTAAATGAGTCACCAGTCTGCAGGAGTTCACCATATCATGACTCAAACATAAAGAGGGAACAGGCGGCAGTGGTGTTGCTCCTCAGCAGGGCTCCACAGCTTCACCCTCGCTCTCATCAGAGACCTAGGCCCTGCTGGAAGCAGCACAACAGATGCGAATTTACTGTGCACTGCACAGAAAAAGGAGATCGTAAGAACAGAGAAAAAAAGTGAACAACAGAATATAGCAAATAATGTTTATCGTTTAAGGAAAGACGCACTGGAATCTGAAATAGCTTATTGTAGAAGCTGAGGTGTCCTTGTGGGATTTTGAGCACATCCAAAATGAACTGTGCCTCACCTAAAAAGCAGATGAAAGCAGGTGGCAGCAGCACGAGTCTGAAGCATGCAGTCTAGTGAGACTCGCACGTCATAGCGTCATGTCATCAGAGTCTGTACTCTGTGTTCAAAAGTTGCAATTATGACAGACTATCATATAATCACATTACACTTTAGCATCAATCCGACAGTTTTTCTTCTGGTCTCAGAATACTTCTTAAAGAAAAGTGTCTGGACTTCTTTAAGTTGCTTGAAGACGTTTCACCTCTCATCCGGGAAGCTTCTTCAGTTCTAAGGTCAAATGGCGTAGAGTCCCAGATTTAAACCCAGTGGGAGTTTCCACCCAAAGAGGGACAAAAGGACCCCCTGATGATCCTCTAATCACCTGAGCCAAGGTGTGAAAATGGGTGTGGGTCCCAATCAGCCAGGGTTTCGGGTGAGCTCATTATGAAACCTGGCCCCACCTTATCATGCGATTTCCTGAGGTCAGATGGCCCAGGATGTGAGTGGGCGTTAAGGCCTGGTAAATGGCCTGTATTTGTATAGTGCTTTACTAGTGCCTAAGGACCCCAAAGTGCTTTACACAACCAGTCATCCACACACACATTCACACACTGGTGATGGCAAGCTACATAGCCACAGCCACCCTGGGGCGCACTGACAGGCTGCCGGACACTGGCGCCACCGGGCCCTCTGACCACCAGTAGACAACGGGTGAAGTGTCTTGCCCAAGGACACAATGACCGGGCTCGAACTGGCAACCTTCCGATTACAAGGCAAACTCCCAACTCTGGGTTTAAATCTGGGACTCGCCGCCATTTGACCTTAGAACTGAAGAAGCTTCTCGGATGAGAGGTGAAACTTCTTCAAGCAACTTAAAGAAGTCCAGATGCTTTTCTTTGCAAGCTCCTTTGACTACAATGACCTGGATGACTGAGAACCTTCACAGACAATACTTCTGAAAGCACAGAATCCAAATTTCTTCATTTTGCCAAATTAAAAGGTTTCTATTAAATAGTAATATGGCTGAACTGGTACCTAACTCCAGCATTTAGACCAGGTGAGAGTCGGGCATCGCCATGCTTTGAGGGTGGCAATGCTTTGATCTCATTTTGTCTTTTATCTCGATGTCTGTCTATTCACATGGCACCAGAGTAAGATAGCATTCAGTCAAACAGAATGAGTCTGTGTAGCTCCAGCACATGCCTGTGATCAGCTATGAAGTATGGACCTTGGCAATTTTCTACCTTCTTTTTTTTTTTTTTTTTTCCAGAATAGGTCAGGCATGAATCCAGTGATCCTCTAGGTGGTCTTTTCTTTGAAAAGGTTCAACGGGAATTCTACAAAGTTATGACTTGCCGTACAATGCCTCAGTGCCTGAGGAATGATAATTGGTGGGTTTAGGCATGAGGAGGAAATCTGAGGCTCAGTAGGAGCAGAGCCTTTTTTTTCTTTTTAGGGTCACAAGGGGGCTGGAGCCCAGCTGTTATGGGGAAGAGAGAGGGTAGCCCCTGGACAGATTGCCAATCTGTTGCAGGGCTAACATGGAGACAAACTATTCATGCTTTCATTCACACCTACAGCCAATTAAAAATCACCAATTAACCTAACCATATGCATGTCTTTGGACTGTGGGAGGAAGCACAGACACAGAGCGACCACACAGAACGGCCCCTCACAGGACTAACCAAGACACTATCACACTGCCCCAGAGGGAAGGGGGGGAAACCGTGAAATAAAAGCCTTGTGCAGTTTTTGAACTTAAGTCAGAAAAATAAAAAAATTAAAAGGTGACACATCAAGATGAAAATTCTGGACCTCATTAATTTCTATACTCTGGTTCCAGCACTGAAGGCTTGGTTTGTTCTTTTAGCTGCAAGGGCACAAGCAACTTTGCCAAGCACTGCAGCAACCAAAGGCTGGTCGTACATGGTAGAAAATCGTGGTCCTTAATCACAGAAATTATGCAACATTTGTGAGTTATCTTACAAATGATCCTTTACTCATCAAAGATTGCATTCCTCATGATTCGACTGCACTATCCAAGTTGCACTTCTCTGCCACTGAGCACTTGGAAAAATGAGAAGACAGTATGGGTAAAATATATTTAGATGGTGGCTGTAAATTCTCAGCAGAGCTCTGTCCTCTACACGAGCTTGCCAAGTTTTGCAAACTGTCTGACGGTGTTGCTTGCTGCATGACAAAATAACCTCCTTGCAGGGAGACAAGGTGATGCAGGACATAGCCGAAATGTGTTTATCCATTTCACTTTCTCATTGAAAATATCCAGCAGATTATTTCGAGGCAGGTAGATTCAGTGCTGATATTTTGTGGAGGAGTTCACCTGCACACACGTGAAGTTTCTTTTTTCAGAGCCCAAAGTGGGAGTGTCATTTATAGCATGGCTGCTTGGGTCCAGGTCCTCAGCAGGGCGTTGGCAGTTCGCTGCTAATAGCCTTCGCCTGTCAGCTCCTAATGAAACACAGGAATATAGACAGGGGTTAATTAGCTGCAGGTGTGCCTCATTGACCACTCGGGCCAATCCTGGCTCACTTGAATCTCATCCATTTCTCAGTCTCCACCTGGTTCACCACAAAGCACAGCACATTAGAACACACCGCCTGTTAAACTGCTTTCAAGAACCACAGAAATGTCACAGAACAGGATTAACATGGCTGCTGTTCCTGTGGGCTGCGGCTGGTGAAGGTAATGAATGAATAATATAGTAGAACTCACATTACTGGGCCATATCATTAGACACAATTAACGGGGAATTAATTTAGAAGAGAGGTAAAGTCTGAAAGTATCGATTTGCACATGAGTGATGGCCTGATCAGTTAATCGCATGCGTTACGCTCGGTATCTAACATTAGAATCAACAGTAATCGCTGAATCTCTCCTTTTATTTCCCCTCTGCTTACAATGACGAAAGCATTCTGCATTCATCTCCTTTTAAATGGACAGAAAACACATGAAGCTTTATTGTCCTCTAACTTTATATTCCTCCCTTTGTGGGTGAACTCTGTGGCAAATGCAAAATCGACTACTGCAGTGAAGCTTAATGGATACTGATTGCTGAGCCCAATTTACCTTCCGCCAGTCTATTGCCATGGACAGGGATGGCAAGCAGTAAAAAAAGTGGAGGGACATTCTGTAGTCGACACATATCACAACATATTTACACATTTAATAAGCCACTCGTAGAAAAGCAGATTTTCTGCACTCAGTGAGTCTGCTGTCATCACTAAGGAACACGACGGTAATAAAAACTAGAGAAACTCTATGTGATGGTTTCTTGGTTTATACCTTTGGTATCCTGTGGCAGCACACGGGTAATGTCTGATGTCTGTTTGACAACGATTCAGATCTCTGCCTCAGATGAAATAATTTATTTGGAGAACCAAATTCATGACGTGATCCATTCTTAATGAATTTGAAAACAGTTCTTCCTGATGAAAACTGGCAAATAAGACTAGAAAAGCATTCTGTAAATGCAAATCCATTATACTGCAAAATTTAATCCAAAGACTATCCATCAACCCTCTGCAATTTTCTCTTTTTCTCTTTTTGCAAAGCAATCCAGTGGTGTGGACTGGATGCTTTGGCAGGCCATATCTCGCCTACAGGCTATATTTCTGGCTCCTCTGCTATAGAAACTAGAAGATATGAGACTCCAAAAATATCATTAATAACCAGCTATGTTTATGCCAGCGAGTCTTCTATCCTAATAACCAAAAAGGTAATACTACGTTCTCAACGATACCGCCAAAAGGACTAATGCAACTTTCAAAAATCATTGCTCAAAAATATGCAAGACATTCAGGATGTGACAGTGCTGCAGTAAAGGTTCGATTAGTTTTAAGAAGGTGATCGAGTTCATTGTTTTGGTAAAATTAAGTACTCTAAGTAAATTAGAGGGTGCGCTTTGTCATAGTTTGCTATAATTACTAGAGCTAGGGGGTTGTACCTAGAGTGAGTTGAAATGACTGACAGAGCCAGTAGAGGTCACTTGACAATACATATACAATAAGCTGCTTATACAAAGGACCTCTGGGAGTATTTTTGTTTATTTTGTGTTTTTAAACAAAATAATTACCTAATTTGTAATAATGATAGAATTCCCCATATACAGTGTGTATGAGTGTGATAATGGCAGAAAAGTACCTGTTTAATTCGCTTACTATTAATATTAAGACAGGTGTGTGTGTGTGTGTGTGTGTGTGTGTGTGTGTGTGTGTGTGTGTGTGTGTGTGTGTGTGTGTGTGTGTGTGTGTGTGTGTGTGTGTGTGATAAACCAGACAGCTTTGGTGATTTTAAACAACTGTCTCATCTAAAGCCTTCCTAGCTGTCGCAGTGATTTAAACGATTATGACAACTTTCCACAAATGCAGGTGGAGAACGTGCTAATGGCGAGCAGACCTCTGGGATGGAACAGTTGGATGAGGGAGATAGTAGAACAAAATTACTTGAAATTGGCCTCTCCAAATGGCTTTTTAATGCTCCTTTTTGAAAGCTTTACCGCTTAACAACTGAGGTTGGTGTCATTTTCTGTCAGCGGGATCCTGTTTGTTTCAACAATTTGTATCTCACTTTTTTGCCGTCACATACACAGAATCTTTGAATGCTTCTCCCTGCCTATGATTAATCAATAGCACGAGGTATCACTAAGTGCAGTTCACATTATGTACGACCAAATGTACCAAGAATAATTAAGGCCAAGCCCAATTGATTTGCTTTGGCTTATTTATGAGGGAGAACAGAAATGCAGCTCTCTTATGTAACTCAGCCTCTAATTGAATCTAAGAAGTTTAAGTCAATTCTAGTTGGTAATTTCTGTTTATGTGAAAATTTAAAAACTAAATGCAGAAATGCAGTAAGTTATTCATACTTATATTTTTCAGACCAGTTTTGCAATCATGTGCATCTTTATTATTTTTCATTTTAAGTAGTTTCTGGGTCAAATTTTGTGTTTTTAGAGTCAAATTTGATTACACTTTCAATGATAGGAATTGCAAGAAGCGTGATAAAGTGTTTTTACACAGCATAAATGTTGCTGTTTAAATACATTTACCACCATTGATTTGCCCATAGTAAAAAGAAAATCCCTACTATGCTGTATATATATGACTGGTTTCCCAGTTTGCTTCACTTTTGTATCCCTGGAACAAAACTGCTCCATTTCATCAGTTAAAAATAATAGAGAAACTGAAGTATGCACCCTAATAAAAAGCCAAAGAAATAACATTAGAGTTGCTGTTCGCTTCTATGGACAAACCATGGACTCCTCATTTAAAGTTATCTGCTCTAAATTGGAGCCACTTTCTTTCTCACTATATTCCTCTTTGTTTCTGTCTTATTCCCTCTTTCGTTCTGATTATAAGACTGAATTCAGTACACCCTTTCTGCTTAGCATGAATGAAGATTAGCTCATGGGTATATTAAGATGTGCTTCCTGCTTTTTGCTTCACCTGGATGTGGCTCTTGTAGTCATTAAACTACCAAGAACAAAAGGACTGATCGGGGATCAGTGCACAGGTCATATGGCCATATTAAAATGCACTGCAACAAAAGGAAGAATGATACTAAATGGCAAGTGGGAATAAAAGTAACTTCTGTTATCCCAAGATTTTTTACCCTCCTTCCTTGTATTCTTATATCATTTTAATACAAATCTGTTAACCTTTGAACGCACAACTTGAGGATGTACCATTATAAGATAATAGCCTCTAAGTGTAAAAAGTTGGAGACTTTCCTCTTCTCAGCAGTTAAAGTTCTACTCATTTGCTGCACAGGCAATATTAGCAGTATTGTAACACTGATGGTACTAAATTACTTACTTTTGGTTTGATGGTTATGCTTCAGTTCAGTTGTATTTAGTTATAAACCTGGACTATTGTTGAGCTAACTTTTGCTTTTCCATGTTTCCTATTACATTAACTTGCATTAGCTCATGTTGCAGCCTTCTATATATATCTATATTTTCAACTGGCAAAGTAATTGGAATATCAATTACTGGGAGGGATTACTGGGACCGTTGACATACTAGTCAACTCACTTAAATCGTTTAAATAGCTGGATAAAATCAGACACGCCTGAACAATCAGTTTGAAACACTGGGAGTCAAAATAAATGTTTGGCTTAGGTGGTCGAGTGAGTGGTCCAAAGGTTTGATCCCTAGACCCCAGACCCTCCAGTAACTCATCTACTTGAGCAAGACTAGAGAAAGCTGCTCTAGCTGGTTGGCCAGTAGCTTGGACAGCAGCTGTGGCTTTAGAGATAGTGCAGGTCAGAAGATTGATGGATCAGTCCCTGGCTTCTCCAGTCCGTGAGTATGAGTGGAGTTTGCCAGAATACTGAACCCTGCATCCATCTTTCTGTATGAATGGCTGAATGTGGCTTTGTGCTAAAACCTTTTTTGTATTCCAAAGGAAAAACAAGTGTTATCTAAAGGCCAGACCATTTACGTGTGTGTGAAAATCTGAATGATGTAAGTGCACACTTTTATTATTTGCTCCCAAATGGAAATTTCATGGACAAAAATCCCTCATGAATCCAAAGGCTTCACCAACTTCCTGAAGGTCTAGACTATCTACCTTCCGTATAAGCAGCCTCTCACATAGTTTGGATCAGCGTATCTTAAAAAGCCCAAGTGGAGAGTAGCGGAATTGGTTATTTATCTGCCATTTCAACTTATTTCTGGGTAATGAAATAGAGAGTGAAAGAGATGATAGACATAGAGAGAGAGGGGGGATGACAGTCACGAAACTCTATGTGACTTAAGTGTATGACATGTGCCTTGCCCTGCTGAATCATGGCTTGCCCTCTGTCTGTCTCCATCCCACTCTCTTCCACCTTCTCCTGTTCCTTCCCTTCTCTTTCTCTCACTCTTGCTCTCGCTCACTATGCCCTTAAAACTTAAACTCTCCCTATCACTTACCAGAACTACCCAAACTCACTTTTGACATCTCTTGCCTGCCTCTCTCATCCTCCTCCACCCCTGCCGCCTCCTTTATTTCAGTGCTTGTGGGAACTGCTTACTCTTCCCTACCTCCTCCTCTCTTACTCATTCATCCCTGTGATGCCTGCCAGCGAGCCACCCTCTTCTTATTCCTTCCTTATAGTTTCCAAAAACACTTACCAACCTTGAATTGCTACATCTAAAGACTGGCTAACTCACTTGCTCCTTTCACTTTTCTACAACTGTGATTTAATCAGCTCACATGATAACTTTTTAAAGGTGTTGATTTTAATTTAATATCTGCAAAGATTATAATTTATGGTACAGATTGAGTCTTCAAAAATTATATTTTTTGTTTGGTTTGAGTTTTAATTGGTATGTTTATTTTTTTGTTGCCATCCTTGCACTCCAAGTCTCTTGATGAGAGTGCAAATAAAAGCTTGGATTATTTGAGACAACAGTACACGCTTGTAAATTCACTGAGGGGAAATATAGCTCATATTTCTGCCATTTAAAATTTTGTGATGTTTAATAGTGATAAATTACAGAATAATTAGGGAACGGCAATTTACATGGTGACTAATTGGCATATAATATCATATCAAAATAAAATTAATCTCTTTGACAGGTTTTCAGCAGCCTGGATGCTGATGCAATGGGAGCTAAATTTGAATTCCTCACAAATCTTTCATAATAAAACAGAAATATCGTCAGTTTTGTGAGTTATACTAGGACAAAGTTAACTTGAAAGCCAACTCATTAATTTGAAAGTCTGAGGAGAGGTCGTTCAGAGATACTTATCTTTGAAGTTTTTTATTTTTAACACCATAGAGAATATGTAACCCCAATTCCAAAAAAAGTTGGAACTGTGGAAGTGGAAACAAAAACAGAATGCAATGACTTGCAAATCTCATAAACTCATATTTTATTCACAATAAAATATAAGAAATGCATCCAATGTTTAAACATTACATTTCATGACAAATATTCGCTCATTTTGAATTGATGGCGGCAAAATGTCTCAAAAAATTTGGGATTAACTAGCAACAGGTGAGTAATATGATTACAAATGAAACAAGCATTTGAGAGAGGAGAGTTTGTGACAGCGGTTTATCAATCTGTAAAAAAAAAACTGCACCTACAGTTCGCTCAGCCATGCAATGTGGTCATATGATCCAGAAACACAGCCTTCTCCTCTGGACCAAAGCCTAATGGACTGAGGAAAAGTGGACAGCTGTCATCTGTAGTCACAAAACAGAATGTAAAATTCTTCCGTAAAAACATGGATGGACTAAAGAGAAGAGAGACCATCCAGCTTGTTTTCAGTTGCCAGCTTGCACATATGGATACTGCAATTATTACAACAGCATGACATCATAGAAGAGTCTCCATCCCGAATTTCTTGAGGTCCAGAAGTTTCACCTGTTGAAAACATTCGTGGCATCATTCAATTTGATTTATTTATGTAGCGCCTCAAAGCATTTTATATTATGAAGAGAAAAAATATGACAAAGAAAACCCAAGACTGTTGAACAGGTAGAATTCCATATCAGACAACAATGGGACAACATTCCTCTCCCAAAAGTCCAGCAGCTGATCTCTTTAGATCCCAAACATTTATGGACTGTTGTTAAAAGAAGCGAGGATGCTACAGAGGGGTAAATATGGCCCCATTCCAACTCTGAGACCTGTTGTTACCGTCAAATTCAAAGATGAGCTAGTTTTTTAAATGTCTAAGTTTAAACCTTGGATGCTTTATTTCTTCTGTCGTAAATGAAATCTGGATTTACAAGAATTTAAAACCATTGTGCTGCATTTTTATTTGCATTTTATACAGCGCCCGAATTTCTCTGTGATATGGGTGGTAATAATTTAAATTGACACCACAACCACAACTCTAAATCTTCTTCTTTGTTTCACTCCTTATATGCCTCACCCTCTGAACCAGACAGCCCAAGCAGATCAAGTCTGTGAAAGGACACATCACAGTTTTAAAATGACTTTTAACAGTCACACAAAAAGAAATCCAATCTCAAGGAAGCAGAGGGATCTATTTTTTTTTTGTACCGTCACGAGCCTCAATAAAACCAGAATGCAACACATTCACATTACATCATGCTTTTTTGAATAACAGACCCAAATCATCAACTCTTTTTCTAGAGTTATAATTCTCTTCCTTTTAATGTTCCACTTCTATAACCTGTGGAGTCACTCCTTCCACCTACACTTTCAGCCCGCAGCTGAATGCAATAGGTTATTTTCCGAGCCTTATTGGGAAAGGAATTATGAAAAAGAACAAGCAAGGATACATGTGGATGAAAAGGGAAAACATCAAAGAGATAAATCACACAAAAAATTACAAAATAACAGGAAATATCATCCGTTGAAGACAAATGGCAGTAAACAATATATAAAGGGTACATGGTGTTATGGAATATTTAAAAATGAATCTTCAAACATGTAATTCAAGGGTTGGATTTGTACATTATAATCTGGGGGCTAGAGAGGAAGATGCGTTGTCAGTGATGCGACCCCAGTGATGACTGACAGCTCCCTGTAGGCGTTCCCGCGGTGACTCAGAAGTTTTGCTGACTATTTATGTCTTCATTTTGATGAGTTGAACAGCACAGATGATGCACAGCGGCCTTAACAGATTGGACCAATTAATGAGTGTCTAAATAATACAAAGTCCCATCACCATGCGAAATGTTCAAACTTTGGATTAAACAGCATTTTTTGACATTTAGAATTTGTTCTGTAGTGAAGGAAGGATGTGCATAACTTTTTCTCCAGCTTTCATAAACAGTTCTCTTTGTGAATACACTTCAGGCCCATTTAACTTCAAGGCTTTCAAAAAACATCCCTGGTGTACAATTTGTCCTTCTGCAACTCAAAAGGGCTCAGTCAACCAATTTTGAGAGTGAAAGTGATTTCAACCCAAGTCCTCGCAACAAAAGTAACGTCAGTTAAAAGCTGTTGTCTCCTATGGTTGGACCTCTCTGTCTCGTTTTGTGTCACTTTGTTTTAATGCTGTACGCAGGGTACAAATTTGAGGGAGGTCACTGTCGAATGAAAGCGAAGACTGCAATTCCATCAGCTAAACACAAATGCAAGGACGAAGCACTACTGTGTTTAGACTGGTGAAAAATGTGCAGTTTATAGAGAATGAACATTCTTTATTCCTAGCCACATTCCAGCATTAATGAAGGGATAGGGGATTATTTTTAATATATTATTCACTGAAACAAGATCTCACCTGATTTTTCTATTCATTTTGTATATTATTTGAGGTGCGTGACAAGCATTCCCAACCAAAAATAACAGTTTGGATGAGTCTGACAGTTGAAATAGTGAAGAATTTCCATCTGATACTGGTTATCTGAAGCTGCCGTGTTCTTGATCTATAGTTATTCTTTTTTTTTTTCCATCCCTTCGTGTTTTTCTGCTTTTCCATTTCATTCACAGTGGGGCTGGAGCCTATCCCAGCTACCATAGGACAAGAGCCAGGGTACGCCCTGGACAGATCGCCAGTCTGTCACAGAGCTAACACAGAGACACGCTCACGTTCACACATGTGGGCAAATTAGAATCGCCAATTAGCCCAACCTCTCTAATGAAATGCCTTTGGCCTGTGGGAGGAGTACGCAGAGAGCACTGATGCTGCCAGAACAGGAGAACAGAAATGCTCCGGCTAGACTGTAGAGGTGTGGTAACAGTGCTAACCACTCCCCCACCACGCTGCCCAACAGAAGCTTTCAAAGTAATACATTTCTCAGGAAAAGACAAGAATAGATGCTAGAAAGAAAGCAGTTTGAAAAGTTAAAAAAAAAAAAAAGGATATTATTTGGCTCTAAAAATGAAGCCAGTGTAGCAGCTGCACAAACTGTAGTTCCATGAGTGGCCACTAAAGGCTCCAAAAGTGACTCAAAAGCCAGCTGCAGAAATAAGCATGTTTACAGCCTGGTATATAAGTCAGTTCAGGTCCCTATAGCACATGAGTATGAAGGTGTCATTTTTCCCCCTGCATTTGCATTTTACTGAAACGTAAAGGTGTGTGAGTGATTGTTGCAGGTTGTTTGTTTTATTAAGGCGTTGGCCAAGAATGCAAATTCAGAGGCATTAGAAATGCAGCTTTGCCATGCAATCGCTGGTTTCAATGTGACATACACACAGTCTGTTAGTTAAAAATCAGCTCTTGCTGAGTGAAACAGCTGTTGGGTTACTTCATGAGAGTGCTGAACTAAATGTTAAACCAAAACAGTGAGCTAAAGGATGTTAAATAGCTCGGCAGATTTATGGGTTTTGTGATAATTCAGGTCATACAATTTGGTCAAATGAAAACGACTCAAGACTTTTGGTTTTATTGCTCAGTCCTGCATAGTTTTCGCTGAGTGCGTTTAAGGCATAAAATAAGCAACCCCAGCCCCAGCCTGTTGTTTGGACCACTCTTCTTTATGGATGCAGAGCAGACTGCTCAGATGAAAGACTTTCCGCCACTTTTGAAGATGCACATACCTTGTTACTATAGCAACCACTTTGGGTAAAAACAACAAAAGAAGAGGGGGTACAAGGGGGGGAGAACAAATGATGAAACGATAAAACAGGTCAGTGAAAGATTGGATTTAAATTCAACAAAGACTGGAATTCAGCGGATAGCCCGCTGATGTTTAAACACCCTCCACTCACGGCCGTTAATCTGTCAGGCTGCAGTGAGCGAACAGGATGCCTCCCATCAGCCCAGGGCAGACTTGTGATCTGAAGCAATGTGTGAAAGCAATTTGAAAAAAACAAGTAAACCACTTTTAGACTGAATGCTATTATTTTCCCAGTTGCTGACAATGTTGTGTTTTAAGAGCAAGCGCTAGTCAATTCCCCTAGACTTCTATGTTAAAATGTCCAGTTTTAGCAATGACGTTAGCAGAACAAAGTCGTTTTAGAGGATTTTACATATATGTAACTTACCCATGTAAATTCTAAAACTTATGCACTGGTAGTTAAGCAATATTAACATAGCTAGTTGGGTGGTTAACCAAACCAACAACTTGTCCAAGTATGTGCTCCAGTTTTGATGACTGAAATTCTTGTAAGTTATTAATATGCCATCAATTAGCAGATATTTCACACTTTGACATCACAGTGTCTACGGATGCAGCTTGCTAACTTGCAAGTTAGCATCAGCACTCCACCCTTTAATCTAAATGTGGTCACTTCTGAACAAAACTTTTTAAAAAGATGGCGGTGATGGTGCTAAAAAAAAAACAATGAATATGTCCATCTTTTATGTATTTATTTATGGGGGTTGTTTTTGTTTTTGTTTTTTTATTTCTTAATAAATTCAAAGTAGCTTTTTTGAAGTTTTTCTTTTCTATTAATATTACAAATATAGAATTTTATATTAAGTACATTAAAGAATAGATTTTGTGTTTACTTCTTTGCACAAGAATAGGCTTTTATCTCACAGAACTCGCACACACACACCTGTACCTGTAAAACTTGTAAATGACATAATATTGTGTAATGCAAAGCAAGAGAGTCCCAAATTGAGAAACCCAGACTCTCGGTTGCATCACATGATTATGTGGCTTATCCATACTGAATTTCATCAAAGCTGAATAGTGGACAAGGCAGTGTCATCATTTAGTTTCCCTCCACTCCTACAGAGCCGCCATCTGTCAAATATCAATTTACTTCCTGCTCTCTAAAGAGTGCTGAGCCCTAATTGGAAATAGCATGTAACGTATTCTCTGTTCTGCACACATGGAGAGTGAAGCTATCAGTCAGTCTGAGATATGAATATGATGCACTCGCTCCCTCAAGCCCATCTGTGGAACAATTCGTTTTTTTATCTGACAGAGGGAAATAAGAACGATGAAGATTGTGATATTGTGTCTACTGGAGTGCAGATGGACAAACTGCAGCATGAGTATCGTCTCTATTTAGGAAAGACCGTCGCTACTTGTTCTGGAGTAATGTCTTGTTTCCTTAATGGCACATTCATAACAAACTGAAACAGAAAGTGCTAGATGCTAAATCTACTAAATCTACTAAGTTAATGCTAAAAATTAAAAGAACAAAGCAAAACTCCAATCTCCATTTTGCTGACGGTGTTCTTGTGCACCCCTTACACTTTTTTTTTTAGTAAGCTCAACCATCCACTTCTGCTTTCGCGATTTCATCATAAACTTCTAACTTGACAGTCGCTGCTTGCAGGGAGCAGGCATCAACATCAATTTTCATGCTGAGGATTATCAGTCGTGATAAGAGCATGGTCTCCAGTCATGACCCAGATACTAAACAGCAGTTTTCAGTGAAAGAGTTCCCAGTGTCCAACCCCAAAGGTAGCACTCAGCTGTGGAGCATGACCAGAAGCATACTTCCTTCATCCCCCAGTGGCAGACTGTTAATGCTGCAGTATTATTTCCTGAAGAATCTGACACGAAATATTTGCATCACACAAATTTGTAGTTTGTGTCACTCTGCACACAGCACACTGAAAACACTATTTTTTTCACACCGAACAAATTCTCACCATCCTACGTTGCTACCAGATTTGATTCGTCGTGACTTCAGGACATGTTGTTTTTCCCAAAATGATATTCAGAGTGTGGGGTCACCACTCTGACACAGTAAAAGAAATCCAGCCCACATCACAGATGGACAAGTGCAAGTGGTCAGATCTTAAAATAGCAGCTGCACTGCAAGTGGCACAGAGCTGCTCAACATGACCTTAAAAAGAAGATAAGCCACATTTCAATCAGTTTTACATCAGCAAAGTCCCCGACCTTTGGCGAAGTATTCATAGAAGTGAAATAACCTTAAAGATGTCACAAGCTCAACAATAAACATGACTGGAAATAGAGACATTTCCCTCATCAGTGGCTAAGATGTGAAGAAAATTAGGTAGTCCTGCAGATACATCCTAAAACCGTCAATTAAAGTGTCCTAATGAGTTAAATTCAGTCAGACAGTATTACAGCTTTTAATCTGCATCCATCACAAGATGAGTAACTCTAGAAGAGTTCATTTTGACTTTTTTCTCCTTTTGATTAAAAATCCTATTATCATTTTTTTTTCTCTTAACTCACTTTTACTTTCACTACTTTGATAAAGGCTACATTTGGATTTTTTTTTCAACGGCAAGTACCCAACCATGCTCACCGCTTTTACGAGAGGAGAATAGACAGCCAGGCTATGCTCATCATGTTTCAGTCAGGAATAAAAGATACTCTGATTGCACTCCTCTTTTGTGTACGTGGAGTTCATGCCCCGTTATGTCCTGTGCTTAATTAATCAGCAACCCTAAATCTATTCTTTACATTATTTTAATGCCTTATGATGTATATGGTAGTGAATTCAAATTAATGCAGTCTGTAAAACAACTGTGTGTGTTTGTCTGTGTGTGTGTCCCTGTGGAGGTCAGCTAATCTGTCTTCCATTGTCAAGCTCACTCCAGAGGTGGGGAAACACACACACACACACACACACACACACACACACACACACACACACACACACACACACACACCATCCCTGTCAACATATGAGTGCCCACAGGGAGAGGAAGTAGGGCAACATGCTGGAGACTCCCTGCCACCCACACCTGCCTACTCCTCAGGCTGCAAACACACACACACAGTGGGGAGTTTCCACTTTCTTACGTTTTTCGGGGGGGGGGTGGGTTGGGTGCTTGGTTTATTTTCCCAGGAGACAACAAATGAAAAGGATTAAAAACTTGAAGGACATTGTCTCATTTTTGTCTTCAACAGCACTTGAGCAGAATTAAACGAATACATTGGTTTTTCAATTATAAAAAAAAGTACTCGTCTTAATTGTGGTTTGGCAGCAGCTTTGACTGTGTTTAAATAATACTCTTGAAAATAAGAAGCACCTGCACTGTGACATTTTTTTTGCCTCTACTAAAAACGATTTCTATTTTATCTTAAAGCTGATTCACCTTTTATACACTGTATATATCATATTTTTGCAAAATGCTATCATTGGGAACAAAATTAGAAATGGATTTTAATAATATAATGTCAGTCTTGTTTCTTGGTTCCTCCTCAGAATCAGTACTTTCAGCTGTCAGCCTTCATTTGCAGTTTTGACCATTTCATCAAACAAAATATTCTGGATGTCCTTCACATCCTCTTTTCCCTGTCCTCAAATATGGAAGTTGTACTTCAGCGTCTCTACGTTGTCAGATTTCTGCAAGTTGTGTTTTGTGATTTGCATCTTATCAATTGTAAGATAATATTACAAACTCAATCTAGAGATTGCTGCAATCTCTTTTTGCGTTGCATTTGTTACATGTGTTATGATGATACCAGCTAGAAGTTTCTTCATTTCTGTTGTTTGGTTAGTAGGTGCAGGTTGTAGCAGCCATCACACTGAAAGCTAAAGATCAGCAAATGCATCCAATTATCTTTATATGAAAGGTTATTACAACGGTCAACTGTGAGTTTCTCTCACACTACAACAGGGGGCCACGTTTTGGAGCCTCACAATTCTTCCACATCTGCAACATTTTTTGATTGTGTGTATTTAAGCTCCTCTCTTTGATAATGCTTCTTAGAGATTACTTTTTTTTGAATGAATGAATGAATGAATGAATGAATGAAAAGTGTCTCATTCCAATCAGATGTGACATCAGGTGCGGCCGTTCCTGCAGAGCATAGTATTTAATAGGGCTGGGCTATATCATACCGTTCACGGTAATACCGGTGTAATTTTGGGCAACAATAGAAAAATGACATATCACGATAGAATATGGGTAAAACGCGCATGCGCAGTGCCTATGTTTACATACGCACATGGCGGCGACACAGAATGAGAAGAGCGAAAGTGGATCGTTAAATGAAACGGATGAACCAGAACTGGTTTGTAAAAATGTTGCAACTTCAGTGGTGTGGAACTGGTTTGGCTTTCGTCTGTCAGATACACAACAAAGCACTATTTTTGGTAGAGCATGCTAGCAGGCCGTCGCTATTACCGTGTTGTTTGGAAAATATGGCACACTTAAAATCAATCCTTTGATTTTTCTGAAAATCGACAGTACCCCTTATAATCCCGTGTGCCTTATGCATGAATTCCGGTTGTGTTTACTGACCTTGAAATGATTTTATGTCGTACACGGCGCTTGAAAATCTGTCAAATGTTTTAGTGCGACTTTGCTAAGCTACGAAGCCGCACCGCTTGATGGATTGTCGGAGCATTACGGCTATCGTAGGCAGGAGCCTCGTGGAGTGATACGTACTGTGCTTCAACATAATATTACCTTGTGTGTGTATAACCTCTTTTTAAGTTTTGTGGATATTATACATGGTTATGCTGAGGATATGTCGGCCAGTTTCCACTGGAAATGCCTTTTGGTTAAACTGTCAGCAAGGAATTTGCACTGTTACATTTTTATATAACTTTAGTGCACATAAAAACAGCTGCTTGTTTAAGTGAAAATACATTGATGGGGTTTTTTGCACTAATAAAGTTGTGGAGTTGTAAAGTATTTTTTCTAGTGTCAATTATATCATCAGTTATATCATTATCGCAAATTTTCAAATGTATATCGTGATAAATATTTTTGGTCATATCGCCCTGCTCTAGTATTTAACTTACAACACCTTGTGGGTTCTTCCAGCTAATGTGGTTTACAGTAGCAGAAGTGCATACATCTTGAGTATAGCCAGCCCCAGTGGGAACTAAGTCTTATATCCTGACAGTGCCGGTGCTGATATATACTCTACCAACCAAGCTATACAGAAAATGAAATCCCAAACCTTGGCCGCTTTAGTGTTAGTCTCTTCTCTTTGAGCTCCATGGGAAATTGAGTTTCCAACCCAGCAACAGCGCTTATAGCTCTACCCAAAGGGATGAAAAAGTGCAGAATTTCAAAGAACAGATCACACAATCATTTTCTTGTAGCTGTGCAGATATCAGCGAGGTCACTGATGCTAAAAAATATACGTGCACGTGTGTCATTATAGAAAGAAATGGAGATTAACTGTCTACCAGAATTGCAAATAAAGAAAAACATTGTGCATTTTTTTAATAAAAACAATCAATAAATATATAAATAAACCTCTCTGATGTCAAATTGGGAATTAAAAACAGTTGCCAAATATTTGGTAAAATGCAGCTTATTCCAAAAGCTTTTACTGCACTGTTTATCTCGTTCACCTCATGTCCTGCATCACAGGCTTTTTTGAAAGGAGAAATCAAGAAGGCATTGGAGAGAGGTCTCTGGGTCACCGGCAAAGTGAAAAATGATCCGCTTACATCTGTGCTAACATTGCCCGATAAGACTGGGGGCAGATTGGACAGAGATTTTCGCATTAGAAAGACCAGCTCACCCACTCTAAGATGTAGGACAGGGCCACTTAGGAGATAAAGTCACTGTCAGTGCGAGAGAAGCCATCGGTAACACCACAGACATCTGCACTTCCTTCAGATTATGTCTACTAGTCGGTGACAGGAGTTTTTCCTGTCTGTGATCCTTATATAATATGTGGCAGTGTGAGAGTGATCATTTGAAATTGGATCTAATCAGAGGTGTCATTTTACTTGACTATTTGTGCAGTGGGTTTTTTTTTTTGCACAGAAGTCATGAACCGATTTTTAGGGATGAAATAAGAAATTCTGCTCTTTAAAAGCACAAAGTTGTAAATAAGAAACAGAAATGGTTAAAAATAACAGATCTTTTTGTGTTATTTTACTACTAATGGAATCACGCAACACTGGCCACCTTTGGTGAGAAGTTGCATCAGTAGCCATAGTTTGGAGTGGAAGCAGACGAGGCTTGGTACACGGCTGGTTAGAGCTGGCAGGAGAACCAGTGGGAAGAGCGTAGAGAAAGGCTGGCTGGTGGGCGTTGATTGGAGCAGAGAGTCAGACAGGCAGGCTTTATCCAGGAAGAGATGATGGTGGAAAGCGTGCAAGGCAATTGGCACACTGATGAGCAATGGAGAGCAACCCATGACACAGAAAGAAGGCATAACTTTGAGACAACTTGACTGCAGACTGTGCCTAGAGACTACAGCTAGTTCAGCCGCAGTGTCAGTGCCATGTAGAAGGACTGAACAGGCTGAAATTTAAGGTTCAAATACTGCTGGATCTTAATGAGAGGATGAGTTTCAGATGTGCCAGTTGATTGGTCAGTTTCAGGAACTTCACCCAGACAGACACACATGGAGAGAGGGCTTTTCTCATTTCTCTGTTCCTTGCCTTCCTGTCTCCTCTATCCTCTGTCCTCATTCACTCTGTGAATCACCTTCAAGAACGTCTCATCTCGTCAGCCCAGTCTCAGTGTCCACACTGAGTCACTGTTACAGTAAGTCAATGAGGGCTGTACCATTGTCAAAGTGTGCAAGGGCACCACAAGAAACATTTCGAGCCCTTTATGCACACTTTCGTAAGTCTGCATTTCTGCATTTACCCTCAGTTCACACCGTTGTTACACTACTAGGGGATGCCACACAGGCATTAAAAGAAAACTGTATACAAAGAAGCATGACAAGAGAAGACTCCTTGAGGGTTACAGGAAGAAAGGTGACATAAAATTACAGGAATAAAGCATGTTTTATCACAAACCATGCTTGTACATCGCTGTTTTTCATGTTTTATTTAGTAAAGAAACATGACAAAAATACTAGAGAGAATGAGGTACCTGTCGTTCTCGCTATAAGAAAAGAGCTTCGAATACATTTAAAAACACATGCAGTCTCCATGCAGTCAGTAAAGTGTGTAAAGCTATGTGCTAAAGTGCTCTTGGACTTCACAGCTGTATACAAAGGAGACGTCCGGTACCCTCTGTGATGCTCTTGTGCTTAGGTCTTAAGATGGATATCGGGATCGGGCTCTAAAATGTATCTGGAGACGGGAGCAATCAATAGAGAGAAGAGTTGTAAGATGAGGATATCGAGGATGACCAGGTGCACCTTGAGAAAGTCTTTTCAACCATGTCATACAAAACAGCTGTGCCAAACAGCTGGAATCTTTAAAGCATGGTGGTAGAAGGATTTTACAAATACATGTGTTTATTGTTCACTGGATGTGTTGGTTATCAAAGGAAATCATCTCTACCCTTCAACATTTGTGGGTGTGATGACTAAAGGAAGAAAAATATATTATGTGTGCATTCTTGTCACACCGTGTCACACTGGGAATTGAATATAAGCGGTTTGTTTTCATGAACACTGTCATGCTCATCTGACAGAGATCATAAATAACAGTAGTAGTCTTAAAAACCCCACAATGAACCGATTAAGAAGCTGTGCACTCCTCATTCTACATTGACACTGTCTTAAAATGACAGCTCAGAAGCAAGGATGTCTCATTTTGTTAATGCCTCCTGCCTCAAATCCTCTCTCCTCATGCCTCTTCCTTGATTTCTAGTACTGAGATGAGGACCGTATAGAAGGTATGGCAGCCATGGCAGTTTGTCCTGAAACAACAACAATAATTTCCACATTTCGACTTTTTTCTCAAAAGACATTTTCAACTCTAATCTTGAAATTTCCACTTCTGTGAAGTCGACTGTGAGGAGGCGAAAGAAGCTTGAATTGGTTTTATTAACGTGATATTTACCATCTGCATGTGTCAGCTGTATCAGCTGAGCCAATAGCGGATGGGGGTTGGCAGAAGGATCCGCTGATCTGCTGTTACCGTGTCTGAGCTCAAGTTTGTGAATGAATTTCATCCTCAATTTTTTATTCATTTCGATGAGTTCACAGGTGTGCTGGTTGGCTGTGATATTTTTATGTGTTTAATGTGCATTTTGACTCTAAATACACTCTGATACAACTAATTTGTTTCTCTAGTTTATACTTAAGTGCAGCATGACTGGTACAGAACTGTTTGGTTTTGAATGGATTGAGTGGTTAGAGTCAGGAAAGTACTTTGGTTAGTGTTATGAAAACAGCGTGAGCGATTTAAAGTAAATAAAAGACAATCAGACCTTGTATTTAATAAGTTCTATCAGTGCAGCGTGTAACATATAAAACAGCTGAAGTTACTAGATCTGGGTTTGGTACTACTGCCAAGTCAGTACTTTGGTAGAAATCAACACTAATGACTGAAATGTTGAATTAAATTAATGTTTAATCGATTTGTGTCTCATTGGTTAACATTTTCTAACTATGATTAGATAATAGAATAATTAATGAACTAATTAACTCAATTAACTAAACAAAGTTACAAAATAAATACAAATGCCTCTAATTATAAATATCCCAATGTATTACACAAAATTAAATATATATAGTTGACACTGAGGTGCCCCCTCTTATATTGACTTTGTAATTTTCTCTGTAGAGGATGTGATTTTAAGGGGGTGCAAGTATTGCATTGTGTACTTTAGAGCAGCGGTCCCCAACCTTTTTTGTGCCACGGACTGGTTTATGCCCGATAATATTTTCACAGACCGGCCTTTAAGGTGTCGCGGATAAATACAACAAAATAAAACTAGTACCGGTACCGGAAAAAAGAAGATTTGTTCATAACACACGTGAAAAGACCCAGGAAAACAGAGTTAACGATAAAAACGATAACAAAATAACGCTGAAAACCGATAAAAACCCTGAAAACCATACATTTCACACCTGAGCCTCAACTCTCGCGGCCCGGTACCAAACGACTCACGGACCCGAGGCCCGGGGGTTGGGGACCGCTGCTTTAGAGGGACCAATTGTAAAGCCAGATGGCAACAGGCAGGAAAGATTTAAGTCACACTTTTCTATATTTGTGATCGCAATTTGGTGAAGACAAAATGTGTTTGTTCAGAGTCAAAACTAGACAGTTTTAGGCTGTGGATGAACATTGATAGTGATTTTTTTCTCTCTTCTTTGTAACGAGTGGATTCTATTGGTGGCCTTGAAGCCTTTTTCCAGCATCTGTCGATTTTACTTGTGTCTGCAGAAATGTCAAGGTCAGAAATCTGAGCTGTAGGTAAAAGATTAGAAAGCATTTTATCTGAATGAAGAGATAAAGAAAATATTAGTCTGGAAGGAAAGCCTGAGAGCTGGAACAGTGTGAGCTGTAGTAGTTCTGCTAAGATCTCTGCTTGGTTTGGTTCTCATTGGTACAAAATGACAGTAAATAACACCACTTACATGTGAGGCTACTGAAGTGTTCTTTCTCCACCGAGTAAACCGAGTAAAGTATAAAATGATACTGACAGATTCAAATCTCTGAGCCAAGTTTATCGCTTAGGATCCCAGTTACTGTGATTCCTTTGGTCTGTGGTTTGATCCGATTTGACTGACAGGGTGCAGGAAACACAAGCAAAGCCCACAATACTGTCATCAGACATCTGTTCAAATGTTAATAATTCTTGATTTGTGCATGGGAGAGGATATAACAACTTTTTCAAACAACTGCGGTGTTCAGAGCGTGAACCCGACTGAAAGAGTTCTGGGCCTTTAAGCACGAGGTTAGTTCAGATCCAGCATTATTATCTCTGAGGGTCCTCACGCATGTGTGTCATTTATTGTGTAATTTTACTAACATGTGTCTTCTGACCTCTTGTGACAACAGATGACTTACACACATAACATACAATGCTATTGTACGCAATTCTTAATAAAAGCTGTTTTCTTTTCTCTCTCTCTCTCTCCTTCTTCCGTCCTGCTGCGTGAAACAACAGATCACTTGGGCATCGAGTTTATGGGTAAGGAAGCTTTTCTTGTCTTGCATCTGTCTGAGTCATAACTGTAAACATCACCGCTTATCATATTGGATAAACAATACACTCTGAGGGCTCGGATACAGAACAAATTGTTCATAACAGCCAGCAAACGGCATAAGTTGGATGTGTCTAATTACATATGGCACTGTGACATAATTTGAAATGTAATCAGGAAAGCTGTGGTGAATACAAATATATCTATAGTTATACATTAACATATTAGCTGCCGTCAACCGTGCGTGCTGCACTGTATTTTACACGCTGTCTTAATCTGTTTTTATCCTCCTTACACATATGTACTTACGTATCTTTACTCCCCGCACCATTTCTATCTTTCTGCTTTCTTTCTCTCTCTTGCACTCTCTCTTTTTCTCACAATTGCTTATGAAGTGTCCCACCAGAATACCAATGTGCTGCAGTCTCCTTGGAAACAGTGAGAACAGAGAGGCGTGCAGGGTGCAGTGAGGGAGTTTTTGTGATGTTGGCACCGTTACCAGTCGCACTCCTCATTAGTATGTGTGGGTATGTGTGCGCATGCATGGCACATGCTCAAAGTGTGTGTCTGAAGCCCTAATGTGAGTTTGATGAGATCCTTCCAGCGATTGTGTGTTGAATGTTAGTGTGCGTTTCCCATGCACACGCTGCGAGGCTGTGAAGGATAGATGCCAGCGGCTCCACCTCGTCTTCACCAAGCTGCTCGCTCCCGGTTTTGGCTCCCGCGGACTCTGTGTCGGGTATCACAGCTGAAAAGCGCTAGTTAACGACATGATACTTGTTAACCAGAGCCCCTCACTCTCTCTCAAAATGTGTCCTCTTTAGGTTAAAAAAAAATCTCTGTAGTATCAAGGAAAATGCTCTTCCTCTTGCCTGGCTTTACAGCATCTACATGCTCAAAGTCAAATTTCACAAGAACAAGCACTGCTGCTTCTCTTTCAGCTGCCCGATCGCTGCCTAAGCAGTCAAACGAAGTAAAGCTTTTTTTAGAAAACCTGCTTAGACTATGCAAACTTGGCAGTGACAGATGATATTTTCTACAGAGCTATCTTGCAGGTTTCCCCATTTATATTCAGCGAGAGGTTTTATGCTTCTGCAACATTGTTCAGGCTGCCACATTTTCATTGCCGAGCTGACGTCTCTAGTCCTGCCAACGTCTTCCCCCAGCATTGTGTTAAGCAGCGGCTAGATAAGAACCTCCCACACTCAATCCTGGTGTGTCAGTGTCTGTGCCTTTGGAAGCTCTTTGAAGGAAAGAAATGCACAGACCTACTGTAATGCTCTTTGTCACAGATTATTGTCATTAATGCAAGTGAGAAAATATACTTTACATAGTAGATTAAACTACAAACTGTCACTTGAACTGCCCCATCCTTTCTGTCAATAGCAAGTGATAGCAAATCGTTATTTCACTCTAAGACACATTGCATCAACAACAGGATGATTTATAGCTACCATTTGACCAAAAAGGCTCTGATCTGAGGATTAAAAAGGACCAATCTCAGTCGCTGCTGAGAAACTCGCCCTTAATAATAAATAAACAGATTTTTAGTTTGGTGTAAATTTAACATTCAAGTAAAAGGTTTGAGGGATTGCAGGGAGCTCTAGCATGAAGACATTAGTGTTTGAGATGAGATTAAAAAAAAATGTAATCTTGGGCCCCAACCTACACCAGATGTCACTGGCATCACTATAAACAGCAACGAAGTCACATTTAAACACATGGGGTAGCCGTAAGCATCATTTGACAACTGTGGAGAAGCGACACATTTATTCCAGACCATAAATGTTACCACCGACTGAAAACAAATGTAAAAAGTGAGCAAAAGTAAAAGAAGTCCATGAGTGCAAAACACAAATCACCCAAAACATGACAGGGTCTGACTCACAAACCCATGACTTTGAAACTGCCGCCCCTCAGGCAGACTTTGTCACTCTTTTAAAAGAGAACTTTTATCTCTTTGTGTCCAATGTTGCCTCTGCCAGCGTGTCTCTGTGATGCCAGCAGCTGCTGACAGAACGGCAGTACTTGACTCCCAAAGATGAGAATGTGTTGGTCAAACTTGGCATTCTTTGCCATACAAACAAGTAAATATTAACATGTGGGGTTTAATTTTGTTGGCTTCATCGGGTGAGGGCCTCCAGCTCGCACTGGAACGGTTCACAGCCGAGTGTGAAGCAGTGGGAATGAGGATCAGCACCTCCAAATCTGAGGCCATGGTTCTCAGCCGGAAAAGGGTGGAGTGCCCACTCCGGGTCGGGGATGAGTTCCTGCCCCAAGTGGAGGAGTTCAAGTATCTCGGGGTCTTGTTCGCGAGTGATGGGAGAAGGGAGCCGGAGATCGACAGACGGATTGGGGCTGCAGCTGCAGTAATACAGACGCTGCACCGGTCCGTCGTGGTGAAGAGGGAGCTGAGTGTAAAAGCGAAGCTCTCAATTTACCGGTCGATCTACGTCCCTACCCTCACCTATGGCCACGAGCTGTGGGTAGTGACCGAAAGTACGAGATCGCGGATACAAGCGGCAGAAATGAGCTTCCTCCGAAGGGTGGCTGGCCTCTCCCTTAGAGATAGGGTGAGAAGTTCGGCCATCCGGGAGGGGCTCAGAGTAGATTAGCTGCTGCTGCTCCACATCGAAAGGAGCCAGCTGAGGTGGTTCGGGCATCTGACAAGGCTGCCTCCTGGGCGCCTCCTGGGTGAGGTGTTCCAGGCATGTCCCACCGGGAGGAGGCCCCGGGGCAGACCCAGGACACGCTGGAGAGATTATATCTCTCGGCTGGCCTGGGAACGCCTTGGTGTTCCCCCGGATAAGCTGGAGGAGGTGGCTGGGGAGAGGAAGGTCTGGGCCTCTTTGCTTAGGCTGCTGCCCCCGCGACTCGGCCTCGGATAAAGCGGATGAAGATGGATGGATGGACGGTTTAATTTTTGCTATATATATTTTGCTATATAACTTTGCACTGTCCACTTTCTGCTGTAGCAAAACAAATTTCCCACGTGTGGGATAATAAAGGTTATCTTATTTTAACCCAGTTGTGGTTAGTTTTACAGATAACTTGAAGCTTTGTGCCTGTTTTATAGAGAATAAACTTCTCCCCTCCAAGAGACTCAGTTTCTGGGGTTAAAAGGAGAAATCTCTCCTCAGAGGACATCACAGCCTGAAGCCCTGAGCCGAGACCACCTTCAGGAATTCTTTGATCCAGTTTTCCTCTTAATATATTTTCTGGATTACTTGGCAGAAGTTGACAAATTTGACAGCATCCAGTCAGTCAGTCATGTGGTCATCAATATTTCTAATATGACTGAGCTGTGACTGGAAGCTTTTGCACCGACTTGTAAATCAATGTTTGAAGAAAGTGTTACAAGCAGCTACTTTTGAAGGGCAGCAGATGTATTTTAAGTCATGTT
Organism: Simochromis diagramma; assembly: GCF_900408965.1. NCBI lineage: Eukaryota > Metazoa > Chordata > Actinopteri > Cichliformes > Cichlidae > Simochromis > Simochromis diagramma. The sequence continues at coordinate 5,490,857 of NW_024386892.1, read as the reverse complement.
GATTTTCAATTTCCTTCCAGAGGGTTCGTCGAGTGATTGTGCTGGAAGGAGGCTGGTTAGCAAAAGCGAACAGACCTAGCTGGACGCATTTGTTTCTTTCTGTCATTTACTTCACATCGTGATAGAAACTGGCGAGGTAGAAAAACTTTTTAAATCACTCGCTCAACTTTGGCAAGCCGAGAACTAAAATGCACTGAGAATGCTAAATATTAAGCCCGAGTTGTTTGGTATGACAGAAGAGAAAGGAGATAAGTAACACAAGGGAAGAAAGACAGAGAGGAATTTATAAACTGCAATCACTCCGGTGTCTTCCCAGAGATCCCTTTTCTATCAGGCAGCGTCACAATTTCATTTATTTTTATTATACTGAGATTTTCTGTGAAGGGTTTTGAATTCCTCGTGGTGCAACTTGGCTCTTTTTGAATAAACTGGTGTTGCTTCTAGAAACATTACCTTTTTTTTCCCTATAGGTTCAGTATTAGAGATTTTTTAGTAATATAAAAATAAATAAATAATCCGTAATATGTCCCATATTTTTTTAAGAAAATTGCCATGGGAGAATTGGCCCTGTTATTTGCTATCGTCATCTGACACTGATGAATAATGCATCCAAAAAGCTTCTGCATCCAGATTCATCAAAGTTAATTATCCTTTAGTTGTGCTGAAGTCAGCCTTTAGTAAAATTGTTATGCAAATCTATCCGTAAACCAACCAAACCACAAACAGGCAGACAAAAACATAGCATTCAGGCACTGGGGCATGAGAATTTGAAGGGTTAAAGAATCTGTGGTGCTTGATGGTGGATCTAAACAAAGTGCTTGTTAAAATCAATTTCATGCCACACTAGAAGGACCAGCCAGGAAAAGCCGGGGCGATGAGCTCTCTCCTTTTAGTGCCAGTAAGAAGCCAAACGGCAGGCAGCACACAGAAGAATGGCTACTACCAGCACATACTGAGCTACAGTAACATCTTCCGGGCTGTGGGACAGGAGAGAATATTATGAGAAGCAAGAAAAAAAAGTGATAGAAAGAAAGAAAATTGCCAGCGATAACAATATCTCCAGTCACCTAAATAGATTCAGTCTGTAAATGGGTGAATAAAGCTATCCAAGTAATAGAGGAAAGAACCGTGACCAGCCAAGAGAGCATGTTTACTCTAGCACGGCAGGCCTGCATAATAAAGGTTTTATCCACCATCAGCAGTCTGCGCTGCGGCACATGGAAATTCTAATGCTCAGAGCTGCGGAGAAATGGCAACATAATCCCACACTCTGTCTGCATCCTTTGATCCTTGCTTTTTCTTATGTCACTCCTTCCATTCATCCATCCATGTCAGTCTCTAATGATCATGACATTTATCATGGCCTAGACTGGGGGCATGTGATAAACAGAGCATCGTTGGTATCAGAATGCTCATCTTTATATGCCGCGCTTTGACAGTAACAAACTCTTCTTGTGCGCTTTATGTAACCGTCTCGGCCCGTGACAATGGGCAACCGAGCTGTCATTGACATGGACTCGTAATAAATGATCTAACTTGATAAAACAATGTGGAGCATAAGATGAAGAAAAATTTGGTATCAAGACTTAAGAATCAAAATGGAACTGCATAATGTACATTATGATATAAAAAAGTTTTTTTTTTTAATCTCATCATTATGGAACCAAATACTACCTTTAAAGGATTAAAACAGCATTCTCATAGGGCTGAACCTTTAAATATCAGAATTTATTTGGGCTTTTGAAAATGAATCAATCTACAGTTGTGTGTTAAACGTATTTAAATCATTGTTTTCTTTTTCATTGTTTGTTCTGATTGTATTGTTGTTGAACAGTCTGCAGCTTTGTCTCAAGGTTGGTACCATTTTACCTGTTTTAGGTGAAGCCAAGAACCAATGCCAAAACAGTTGCTTGAATGGCCACTGCGAGTCGGTCTCCATCGACTCCTATGTCCCATGTACAGGGGTTTTATTAGGGCTTAAAATGGAACAGGTGAAGGCCTCGAGAGCGGTGTTTCCCAACCATTTGCAGCCACGGCACATATTTCCCATTAGAAAATCACACAGCACACCACCAAACAAAAATGTCGCAAAAAGCATATTGATCATTTTTCTCCGTGAAGCCAGTGTAGCGGAATTGGCTCGCTTTGTCCCCAGTATACCTTTTTTTTTTTTTCTCACTCATGCACGAGCCTTCATCTGGGTCCGAATGTTCTCCAGGACTCAGGTCAGACTGACTACTTTTTCTTTTTGAAACACTTATCTTTTGCTATTACGTGCTGTGTTGTCTCACTTGCACCATGACTATGTCATTTCTTCTTCGTCTTCTTCTGTTTTACTGGCAGTTGGTAACCCATTTAATTGGAGTAAGAAGTTGTACTGCCCTCTAGTGGAAAAGAATATAATTGTTCTGCCCATTACTCACGCTGGTCGATTACAGCAGCGGTCCCCAACCCCTGGGCCACAGACTGGTACCGGTCCGTGAGTCGTTTGGTACCGGGCCACGAGAGTTGAGGCTTGGGTGTGAAATGTATGGTTTTCAGGGTTTTTATTGTTATTTTTCAATGATTTTTATCATTAACTCGGTTTCCCTGGGTCTTTTCCCATGTGTTGTGAATAAATCTTATTTTGTCACCTGTACTGGTTTTATTTTGTTATATTTATCCGCAACACCTTAAAGGCCAGTCAGTGAAAATATTGTCAGACGCAAACCGGTCCGTGGCACACAAAAGGTTGGGGACCGCTGGATTAGAGTACCAATCAGGTGGAACCAGATAATCTTTCACCACACACCTGATCATTTCTCGCGGCACATCCAGTGGTTGCGAAACACTGCCCTAGAGGGTCTGAAAATTCAAGCTGCTGAACTGCATTGCTAAACCCTGTTTGTGGTATTGGTGTCTTTTGGAGTGTTGTCTGACAAACATTATGGTTTGTTGCATAGTTAACTGTCCCATCAGTTCATCTAAGAAGTTAGTGCTCCAGTTCTCATGAGAGAAATTCTAGTATTTTATTTTTATTGTACTTAGCTCTATTAGCTCGATGTGCAATGCTACCATACAGTGTCTAGATGCACATTCTCAGTCATATTTGCTAGCCTTTGCTGATAACTTGCATTTGAACTTTTCATGCAATTATGGTCACTTCTCTTTCCAGCAACATAACAACATAACAGCAGAGTTGAGGCTTCACAGCAAAAGTCTAAAAACAATGAGTAACATCAAAGGGGCCGAGTCCATCCTTTCTATTACCTCCATTTCTGGTAGTCTCAAAACCTGGTTGATCAGTAGCTTCTATGCTAGTATGCCAACACTGACTGTTTGACCAATCATCCATCCAAATTCTGCAACAATATAAACTTTGAACTGATTCCAATGTGCTGCCAATCAGCATTAAATTCTACTACCTTCAAACTCCAGGCCACAGTTTATTCCATAATTGTACAAATGAAATACAACTGAATAGTCTTTCACCTAATATCTGTAACAGTCCTTGACAGTGTCGGTGCCTGCCAGCTGCCTGACTTGTCCATATGTTTGGTATTAGATTAAAATCCTTGAATTACTCACAAATCTGGCACCCTTTGTCACTAAAATACGGGTAAGATTCAATGTGCAAACACTGCCTGGATAGAAAAAAAATTGAAATCTCTTAATGCACAAGAGCTTTTTTTATTTATTTATTTTTTTAACTTTCAGTGATTTTGAGGGGAAAACTGAGTCGATCCTAATGGACTTGGCTCAAAAGCACTCCAAAGGAGAGGGCCACTACTGATGGAAATGTGTGTGCTGGAGAACTGCCAAGTGCATTTTACTGTCCACCGTTTCTGTTTATATGTCATGAACTCCACCAGGCAGACTTCAGCCATCTCATCAGGGCTCAGAGTCAGCATGCCTGAGAGATATGCTGTCAAAATGCCACCTCTCTCTGTCGCCAGACTTCAGTCTCCTCTGTGTGTGAGTGTCTGTGACTGTGCTCTCACCCGCTATTTGATTGCACTGTAATTGTTTGTGCTTATTTTGAGCATTCGTGCTCTTCAGGACATAGGTGTGCATGTTGTGTGATGTAACAGAAAGCTGGTCATTTCTCATAATGAAGCTCAACTCAATCATTTTGGATAATGATTGAAAGAGTCGGCACACAAAATCTGAGTTGTTTTGTTTTTAAGTAGGAACTGCGCACAGTTTTTCATTTTTATTTCCCCATTCAGTTATTTCACATAAGCCCACTTAAATTGTATTTCTCCAACTCTTTCTCCATTTCTTACCGGCTTATCTTTCTGGCACACTCAACTGTGCGGAGTGTATAGCAGCTGTAAACACGCTATGAATGTATATGACTACATACAAAAAAGGTCACAGCAGCCCTTCTATATTACTGCCGCTGCCACTTTTAGTGTAAAATATTGATCATATTTCTCTATAATGTGGCTGTGAATAAGTGGCCGGCAGGGCTCTGCAGTGCAGAAGTGGAGGTTTCAAGTGGAAAGTAATAGAAGATGTGACCTCACGGCTCCACAGATGGAACATGAACATACTTTCCCTCTCATGAGCCATATGATTAATTCATATCACGAGAGGGTGGTGTGTGTGTGTGTGTGTGTGTGTGTGTGTGTGTGTGTGTGTGTGTGTGTGTGTGTGTGTGTGTGTGTGTGTGTGTGTGTGTACAGCTAGTGTGACCAAATAAGCACGTGGGAGGGGAATCTAAGGTACTGCGTGACCTTGGACAAGCCGAAAACATATTTATGACTAACCAAATACTTGAAATGCTGTATGCATATGTAAATATAAGCCAGACAGTGTGTGATATACTGAAGTTTTGCCCATTTCTCTACTCAACTCGTAGCTGTGTATGCACGTATTCATATATTTCTGTCCCTACACACATTAATTACCACCCAGTTTTCCTCAGGCATGTTGTAAATTCTGAAAAGGCTAAACAGTGGCAGCCAGATCAGTCAATACGCTGGATTTATCAGATAAAAATCCGTCTTCCTTCCTTACTAGCACCTGGCTGGTTGATTTCTCCTCACCTTTCCTTTTCGTCTTGGTCTCCTGCCTCCGTGTCTGTTGCTCTGCCGTCCCTGCAGCCAACCTAATGTGCCCCAGCTCCCTCTACTGACATAATTGTAGCCGATGAGCAAATCTGTTGCAGCCTGATTAGCAGCATCTAAACAGCACTGGCCCCAGACATAATTTAGACATAGATGGAGGGAGAGAAATAATGGCACAGAGGAGAAGGGAAAAATGTACCGAAAAGACACTAATAGGCTCTGCAACATCTGTTATTTTTAGGGATTATAAATGATATATTGCATGTACGACCGGTTGTGCGATTTCTGTGGGGTACACAATAGCTTAAAGGCTGCTGTGAAATGCTTGGACCGAGAGATCCCTGTTTTAAATTCCCTGACAGGCTTAAAAATATTGATGTGGTTGTGAATTAGTAACACTCTCCCTCGCTGACTGCTGTCAGGATGCCCTTGAGCAAAACGTAGTGGCTGCAGCTGTGTTGCGGTTTTATTCCTCAGCTCGCGGCTGGGATTTTTGTGAGTGGTGATTATTTTTTTTGCGCTAAAGTGGCCATTCGTGCCCATCCATGGTGAAAATTTGTCTCAATCACCTCAACGTAAAACCTCAACACCTGTCATCGTCATTGTTTTCCAAGGTCTGAGCCTTGCTAAATAAAACTTGATTGATCACCTATTAATGTATCTGAAGGCAACTATGATTTACTTGTTCGGAACAAACAAGACAGCTTCCATTTTTCTCCACTAATGGCGTTCCTCCGCACCATAACTCTTCTTGTCTCCATGTATTCAGGCTCCATTACATGTGGCATCCATTTCAAAAGCAGTGTCTTGTGTCTGTCGGACCATTACTCTATGTGGGAGAGCTGATAAAATGAGCCGAAAGGCTGTGTGGTAACTAAGAATAGCAAGTGTTGCTGGGGAGTTGTAAAAGCGTGTTTGTTTATTGCTGTTTTATTTCAATTTTATTTGGTTTACGCAAAAGTAATTACACTTGTAAGAATCTGCAAGACAGATACAAAAAAGCCTAAGAGAGCTGTTGCACCACAACTGCTTGTTCGATGATTTAAAATGGCTGTTTGGGTGCTGTAAACAACACCGTTAGAAATTAAAAATGGGTAAGTGCAAATCTCAAACCCATGTTTAATTCTGCGTTATGGTGAGGACTGTGTGAATATTGACTGTGGGATGTCTGCAGATATACACACTCGCACAGATGCACAGCCCACTGTTTTCTCTCCCTTCCTTGGTCTCTCGCATAAACACGTATCAGCAAACACGTGCGTGATCTATAGCTTTATTTCCCCGAGGGTCTGTTGTTCAAACATTAATGTGACTTCTTCCTCTGTTTATTTCTCCACAGAGAGCAAAGAGGTGTATAAGAGACAGGTGCTGTCAATCACATCCATCGCCATGGCAATTAGCCTCCTGGGAACGCTGTGCATGGCCCTCTACTGCCGCAACAAGTGAGAAAATAAACTCACAACACCGCACATAAAGTCTACAGATGGCTGTTAAAACTACAATTCAAATCTTTTTCAATTCAGCATACTTACTAGCTTATTACTTACTTCCTGTAGGTAATATTCAAATTGCACTCGCGCAGTTAAATGCTGAGATCTGGGAACAACACTTCAACAACAAAGTGGATCAGTGAACAAATCTTTCTTTGAGAAAGAAGAAAGTCGTGTAAAACTGCTTGTTGTAAATGAACTGTCACTAAGTAAACTTTAAACAGATTGCAGTGCACTGCCAGCGAGCATTAAATCTACAAACTTCAAACTAGAGGCGACAGGTTATTTCATAATTGTACAAATAATGTGTGAATCTGCACCTCTAAGCATTATCTTCCTAGGAATTATGTTTCAGTACAAACAGCGAGCAGACTACATAACAGATGGAGACGAACAGGTGTTATTTTTAATGTATTCAAGCTCTCTTTATCACTAATGTGTGAATGGTTTGTTAAGTAACATCAAAAATCAGACTTTCTTCAACCCTCTTTGTTGCATCTAACAGCCTCTAGACTTGATTTCATTTCTGTTAAAGACTCAGGTCATATTTGCCCCACAAACTGTTGCATTTGTGCATTGAGCCGAGGTCCCAAATGCCTTGGCTTAATGCTTCTCCTTTGCTTTCCTCATGACACGCAACAAAAAGCCAGACTAGCCAGCACTAATTTAAAAATGGAGATCACTAATCACTAAGCCAATAAAAGTTCTGGTTCCCATTGCAAACAGACTAACACAAACTTCACAGAAATAAAATGAAAATCTGATGTGGACTCAAATCATATTTTGCTAGCAATAACAATAACAGGGAAGCATGTCGTTATCTTTGGAAGCCCACCAGCTCAAAATGGACAAATGGTCTTGCATCAGTGGACATTCAGTACATGAAGGGATTTCCATTTAGTTTCAGAGAGTTTGAAAGAAATTGATGCTGCACTGATGAAGCGATGTAATCTTCCAAACACAGAGCATCCACTGGTTGTGTTGTGTGCCATCTATGATGTCACCAGGGCCCTATCAACCTTGACACTTGAGGTTTGCTAGACTTGCTGTAATAAACTCTCGAATGCTAGATGTCACCACTCGGACAAAACATCACCACTGGTATAGAAGTAGAAGAAATTGAAAATGGAGGAAAAAAAAAAAAAAAAAAAAAAAAACAGCTTTTCTTCCAAGTTTTCTGCAGAAAGTCTCATCCTGTCAAGGTTTTACAGCATCTCTCTCTTAGCCCTTGTATACCATTAAAAGGGCGGCTAAAAACTGTTAAGGTCATACACTTGTGTGCACAATCATTTTCACCTAACGTAATCTTTCACTGAATATGACAAAAAAATTAGAGATTGAGTTCATGAAGCTATTTATCCTAGACTTCTGCACAAGTAGAAGTCTTTATGCAACCAGACGTCCTACCCCCTGCTAGCCATTAAAGCATGCAGGTTTTAGTCACTTCTGCATTAGTTTCACTTTTCAGCCCTGGAAGCAATCTCTGTCTTTTATACTGTCTATTATGGCTCATCAGCATTTTGGCTGTTGCTAGCTGGCGCAGGCAGTGCAAGCATGCACAGGGGTGCAGCTGCAGCTCAGTCAGTAACTATGCGTGTCATTAATAACACTGGTTTTCTGGATGCTAAGCAGAGAACTTTCAAAGTATTTGGCAAGCTGTGAATATGTTGCTACTTAATGCATTTATATGCTCACTGACAAATATCCAAACGGAAACATTGCAGGAGTCCTCAGTTTTCCTGAGTTATAAAAAACAATTACTGCTGATAATTCAGGTGAGCTTGTTTTTGATTATTGGCTGCTACAACTTGAAAAATGGTACTTGGTCACTTGATTCTTAATTATTTAAGTAAGCAAAATGTATATCTATAAGTGATATTGCTGATTGTTCTTATGAACAATGTAGTTGATGTCCAACACAACAGAAAAACAGGAACCACTATGACATTTTGTCAGTCTCTCCTCTGTGAAGCGGCACTCTGAATATCATAAAGAGTGTTTCAGTGGCTTCGTGACACAAAAACGACTGAGGTTAGAGCTCATGGTGGGTATTCAGCACAGATAAATTTAGTTCAGTTCTACACTGGAAAGACTGAAATTACAAGAACTGCAGTTGAATTATTACTCAGCTCCTAGAGTGACAGCATTTCCCCTTTAATATGTTGACAAGTAAATTAGCTGTAGTGACATGAAATTTCACCATAACCAGCAATTTCGATTTTTTTCATGATTGTCCTTTGATTTGAAAGTGTCTACAATGACTGACATTCAAACTTTTAAGTAATATTACTGCTGCTACATTCTGCCACTGGTCCCTGAATCAATATATTATTACTACATCTGTCATGTTTCAGCTGTGTGGCAGGCAGGGATTGGACCCAAACGCAAACTCACTGGAGACAGGATTGAACTCAAAAGGGCAGCTTTTATTGCTGAACACAAAAACTCTACAAAATCTAAACTGGGAAGACTAACAAAACACACAGGGCGCTACAGGTAGACACACACAGCATGAGGGAGACTACGACACTGACAAAGAGAAACACAGGGCTTAAATACACAGAGGGATAACGAGGGAATGAGACACAGAAGGAGAGCACAGCTGGGAGTAATCAGGCTGGACGAGACAAGGGAAGCAAAACTAGAAACACTCACATGAGACATGGACCTTCAAAGTAAAACAGGAAACACACTGACTCAACTCTAAACATGCAAACTTAACAGCAACTGAGAAGACAGACTATAGGGACCAGAAACATGGTACAAAGAGGTCACAGTAGACAACATTGAACACAGGGAAGCCATATTACAAAGCCAAAGAACTAAACCTATGATAACCATAACTGAAATCTAGGGAAACAAGAAACAGTACAACAAAGGACTCAAAACATAATCCATAATATAAAAACACGAGATCTCTTCAAAAATAAAACAGGAAACATGAGAGGCAGACATGACAACATAAGACAACAGAAAATGAAACACACGAAGGGCAAGGGAGACTTCACAGGGGTTGAAAACACAAGGGGGAGCTAATAAGCAAATGAACATAGGAAACCTAATAAGCTTAAACATACACTATAAACATCAAAAGAGCTAAAACTCAAAACACTGGGTCATAAGACCCAGGATTGTGACAACATATGGAAATAAGCCCTATTGGGTGTGGTCAGACCACATGTAAACAAAGACATATTAAATTGTTAAATTTAGTGAAAACTGAGGCAACATGTTGAGGCATCCTGCATCTTGGATGAAATCCCAGACCAGGTATTTGCAACAATTTGTAAAGCTCATTATACACATATTCATAGCCTATTATCACCCAAAGGTCAGCTCATGTGGCTTAAGCCTTTCTCTGCTCTCTGCCTGTTTTCTGCAGGGTTGAAGTTAATATGTGTTCACAGTAATTGGTAAATGAGTAGTCATATATATATATATCCCTTGTGAAGGGAATCTCAGCAGTATGGGTTAAACATCTGGTTCTAATGGCAGTATGCCATTCAGAGTATGTGGACTATGGAGCAAGCTATGATAGATGGCACTGTAATTCCATAGGCTTTCCTCAGTAATATAATGATGTGAGTGAGTGAGCAGCCTGACAACAAGATAATCGGATCAAGCGATGATGGACAGGCGCTTTCAGTGAATCCATAATTGAGTCAGGGAACTTGCTTGTTCATTGGAGAAGATGCATACAGATTGGGATGAAGGAGCAAGGGAGCGGATCTGAGTGACCCGAATAAAGATAAAGTCAAAGGTTTTCTCACACCGAGAAAAAAGATCCCGATAAAAGTGCAGCTACATGAAAGACCAATGTTTCCCACTTCATGCTAAAACAATAACAGAGAGACATTAAGTGTGTTTTACATTGTAATATCCATCACTGCTGACTTATCTGCTTTATTGTCCTTTAAAAGTTAACATTAACTCTATGCCATGAGTGTTGTGAAACTCATCACTTCATAATCAACATTTAACCTTAAAAAAAACAACAACGACAGTCTACGAGCTTATTTTACACACTCATTATAAAGTCATGTTTTTATCTAGTTCCTCTAACGTCCTGATTTTGCTACTCAGTTAAAGCGGAGTGTACCAAACTCCAATCTATCATAAGATGGCAACAGCAATATTTAACCATTCTGCAACATTATGTGCACTGCCATGTTTATATTTTTTAACTGCACAAAAGGTGCTTCAAGTAAAACAATGATGGCAAATATGTAATAAATAACTTATAAGCAGGACTAAAATATTAAAAAAAAAAAATGAACTCGTGGTCTGTAAATGGAGGTGGGCTTCAGTCTCCTTGGTGAAAGTCAGACTTAACACAAAAACTTTAGAATAGATCGCCTTGAGCTCTGTACCCTTTAAGTCCCACCACATATGTTTTGCTCAACGTTACTTAACGTGGCTGTTTGACCTTCTGTGGTCTTAAAATGCACACACTGTATGTGATGTGCAGTTTGACACCAGCAGACTGTTTTCATTTCTGCTGAAGTCGTTTTCTCAGGGCTAACCTTGGATCTGATGTGTGTGGACAGGAGCAAGATTGTGTTACATCACCACTAGTCATGAAGCGAGTCATAGTGTGGTATGCCACAATGCTGAGTCATTCCCCAGCACACATGCGCTGACAGTGAACTAATCCATACCGTGCAGTGACAGTGGAGTGGAAGCAGTGCTGAGAATTTTTAACAAGGAGTCAAACTTTTCTTCTTTAAATAACTTCATCAGAAGCAATTTCTTTTGTCAGGCAGATTATCTCTATAGGTTTTTAAGTTGCCTCGCTTTAAAATACTGCTTGCATTGGGGCTAAATGCAAAAAGTCAGCATGATTTATCAGTAGTCAGCACTGTTGCCTTGCAACAAGAGACTCCTGCATGTGTGTGTGTTTGCAGAGGATGTGAATGTAAAGAAGTCCTCTAATGCAGACATAATTTTCCTGGTGTACTTAGTTGTTTTTTCTAATTATCCTTCTTTGGAGAAACAAGGGTAGCAGAATATTTAGGAGTTAAGTCTCCTTATTGCTCTCTACTTGTGTTCTGCAATAAAGGCATAAAAAGCCATTCCAACCATCAGATAATTTAAGGATAATGAACCTGCTGAATAAGAAGTATAGTAGAGTAGAATATATATGAAATGCCAAGAATTAGTATTAGCTGCGTGTCAGTGACTCATTCAGGAGATCAGGCTGGTTGCAAATATTTGGTGCTTTTGGTGGATATTGAGCATGATTTTATTATAAGTTTTGTAACGCCACCCTGAGATAACAAAGCCAAATTTTCTCTTTTGCACAAACAGTGAGGGATGCAGGGTGATATATGGCACATCTATCAACAAACCTACAGAGCTGGATGTTTGAGATGTTTGTATTTCATGGCAGCAAAAGCATATGCTTCTATGACAAAGAGCACTCATACCCTTTTGGATCCTAAAACGGCAAGCAAACGAGCAGATTGCGAGATAATGGACCGTTCCTATTAAGTAAACACTTTTCCAAAACTAGTGTGTACCAAATGTCACAGCCTCCTTCTAAGAAAATATAATTAAAGGCCTCAGAGGTGGAGAGGATAGAAGCTTAGCATGCGGCAGTTTGTAAACACTTCATTACGTCGCTGTCATTCAGCAGAGTGTCTGACAAAGGACAAGTAAAGGCTTCATCAGCTGCATCTGGTAATGAGCATACCCCTGGCACAACACAATGAAGTTGTGATACAGAGCTTTTGTGCTCCAGGTCAGTCTAATTGCACATGGTTGGGTAAGTGGTGTAAAAAATCAAGTAGATTTTTAATGTCTACTGGTCAGAATAGCAAACCAAAAGAGGTTCTTTCAGATGAATGGACAAAATCGGCTCACATCCTTCAGCTACTCCAGCTGTAATTATTCCACTTTCTCTAACTTGATTACCTCTAAACCTTTTGTCATGTAGTCAGCTGCAAGATTAGGGTCAAACTAATTAATGTGGCTGTCAATGACTTTAGTCCTTCAGTGTATTTGCAAAGAATGTTATAAAGATATTCTTTGTAATATTCAATTTTTTTTACTAATGTAAGGAGAACACATCTCAAATGAATAGTCACAGTTCTACATATCTATGCAGAAACTATTAAATGGAGTCAATTCAATTTTATTTATAGAGCGCCAAATCACAACAACATTCGCCTCAAGGCACTTTATATTGTAAGTCTCCAAAAGTTGATTCTGTTCATCTGGACGTAGCGTTTTCCCAGCCCATTGTTCCTTTAGTGGGCTGGTTTCAGTCATTATGCAAATGTACTGTTTCTAAGATTGGGTAAACCTGCAGTCAGCTGAGACTGAAGAAGTCACCTGGATGAGTGACGTAGCGTTTCTCCCACAGAAAACGCTACGTCCAGATGAACAGAATCAACTTTTGGAGATTTACTTAGCTGGATGATTGAGCATGCATCAAGACGTTTATATTGTAAGGTAGACCCTGCAATAATACATACAGAGAAAAACCCAACAATCATATGAGCCCCTGTGAGCAAGCACTTTGGCAACAGTGGGAAGGAAAACCTCCCATTTTAACAGGAAGAAACCTCTAACGGAGAACCAGGCTCATCGGTCATCTGCTATGACCAGTTGGGGTGAGAGAAGAAAGACAGGACAAAGACATGCTGTGGAAGAGAGACAGAGATTAATAACAAATCCAAACTTCATGTCAAGTGTCATGATATAAACGTCTATTAGTTTGTTTTAATCACCGATCACAGAGAAATCAGGTAAAATTATATTACTGGTAGAGAGCTTCTCAGGAAGCTCAGTTTCTTCCACTCATCCTTCTCCAGGGAAATCTTAGAAACCAACTCTCCTTCACCAGGGAGCCAGTGTCTTGATTGGAGAGGGAAGAAAATAGATTATTTTAGGAATCGCAAAGGATGGTAGGGATACTTTAAAAAGTATGCCAGGCTCATAAATTCAGTTGGTGGAGTTTCTTCTGTATAAACTTGGACTTAAATCTGTCCCTCCTTTGTTCTGTCCTAAATACAATATTGAAAATGCTGCTGCACATAATGTTTCTGAGAACTCTTGAGATCACTGTTGGATTCGACTGGCTGGGGAAAAGAGACCTAAAAATTCTCACATCTCTGGCTGCAATTAGCAGCTACATATGTTTAGTTTGTTGTCCGAGAGGAGACCTGTAGAACACTACTCTGTGAGATCTGCATTTCTGAAACAAAAGGCAAGGGAGCAGACATCATTTTTCAAACTTGTTATAATTAGCTGTTTGTGCCAAAGCTCCAGTTTTGAATTAATTAGAGCAAAATTATAGACTGGTTACAAGTGAGACTTGCTAATCTCAAGATAATGACTGCAAAACATAATTATGACACTGAGGAACTCGATACAGGTTGTACTGGAAGAAAACCTCAGAGCCTAATATCACGCTAAAGAGGAACTGGTATGGATTTTTGAGTGGAAGCAACTATGGGAGGTTAAAGGCCTTTTTAGCCAGCAGGTGTGTCTCATATTTCTTTACAGTCAAACAACTCCAAAGCAGTGTTAACAGAAAACCCTTTCAGGATCCACTAATCTCAAGTGATGTAAAAATTAATCGATACATTTCGAAAAATCAATACCAGAGTGCGAGATGGAGCTGAATCTGTTTGGAACCACCGATTCAAATCAAAAGCTATAACAAAAATGACCTGAAAACTGTCAGTTAGCCTTCACTTTTGTTTGTCTGACCTTTAATAAGGAAATGCCAGCACTGAATATATGTATTCAGTGCTGTATAGAACTTATGATGGTGTATATGATTTACTCTGGAGACTGACAAAGGTTACACTGTGCATGAATATACCACGTGTGCTTATGAGAGGCATATTGTTGGGCATTTTAATATTGCTGCTAGGAATAAAACCTGTTAACAGTTTCTGTCAACATGCATACGTTATTAGATTGTCACATAGAAGCTAAATTTAAAGTGAACATCACTTGGACGGATTGGAGCCAGCCTGAAATGTCAGTGTCTCCTATTATTATGTATTTATAGCTGTATAAACACATACAAGTATTCACTAACATTAGATGCTGATTCAGTGGGATAAAAATCTGGAAGCCTAAACATGATCCGCATTCATTTAGCTAATAGCAGCACTTACTCTCTAGAAATCAAACGTTTTTTTTTTTTAAATAATATGAAACCATTAGGCCACCCAAATTGAAAATATTTGCATTCTCACTGAGTCTCTAAACATACGTATTAGCCTAATAAATTCAACTTCAGCAAAAGCAGTAAGACGATGTAAAAATCAGCAGCTTTTGACTAGCTTGCTAGCATTAGCATCGCTCTATGTGCTAACAGCCTGTACTTAAGCACTTGGTTAAAAATTCAGTGGGGCTGCACTCAACGTTTTGAGTTTTCAAAAGTCTATATCATAATCATAATGCAGAACACACTTCTGCATTTAAATCTGATTGTAAGTGCAGAAGTAGCCTGGATGATATAAGACGCAATCAGCAGGTTCGCTTGTTCAGTCTCGTGTTAATCTTCCTGTCTTAAAAATGAATTTAATGCATCACTGTTACGTCCAGATACAACTCAGCTGAAACTCAGCCAATAAACGCTACTTCTTAAAGCACTCAACTGGATCCAATAACTTTTTATCTCAGTTGTATATTTTTTTCCTTTATGTTTAGGAGGCGCAGAGAAAAACTCCAGGCCCACCTGAAGGAGAGTCGCAGTTTGAAAAACTACACTACTAGTTCCCATAATGCCCTAGAAGCCAAAATGAGGGCCTCTAACACCAACCTGCAAATTCATGAGGTGAGTACATGAGATGTTTTTTCTCTTCTTTTTTTTTTTGGTGCTTATACATGTAAACACATGGAAAACTGACCTTGTGCGGAACTCCCGGTGCTCCTGTTTTGTGAAGACTGTTGGCTCGTTTTCACATGTGCACTGCAACCTGGAATTTTTCTATAGGAGCAATATAGGTTTACAAGACAGGATAATGCAGATGACATTGGCCAGTTGAACATCAGCAAATCTAAAAACTGATCATCATTTAAAGCAATACATTCTCTTATTTACTTACCTCCTTACTTTTAGTTATGGATTTATGGAAGAGTAAACATGAGGCTGTACTTGTGAGAGATTACTTCTTACAATGAATGTAGCAACATTCAGCTCTCTTCCAAAAAAATTTGTTAAAGCTGGAAATTCAAATGCAGGCTCGTGTTTTAATATAAATCATTCGTTTATCATTGTTGTGGTAGCTTTTTTTTAATCTCACTCATAAAGGCCAGAGTTTTTTGTAACAGTTATAAAGCCGTCCCTGGCTGAATTTCTGGATGTTGTTGTTTGTTTTTTTGTTTGTTTTTTTTAGGTAGGAATTTTAAAATATAGCCTTGGGCTTCAGGGGTTGGTTATTATTTTTCAGTAAATTAGTTGGCATTAGCAGGAGTCAACAAACATTAAAACATAAATCTTAATCTGAAAACCAACAAATATTCAAAATGAGATGTCTGCTCCCTAAAGTTATTATCACTGAGCAGACGCACACCTCACACACGACACCGCAGAGGATTACCATTAGATTTACGGCTGCCTGCAGTTTGTGCATATGAATAAGTATGTATTGCTGTCTCCACCTGGCCACTTGCACGAGGCTTACAGGTCTTCTTGAGAGCAATCGTTCAGTGGTTTGGGAGCATGCTGCTGGCTGCCAGTGTCATTCATCATCTCCTCAGTGCTCTGTGTCATCGCGCTCCCAAATGTGCGTCCGGGCGTAGCCGGCATGGACATGAAAATTACCTCAACATGAATGTTGCTCCTGGGAGACTGTCCTTGTGTGTATTTCTACACCAATCTGCATAAATTAACCTTAAGCATTTTTTACAGTTTAATCATGTAAATCCCTCAGGCACTTCATTAGGTACACCTATGAGATCTAACATATTCCAGTACAACATCTATACCATGAATTACTGTGTTTCCAGCTTGTGATTTTCTTATCTTTAATGCATAGGTCATAATGGGTGCTGGTAGCGCTCCACCAGACTGCATTATATTTAAATGGTTCCAAATATTTTGTCCACTCCACTGAAATTAATACACAAGGGTGTAAAGTATTAGAAACATTTTTAAATGCACTGTTGGTCTATACACAAGGGGCTCCATCATAAGCGCATTAATATGCAGAAGATGAATAAATCACTGTGTGGGAAAAGCAGTGGAGATAATTACATTTCATGCTGGCAGTTCGTGATACAGCTGACAGATTTATCCTGATTTGTCATCATTGCAAAGACTGTCCTCTGAAAAAAAATACATCAGCGGTTGTTATTTCATTAAAAAGCTTGAAATATAATATCTTCTCCTGTAATGCCAAAGAAGGGAGTTTTGCAAAATGGGTTGACAAAAAAAAATAAGATAGATGTCAAACATACCAACTATATCTGAATACATCTTTGGTTTTGACCCCAGAAGCCACAGTTGCACTGCACTAGTTTTTGACACCAAAAAGGAAATGTTGTCCATATTTTATCTGACCCTTTAAAAAAAGAACTAAAGTAATACTTAGACTTTGGAAAAGTAAGCTATGGTAACTTGCGGCTACAACTTTATATTTGATACAGTCACCAGAATGGTATCAATATTGTCATCTAAATTTTGACAGCAAGAGAGAAAATTTCCTTTGTCTATTATGGCATATTTAAAATTTCAGATGAATCTGTTAAACAAATGAGTACAGTTTTGCAAGCATAATAGTGTCATACTTGATTTGAAATGCAGAAATTGAGATTCTGATTTTTTTGTATCGACACTTTCATCGAAAAATAAAAACGAGATGAGAATGTCCTGGAGACACGAGATCCAATCAGAATGAAGCTGTATAGAGAAGCGGGATGATCCAATCAGAGGTATTCTCCTTTTACAGCAAAAACTGATCTGCTAGTGACAAATGTTGGGGAGGGGAAGCTCCCTGTTTTTCAGGAAATATGTCAGCGTTGGACGAACAGAAGAGCCGACACATGGACATGCTTAATGTCTTTGAAAATAAGAAGCTTTGTAAACCATGCGGAGCAAGTTTCACCAGTAAAAACACGACACACTTTTACAGTTTATATTTAATGAACTTTATCAGTTTTGATATTTTGTTGACTAAAACTAAAAGAATTTAGATGCCCAATTTATGGCTAAAACTAACTGACGTTTTAGTCAAAGTTTGCTGTCAAAATCGTCACTGGTACTTCGGATAATGTTCAAAGTGTAGTTCAACACACAAATTCTAGCACAAATTCATTTTGATTTATCTGTCTGATTGATCTTGTAAAGCAGCGGTCCCCGACCCCCGGGCCACGGACCAGTTTGATACCGGGCCGCGAGAGTTGAGGCTCGGGTGTGAAATGTATGGTTTTCGGGGTTTTTATCGTTTTTTATCGTTTTATTGTTTCCCTGGGTCTTTTCCCGTGTGTTATGACTAAATCTTCTTTTTATTGTTACCGGTACTGGTTTTATTTTGTGGTATTTGTCTGCAACACCTTAAAGGTCGGTCCGTGGAAATAAGCCCGTCCATGGTGCAAAAAAGGTTTGGGCCGCTGTTGTAAAGGATAAAGGACCATCTTAGGGTAAAACCTTGGCTTGTAACCAATTTAATTCAGTTTTATCAGTTTTATAGCACAAAATCACAACAAAACTTTCCTCAAGGTACTTTACATTGCAAGGTAGAGCAATTATATTATTAATGCAATTATGTTACGCTTACCTCCTCAAACAAATCTAATCTAAACCATCCGCTTGGCTGCTCCGTGGTCTCCCAGATGTTTTGGTGTTCCCAAGCTTGCGACTGCATTTTAATATCGTCCCAACTTGTTGATTTGTTGACTGCATGGTTCCCTTTGTCTCTTTTCTTTCTTTCAACTCCAGACCTTTGATCTCCTTGTGAAAAAATAGGTGTGTAAATCCGAAATGTATCAACCATTCCTGAATGTTTTTAAAGACTTTGAAAGCTGAACGTCTACATATCAATCACATTTTGATTGTTTCATTTCAGTTTTAATGTCAGCCTCAAATAAATGTCAACACATTGACACTCTTGCCCGAAGCCTCCACCTTCAGTTTCAGTTCAGACGATTCAGGAGTGTAAGACATGGCTCGGAGACAGAGTTAACCAGAGTTTGAAAGCAATCTGAAAAATCTGGAGTTTGTAAAGATGGTGTGTCAGGTGCGTCTCCTCAAATTACCTTCAAGGTAAGAGGTCTGTCGAGGACAAACATACTGGCTTCCCAAACTAATGTAATGATCAGAGGAATAGCAAAAGTCCAGGCTCCAGCATAACTGCATTGCACAAAATATGCCCAAAAAACAGTCAATATTATTTTAATCTCAAAGAGCAACATTTATATTTCAGACAAATAACTGAGGTATTGTTGGAAATTGTGCAGCCATTAGAAGTACATCACATTTCATTTCACTTTCAACCTAAATGTCAGAGTTACTGAAAACAAATGCAAATAGATTTCTGTGTTTATCGACCCGATGAGAGAGAAGGCACAGGAAAACAGATCAGTTATATAGATCAGAAACGAGTCTGGGAAACTTGAATATTTTGTCTGCATACTTATGACTTGAAACTCCGTTCTGATTTTCAGCTGTGTAGCTATTTAAGGACATTTTTGTTATCTTTTCACTTTCTTATCTCCTTTTGTTTTATGGAAGTCAACAGGAGGAATGTTGTATTCCTTTTTCTTCTCGTTTATAGAAGCTTCATTCAAACTTTAAGTGGGTCACTGTTCTTTATCTCAGAATTTCCACTTTGCTTTATCTTTTTTCACTTACCTATTTTTTCCAACATCACTCTGATACATGATAATATAAATGGTCCAGTGCATGCAGGGACATCACATTAAATGTCACATCACCGAACATATTCAGCCACACTTGCTAAAACCAACGGTTGAAACACCAAAGTAAAACTTTCACTTTTATATTGGAACTTTTTTGAGCTCATGTTGCATATGGCATTTCACAACCAAAGTCTCAAAGAGTCTAATCAGCCAATGGTTTAGCTGATTAGACAACAGCCTAGTTTATCGACAACACAGCTGCTCATTGATTGTCACCGAGGCATTGAGCTTGTCTAAACTACACTGCTTCATCTGCATCTAGTTTTGAAATATCATGTTGTATTGAGAAAAAAGCTTTTTCTTGTTCTAGTTAAGAAGCCCACACTCACTAATTATTATTGTGTTATTTTGCAATAATTAATGATCTTTTCTGCAAAGAATTGAAAAAAGTAGACTATAATCGAATATCACATGCATATATTTCATAAATTTGTACAGAAAATTATTTAAAATAAGCACTTTGGCTTTTATTTTCCTAACTGCTTTATTAGCACCGGCTCTTGAATTACTGATTATTGTTTACTGACTCCAAAAAATGTTTTGTGGTGGAAAAACAAGGCGGATCTTTAGTGCATAAATGTTGCTTTGAAATCTTCTTTTATTTATTTAAATTCTACAACAGTCTTTGGGGAACTTGCATGCAAATGAGCAGCATTTGTTTATTTTGTGCCTACGCACCCAGAATCACATTGATTTCTGTCTGCAGGCAATCAATTACTAAAATTTCTGAAAGGAGAGCAACAAGCATGGGGTCAATGGTGTATTAGGATCTTACACACACACACACACACACACACACACACACACACACACAACAGCCACACACACATTCATTTCTGTGGCATTTTTTCACTACACAGACACATTTTCGTTTTATTATTATACCCAACTTTCATTTAGATTCGTACTTTTCATCTCATTTTGCAGTAGCTACAAGTAGATCTAGACCCCTGTGATCATGTGGGTCACTCCAAAGTCGGCAGAACATTCCAGCAGTGGCCAGCGATAGAAAATGAACACTTCTGATTAGCACCGCAGGGCCCTTTGTTGGAAGTATTTGATTAAGCAGTGAACTAAAGAGCAGCTCTGAGCGAGTCAGTCTTTCTCTATCAATCAGGTTTTACCACCCTATCATGAATTCTTGAGGTGTCCCACAGAGTCCGTCTGCCATTTCCGCATAATTAAAACTGCCCTGACTTCATCATGAGCGGCGCTGTACTGAGCCCGCTATGCTAAGTGTATTTCTGAGACTGGAGTGCATGTGTTTAGCTGTGAAACAGTTAAAGACTCCATGATGGCTGCGCGAATCATAAAACCATCTCTGGTTCGGTCCACGTAGTTTGTCAGTGTTTAAAAAAATGAAAAAAACAATTCTAGAGGCATATAGTCCCTTTCTTAGAGATTAAAACATCTATTAAAGTACATGTGCGCTCGCTCACGCACACACGCAGCTGTTTTATGCGCTCCACGCACCACAAACGTCCAGACTCGGCGCAGAGTCACTGTCAAAGCCATGCTTACTTTTGCTGGTTGTATCTGCTCACGTTTGTGGAGCTAAAGAGTTTCTTTGCCTGCAGCTGTGCAGGAAAATATTACATTTATATTGATGACCTCTATAAACAGTCAGTATTGCTGGATGACGCATGCACACAGTTTCCAGTTTTTCCTCAGGCGATCTTTCTTAAGCTTAAATCTATTTTCAGACTGAAAAAAAGTGGCTGTTGAACCTCGCAGAGTCGGCATTAACAGATTGAAGGCACTTTCCTCTCTTTGAGCTGCTAGGCAGCGAACGGGTAAATTCATTTAACACAATACTTTGTGTGTTACTGGAAAAGTAAAGCATTTCCCATGACTTACCTTGGGCATTACTTTAGTTATGACTAGCACAGGTGGATACAGTTTCATCCACTGAATTAATTAACAGGTCACTGGTGCGATTTTCCCACTCTTAAATGATCTCATTTCCTGATTTAACTGGCCGGGGAAAGAATAATTTTTCACTGGTAGTTTCTGCATCAATTAGCGACTCGGATGTACACTGTGTCAAAACGAGAGCAGAGCCTGTGATACAGCTACATGACGATTTGGATTTAACTCATCGTTTCTTAGAAATCGTTTCATTTTTTTTATTTCATTCCATGAGGGCAAAACACAGGGGAAGTCCTTTGATTTACTATCGCAGTTGCAGAATGTTTAAAGATTTACAGCAAACCAATCAAAGTAGCAGAGGCCGAAACATGATTTTATGAAGCTTGACAAACCCTGGAGCATGCCACTGCATATAAAAGATGGACATATTACCCGCTGGTTTGTGAAGTCCCATTTTGAAGCCATTTTTCTGTGACATTCTTAGCTTTTGGAAACCAAACATCAGATACCAGGGTTCTGTGTTCAGGAACCTATATGGTCAATATATATTGTCTAGCTTAAGGAATATCCTCCTTTTACAGAGGCCATGAATCAAGCGAGCACTCTGATTTTCTGTATTATGTTATGGTAATAAGTGTAGCTCAGTGATAAAAGTTTAAATTGTTTGCAAATACATTTTGATAATGTTCACTGAACATACTCTGATCATCTGACGCGCCCACTTCAGTTCAGATGGTAGCCTATATAAAGTATGACACGACTTCAATAATTATAGAAAGTGTGTCGTGGTTTTTGAGGTACAAATGAGGTTTTCCACTGTCTGCATGGTCACATCACCATGGCAGCATCTGTGATGCTAACGAGACTGGTGTCCTGGAGAGGGTCCACTAAAGGGACTGTGTCTGTGACAGTCTTGTTAGTCAGACATCAAACTGTAGAAGACATAAAAGTAAGTTGGAGGAAAGAATTGCACAAAAGTAGGTCTCGCTTACTTAAGTTACAAAAGTGTGGAAGTTACTGTCTAGACGATGGCGAGATAATGCTGAGGAGAGAAAACTGTCACCGCCAGATAGATCCAAACCACTGATACGTATGTGTTATAGATAAGAAATCAAATCAGCAGTCCTCTTGCATCTTTAAGCCTTTTAAAGCTCAAAGCACTTTCTTGTGCTGTCCTGTGTTCTTTTCAGGAGTTCGCAGCTGCCATGTAGCTGACTGAGTTTGCTTTGTCAAGCGCATTGTGAAGTGTCGAATCAAAGAACTGCTTTGTTTTATTGCATATCTGTCCCTCCAGAGGTGGAACGAGCAGAAGGAGAGTTAAAAGAAAGAACCTGAGACCCACATAGTACAGTGATAGAGCTAATTTAGACATTCTGCCATGAAGGCTGCAAGATAGAAAGAGGGGATAAGGGATCAATGTGGATGAGAAAGCATAAGAAAGAGAAAGCAGTAAATTGAGAGATGTACTGGAGTTACGCAGGACGAATGGATAGTGGACAAACTGAAGGACGTGGTAAATTTGGTCAAATACCACCAAGATGACTTCTTCACTAAGCCAACAAAAAAAAATGGCAAAATAGTACAAAGAGCAGACCAGTGATGGCTAACATTACTTTTAAAAATAACATTTTACATTAGAAGATTAATGCACTGTTAAAAAAAACAATTTTGCTTCAGTGCTACTGAGAAAAATAATATTTTAAGTTAATTTTGTATTACCTTTATTAAACAGTACTTTGCAGTTACTTGCTTGGAAAAAAAGCTTCTGGACTTCTTTAAGTTTCTTGAAGACGTTTCATCTGAGAAGCTTCTTCAGTTCTAAGAGCAATTGGTGGAGAGTCCCAGATTTTAAGCCCTATGGGAGTGTCCCCCCAAGACGGTCATGGACCCCCTATTGATCCTCTACCTAATCACATGAGTCAAGGTGTGAAAAAAGATGTGGGTCACATACAAGGTTTCGGGTGAAACCACAGTGAGCACTCCCCCCCTTCCCATCATGTGATTTACTGATGTCAGATGGCCCAGGATGTGAGTGGGCGTTAAGGCGTCTGAGAAGGGATCTCAAAACTGGATTATAGATGGCAGACAGTGGGTGTCGTAAACCACCGCCTCTGTTCAAAGATGGTCATTCACACTGGACATAGATGGCTTCTTTCACTCCTCTTTCAAACCGTCTGTCTTCTCTGTCCAAGATGAGAACATTGGCATCCTCGAAAGAGTGACCTTTGTCACCAAATGCTCTTAGAACTGAAGAAGCTTCTCGGATGAGAGGTGAAACGTCTTCAGCATCTTATATTGTGCAGTGTGTTGCCCACTGTCCATCTCTCCATGAGTGTAATTATTTATATGAATAGTGGAATCACTGAGTCTTAATGTTGTAAAAAGTAATGTTAAGTCAAGTAAAGTGGCTGTATTGCCATTCCAACCATGTGCAGTGGTTTAGTACACAGTGAAGTGAGACAACGTTCCTCTAAGACCATGGTGCTATATATGACATATAACATCAGAGGGTTAGATAAATGTGCAAAAATTACAAAAAAAATAAAACAAAGACAGTGCAACACCAGACAGAACAGAACGATACAGACACACTGGAAGTAAGTCAATAATGTTGCCTACTGAGAAAAGTAACTCCAAGTACTTCTATGTTACTGAAAACACCTCTTTGCCATTAGCTTGAGTACACTGACTACATTGTCCAGGAGTTGCTTACCCTAGAGTACATTTATTTCTGAGTGTATGGATTTTATTTCATTGCATGCCAACAAGAAGCTTATTAATTTCCCCTGGAGTAACAATCTGAACTAAAAGCTAGCCAGGGATTTTCTTTTGTCTCACAAAGAAAACCACAAAGGAAAATGTACACACTCACCTGTTAGTAAATGTAAAATCCTTTACAGTACTGTAAACACTGTACTAAGGTGATGGGCAGCTGATTGTGTGTTCAGCTTATTAATGAGAGATGAATTATTGTAATTGCAAATGCCTGAATTACACTAAATACAGGAACAAATTGTCTATATCACCTCAGTGTGTAATTTGAATATATTGTTTAGACATCAGTGCTTTCAGTGGGTAACACAGTGGGCTCATGTCATCAAGGTTTTGGGTACAAATCTCCTCTTTGCATTGGAGTCACTGTCGAGTTTGAATCTTCTCCCTGTGCGCATTTCCTCCCACAGACCCGAGATCTGGTCTGGTTGTTTTTAAATTAGCCGTAGGTGTAGCTGTGAGTTGTGGTCTATCTGCATTAGTCCTGTGATGGACAGTCCAACTGTACAGGGTGTACCCCACCTCTCATTCATGACAGCTAGGATGCTCTCCTGCTCCCCCCAGGACCAAGAGTTGGATATTGTACCTCAGATCCATGATTTCCTTGTTTTTTTTCCCATCCATGTCTTTTCTCAGCAGTGTGCATACACGGAGCAACATCCCCGTTTTTCCATTACTTCCCTCGATATGCACCATTATATAACACATTTGTCATGTTTGCAGCTATGGGACTGTGTTAGTGTATCGCATCTGAATAACTCATAATTTCTGGGTTCGTAATATTGTGCAGTATTCCCAGCCTCACACTTTCTTCTTCAGACACTCTCAATCAAACACAATAGTACAAATGGTTTAACATGCCAGAATTAAATCCCCCATTCAAGTGGCGGCATTTGACCAGCTGTGCCACTTAACTTCAATTTTTAATATGAAATGATGTAAAAATGCTTTGTGCTGTCAGTTTAGTGCAATGTTGTTTATTTCTTTATAGCAGAATCCTAAGGAAACATTCCACAGATTTTTTTCTCTTTTCCTGCAGACATCGCCATTTTTTCTTTTTCTTCTTCTTCTTTTTTAAGCTCACGTTTGTAAATCTCCATACAAGGATGGAGCTTTTCTGAGAACAGCAGCTGGCTTTTAGGAGTAATTTGGACTTTTGAGAGTTAACAAACATATGAAAATGATTCAGCTCTGAAACTTTCTCTTTCATTTTACATGATGTAAAACTGCAAGTTCTAACTCTCAATGGCAGTGAATGACTGTCAAGGTTGGGTTGACCTTTTCACCCAAGAATCTGGCTGTTCCTGTCCATCGGCCCATCGCAGGAGCTGCGCCATCAGTTGCAAAGCCAACAAACTGTGCGCATATCGTTTCTGCAGAAATGCTGCGCTGGTGCATAATTCCAAATCGCAGTTTCACACACTGCAGAAAAACATGGAACGATGTATGCATTTATACATGTGGCACAGTAACCGCACCAACACACCAACAACTCGGAACCTTACAGTAAATAATGCCTTATGTTCTTCCACATACATTATGTTGGCTGCTAAAACTAGATGTCAGGTTTACATGGAGGAATCGTTTATAACGATTTAAATTTCTAACACCCCTGAATCATAAACATACTACATACCGATTCTTTTTTGGCCTCCTCTGATTTATCTGAACTGTCACACTATTTTCAAAGAGGAAAAAAAAAATGTGTAAAACCAGAGCTTATGCTTATAACATCAGTGATTTATTCGTTCCCTAATTTTGGAGCCTTTGTCATTAATAAAACGACGTAGCTGCATTTCCTTATCAATTTGTAATTCGTAAATTTACCCCATTTAAATCTGGGCCACACTGAGACAGCACACTCAGTCTAGGCTGATACCTGATGTGTGGCTCCTGAAAGCTTCGCTCTACACATCTGATGGAGATGACAACAGATTATCAGTTATTTACTGTCTTATTGCAAAAAGATTGCATATGTGTGACAACTTGACCTATTTCAATCAAGAACTGATAGTAGACTCACTCGATCTTATTGCCGTTCTGTTGCTGCCTCAGCACAGCTGGTTTGAACACAGCAGCTGACTGCAAGTGGTTTCAGACCTGATCGCGCTTCCCAAAGCAGGGAGATCACATGGTAGCAATAATTTTGGTCATGCCGCAGTATTCGACCACTCTTTAAACTAGTGTGACTGTACCCTAGGTTATAAATGCTGTCCTAAAGATGCTTGATATGTCATGGACTGCCGGGGCAGACCGTGTGGAGTGAGTAGAGGACCCAAGAGCAGACAGAGGTGAGGACACAAAACTGGACTTAACAAAAGGCGAGCCTTTATTTAGGGCCAAAAACTCACGGAAAAAAAACAACAAAGTAACTGAGGGAAAACCTGAACATAGACTGGGAAACTATGACAAGGTGTAGGGGAGATAACACAGACGACGCGACACTGAACACAGCAAGACTGAGGACTAAATACACACATGAGGTGATCAGGGGAAGTGGAGACACATGAGAGGGAGCAGCTGATACACATGAACCTAATGACAGGACAGGGAGAGTGAAACTACATATACTGACATTGAATACAGACTTTCAAAGTAAAACAGGAAACATGGAGACTAGACATGACATGAACCAAACATAACCACACAGACATGACGCATGAACCAGGGAGACTTAGTACAGGGGGAGATGACATAAACAACTAAGAAACAGGACTACACAGTAATCTAGAAATTAACTAGGTGAACTAAGCTAAGGCACAAATAAATACAAAAGATACATAAACTCAAACACTGGGTCGCTCGACCCAGGACCATGACATGATAGTTGTTTTGCTCGTACACTGCAAAGTTTAAATCAGTGTTCTGCAGCACAGAAGATAAACTAGTGATTAAATAAAAAATAAAGTTATTAGAATTTCTGCCTTTTACCTATAATATTCACTTAAAGTCAATTCAGGCTTTTTATAATGTGAAGTAAAGGCCTCAAAATACTACGATCTCCTATGATCCCTGCACATGCTGCAGGGGTACATAAACATGAAGGGAGGGAGGAGAGGTGAGTGGACAAGAAGTGCTCAGTGTATGACATGAAATCCTGCAGGAGTCCACAGCAGCATAACTAAGGGATAACCCCGAGACCCTGAATCATCTTAGTTATGCATACAATCACAATGCAGCAATCCATCTTGCCTTATTTTTTTTTATCTTTTTTGCCTTGTTGCAACATAAAATATTCAGAAATCAGGGGTATCTGTGACACAGTTCATTGTTGCTTGAAGAGCTGTGGCACAACCAGATGCCTTTGTGCTCTTGAATTCATCATGATAGCAGCAACCTCCCTCTGTTCTCCACACAGCACAATACACCTCAGTCAGGAAAGAACTGTGCTGTGAAAGGTGGGAGAAGACGGAAACAGCATAAATTGACTCTTTCACGATCAGCCCCCACAATCGAGGCAGAAGACACTCCTCGTCTTGAGCTAGGGGGAAAAAAAATCTAAATATATTATGATTAGAAAGAAATCATATGTTAAAATGCATGTGAAGGATTCCTCCTAATATATTACATTTATTTTGCTTTTTCTCTTCTGTTTCCCCAGTGCTGCAAACGGCCATCCCAGTCTCGCCAGGGAAACGTCTGCGAGTCCAGCTTTTCACACTGCAGCATCACGACTACGCCACCCAGAAGCTCCAGAGGCACAGTAAAACATCACAGGTATGACATTTAATTGCACATGCAGAGACATCCAGGCTTTATGTTGTACTCCCCCTCTGTTCACTGCAGGAAACGGTAATAATGCAGAATATAGCAACAATGGGCAACTTCAATGTCCTTTCCTGTAATCAGCATAGACTCAGTGAAGAGAGAAATTGAATTATCCACATTACAGTGCAGACAAAGCTAATTGCTGATTTATAGAAGAATGATAGTAATTATAATTATAGCTATAAACACATGAATAAGCATATCCATAACAGTCATGAACACAGAGGAGATGAGACAGAGATAAAATCAGAAGAACACGAGCCAGCGCAGACGTGTATATCCCAGTCGGTCTTTCCTCACAGCGTTCAGCGGTGTGTCAGAGCTGCCTGGGTTTTTGGCATGTTCGTCAGCAGGAATACACTCAAACATGCACACAGGAGTGTCTGCTTCTGAGAGTTCACATTCAAATCCTTGCCAAAGCTGTTTTTTTCTGTTACAGTACACACGAGCAAACACATTCACAGCACTTTGCGGGGAGCTCCCGCAGATTGAGTTTATACATTAGACCATTTGCCGGTATTTTGATTTCACAGTTCAAGGGAATTTCGGTAAACGAAGCACTGATTTAATAGCAGATTTCATGTCAGCATGTGTGTGAAAAAGACTTTCAATTTATCATTAAATCTAAACTCAACCCCTTTTAAACACTGACCCAGTTGGAAATCGTCAAACGTCATGTGTAATGCTTTTATTTTTGGCCTTCTCTTCACTATGGCAGTTCAGTTAAAGGCATCCGCCTGTCAGTGCACACATGGATTTCTACCTGTTACTGCTAAGCAACTCCAGGAGCAGCTGGGGGTTAATCTCCTTTCTTCAAGTGGATTCAAGCAGTAGTTGAGATGAGATTTTCCCAGACAAACCAGAAATAGGATCAGACAACCTTCCAACCACAAAGTCCACCTGTCTAACCTTTTGGCTAAACTCCTGCAAGACTTTCCTCCCTCCTTTTTCTCTATATGTGGTTGTTCTCTGTGAAGAAAAACATTACTTGGTTCCTCTTACCACAAATGATTTTATTAGCAACCAATCAGGGTTTGTTTATTGCAACCTCATCAGCTCAGGGAGAGAGTTAGAGGCTATTGTCGGGATCCCAGAGTGTTCTGGGACACCACAGTCTAAAATAGCCAGGAAAAAAAACAGCCCAAGACTAATTCAGTGTTGCAGGATTTATCTCACATAAAAGCCTTTATAGAAAACTCTGCCAGCACTATTAAAAGTCTGACTGTAAGCTTCCAGTTGTTACAGCCAAGAAGCCCATTTTTAGAGGAAAATCTAGCCTTTAAAACTGCAGCGTTTTATGAATGAAAGCTTGAAATGGTGTTTGGACAAAAAAAAGAAAAAACTTTAAAGCTAAACTCAAAATACAAGAGCAGCGTGAAGAGGGAATTTGCTTCTTGAGTAAAGCAAGTTTCTTCAAAGGTGTTTTTTTCCTCTTTTTTCTTCTGATGAAACTCCGAGCACATTTCCTTTTTCTGCTACATGACCTTCTGTAGTAATCATTTTAGGGACCCTGGACCTTCAGCACAGGGAGCTTTTTATCAATTTTTAATTCTCACTTTTCACACTTTCATCACACAACTATAAAGATCGGCGCTTTGGTAGTGATCAACAGTGAATATTTAAAGGTTCAACCAGCAAATGGGGGTGGAGCCACTGTTGTGGGATTTTTATAACATGGCATAATCAGCATATACATGAAGTTAAAGATGATGAATGTGCTCAGAAAGAATGTTAGAAGCAAGAGAACGTGTCCTGGCTTTTTCACTTATGAGGTGAACAAGAGAGAGCAAGAAACATAGAAAGGTGTTTCTGGGCCAGAAGAGCAAGAGCTTGCTGCAAAGCAATACTGTACATGGATGTTCTGCTAGGGCAAATAGCCAGTTAACATGACTGATCATATGCAATGAAGAATGTTCTAAACAAAATTAGAAATGTCATTTAAAAAACGGATCTAAAAACGTACAAGGCAAGTTTTAAGTTAAACTTTTCCCAAGTTCAAGACAAGTACTTAAAGCAATGGCAAATGAGAGTTGACTGACATATGAGCAGCTAGTAAATAAATAAACTCTAGGGTTACCAATGTAGCAACTAGAGCTGGAAATGAGCATTAGCAACACGCCAGCTGAAAGAAGCAAATTTAAAATGAGCCGTGATCAAAACAGAGCTGTAAGAATCAATGTGCACTGCTAGCATAACATTACAGAGTAACATGCCAGCACACGTAACTGCAAAAATCTAATTAAACAGCACAAATACTCTTTTTAAATTAATTTAACTTCTTTTATCTTCCACAGAAGCAGTTCCCTGTCTCACAGCCCTGACCAGAGAATGCGGGCAGCCCATTGGTCAGCTCCTCGCCGGACTCCACCCATACCCAAAGGAAGATTAAACCCAATTGGAGTTTCCAAGTATTCTGGCCCCGCCTACCAGCACCTTCAGGAAGTGGACTCATCTGAGAAGGAAGCAGAAGCACAAAGAGGGTAAGAATTTACTGAAGGCAGATACCTGCAAATTAAACATGTTAATCCACATAAAAGAATAAATATATACACACTACCAGTCAAACGTTTGGACACACCTTCACATTTAATGGTTTTTCTTTAATTTTATTACTAAAAGTTGGAGATACATACTGAAGACATCAAATATATGCAAGATATATGGAGTTATGTAGCAAAGAAAAAATGTTTTATAATTTATATTCTTCAAAGTAGCACTGGCCAGCCTTGGCCTTCTCTCAATGAGCTTCATGATGATGTCACCTGAAATCATTTCACATCACAGGTGTGCCTTGTCAGGGTTCATTTGTGGAAATTATTGCCTTCTTAATGGGGTTGGGACCAGCAGTTGTGTTGTCAGAAGTCAGGTTGGTACACAGCTGACAGCCCTATTTGACAACTGTTATGGCAAGAACCAATCAGCTAAGTAAAGAGAAACGACAGCAGTCCATCATTACTATAAGAACTGAACTAAACTACAGTAAATTCCCCAAGTGCAGTCACAAAAACCATCAAGCGCTATGACAAAACTGGCTCACATGAGGACGCCCCAGGAAAGGAAGACCAAGAGTCACCTCTGCTGCTGAGGATAAATTAATCCGAGTCACCAGCATCAGAAATTACAGATAATGCCAAACAGAGATCCAGACACATCTCTACATCAACTGTTCAGAGGAAACTGCACAAATACAGCTTTATGGTCAGATAGCTGCAGGAAACCACTACTAAGGAAAAGCAACAAACAGAAGAGATTAGTCTGGGCCAAGAAACAGAAAGAATGGACATTAAACCAGTGGAAATCTGTGCTTTGGTCTGATGAGTCCAAATTTGAGATCTCTGATTCCACCCGCCATGTCTTTTCGCAATGCAGAAAAGGTAAAGGGACGCTCTCTGCATGCATGGTTCCTACCATGAAGCATGGAGGGGGGGGTGTGATGGTGTGGGGATGCTTTGCTGGTGACACTCTTGGGGATTTATTCAAAACTTGAAGACACACTGAAGCAGCATGGCTACCACAGCATCCTGCAGCGACATGCCATCCCATCCGGCTTAGTTGGACCATCGTTTATTTTTCAACAGGACAATGAAGGAGAGTGATGGAGTACTACACCAGAAGGCCTGGCCTGCACAGTCACCTGACCTAAACCCAGTGGAGATGGTTTGGGATGAGCAGAGTGAAGGCAAAAGGGCCAAGTGCTCAGCATCTCTGGAAAATCCTTGAAGCTCATCGAGAGAATGCCAAGAGTGTGCAAAGCAGTAATCAAAGCAAAGCGTGGCTTTTTTGAAGAATCTAAAATATAAAACATGTTTTGAGTTATACTGTGTTTAGTTTTCTCCAGACAATGCACAGTGCATTATGGCCAGACATTTCCACTTTAGTCCCATCTTTCCAAAGGACATTGTTCCACGAGTCTTGCGGTTAGTTCAGACACACATGTGCTGCTGTGTTCTTTGTGTTCTGTCAGCCCTTTAAAACAAGCATGTTCACTTGTCATGAACTGAGGCCTGTAGAGTTTTAGGTGTAAGGATTGCTTCAAGATCGAGGATGGCTGGAGATTTTATTGACACCTCATTCTTGGGTTTGTTTGGAGTTTTTTTTTTAGATTTCTTTCATTCTGTATCTTCCAAATGCTGAGTCATTTCAATAAAAAAATCATTAACTGAAAAATGCAGCCATGCTACAGACAGTTTTCAAGAGCGAATACTTCAAAGTCAATTCTGTTTTTATATTTTTAAAAGCCAGCATTTTCTTTCTTTTTTTGTACTTTTCTCCCCTTCATCCATTTTGTTTCCACTCTGCTGAGAAAAGATAAAAACGAGATCACATTATGTCGTGGTCTGCAGCACTGTGGCACAAGTTCAAGGGAAACATTTCACCTGGTTCATGCTTTTAGATTCTAGATTCAGACTGGACATCTGCATCTTGTCGTACTCTGTCAGGTAAATCACAGTATTCAAATGTAACCCTCCTGTGTTACATGTCTCAGATGAAACTGTATGTGCTTAGCAGCCAGAGCGAATGATTAGCAGAAATTTATTTGGTGTGAAAGGTGCTGTGCTCTGACCCATTTTTTTTTGAGGGGGGAATCATGAGTCACTGCTTTACCCACCTGGACTGGCAAGCTTCACTTCAGGCATTCAGGTCCCAACAGTCCCAGCTCAGGATTAATCTCTGCATGACCTACATGCATACTAAAATAAAGAGGCAGAGGAGATGGACACAGCTGGACAAAAAGCTCTCACTCATATAACAGCGTATAAAAATTCAGTGATGTGCACTGGAGGTGAGCTCCCCCTGCTCCTGAAGCTTTATTTACACATCATTTGCATGAACATCGCTAAAGAGCGACTGTTGAGCTGCATAAGTGTGTCCTTAATCAAATGTCCCATTCAAATGGCTCTCGGGTCAACTCAAGTGTTTCCTGCAAATCCTAAAGTCCACCACCAGAAATGAAAATGTCAAACACGAATTTAACGGAATCAGTTACTTTTTTGTTAAATTAATGTAAATAATCATAGTTATTCTTATAGAATTCAGTTGTTTAATTGAAGGAATGCAGCAAACCCACCGTAATAACCACCAGAACTATTTCAGCTAGCTGTGGATTGATATACTGATGGCTAAAACAAGACAACTGACCCAGTTTGGTTAGGCTATGAAGTCTTCATTTTACAACCAGTTTTCCTTTTTTGTGTTCAACATTTTCCGAACTTACAAGATGACTTTAAACAAATTGTACAGATCTGCTACATAACCAGAAACTTGTAACAGGATATTTTACAGAGAATTCAGCTTTATAAACAATATGCAAGGACCAAGATTTATAGTCCAGGTCTTAATAACCGAACACGTTTGAGGAGACTGTTGATGCATGCTAGAGAGCCATTGCATTTGCTGAAGTGCAATCTTAAACCATTTTTATTACCGTTTTTTAAAATTATCTACATTCTTCAACAACAACAGATAACACAGTAAGAGCTCTCAGCCTGGATATGGCTGTACTGGAATCCCCTTTAAAATTAACCATTACGTGCTCAGTCAGCAGATTAATCAGTGGCGTCCTAGATTTAAAGTGAAGTAACTGTCTGGTCAGAACAAAAGTGCCCACATGAGCTCAAGTGTTCTCTGATCACACACCAATCAGCTCATATGTTAGCCCAAGGCTTCTGTGGTAGCTCTGGTAAGCCTGGTAAGGACTCTCTGATTGGGCCAAATAATTCCTCTTTTTAGCCCAAGCAGTCTGTGAGAAACAAACCCTGGCAAACCAGACTTGGATTGGTCCAAATTTCATCAGCTTCAAGTTTATCTTGGTTATCAAAGGGCTCCCACTGGTTGTGATGTGCATTCTGCTGGATCTACGTTTAAGCTTAAGTTGAGTAAAGCATTAGTTTAGGCGGGCCAACATCAGAGTATGGGGCATAATATTTGAATGGGGAAGGAGGACCAGAAGAGGATGCTAGGGGATAAGGTGAGATAGAGCCAGAGGAGCTGAAAGAAGAAGAATCCGAGTGCCTGCATTTGCTGCACATATAGAAGATGCTGTAGCTCTCCCTTTTCATATATATGTTAGTGTGTACAATAGTACTGGCAGGTAAAAGACAAAGCCCACATAATGTCTGAATCCACTGATACCGGCCAATCTACATTTGCCATTTATGTGTCTCCTGCATGCTCTTTGCAGGCAGTTCATCACCTAAATCACCTAAAAAGTACTTACTGCAGTGTCATGAGCAGTGTTGGTCAAGTTACTTGAAAAAAGTAATCAGTAACTAATTACTGATTACTTCCCCCCCAAAAGTAATCCCGTTACTTTACTGATTACTTATTTTCAAAAGTAATCTGTTACTTAGTTACTGAGTTACTTTTTAAAAACACGATTTACAACCTGAATAGGTGATAAAGCGATAGATCTTTCAGCCCAATTCTACTTTTTCTGCATAATCCATCATACAAAATGTAATCAAATGGAAAAGTCTCTTTTTAAAACTTGTTTTATTAGTTTTAATCTTTTAACTTTATGAATCAAGCAAACATTAAATTATATGCAACATTCTCTGACTGGAAGAAATTAGTTTAACATTTAAACCTATTTTCTGCACATTCCAGCACATAAATAAAATATTTTTTTGTTTTTACACTCAGTCTTTCAAATAGATGCAAGTAAAACACAGCAGAAAATAAATAAAGTCAAAGACTCAGCGGTCCTGTTGCTCTATATTTTCACCTGTACAGCAGGAGTGGGGCAGGCGGAGGTTTGCCCTGGTGCAGGTGTGCCGCGGTCAGTGGAAGAATCTGCGAGTTTCTCTGCGAATTTCCCATTACGTGGTAGCGCACTCCCGCACTCGATATATGATCCATTGTTGATCTGCACACAGCTCTTGTCACGAACGTCGCACTCGCTTACGTCACTGTCATGAGACATTCTCGCAAAAAAAGTTTGAGTAACGCAGTAACGCAGCGTTCCTACAGGAAAGTAACGGTAATCTAATTAGCGTTTTTGCAATAGTAATCCCTTACTTTGCTCGTTACTTGAAAAAAGTACAAGTAACGCGTTACTGCCCATCTCTGGTCATGAGGAAAGGATAACTGGGGAAATATCCTGGGTTGATTTTTTCGAAGTAGTCCAATGTTCATGTGCAGAAAAACAAACTAAGAGCTTACGTACCCTTTGGTGCTCAAACTTGGCTCAAATCCTTCTGCCCTTGTCCAGAGAATATCCGTGCGCTCCACTGCACTGCATTCCAACTCCCTGTCATGGAAACGCACACTCATGCATGCTTTCACAGATGCTGCATGAAAATCCCACATAGTTTGGGTACGAACACGTGAGCAGGTTGTGCAAAATATACAGGAGGTCATGCTTACTCGCTTACTCAGTCTCACACTTAGTACTCACATGCTCAAACACATGTATTCAGACTGAGTCACTGACCTGCACGCACTCGCTCACCTACTCGCTTACTCGCCACCTAATGTAAGATTTCACATAAGAGCAGGTGGACCGACCGACAGCAGCATCGCTCTCCCATAATACGGTTGTCTGGGTTGCCATGGAGACATTTGGCCACTGCTGCATAGAGTCTGAGTGAGATAGAGAGGCATAAGCTTCGTGATACAAGTAGTTGTTTTTTTTTTTTTAATGCAGTAACCTTTAAGAAAACAGCAGCAAAGAAGTAAAAAGTCATGAAAGAGAAGACAACGTGACAGTTTGGAAATGTTTTAAAGAAAGGCTGCTCGTTTCTTTTTCACACCTCTCTGGGAAACCTAGTGTTATCTCAACAAAATGGATGACGGAGAGAAGTTGCATGAATTTATTTGTTTTCTTTTTCTGTGGGACATGCTGGATTTTCCCTCCTCTCGATTTGTCATATATGCACAACCTTCAATTAGAGAAAACACTGCTTTTTTTTAAAGTCTTGATGAGTAGGTGTGCACACCTACCTGCAAATAAAACGCACACATGCTCCTTCTTTGTACATTTCTCAGTGTTGTAAGATGACTGCGTCGTTTAACAAAAGGGATCGTATTCTGAATTTATCAACAGAAACAAGGGATATATTAAGAAATGATCTGTAGGGTAATAGATTAATGAAAATGACTGTTAACACTTGTACATGTAATGAGCTCCCATTAAAGATAAAAGGCTGGTCACTTATCTCACCTCACTTGCACACAATCTCTCTGTAATTCCCCCGTAGCTGCTGCCGCTTCGCTCCGGGGTCTATATTTGAACTGTGCTTCATAGACTTCTGCAATCTGATTGTGTTTCAGCCCATCAAAAGAGAGATTTGTCTTTGAATGTTATCTTGGGAATTAGCACCCTCGCATCATCCTCTCTTATCGCTTGCAGGATCCTCTCTGTGGGCCCACTAAACCTCCGCTGTGGTTTTCGGAGAGGTTTTCATGTCTCGGAAAAACACTGCGGAGATAAAACAAGGATGCGATTTCCTTTGAGTCTGAAAAGGCACCTTCTCCACCCACCGCTATTTTTGCACACTTTGATGGAGAGCAGAAGCGTGTGCGATGAGGGTATCATAAGGAAGAGGGACCCCAAGTTTAATCTGAACATGGCAATAAAGGCTTGGCTTGGCAAAGGATTATGAATTATTAGACAAAGATAATGAAGCTCTGCTCTTGATTACAGCTGGATTTAAACACTGATAATGCTGAGGGGAATGGTCAGTCCTGGAAAGAGGACGAAAGCGTTTATGTTCAAGAAAGACAGAATAACAAGACCCAAGTGCCTATACTGTTGCACAAAAAAATCAGACTTTTCCACACTTTTATTCATTTTCCATACAGACGCTCGCCATAATTGACACAAAGAAAGTAGAGGCTAAAGTTACAATGGAGATAAAAGTGTGGAATAACAGTAGTGGTTTAATAAGCAGTTATTGCCTTTATTGAGCTGATACAGGCAGGTTAGTGCCCGCTTTCTGCATAAGCGAGATTTTTATGTCTATATAAAGAAGACAAACAAATCCTCTGATTGCAAAAAGATTGTGTACAAGTCTGTGAGAAAATGACCCTACTTCTTACTCGATTTGTGGTGTCAGTAAATATGTTGCTAACATGTTTATGCTCTCAGTTATTACACCCAAGTATTAGCTTTTACAGCAGGATGTTTTGCCTTGTAATGTATAGAGTTACTTACCAACTATAGCAGGTATGTGCGTTAGCATATGGACACGGTGACAGCCAAAGTGTCAAACTTACACCTTCAAAGACGTCCAACATTCTCTGGTGCTTAGATCCATCTTTTTGCACCTTATTGCTGACTAAATATTAGTTAGGTTTCATTTTTTCACCATGTAACTGTAAGCTAGCAATCGATTTCTACTTCAAAGTTCACGATTTCCACCCAGTGCCAGCATTTACAAACATATAAGGGTGTAAGTCATGTTTGTGGACTGATCTCTGTGAGTTCTGTGCCAGTGCTTCAGTTAGCAATCACAGGTGAATCACAAATCACAATTATCACAAATAATCATGATTTTATTTTAATATCTTCAATCATAAGCCTTTCCTAACTATTACCAAGAGTTGTATCAGCCCAATATCAACTTTGTCTTTGCAGCAACCAAATTTCGGGGCACTCCAAACGACAGTGTCTGACTGGTATCTCCGTCTTCCTTTCCCTCTCTTCCAAAAACGTCTCACGCATCTATAACCTTGCATCGAACCTGCTTCACATGAATATGAAAATGCAATGAGCCTTTTATATGTCTGTGTATTAGCAAATGTTCATCAGTATTGCTGTTGGAGCAGTGCAACAGGATAAGTGACAGCAGTGCATCTTTGCATCAAGCCAGACTTGAAAATGACACAAATACTGATGGTTTCGGTCTCTCTTGGCAGTCAGCTTTCACACCCCAAAGTTAAAACTGTTTTGTACTCTCACTGTGAGGAAGCTAAAAGCAGTGGCTCCTGTTACGTTGCTGTCTCACCGCACCTTTTACTTTGAATGCTCTGACAACAAATAAATAAATAACACTCCAGACAGCAGTGTTTTTTACTCCGTGAGCCGATCTCTGCCTTTAACCTGGTTTCTTGTGTTCGTGTAAATGCCGCCACTGATTGTGAAAGAGTAGCGGGCACACAATGAAAGGTATAATTTGGCTAGGCTGAGCACGAGGACAAACAAGCTAAGGCTAACGGGAACAGACAGACTAAATCAGTAGAGCACAGAAATGGAAATGGACTGAAATACTGATTTACCCAGCAGCGCCATTTGAACATACAGTACTATACACGGGATGTTGACAGGTAAAGCAGCACAAGTCAGATCTGTGAAAACATTCAAATCTGAGGAGTGGGGAAGGAGAAGCAGGCACTGAGTATTATGGTGCAGATTTAAAAACGTGAGTGCTGTTTTGCACTAAAGCTTTTCAAAGTGAACGATCTTGACCGAAAACCGCTTTCTGCTTTTTTTTTAAGGAGGAAAAATTAGCACACATGATGTGACTGCCTCAGTCGTCCTTGAGCAAAGCTCGCCACCTTAAACACACACTCTCCAACACAAACACAGTCATTAAAATCAATAATTAAAAAATGAACTCTCTGTTACCTCCTTACTTATGTAAAGGAGTTGAGGGTTTTTTTGAGTGCGTGTGTGCAGACTTGGATATAAAGAGATGAAAGAAAAATGTCAGACTCATCTTCTTCCCCCTCCGCATCCGTGGTTAGCCTGTGAGATGGCAGAGGGCGGAGAGCTGCGCCTGTGTGTATTCTGTCAGGGCTTCAACGTGGGAGTTTGAAAAAGCGATTGAGTTGAAAACACACCCGAGACACGATGACTTCTCCAAGTGAAGTGTGGAAGTTTTTATCCAGCTGAATAACCTTCACTCCTTTCCTTTTCCTTTTTTGTCTCTGTCTTGTTTGTCTTCATTCCCCATTTTCCTTCTTCTCTAGTGTCCAAGTGCAGGGAGAGAACCAGTGTGATGACACCTTCCTACATATGCAAGCTCCTGCGATGCAGGCATTGTCGCCATCGCCTTGGAGCGGCTGCGTGGAGGTACGCGCACATCTGTGTCCTCCATCTGAACCCAATCCCACCACTCGCAGCCTGAGAAGGCCGGGACGCCGTCAAAGCCACTCCCCACCTCCCCCGTTCCGCTCCTGCTCTATTCCCATCATTCCATCTGTGCAGTGTCACCATGACAATGAGGTGTCTTGCATGCAAACCACCCCAGCGACCACAACGATGTCAGTCACCTGTGGGGCCACGCCTTGCAAGGAGGAGAAGAATGAAAAGGCAGCGCACGCCCCGTTGTTTTCATCTTCCTGCTCGTCTGCCATTGGACGGCAGCAGGATGAGGTGGCCCTGCTGCTCGAAGAGGCACAGGAGCAACTCAGGGCGTTGGCGCTGGCTCACAGGAAGCAGGAGGGGGGCGGAGTCTTCACCGGCACCTCAACGGTTGCACTGGTGGAAGCCAGAGAAACTGTTTGCTTCCTGAACGTTAACGGAGGAAGTGCCGGGGCGCTGAGCTGTAACGGACCCACGCAGACCCAGCTACTGAGCCCCAGCCTATCACACAGAGACCTGGGCCAAACCGGCCAATGAGAGGGCGCGATTTAGGACATTCACTTACTGTTTTACACTGTTTGACAGACTCTGGTGTTCTGCATCTGTGGGATGAGAATGAAAATGCTGAATTAAAAAACAAAAAAGAAAAATGTAATATCATGGATAATCTGAAATGTGCTGATGATATGCATACTGTATGTACACGAGCATACAAACACTTCTCGAGTGGCCGCCTTTACACCGACTGACAGTATGGAAAAAGAAAAAAAAATATTCACATGCATTTATTTACCAAACAAGAGAAACACTTCTACTTAGACAAAAAGAAACCAAATAGTCTGTCAAATCCATGGTGTTTTTAATTGTAAAAAGAATATATAAATATATATATAAATATATATGGATATAAATATATGGAATTCAAAAGTGACCAAGTAAAGTTGAAGAACACAGGAATGATGTAACTATTTTTGTTTGTTTTTTTCGTTCTCTTGGTTTTGTATTCTCACATTTTGGTTCTGGCTCGATGAAGAACTCCATTAATGTCCCGCCGCACGTCCGCGAGTCGTGAATCGGATTCTGCGAGCCTGCACGGAATCAAAAACGACCAACGAGAAAAAGGAGCCACCACACCAATTTCACCCCCCTTTGCCTTTTGAAAAACTGTTACCCAGCCAAGAATTACAACGCAGCCGTCTGTGGTAATCAAAAACACTTTGAGGATTTACGACGCAAAACAAAAACTCCCCAGCTTTGTGTGTGCGCGTGTGTGTGTCTGTGCTGGGAAGCCACGAGGGACGAGACAAAGAAAAACTAGGGTTTCATTTGGAGCCACTCGGATTTGGGAGGGCAGATTGTGGAGATACTGACTCCAGTTTGGCCAGTGTTGGAAACCAGTCTAGATTATTTTTGTTTTTATTACAAATTATATTTTCACACTCATATGCACACACGCTCGCCTGTGAATTATTATTTGGTTGCTTGAACGAATGAACAGAAGGACTGAGAAGGACAGTGGGCTACGGGGCTCTACGGGAGTGGATGTTTGTTTTGTTTTCCATTTTTTTGGTTATTAATGAACAATGCTGCTTTCTGGGGCTGATGGGAGGGACAACCACATGGTTTTGGTATTGAAACAAGAAATAAATGTCTCTATGTTGTATCCTATGAATTGGAAGCTTTTGAATCTCTGTATGAAGTTACAGCCAAATGTCTCTGGTGTCACAAAGTATAAAAACAATGGTTGCAATTCTGGTAAAGACTTTTCCAAAATAACTGTTGTTTTGATTGATTGCTTGAAAGACAGCAACCTGCCCGTAGATGCATGCTGGATAACATCACTCTGAGGGTTTACACTGTCAGTGTTACTTTTGACCTTTTCACAACTTCACCAGCTTGAAGACATCTGGGATCAGCATTCATGAAGCACTTTATTTTGTGGAGCTCCTGGTTTTCTGTGCACTGAATACCAAAATGTTCTAAAATGCGGTGCCGTTTCCTGGCTGTAGATGGACAGCTACAGCCATTTTTATAAATTAAGCCAACAACCCTCAGAAAAATGTTCACCACTGTGGGAAAGCACAGGAATTTGTTTTTCAGGCGGAGAAAAGCGCCATGTGGATGGGAATGTGTCGGGATTCATTCAAACTCGTGTGACACAACTGCAAACTTATATAAAACCTACCAAAATGAAATAGAATCGATAGTTAAATATCAAACCCATTTTAAATAAAGTATATCAGACTCAGGAATAAATGCAACTTAATTGTTAAAGTGAACTAAATCTTGAACTTTGCACAGAAGAAGTAAGATACACATCTTCTTCTTCAACGTGGCTTTAAAGCCATCAGAATCTCTAAAACAAGGAAATGATGACCTGCTTTTAGAGTTTTGCTAGTCTAACTGTAGTACATATGAACCAACCATGACCAGTTTAACAGTTCAAGTCACACACTTCAAAGATTTTCACACATCGTTTGTGTTTCTCTTTTTATTTGTGTTATTAATTCAAACTGCATTAGTGAGTAAGATGTAGGTGTTTTAAAACTACTGGGTTAGGTCTACTTAAAACTACAATAACTCCAATTCTTTTCAAGCACTGTTTCTTGGTTGCCATGGTGATGCATCCCTGCTTTGTCTATGTGCTCCCAACATAAAACTTACTTCTGTTTATAACTATTCTAAAAATAAATTTACTTATAAAGTCGCTTTTTTGCATGACAGTCAGCACAGCACCTTTTCATGACTGTTTCACAGGCTGCTTTGAGCCTGAGCTCGGACAACACGCATGAAAACACTCAACGTGAAAACCCTTAACAATGTTAACGACAACCAAACATGCAGTATTTTTTGTTAGCCTCGTGTCTCTCCACGACACTTTCCCGTACACATGACCAGCGCTCCTGAGAGGTCTGATTCATTAGACTAAATTCAAAGAAATTTGAACTCTTTCAGCGTGCACTTTTCAAATTTCTCACAATGGGGATCCTTTTCCATTTTTTCTTTTAATAAATGCCTGAATGGCATGGCTAAATCTAATTCACACATAGAAAAAATTGTCCATATCCGGCTTGCTTTAATTCTTTGTTCCTTTTGTTTATTTGAAGGCTTATGTTCCAACTAAACCCTCAAAAAGGTTCTTTTCTATTTTTCTCTGAAGTTTTGGCTGCTTGACACGAATGTCCAACTATAATTTCTTTACCCATAGAAAGTGCTAATGGCTTGGAATGTGGAGGCAGAAAAAAAACGTGGATTTCTTCATTTGCCTGATTGCTAGCTTCACTGTGAGCTTTTATCAGGTTAAAGTCTGACAGCACTGTGTAAATTTGAGTTCTTATCTGAGCCATGCAACTGGACTCTGCATCAAATACCAGTTTTTACAACATTTATGAAATGTTTCAAAATTTAAAAAAAAACGG
The DNA here is from genome assembly GCF_900408965.1 of Simochromis diagramma. Taxonomy (NCBI): domain Eukaryota; kingdom Metazoa; phylum Chordata; class Actinopteri; order Cichliformes; family Cichlidae; genus Simochromis; species Simochromis diagramma. The sequence goes on along the minus strand of NW_024386892.1, from coordinate 5,448,580 downwards.
CAAAGCTTTGGAGGCTCAAAGAGCAGTAAGTCATGGCCTGATGACAAACAGGCATTTCCATTTAACTGACACTTCTATAAGAGTTATTACTGCACCTTGAGAAAACTGTAATTACTTTTGGCATGCAGGTACTTCAGCACAATGTACATCTGAGCATAAGCAATTATACAACAGAAGAGAGGGAAAAACGAATTTAATGGAGACGTCTCTGCTCCTCTCTGAACATCTTTAAATGGTTTTCCTAGCAACTGAAGGTCGCTTGCTGCATAACTTCACATTGTGCTAGTCATGAGAAACAGCAAAGTAATAGAAATGAGGGCGTGTATTTGATTAGAAAAACTTGATTGACTTTCTTTTTATTACTCAAAGATTTAGAGAGCATATCTGCCTCTCTTCATTAGCGTCAAAATGCATTTAAAGTTTAATTAGGTGTATGCAAAGACTACATTTAACCATGTGCTGTAAAGAATTCATATTTCTCTTTATTTTTCTTTGGCAACAATGCCTTGTTCACCATATGCCATCAAAATCTTTAACTCCAAAATCTTAAACGTTTCACAGCTAAGGTTCAAGGTTCTTTATTCGTCACATGCAAAGTATAACACACAGTGAAATGTAACCTGACATGCTCCTCGACAAAGATGGTGGGGGGGGGACAACATTATATATAATATATGCAATATATACTATATATATACACACACATGCTACGGCAAGGAAGAGCCAGGACAACAGCTCGGGGGGAGATATTGTCATGTAGTAGGATCCACTGTGGATCCTATAACAGAGAGACAGAACTGTACAAGGTGCACTCTCACAATATGAGACAAGCACCACCGAGGCTGGAGATAGAGCACGTGGAGTCCAGGAATTGAAGAATTGTTGTTTCTGAGTCAGTCACACATGCATGTCTTCAAACAGTGATGCCAGAGTACATGGGGAGATGGTGGTGATATGGACCTCTTATTCACGAGGTTTATGATCAAGCTTGCAAGCATTAGCTGATCATTTCAGTACTGCATGTCCTAAGGCACATGAATCACTAATACCCAAGGCTAGCAGAATCAGACTTTGTAAGAGCAATTACTCATAGCACTGCTTTTATATACAGTATAACTACTTTTTTTTTTTTTAATGAATCCATAAAATCATTTATGATTCAAAGTCTGAGTTTAAGCAGATGATTTATTGGAATACAATTCCTCTTCATGCTACAAGCCGGACACCTATGCAGGCGGGGTGCAGTTTTGTTGTTTCTAACACAGAAACTGCCTACGAGTGCCTGCAGAAAGACGTCTCTTTTCCCTTAACAGATGCACAGATTTATGCTCTCTGCTGCAGTTTAGCTACTTCAGCTGTATTCAGTCAGGTGGCTAAAAGTGAGGTAGTTAACACAATCAGTACAGTGCCTGTTTGTGTGTGTGTGTGCCTGAGAGTGTGTTTGTGTGTGTGCCTGAGTGTGTATGTGTGCGTGTGTGCGACTGATGGCAGGGAATAGAGGTTAGACCATCAGGCCAGAGAGATAAGAGCTATAGTTTGATCCTCCCAAAGCACTCGACTGCCAGCCCAGCCAAGCCCATCAGACCTCATCTGAACTGCATGCCAGTTCACTGACAGTGTTTGTTTGCATTTTTATGGATAGATAGTGTGAGTGTGTGCGTGTGTGTTTTAAATGCTTGCGTGTCAACATCTCTTTCTTTACTCTTCCAGCCATATTCCCTCCTATCCTTACACAAACTCCTGCAGCATGGATAGCTACACATCTAGATAACAAGCACACTTAAATATAGAGCAATGAGACTTTGCTCCCGAAGGTGGTTTGAACTGGATCAAGTCAGAGATATATACAGAGAGTCTGAGACAGTGAAATAGGAGCTATGAAGTGCAAACTGTCAGCTTGGCTGTAATTCAGGCTGTTTCCCTCTTTAAAGCACAAGATCCTGGATGGTGACAGAAGAGCTAATCCTTGTAGCGACAGTGGGCTGTGGGATGGGTAATCACTATAGGAAAGAGTGTATGTGTGTGTGTCAGTGCCTTTCCTAATATGTACAACCGCAATTCCAAAAAAAGTTGGAACACTATGTAAAAGAAAAACAGAATGAAATGATTTCTGTATTCACAACAGAACATAGAAAACATATCAAATGTTTAAACTGATGTACTATTTTCTGTAAAATATTAGCTCATTTTAAATTCTGTGCCAGCAACACATATCATAGATGTTGGCAACAAAAGGCTGAAAAAGTAACCAGAGTTAAAACGAAAGAGCAGGATGAACATTTTGCATCTAATAAGGTTAATTAGCAGGTCAGTAACATGATGGGTATAAAAAGAGCATCTTAGAGAGACACAGTTTGTCAGAAGTAAAGATGGGCAGGGGTTCTCCAATCTGCAAAAACCTGCATTTATAAATTGCAAAAAATGTCATAATAGTGTTTCTTAATGGAAAATAATGACTTTGAACATCTCCTCATCCACAGTACACAATGTTACCAAACGTGTCAGAGAATCTGTAGAAATCTCTGGATGCAAGGAACAATAATGGCTTTGGAATTGGCAGCTTGCCAATCTGGAACAACATCTGGAAAAGTGCCTCCGGTACAGAAAGGTATATAAAGGTTTAAGAGCAACATCATCTCCGATTCTATGCCTTTTTCGGGGAAGGCCTTTCATATTTCAGAAACCACATCTGACTTTATTGTAACAACCTGACTTCGAAAAGTCCAGGTGCTGAAATGACCTGCCTGAAGTCCTGACCTTTCACCGACTGAGACCGTTTGGAGCATCATGAAACCAAAGATACGAAGACCAGGACTTTGTGAGCAGCTAGAATCCTCTAGCACACTCATTCCAAAACTGCGGTACGTGTACCACTGGAGGTACATGAGCTCCCTCTAGTGGCATGCGGGAAGTTGTTTTTCTTTAATGCGATTAAATAATATACCATGATCTGACTGAGGGATTTCAGAAAAATTAAAATGTACAGCTCTGCTATCACTTCCAACATAAATGTAAATATACAACATATACAACATTCATTTATAAATATACAACATAAATATAAATGAAGACAGAAAACTAACCAGCAGTGACATTCTTACGGTTACTGAAGTTGGGCTAGCTTAGCATATAATGATGTGCTGTGTAGTGGTTAGCTACACAGCTATGGTTAGCTTTCTTTTTTTTCAAGGGGCTTGTTTAGATTCAGTAGAACAAAGCATTGAAACATGTTAAAAACACAACAGCCTTAACAAACGCAGAGTATTTTGGACCCGAAAGCATGGTTCATCACTTAAAGACCAGATATCCCACCTGCTGTGAATGTTTTAATGCACTACGGTTGTTATTACCACCACTTGTCACATCCTGTTTATGACAGTTAAAATAAAAAACATCATGTCAGAATTAAACTTGTCTTGTGTAAACTGTATATTGTGTTAAATAGGCCTATACTACTGTACTTTAATGTCGGTCATAAGGGTGGTACTGGCCATATATTTTATGAGGTGGTACTCATTGTGAAATGTTTGAGAACAACTGCTCCAGCAGACAAGAATAGCAAAACATTCCTCATGTTTGAAATTTAGCTGGTGAGTTATAAAAGAAGTGACCCTCTCATGAAGGACCACACTACCTACAGAGATCACCACACTTTTTTTAACCTGTTTTTACCTGTTATATGGCAGCACGGTGGCACCGTGGTTAGCACTGAAGAAGGTGCCGAGTTCAATTCCACCATCAGGTCGCGGTCTTTCTGTGTGGAGTTTGGATATTCTCCCTGGGCTTCCTCCAAAGACATGCAGTGGTGGGAGTTGTGCAATGGGGATAGGTTAATTGGAAACTCTAAATTGCCCATAGTTGTGAATGTGAATGCGAATGTCTTTGCACTCACATTCAGCCTGGCGACCTGGGCCTCTTGGCCCCAAGACAGCTGGGATAGGCTCCAGCCCCCCCGCAACCTGAAAAGGATAAGCGGCAGACAATGAATGGATAGATACCTGTTATAGCTGATCTAAAGTTGAGCTTTTTAACATGGAAGTCTGAAGAGACTTTTGGAGCCAAAGGAGTGCAGTTTCTGGCACTTCCACTTTGGCTAAGTATTTCATCCCCAGTTGTTGCAGTTTATTTCTTTCAAGCCTTTTGGCTGTTCTCACCCTTGAAAGATGGAGTCCACCAATAATTTCATAACACATGTTACTAATAATTAATAATCTGCGGCCTTTACCTTTTTCCAGTTTAAATTAAAAAATTAAATTGATTTCAATTTGTTTATTTGAAAATGTGGTAGGATTAAAAAAACAAACATCTAAGCATATCTGGAAAAAGAAAGATCAGATTCCAACACCCACAAATGTGCACAGAGAGCTAAGATTAGCCCTTCATTCAAGACAGACTATGCAGAATTTTACTTTAATTTGCCAGCTCCATTTTCTGGTGTCAGGACCAACCAGGAGCAAATCCATTTGCATGTGCAGATCAACTAATCTTCACATGGTTTCAGGAACATAGCAGCCTATAATGAGTGGTTGCAGGGCAGATACAGTAAAGCACGCTTGCATAATGCCTAAATGACAGTGTGTGTGGTACGGCAAATTACAGCATCTCAGTACGTAGTGTGAGGCAACACGTTAAGTGTTTCAGCGTATTCACTTTCAATATTTCATATGAATTACAGCGTACCTGTGTTTTTTCTTTTTTCTTGCTTTATTTGTCGATGCGGTGCCGCCATCCAAGTTAATTTGTTTGAGCAAAATACTTTTAAATTCTCAGTTTGAAAAACATCACAAATGAAAAGCAAAGCCTTGCACATCTCAAGCAGTGAGCGCTCAATTCCCCCTGATGAGCGGGAAAGTTGTTAAGCAGATGCAGGTGCTGGAAACTCTTTTAAAGATCTACTTTATTATTACAGAAACTCAGATCCATATATTAGATTAAAAGTGCAGGATGTCATATGAATAGGATCAATTATGATCAGTTTTTCTTGAAACCCTGGTGGCATTTACACATAAATCCAGATCAAACAAGTTTGCCGCAGCCTGTTATATTCATTCAAGAAGGAAAAAGAGAACGAAAAATATGAATCTACATTTTAGAAGTAACACATTTTAACAAAAGAACAAAATACAGCATCATTTTTACCTCTTAAGGTTTATGAATAAAAAGAACAAATTCTACTCTCAACTCTTTTTTTTCAATAGTTAGTAACTCATTTAAATCCTGTTTAATTCATCTTTTTTCTTGTTCAGGACTATTTTAAGATATTGGGCAATAAAATAATCAAAAGTACAGATTTATGTTTTATTTTACTCTGTCTGGCATTATGAAAGTACATGCTGCATAACAGATGGTACATCTTTTGCATATAAAACATGTGCCCTCCTATCCGTAAACAAACAATTGGGATGTGTGTTATACATTATTGAATTAAAGTTAATCAGAATTCTGCTTGGACACAGGAAATCTTTGAAGTTCCAGAAACTAATGATGGTTCAACGCTGCATTATGTGGCTCACCAGTGTTATTGCTAGATCACTGGGTTTCATGACCACTTGTGTTAGACAAATCCAATTTTGTATCTGTCCTCTTAAAAATGCAATGTGAATATGAGAAGGAGATATAAAATTCATGAGAGGTGTTTAGATCACGAGAATAAGAAAGCACTTATAGAATACTGAAAACAGTTAAAATGATAGTGGATTTTATTCTTTATTTTTATGGCCAATACCCAGCAAACAGGGTGGAAACCCCACCAGAGACTCCTTGGTCAGAACTGGTCATGGTATGATGGCAAAACTCTGTTTTCACATCAACCAGCACTCACATCAGTCTCTCAGAGAGGGAGAAATATTGATTACTAGAACTGTTTAAAAAAATATTAACACTTTAATAAGGCTACGTGTTTGTAAAAAAGATATATAGGCATTTAAAGCAGACTCATTCGTTTCTCTTTAAGCCGGTGGTGGCCAGACTTAGCCCATTATGTTAATTTAGTTCACTTGTTTGGCTTCACTGTGGCAGTTACTTTGGCTTATTCTTCTGGCTTTCACCTAAGGCACATTTAATCCAAAAAGCACATCTGTGATGTTTTTTGTGTCTACTGTGTGCTAGAAGTTTTACTCAAGAGGTTGGATGTAAAAAACAAACTCTCTAGAACTTGGACTCTGACCTAATAGTTGTGTTGCACAAAGTTAGTAATGCATGCAACGCACCCAAAAAGTGTAATTTAAAAGTTGTATTTTCTGTCGGTTAGCAATACAGAAAAACAACTGCCAGGTACAGATTGCAAGGTGGAGAAGCACATCATCTCTTTTATCAAGATTTTCACAAAGAACGCAAAAAAACAGAAGAAAAAGGAGTGAAATGAGTATACTGTGATCTATGATTTAAAAATAAGTTTAAACTACTTAAAGTCACTTTTGTGTTAGTTATCCAGTCAGCACTGAATATCTGATTACATAGATCCAGTGGAAAAAAAGGCTGTGTACATAATGTGTGAGCGGACATAGGTGCAAAATTTGTGTTTAAGGCACCGCACTGGAATGGGCTTTTCTCTTACCTTTTACTGTGGCTAGTAAACTGCCTCGTTTTCCTCTTTTTGGTTATTTTTATTGAGTTTAGATAAAGTTTAGCTTAAAGTGGGAGCACCACACAAGAAGTATACTTACATCACATAAAATCTAAGTAAATTGACAATAGCAATAATCAGTAGTGCAAGAATGGACTTTTGTCACACACGCTGTGAAGTTGTTAACGGTGCTAATATAAACAGCTGATAATAATAATAATAATAACACATTTTACTTTGAAAGCGCCTTTCAGAACACTCAAGGACACTTTACATGGTAGAATAATAAAAGCACCATAAAAGCAAGCAGTTTACACAATCATAAAAGCACAAGACATAAAAGAAATTTAAAATAGAAGGAGAGTGAATGGCTGCACAGGCTTGGAACACCCATGTGAGCTGCATTAGCTGATGACACTTCCATGTCAGGTCTATGCTATGCTATACTCTATGCTAGGCTAGGACTATGACATTTGGGGTCACAATATTTTCAAAACATACATATTCATGGAACAGGTATTGTTAGGGTCGGTACTGAGAAATCCGCTCTGTATAGCTGCATGAGAAGCAGTGTGCAACTATTCTCACAACTTATCACTCAGACTGGGATAAAAGCTGGCTGGTTAAGGTAGCTCAAATGTTCCCCTCCCCAGACACATCCTGCAGCTCCTCCTGCAGTCCAAATGCATTTCCAGCTGAGACTGAATAAGTCTTTCCATCAGGGTGTTCTGGGTCTTTCCTCTGTGTTTTCCTAGTAAGTGGAAGGGAAACCCTCTAAAGGGCATAATCAAGGAAGCACCCAAATAACAGTCAAGATTTTATTTTCTTTGTACGTGCATAGCATTTGTGAGTAAAATTAAAGCAGAGTTCTCAGAGTAACATTTATTGAAAATTGGAAAATGCAGCATTTTGAAATGCTTGGACACTGCTGACATAATGGACAGGTTTTTGATGGGGCTCCCACACAAATGCAAAGCAGAAGATGAAGCATTACCAAATATGTTTCCAACTTAACTTCCTTTCAAGCCAAAGTCCAGAACATATGATGAAGCATATCTTGCCTTTGGTTTCACCTGCACAACAGCAGTGCCAAGCAGAATTAGTTTCCCCTGCATCTGGAGCACGCGCTGGGCTGTCCAAATCACGGACAAACAGTATCCCACATTCCTGATTTTTAGTTCACAAACTCTTATGATGAAATTTTGGCTCTTTATACATTAAAGTTACAGTGAGATACAAATAATATCAGACTGATCTGCCACAATTTGTTCCCCCGGTTCAAATCACAGACAAACAGAATCCCACAGTTGTTTATGTTTTTGCACAGAGGCATTTTTTGAAAAAATGTATTGATAGCAATGTTGAATATTATTACACAGTAAAAACAACAACAAAACAACTATATGTAAAACAATTACACCATAAAGATGTTTTTTTTAGTGGCCTATTTTATTGCAACCTGTAACCTATTGCAGATAACTTTTATTTGTTCAATTGCTTACAAAAGGTTTGAGGTGTGGAATAAACAGCAGTGGAGTTTGAAAACAAAATATGGGTGTGTGTGGTTGGAGGATGTGTTTGTGGTGGGGGGAGGCCTTGTAAAACAAAGGGGGGCCTAGCAAAAAAAAGTTGGGGAACCACTGGTCTACAGTAATGTTTAGGTTAATACTTTTACTTCACTCACTGGAATGTTGTGGCTGACCGGTTTGTTTTTTATGCATACATATAACCAAACTAAAGCATCATAACTTAAATCATAACTAAAATCTTTTTTAAAAATCCAAGTTTCAAGGTTTCCAGGTTGTGCTGAAGGAAACAGTATTTGTGTTTTGTTAGTCTGAAGAAAACAAATAAGATACACTTCTGTGCTTCAAGCTGAATCTGTCTTTCTGTATCCTTAAAGCATCCGTTTAAATCAATTCAGCTGCCAGCACTGCTGTTTTTATGATCATATATATTCTGTGTCTCCGCAATATTACAAATTAATGGCGCTTAGCCAGAGTTTAATCAGGAGGACCGCTTTATTATTGCTCCTCTATTCCTTCATTCATTATGCCCTCGATGCCACACCCCTTTGCTCCTGTCCGTTCATTTCTTCTCCCGCTTCTCTCTGTTAACCTTTAAATTTAAAATCCAAGAGGCATCTCTCTTCTGGTTCACAGCATCCAATCAAGTAGTCCTAAAATTCCTCTCTTATCCAAATGAGAGCAAATTAATAATCCCCACCATTCATCAGTCCAGTTAGCTGCAACACTACGCTGCTTGTCTCCACTGCTCACACAGATACTGTCATGTAATTACCATCTTCCACAGCAACAACAGCACCAGTAAGTCATTTGCAAATGCACAATAATTACAAGGAAGCACACAGGCAGCGAGCCCTCTTTTCTGTTTAAGCAGTGTTTTCTGGGGTGAACTGAAAATCAGCCTAATCGTAGATCTGTGCCGTTTGGTTCTTTTCTTTGTCTGAAAGCCAAGAAAGATGCCCAACGGATTTACTTTACCAAGTGGATCATCATAACCTTGCCATGCTGGTTCATTTGACTGACCTTTGTTATTATTATTTATATATTTTATTTTAAGTTGTTACAGGCGGGGGCTCGACGGGACAGACATGACTGGGGGATAGGAAAGAAAGAAGGAAGGAAAGAAGGAAAGAAAGAAGGAAAGAAAGAAAGACAGACATAGGGGAGGAGGGACAGTGAGAGAGGATTCTTAAAAAAAGAAGAAAAACATTTTTGAATTATTTTTTGATTTTTTTAAAATGTATTTATTTCTTTTATTTATTTCTCTTTTTTTTTTTAAAAAAAAAAAGATTTCTTTTTTCCCCCATCTTAGATGTTAATACTCACTCGGTGAGGTAATAAGCACACCTGTATTTCATCTTGCTTGCCTGCACCTCTGGGATGAGCTAACACAGCAACAGGCATGAGTGGGAGAAGTAAGAAGCCAAGTTTCCGAAAGTTAAAAAAGTGATATCAATGTTCCGATGTAAGAGGTGCAAACAAAAAGCTTTTAGCTCTTCAGTAACAAATAAAAACCACACTCTATTTATAGTTCTCTTTAAGGCTGGGTACCCTCACTGATCTCTACAGCTGATTCACAAGGTTCGATTTGATTTAATCCCTCATTCGATTCGATTTTGAATCCGCCAGTCAGAAATATTATAATTATGATAATTTATCCTAGATATGTACTGTTGAAAGAACCCTCTAAACCTTGTAGATTAAAAATATTTAATTTAAATTAATTTAATTTATTTACCTGCTCTTTAATCATTTGCTGTTTTAGCTGTTCTTACAAAAACTTTTGTATTTAAAAATTGATCTCAGGATTTAATAAATCAATATCACAGTATTCAAATTAAAATTGATTTGAATCGGGAAAGTGATTTTTTTAAACCCACCCCTAGTTCTCTCTCTAGCTTGCAATTCTGCTCGGGATGAACTGCTGTTCCCTGAAAGTCACACGGTCATTATATCTCTTGGTTTTGTTGTCACTCTATGATTCCACCTTTAAAGCTTCCTCCTGTCTTCTTTGCTTTCTTTCTCCATCTTAATGTTTCCATGTTAATGTGGTTGTATTTCCTGACTGCCTCGCCTTAGCTTTTTCCAGCTGCATCTTATTCCCACTTGCGTCTCGTTTCCCAGGCTACAGTCTTGTTTGGATACTTTTTATACAATACATTTCTAAGAAGTTCAGAAAGTTTTTCACTTTCCACTCATTGTTGGTTTTATGTGTAGAATCTGGAGGCAAAAATGACTTTTCTCCATTTTGAAATAAGGCTGCAACATGACAAAATGTGGAACAAGTGAAGCGCTGTGAATATGTTCTGGATGTGGTGGGTGCTTTTCCCAGAGTGAACTTGAACTTGCAGGGACCCTTTAGGAGGAAATGAGTTGAAACACACATCACAAATGCTGTAATGCAAATGGTCAGAATGGGGTTTTCAAGAAGCAATATAAAAACAGCAGGCGTGCTGGAAGCTGTGTTTTGTTTAAGTGGAGTTCAGTAACTGTCTGATCACAGAATTACGCAGCAGCAAAGATGGTGCTAGAAAAAAAGCTTTTTAAAATAATATTTTTAGGTCAAATTGAACAATTATGATTGTAATTAGAATTATATAGCTGTCTGTGATGCAACAGAAGGACAATAATTCATTAGGATTCAATCTTCTGCTCATTAAAATGTTTGTTGTCTATAAGATGTGAAGAAACAACTCGGGTTCAAACGGCACCTTGATGTTACGTTTAATTGAAATTTAATTTAATTGCATTAATCTAGCAATTAACCAACAGAATGACGTTTTTTATAATGTGTTTAATTGCAGTAATATTCTGTCTTTATTTTAGATTATTCTTTTAAAACATTTCTATACATTTTATGCCAAAGTTCATGATGTATAATTACAAAGCAAAACTGCCAGCAGTTATTTTGCCTTTCAAGAAGTAACAGAGTGTAAAGCACAAGTGTTGTCCTGTTTCCATTATGAATGTGGGGAAGAGCCCACAGGGGAAACCACACACTCAGACTGCAGAGGATGATGGAGTCCCTGGAACAACAAAAAGTTGCCTAACAGCAAGGTGGGATCTGGACCATTTGAGACCAGAGTCTGTGGTAACAAATCACCGTTCAGGATATTAAGTCGAATTCCACGGTCTACGGTTTAAAATGGCGCCCTGAGACTAAAAGTATTAGAGCGGCAGCAGTAAGGAGGAGAAAAATGTTTCAGTCCTGGTGCAGTGCTCCAAAACCTGACTCAAATTTCTCAAAGTTGTGCTTTTTGTTAATAAAACATAGATGTTGACAGGAAAAACTTAATAAGAAATAAGAAATTTGGAGATAGACTTGACTGCTGGGGGCAAATCCTTTTTGATAATCCTTTTTTCTCCTTTTTTGAGAGCTTTAGGAATCTCGTATTCAAAATAAGACAAATCAGAAGCCAAGTGATGATTAATGATTGATTGCATACTTTTTGACCATCTGTTCCTGTGAGCTGTTTTTTGGTGTTTAATTGCAATAACATCCAGAGGGCAAGGCAAGATTTCCATTGGAGATTCGGTTTTCTTTCAGAAGAGTAGATGCTTTAAAACGGCTCAGCAAAGCGTGACAGCTGGTAGCGGAAATATACAGTAAAAGATGATTTTCTCCACCTTTTTGGTTCAATAATTCAAAGACGCTTTCATTTTTACAGATCAGCAGAATAAATAAATGGGGCTGACAAAATTGGGATTTTGAATATGGTGGTGCTGCAGTGATACGTACATTTGTCTATGCACCTCAAAACACTGAGAGTCTTGATTAAAGCCAATTAAAATATGCAGAGAATGTAAGACGCCACAAGTCCAGCCTCACTAAAGTGCTCCAATTTCCATGTTTGTCTTTTTCCTGAGTTTCTAATTAAATATAGAAGAACTCGGCGTGTTGCCACATTTTTCTTTCATTGACTTCATTGTGTGTGTGTGTGTGTGTGTGTGTGTGTGTGTGTGTGTGTGTGTGTGTGTGTGTGTGTGTGTGTGTGTGTGTGTGTGTACACACATGTTTAGACATCTTTGTGAGGACAGTAAATTGGCTACTATACTTGTGGGGACCAATAGCCCTTCTGGGGACAAAATGTCAGTCCCCACAAGTTTGAAGGCATGTTTGAGGCTCAAACTGTGGTTTTAGTGTCAGGGTTACAATTAGGTTACGGCTAGGTTTAGTCTGAGTGTTAGGGTTAGGCATTCATTTCTGATAGTTAGGGTTAGGGTAAGCAGCTAGGGAATGATGTATGTCAATGAGATGTTCTCATTAAGATATGAAAACGAGTTTGTGTGTGTGGCCACAAATAAATCAATTTAGATTTCCCTTCTAGTACTTCTTTCCTATAATGATTAAGTAATTATGTTGCAATCTGAACTTGACCAGCATGAGCTGCTGATCATTTCTGTTGCTACACATATTTTGCATCAATGACGGATTTACTTATTATGATGCCGTATTTATTTTATCAGAGCTAAGAGCCCAAAGACAAAATGAACTGGCATAAATATTACACTTTTCTAGTTTTACTGACCACTCAAAGCACTTTAGATTACAGGGCCCATTTAACCATACATCCAGACAGTGTTTTATTCTGTACACTTTATCTACCGCTCACTTATGGCCTGTTATAATCTCCAAAACAACCAAACATTTCCCTCTTTGCACTGTGGGAGGAAGGCAGGGAAACCCTTGCGGGGATAGGGAGAGGCAACAGCCTAAACTATACAGATTTACAGGTTTCAGAGGCATTAATGAAAACCTCACTATCTTCATCTAAATCAATAGATAGATAGATCAATAGATAGAAATCAATAGTTTAAGGTAGAGCCCAGAGACTGCATATAAAAGCTGGATGGAGTGTGTGCATGAAGTGCTCCTTTTTAAGCTTAAATTTGAGGATTTTTGCAGCTGGTGCTGGTTTTTGAGCCAGAAGAAAACATGATTGGATGAGATGATATAGCACCAATTTAACACCTAACACTACATTGTTTAGCAAACTGCACCCATACACCAAATATGCGATGGACACACACTTACCAATTAGTCCTAATTAACATGCAAATTAAAAGTCGTATTTGACATATTAATGCTCCAAAAGGAACAAACAACACTCAGCAGACAGCTACAGCTGCCTGTTTCTTTCCCTAAACTTTAATCCTTCATAATGTATTAATTAATAATAATTGATAAAGTAATTGCTGTTAATGGTCAGGTAAACATCCCAGTATATTGCAAAAATATAAATACAGAGGTTTCCTTGACTCGTTTTTGGAGCCATGAACACCTAACTTGGTGAAAGCAGAGAGGTTAAACTCATGGAGAACCTGGTGGCTACCCGGTAAGGAAGCCACCTGACTCGTCAGGTTGGGCTGATCAAAAGAAAAGAGAGAAATAGAGGCTCTGTGTCTAAAGTGACTGTTTTCTTCTTCAGACTGTGGTCGTAAAAATCAAGATTTGTTTGCTTTCAATTAGCACTGCTGCAATGCAGTCCATGCATCTCCCTTTCTTTGATATTGTTTCTTAGGCCCAGGTGATAAATGAGCCTTTCTTGGAATTTTTCTTGTTCATGCACCCCTTGTTCTTTGTTATTCTGATGCTGTTTGCATTTTGAACTTTTGCTACTAAATAAAACTCAAACTGAGCTTCAAACACCTTGAAAAACTGAAAGTGCAAAGGGGAAATTGCATTTATCCTTCAACAGCTTTTTAGAGGCCAGCGGTAAAAGACCTTGGATTGTACTCTTTTGTTCCCAAGTGATCTTGTGTAAATGTATTGAGCAGTGAGCAGTGTTGTGCTTTGCTGGGAAACAGCAAAGTGTTCTTTGGATAAGGAGAGGTTGGAGAGAAGAATTGGAGTCAGGACTTTGGATCTACAATGCAGCTGTGGAAGCCTCACATGCTCCAGATACATATGATTAGTTGCTGTGCAGGGATTAGAAATGCAGAATAATGCCAAAAAAAAATTCCTTAAAGAATATTGAAACGCTAATGTCTGTACAGCGGATCTGTTTGTGGCGGTGCTGACTTAATGACAACATCCTTCTTTCTTTAGTTTCGGTGTTGAATGTTTGAGGTATGAGGATATTTGCATGTTTTAATTAAAAATAGAAAATACTGGTTACAAAGGAGAAGCAGGCAATGTTAAAGGTTGTTCACTTTTACTTATTAAAATCTGTGATATTTGGTGATTTTAGAAAGATAACCTGACGCCTTAAGATCCTCTTCTCTGTTATTAAGAGCTTGTGCAAAACTAGAAATGGTGGAATTTATACATTTTTAAAGACATTTTAAAGGACAGCCTTAATACAATTGACGTAATGAGCTCATGTGCTCTCGGGTGCACTCAGATTCTCATGATTTTTCCAAATTCTGCCAACTTCTGCATGGCAATAAAATACACCAATGGCTCCCCAAGAGCAGCAAATGATCTCATTTAACAAATTTTGCTAATTCACACAGGCAGGACTGACTATTAAACTTTGTAATTAGGCTGATAGTGTCTTTCAAATGCAGTGTAGAGGAGGAACGGGAACGTTTCTACAGTGCAGGCTCAGCACGTGCTACCACTCCACCTGCACAAAGTCTTTTTTTAGAGAGTGTGGCTCTCAGGATTTGTGAAGTGCTAATGTTTATTTATCCACATACATAGTGCGAGGTGGTGGAAATGAAGCTTACAGACTTCTTGAGGTAAACCATTAGTGTAGCAGATGTAAAGTACTGACTGGAGATGACATATAAATCCCTACTGATGGTAAAAGAAAAAAGCTAATAATAAAGTGTAGGAAGAAGTGGAGATGGCAGAAAAAACTTATGTAACGCTGTCGGATCGCGTCTGCAGTCATTTTAATGTTTACCTCTTGCCCGTGTCTCATGTTTCTGTCTCATATGATGGTTCAGGGTTTTTGTAAAGTATTTGCTGTGTAATATGTCTGAGTTTGGGGGTATTTCCAGCTATTTCTGCCTTCTGTTCTCCTCTATATTTGCTACTGTGTTCAGTAAGATCAGTGTCACTACTTGTCACCATCTACCTTTGGTAAGCTTTTCTTATGTGCCTCAGTTGGTTTACTTTCCTCTCTGTGTGCATGTAGTCATTTGTCTCTTTGCCAGTTATCATGACAATATAACTAAGTAAAAGCATTTAAAAGAAATGTTGATAGAATGTAATGAAAATGATAATAATCCTAAAGTATCAGTATACATTTTTAACAACAAAACCACAATTTTGTACTTTTCATATAAAAATGAAAGATGTATAATATGCACACATGATACAAGCCTGAACCTCCTCATTCAACATGCTTTTGGAGGCCTTTGTGGGAAATGTGGAACCATTTATTACGTATTTCAACTAATTTGGGAATATTGTGCTAAAGTCAGACTTACAATCAAGCGTTCTACAGCTGACAAGTGTTTTAAGCATTAAGAGATGAAATGCAAATGTGCAGTTAGAGCTTCATCACTTACCTACAGCAACTAGCATGAATTAGTCTTATATACATATCCCCTGTAGCTTGTCTTTGTAGTACATCTTTGTACTCTCTTGCTGAGCATTCTCAGCTTTCCTTGCTTTTTGTCAACCCCTTTAAGTCTTCTACATGAGCTGTTTTTTGTTTGGAACTGTTTTATTCTGTTTGTTTCAGAACTAGTAGCTAGTTTGTTTATTAAACCTTGGATTTTCTGACTTTATTCTGTGTTTTGATCAATTCATGCATCTGTCTTTTTCTGGTCCTGACTCACTTTACTTGTCATGAGTCACAAATGCACTGATGAAGCTCCACGCTGTGCATGACGCAAAAGGTATTATAAGGTCTATTTAAGGTTATTTTATCCACCTGACGCTACTTAAAGCTTTGCAAAGCATTTAATGCTGTTGGACTGGTGCCTTATTCCAGAAGGCAGGTTTAACAAACTCAGTCTAAACCTCTGTTAATTAATTTATGTTCCAGAGAAGCTGGCTAGAGTTAATCGTGCGTGTGCACATAAGTGAAAGAAAGCCATCATCAAGGAAGCTGTGAGACCAAATGCTTTTCTCATTTCACTAATTTGTGCCTCGTCTGTGCCCCGTCCTTCTGTCTGTGACCCAGAAATCAGTCTCAGGATGCCAATCTCCTAAAATGGATGTGGAGTAGAGAGGAGGACCTGTGACCAAGGATGTACATACGAGTCTTTCGCCTTCTATATAAACACATGGCTGGAATGCAATTCTGGTTCATTCATATAACACAGCCTAATAAATCTTTCAGTCATTTCTAATGGGGTGTGATTATTTAAGACTATATGTGAGGGGAAGGGTTTTAAATTCACATATGATTTAACAGGGAGCTCATGTGGGGAAGCCAGTATGGGTGAGATATGGCCTCTTTCTCATCAGTAGTCTCACTGCAGAATTCTGAATTAACTGAAGGTTTTTTAAGCAATTTTTTGTGAACAACCAGATAAAAATGAATGACGAGAGTCCTGCCTAGAGATCATTTTCAAATGAAAGAAAACGGTACATGTTTGTTTAATGTATAGACTGAAGGATATCCTGTGTTGTTGGAGGTTAAGGTAACATTACCCAGAGTAAATTACAGGTTAGACTACATGTTTTTGAGATATTTATAGCCAAATAAAATATCCTCAGCTTTGTATGAATATAAGAGAACAAAATGACAGATCATCCAGGTCATTTGTGTCTTTAAGATATATCATATATAAATAAAGCTGTGTATCATCTGCAGTGAAAATAGATGGAGTATTTATATTCTACCAAAAGGAAGCATGTATAAAAAGTACTGATCTTAGCACAGAACCATAACTGTGCTAGAAGCAAGAAGAAGTCTCCCCACTGGCACACAGAGTACTGAATGCTGCTCTGATGAGTCCACTGTCAGAGCCCTCTAAATCTTCACTGACACCCGTAGAATAAACCATTCCTCTGAAAATGGTCACAGAGTTGTGAAAACAATTTTTCAAATATAATGAAGCTAAGAAATCTGTGTATACTTCCCTAAGACAGCTGGATCGAGCAAGTGTAGCAGTTTAATTACAGCTAACTTGAAATTCTCTGATATGTATCCTGTTAATAGTGACAAATCAATCATATTTAAAATTGTGGTATTAACAGTAAGTTTAATAGTCTTGTAGTAAAAAAGTCTGAAGAACATGTTGAAGCTAAGAGGAAGGAAAGGAGAGAGTCTAAATAAATATCTTCAGTTATTAAAGTTGCTGTTCTTAATGAGACATCTGTAGGATTTCTGTGATTTTTTTAATGGTTAAATTGTATTTGTAAGGAAATTTTTAAAAGTTATTGCTTGTTAAAGTTAGAGGAATACTCAGCTGAACAGAGCTCTGACTCTTTATAAGCCTGGACACAATGCCAAAAAGAAACCCGGGGTCGTTCTTGTTTTCCTCTCAGTGACAAACAATAAAATGTTCAAACTTTATCGATTTTTTTTTTTATAGGGCAACAAACTATTTTTCTAGGCCAGAATGAAGGTCATCTAAATTAGCTTATGAATCGTGGGATGCAATACCAAGGAGTCAAACATCACTGATTGGTTGCTTTTTCAGAGGAACCACAGTGTCCAGTATATTTGTATTTTGAGAGAAGCCAGTTTATTCCAATTATAACTCAAATACATCGTTAAGGCTGTCCTTCTCAACATCTACATGTGAATGTTAGAATCACATGCTGTAATTATTCTATCTGAACTGTGGCTTCAATGAAGAAAAAATTCTGAAAACAATCAGAGATACTGAATAAGGGCAGGTGGACGAAAGGTGACAACAAATACAACTGTTCTTTGCATTTCCCATGGAGGTTTCACAACAGAAGGATTGTGTGTGTTCTCAAAAATACAACAACACAACAACCCTGGCTCCATGACAGTTTCAGTGTGTGAATATGAAATGCTGTCGTAAAAAAGTCAGGCTGTCTGCAGCCTGGATTTAAAAAAACTAAATGTAGTCCAGTTTCTGAATCTTAAAGTTGTTTAAGTTTCATCTTTACTCAGGTATTCACATCACCTCTAACAAGACACCAGCATTTTTCCATCAGTGTGACCGATCACAACTTGATAAATGTTTATTCATTTGTAAAGATGTAAATGTCTGCTGAATAACTCGCTGTGAGGAAAGAAAGTCTCAGACAGCTGCTTCAGCTGCAGGAGGAGGGGAGGAGTCACAGAGAAAATCATTTTGTTGGAGGAACACTGCCAGCCACCAGGGCCCTGTACTACAAAACCTGTTGAACATAACCTGGGATATCTTTGCACTGTCAGAATTCACCTAACATCAGCATTCATGGTAGTCATACAAAGCTGATGTCAACCAAGAGTTTCCCCTGCGCATTTGCATCTGATCAATCACTATTATTGACAAGTGCGCTGATAACAACAAAGCTTATTTTGTTTCTTAAAAGAAAAGGAAACTATATCATTAGAAAAAATATAAAAAGGCTAAACATATAATACAGGATGAAAGCAAGAACGCTGCCAAAGATAAAGCAGCAGCGTGAATTAAAACCAGGAAAGAACGCCAGCAAAAACTGCAGACTGTGTGAGTAAACAGACTCTATCATTAAAACACAGTCTGAGTATAAAGAATGAATTCAACACAAAATTCAAATGTAGGCTTACTCTACGAGAAAAAACGAAATCCACATGAACAATTGTGTGTCCTGTTATAGAATCATATATCAATCCTATATCAGCATCAATGCGATAAAATGATAGTAAAACTTTTTGCAGCCAAAAAATCAATCAATCAATCAATCAAAGAATAGGAGTCCATATTTAATACTGATGCTCTTCACGGACGCACAAAGACCCTCCTGGCATCCACACAGAGTTCTGAGGGATGTTAGAGAACTAGTGATGCTATTTTCTGCATAACTGATTGGTCGATAGGGTCGTGGGGGTGCTGGAGCCTATCCCAGCTGTCTTGGGGCAAGAGGAAGGGTACACCCTGGACAGGTCGCCAGTCTGTCGCTGGGCTAACACATAGACACAGACAACCATTCACACTCACATTCACACCCACGGGCAATTCAAAGTTTCCAGGTAATCTATCCCCACTGGGACAGACAGCTGGGATAGGCTCCGTCCCCGGCGACCCTGAAAAGGATAAGCGGAAGAGAACGGATGGATGATTGGCCAATAGGCAGTGATTACAAACCTGCTGATCTGCAGCATAGGTTACCATGGCGATATACCCCAGGGCTCAGGTGAGTTTCAGAGTCTGTTATCCGGGTAGTTTAAGTTGGTGCACACAGTTTCCTTCATCTCAGGGGTGTTCACCAAAATTATTCTCTGTGCAGCAGGTGACAGTTGTATGTAACTGTGTTGTTTTACATCAATGTTTAATTTCTATATACAAGATACACATTTGTTTTTTATCACGGTGGTCTTGATGGAAAAATATTAACTGCAATGATGAGATTTTTTTTTTCTGAAAACGCACATGCTGAACGCATGTCACTGATATCAGATTTGTTTGTGTTGCTATGGTGAAAGCTCTTCAGCTCCCTGCTGCACAGTCACCATGAAATAGAACAGCTGGAGTGATTCATTTATTAGTAGTTTGCCTCTCACAAGAGGAGGATGGGGGATAACTGGAGGCCCGATGCAGGGCTGTGGTCCATCACTTCTGGTATTCTGCGCTAACTGCAGCTCACTTAATATAAATGCCACTAATGTGGCACAAACACACCACAGAGGGAATAGTCATAAGAACATGGGAACACTGATGGGAACTAGCTTCAGGCTCTGCTGCTGGAACTAACATGAGGTGATGCGTTTCATATTTGTATGAGAATTACCCCTTACCTCCCTTTTATTTTATGGCACCCTTCTTCAGGTGCGATCCACATTTTAAGCAGCGGGTCTTCCGTGTGGTGCATTTGTTGAACTACATTTAAATCCAACAAATATTTGATTCAAGGAACTTTTTTTTTTTTTTAAATTGAAGAAAATGGCAAAAAAAAAAAAAAAAAGAAGGCAAATGTGCACAGCTAATGGTTTTTCTTTGGATACACTGGAACACTGGACGCCATCGTTTTACTATAAGATTGTTTGAATTGTTTATGGTTTAAAAGGTGAAATCAATAACTCGCTCAGTTTGCCTCGAGGGGAATTTTAAACATGAAAATATTATTCGTTATTCGCCAAGACATACATGAACTCACTACAGACATCAACCTAACATTTCCCAGTTGTACAAAAGCCTTCTAATTGTACACTTAATAGCATACATTATTCAAGCATATTTTTTCTCATTGTCATTAATCATTTATATTTTTTCATGACCATAAAGAAGACATTACTGTCAATAATACATGAAGCATAAGGCTATTTAGTGAATTTCTGTCTTTTAATCTTTCTGCTGTTTAGAAATTCAGACATTTTATTCCTCCATAAACTCCCTTGCTTCCCAAACAGCTATTTGAAGTTGCAAGTTGCAAAGAAGCGATTCATTTTAGTCATTAAATCAAATGCGCATTATCTTGCAGCGCCCAAACAAACATTAATCAACAGGCATAATCTCGACAGGTAATCTCCTCTCCCCTCTCGAACTTGCCTGTGAAAGAGATAAATAAATATATTTACACCACCCGTTCAAGGGAGAGAAGGCATCCCTGCCAAATGATGTCATTAGAGCTGAACGATAGCTCCCACTACTGCTGTTTGCTGTTGAAAAAACAAGTTGGTGCATTCAGTAGGCCGTAGCTCAAAATCAAAATCAATAATAATATTCTTGGGCGAGTGAATCCCATCACCTAGCAGACACCTTCGGGCAGCCAGCGCTGTTGTGTGCTACCACAAAGAAAATGACTTAATCAACTTTCCTGAAGGTTTTCTTATATACATGCAGCGATAACAGAGTTTTTTGTGCAAACAATCAAGTAACCAATTGCTATTCCAATATCATTCACACAAAAAAGGCTCGGGAATAAATCCATATTAGCGTCTCTTTCTGGGTAATCCTTGATGATGGCAGTTTAAGAATCTCAGACTCGAGCTTGGAAAGTTAAAGCAAAGTGTATCACCTGGATTTCTTCTACTCTCAGCTGTGAACGAGCAGAAACTTCAGAGCAGAACTTTAGAAAGTGACACAAAGACATCGCCGCTTATTTAAAGCTCCACGAGAAAACCTAAAGCCTTGGCATCGGGACAAAATCGTGAACTTTAAAACCACGAACATGTCTGCAGACTCCACACAGCCTCATGGTGGTTAAATCCTCCTTTTGAACCGCAATTCATTAACGAGAGTAAACAGCTTGTACTGCAGCATGAATTTTAATCGGTGCTCAAGGCACTTATTCTGGGAGTTAACACATCATTTATGATTTTTAACACACAGTGAAAAATCATAAAAATGCATAATGAAATGAGTTGTGCTCGTTTGTACCATTGTTCTCTCACTTCTTTTGTGAACAACTTGGCTTCTGCCCACAGAGTCGTTCTCACTGGATTTATTTAGTTTATCACATTCCCAAATGAATAATTGTGCTGCTGTGAAGTTACTCAGAGAAATTAATCACTTGGTAATTATTTTATTTGCAAAACTTGTGGTTATTTTTGAAATCAAAAGATTGTCAGCGCCAACTGGGCTGACAGACTTGCAAAATAGCCATGGTGCCCCCTGCCTCTCACCCTATGGCAGCTAGAACAGGCTCCAGCCCCCCACCACAACCCCGAATTAGACAAACAGAAGACTCTGGATGCATGACCAAAGCAAGAAGAAAAGGAACTACAATGGTGCTGCCTATAAGTAAAGATGGCTTCTGATTTTTATCTGTATTTCTACAGCACTAAAGCCGTTGTCTCAAGATGGACTTTTCTAACAATTCAGCTATGGTAAAATTTCTTCTGTAGTTTTAAAGCACAACCGACAAAATCTTCTTTTAAAAATATTCATAAATTTAAATGCAGATGAAAACCAGAATGGAATCCAGCTGCAGTCGGAACCAAAGAAGCCAGCATCACATTTGGAAGTAGCACATGGCAGCTTATCACTACCCTAACCATAAAAGTACTGACTGACCAGTTAGCAACATTACGAATTCCCCGTGCAGGAACTTTTGGGGTGCAAAACAATCTGAGAGGCTACCTCAACTAATTAACTGACTTCAAATGGCACCTACTGGGTTTTATTCTAGCAGAAATGTTCACTTTTTTTGCTATGAACCATTCAGTTCAGAAATATCATCAATACACAAACTTTTTCTCAAATGTTTCAAAGGTTGCTATGGAGCTGTCCCTGCGGTTGAAACAAAGCTATACAAAATGAAAAGTTCACTTCGATCAAGCAACCAAACATTGAATTCCTACTGAGGTGCATGGTGGCAGGTCGTTTGGCTCCAAAACAAGCCCAACTCCTCAGCCTCTCACCAGCATGCTGACAGTTGGGGGGGGGGTTCTCGAAATGCTTCCAGAGACACCATACTTGTTCAGTCGTCTTCTGATTTTACTATGTTGATGTAATTAACATGCTAACTGAAATCTACAGAATCTTAGCTGCAGCTGTTGGAATTTGTGCCTTTTTTCCGAGCATTGCACTGTCGGACTTTAGGATGGATTGTCATTCACTCCTGGGAAAATTGTTTTTAATGTTCCCAACCAGGAAGCCGCCAAATTATCTGCTTTAACAGAGATGGTGACTCTTGTTAAGTAAGGGTGCACTTATTGTATCTATGAAAACTTTGTTTTTCACATACCTATGTGTATCCCCCATGCCTTTTATGTTACCATGAATGCACCCAGACAGATTGCTCTGGATGTATACATCAGTGGTAATGAGGCAGTTTGTTTACAGCAGAAGAGACAAAACTCCTGCTGTTCTACATTTCAAAGTTGTGTATGACCAGACAACAGTAATGTGATGTGGATTAATGCACTAATCGATTTGGTAGTACGACGGCCGCCCGGTTGAAGTCTTCTTTGTGGCTGAAGATAATGAAGTCACATTCGGCACAGAACAGAAAATGACAAAAACGAAACTAGCGAGTTGTGTGTCTTAAAAAAGGAAATAGCAGTATCCAAGCGTGGTGTGATATTCTAACACAGCCCTGCATTTTAGGCTGGTGAAACGGATTCATTTTGAAGTGCGCAGCTTTAAGTGAAACATTCACTGTTCTCAATAGCTAAAAAGCACAGAAGAGTCACAGTGAAATTAAAGCAGCTCTGCAGATACACATGAAGTGCAGCTCGATGCATGCGTTTAAACACACTGTACACACACACACAGTCTCCCTCGCACAAAATACCAGTCTCTGTCAGAGCCTCTCTCCTCTATTTTAAAACCCAGAGGAGACTTATGTCCTGCCCTTAGATCAGGAGTCTGCTGGGCTTTAAGATTAGAGCTGAGCACGCCTTCTCTCCCCACTTTTTCATCTCCTCTTTGTCATTTTCTTCTTCTCATTCATTTTAATGAGAGCACTACTTTCCTGCAGAAGAGGCTCCTCCTGCCACGGGGGGCGTTTGGTCATATTTCAGAGCCCTGTGATGCACCGCTTTAGCCAGTCAAATACAAAGTATTACATTTAAAATTTACAAGCCCACAAACCTGGGTACCTGCTCGCATCTCTGTACCGTCTGCAGCTCTCTGAAGTCTCTCTACATTTGATACATTTTCCTCTCTCTCTCTCTCTTTGGGACATTTTGTTTTGTTTAACCAAAAATCATGCACATCTTTCCTCACCATGTAATTTGTCTGTGGTGAATTTCACACACTCCTCTAAAATTCTTTTTTGAGAGTTTAATGGCTTTAATGCTGCAAGCTCAGTGATGATTCATTCACACGTCTTTTCATCGATGTGTCATCTTTTTAAAAAGTGGTGTTTGCAGCGATAAGAACATTTCCATTGTGGCAAACAGGGATTTTTAAGGCAGTTAACACGTCATTCTACATCATGGTCCTCACATGAGGCCACAAACTGTTGGTAGTGACCAAAAGCATAAGACTAAGAAAACTGGCAAAATGAGCTTCCTCATAAGGGTGTTTGGGCTCTGGCTTGGAGATGGGGTGAAGAGAGCAGTCTTTTGGGAGGAGCTCAGATGAGAGCTAGTGCTCCTTATTAAAATGAGTCAGCTGGGACATAACCACTCCACAATGGAGAGCGTTTGCCTCCTTGCAGCCTTGAGACCACCCTGACAAGCTTGAGCAGGAGAAGACTGAAGAAAAGGAGGTCCAGCCACAGATCAATGGATATATACCCAAAAATAATCAAATGACTGTGCCACTGCCTCATCTTGGAGGGGAGTGATTTAGCTATTTAGCTAACAGGACCCGAATCGTTTGAGAAAAAAGGAAACCCCTGAACCCTGAACAGTTGAGTCCATATCTGTCTGTACTGTCACACAGTATTTTTCATTCACTATGAGCTACACAGGAATATCCCTCGATGCAGTCGACACTGGTGGAGGAGCAGAGGTGAAGAGTGATGCTGAACATCTGGATGTAAGATAAAAGGACTGCTAATGAGCTGAGGGGAGGTGCCAGTGGATGCTGGTTCAACAGTCTGACACTTAAGAGACAGAAGAGAAATTACTGGCTCACTGACAGGTTTAATTCATTCACACTATTGTTTTATAACCTTACTAATAACACAGGTCCTTTAGTCATTCCTGTAGTGTATTTAGTCCCTTATTGCTTTATAGTTCAGTTCTAACCCAGTGTTCTCAACTCCCCTGTGTTAACTTGGGCCTGTCTTTGTGTCTTTGTCAAAATAGTGTGTTGTAGTCCTCGTCCCAGTGTTCTGTTATGATAATCCCTCTGTATTATGTTCTGTTTGCTTCCCCTGTCTCGTTACCCCTGATTTTTCCCTGCCGTGTTTCCCATTGGTTCTCCCTTTGTCACATCACCTGCTGTGTATTTATTGCGTTGGTTTCCCACTGTCCCATGTCACGTCCTTCCGTCATTGTTGTGTGTTCCTTTCTCCGTGTTATGTGATTTTGCCTAGTTTCCAAGTGTCTCATATCTCTGTGATTCAGTCACATTTTGCCTCTTGACTCCTGCATACTGGGTCCAAAGCCTGCCAGCCACACGGCGCTTCCTGATAGTTAGCGTGGCTTGATTGAATACAGGGAGTGCAGAATTATTAGGCAAGTTGTATTTTTGAGGAATAATTTTATTATTGAACAACAACCATGTTCTCAATGAACCCAAAAAACTCATTAATATCAAAGCTGAATGTTTTTGGAAGTAGTTTTTAGTTTGTTTTTAGTTTTAGCTATTTTAGGGGGATATCTGTGTGTGCAGGTGACTATTACTGTGCATAATTATTAGGCAACTTAACAAAAAACAAATATATACCCATTTCAATTATTTATTTTCACCAGTGAAACCAATATAACATCTCCACATTCACAAATATACATTTCTGACATTCAAAAACAAAACAAAAACAAATCAGCGACCAATATAGCCACCTTTCTTTGCAAGGACACTCAAAAGCCTGCCATCCATGGATTCTGTCAGTGTTTTGATCTGTTCACCATCAACATTGCGTGCAGCAGCAACCACAGCCTCCCAGACACTGTTCAGAGAGGTGTACTGTTTTCCCTCCTTGTAAATCTCACATTTGATGATGGATCACAGGTTCTCAATGGGGTTCAGATCAGGTGAACAAGGAGGCCATGTCATTAGTTTTTCTTCTTTTATACCCTTTCTTGCCAGCCACGCTGTGGAGTACTTGGACGCGTGTGATGGAGCATTGTCCTGCATGAAAATCATGTTTTTCTTGAAGGATGCAGACTTCTTCCTGTACCACTGCTTGAAGAAGGTGTCTTCCAGAAACTGGCAGTAGGACTGGGAGTTGAGCTTGACTCCATCCTCAACCCGAAAAGGCCCCACAAGCTCATCTTTGATGATACCAGCCCAAACCAGTACTCCACCTCCACCTTGCTGGCGTCTGAGTCGGACTGGAGCTCTCTGCCCTTTACCAGTCCAGCCACGGGCCCATCCATCTGGCCCATCAAGACTCACTCTCATTTCATCAGTCCATAAAACCTTAGAAAAACCAGTCTTGAGATATTTCTTGGTCCAGTCTTGACGTTTCAGCTTGTGTGTCTTGTTCAGTGGTGGTCGTCTTTCAGCCTTTCTTACCTTGGCCATGTCTCTGAGTATTGCACACCTTGTGCTTTTGGGCACTCCAGTGATGTTGCAGCTCTGAAATATGGCCAAACTGGTGGCAAGTGGCATCTTGGCAGCTGCACGCTTGACTTTTCTCAGTTCATGGGCAGTTATTTTGCGCCTTGGTTTTTCCACACGCTTCTTGCGACCCTGTTGACTATTTTGAATGAAACGCTTGATTGTTCGATGATCACGCTTCAGAAGCTTTGCAACTTTGAGACTGCTGCATCCCTCTGCAAGATATCTCACTATTTTTGACTTTTCTGAGCCTGTCAAGTCCTTCTTTTGACCCATTTTGCCAAAGGAAAGGACGTTGCCTAATAATTATGCACACCTGATATAGGGTGTTGATGTCATTAGACCACACCCCTTCTCATTACAGAGATGCACATCACCTAATATGCTTAATTGGTAGTAGGCTTTCGAGCCTATACAGCTTGGAGTAAGACAACATGCATGAAGAGGATGATGTGGACAAAATACTCATTTGCCTAATAATTCTGCACTCCCTGTATTAGCACGTTTGCGCTAAATTGCTAACCTTTAAGCTCAACGCATCTGAAGACTGTGGTCCTCTTAATTACATTTCTGCCACTGAGAAGACTGTCAGTCAGTCTTTTAACTTGAAAGGTTCTTTGCAGGTTGCAAATTCTCCTCTTTTGCTCATTTATGAAATTTTAATCCAAATCAGAATCAGAATCACAATCACAATCAGAAAGGGTTTTATTGCCAAATGTTGAGCGGGTTTACAACATTAGGAAATTGCTGCGGTGCTTCAGTGCAAACATACTGTTATAAATACTGTTATAAATGGGACAAAAATACTGTTAATTGGAAATTCAAGCAACAATATTGACAAATTTTGTGACCGTCATTCATCAGCCATACCAGGACGCAACCAGCAACCCTCTGGACCCAAAGGACCTGCTGCAGTGTCCCAGTGCTAGGCACCGGCAACACATGACATCCCCAGATGTTCCAACCGATTGGCATAAACAGTTTTGTAATAATAATAATAAAAACACAATACCCAGTGCAGTCAGAATACTAGAGTATAAATATGACAGTATGAGTGCTGAGCAAATCAGAGGATAGCAGGATTTTCCAGAAGTAAAGCTAAGGGGGAAAGATGTTTGAATCACTTCTAACAATATTCTCTCTCTTTGTTTTTATCGGCAAAAGCTTGTCAGGACTGATGGATCATTGCGATTAGCTAATCTATCACTGGTCCCTCCTTAAGGGGTTTCATTTAAGTTTCTCAGTTTAACAGACTCTGTTTGTGTTTGGGACAAACTTCATAATAAAGCAATGCATCAAAAGTGATTCAAGTGCAAAGATGCTTTTGACCCTGGAGAAAGTGCATCCTGATTTATTGGGATTTGTTTTTTGGTTTTCATGAAGCTGAGTGATTAAGGAAGACTTTTTTCTCTTTTCTTTATAAATTATGTGTCTACTCCACTTTATACACTCTTTTTTTTTTTTTCATTTCAAATAACAACGTGAATGTTTTGCTTGCACAAAACTAATAGTAATTGCTTTAAAGTCAGTTCTTCTGTTAGTGGTTGTCAGTGCTGAAGCTTTGTCTTCCCCACCATTTTGTTTCCCCTTTACTGCTGCACATGAGGCCTCTGTCCTCCTCAAGTGCTCTGACGGTGACATTGGCAGGAGTCTCCAGGGATCTTATTGGATTAGCATCACGACCTCTTGTGTGTCTTTGATTCCTCCTTTCCTCTGCTCGCATTTCCTTCCTCCTCAAAGCTCATCGATCTCTTTTCTTGCGTTCTCCTCACTCGCCCCCTCCCACTGTCTGCTCTCCACATCCTCCATTCGTGTCCCGGTGCTCTTCATGCTCCCCCATGTCCTCTGATCGCCTCGCCTGGAAATTTCCCTCGCCTCTTCTTCTCCTCCTTGTATTGCCACATGCTCAGAGAGTAGGGAGCTTCTCTGCAGCTTGTAAAATCACATAAAACACCATTTCTCATAAGAAAAAGAAGATGTGGTTTCAATTGCTGAAGCAGCCACAGGCAGAATTTGAAAATGCAGGATCACCAGGCTAATAACAATCTGAAGACATTTTGTTATAGGCCTGGAAGTTCAAAAGAAAGCTGGGAAATCCTAAATCATCGCAGGGAACTTGATGGTTGATGGGGCATAGAGGGGGGGGGGGGGGAAATCAATGCTTAATATTACATTGCTGGTTGAAGAGATGTAATTTGCGCCAAGAGGCAAAACATGATGGTCAGAGAAAAAAAACTCAATGTTTAGCCATGTACAACTCTTACACAGTGTTTAGAAGTGAATTAAAAACTCGAAAGAAGCACGTCAATATCAACTACAATGCTGTTCATGCTCTTTGCTAACAAAAAGCACATTTGGTCTTGCAGCTTTTCCACCAAACCGAATTCATTAGCATGTTTGGCAGATAAGCCTGAAAAAATAATAAAATAATACGAAGCTCAGGCTAAAAGGGACATCCAAGCAAAGTAAACAGTCAGATTCAAAATAAATATGAAAAAAATCTGATTTCATTTGCAGCAGCTTTTACTAAAAATGCAATGTCCTTTTTTAACCTTGCAGTCAATTGTACTTATACAGCGGGGAAAATAAGTATTTGACACATCAGCATTTTCATCAGTAAGGGGATTTCTAAGTGGACCATTGACACAACATTTCCACCAGATGTTGCCATCAAGCCAAATATTGAATTCATACAAACAAATCAGAACATTGAAGTATACAAGTTGGATCATATTAAATAAAGTGCAATGACACAGGGAATAAGTATTGAACACACTATATTTAATACTTTGTAGAAAAGCCTTTGTTGGTGATTACAGCTTCTAGACGCCTCTTGTATGGATAGACCAGTCGTCTGCATTGCCCAGGAGTGATTCTGGCCCATTCTTCCACACAAACGGTCTTTAAATCTTGAAGGTTCCTTGGGCCTCTTTTATGAACTTTAATCTTCAGTTCTCTCCATAGATTTTCTATGGGATTTAGGTCAGGTGATTGACTGGGCCATTCAAGCAACTTGATTTTCTTTCTTTGAAACCACTTCATTGTTACCTTGGCCTTGTGTTTGGGATCATTGTCTTGCTGAAATGTCCACCCTCTTTTCATTTTTAGCTTCCTGGTAGATGGCAGCAGATTTTTATCCAGAATGTCCCGGTACATCTCTCCATTCATCCTGCCTTCAATAATATGAAGTCTGCCAGTACCCCTTGCTGAAAAGCAGCCCCAAACCATGATGCTACCACCCCCAAACTTAACTGTTGGTATGGTGTTCTTGGGGTGGTGAGCAGTGCCATTCCTTCTCCAAACATGGTGTGTAGAATGGCTGCCAAAAAGTTCAATTTTGCTTTCATCTGACCATACTATAGTCTCCCAATAATCCACAGGCTTCTCCAAATGCTGTTGCGCAAATTTTAACCGAGCCTTGACATGCTTTTTGTTCAGCAATGGAGTCTTGCGTGGTGAGCGTGCATGGATGCCATGGCGGTTCAGTGCATTGCTTATAGTTTTCTTTGACACAACAGTACCTGCTGATGCAAGGTCTTCCTGAAGTTCTGTCCGAGTGGTTCTTGGCTCTTGGAGAACTCTCCTGATTATTCTTTGGACTCCTCGGACAGGGATCTTGCGTGGAGCACCTGATCGTGGCAGGTTTATGGTGAACTGATGCTCTTTCCATTTCCGGATAATGGCCCCCACAGTGCTCACAGGAACATTCAGCATTCTGGAAATGCACCTATAACCATTCCCATCACAATGCTTTTCAACGATAAGATTACGAAGATCTTGAGAGAGTTCTTTGCTTTTACCCATCATGAAGTCTTTCCTGTGTGCCTTCTGGGTAATGAGGAGCCTTTATAGGCCATCAATTAGGACTAAAGCAGCTGATATCAATTGCTTTTATAAAAATGCAACTGTCCTCTTTTAACCTGCAGTTTCACTTGTTTACTGAATATATATATATATACTACATAAAAGAGCAAGACAGTTGAAAAAAATGGGAATGTTAGAAAAAAAAACTAACATTCATTATGTTTATTCCATTACAGAAAAGAAATATGTGCATTTCAGCAGTACATTTTTTACAGTAGATATTTCTTTTGGTAGCTGCTGGTCTGTGTAGCTTTTCGTCCATTAAATATGTTTTTTTTTTATCATTTCATTCTTAGCACGAACAAGATGAAACTTGCTTAATGCTTATATACTGTAGCTAAAAGAATATTTCTTCAGGTTCAAATATTGGGCATTAAAATAAACAGAGTGCAGGTTGTTAATGTTATGATTACAACCAAAGCATTTTTAAAAGCAGACAGCAGCTCGCACCAATATCAAGATTTTATAATTGGTGCTTTTCGCTACAACTAAGTCCTCACATCAAGGATTTTTTTTGTATTGCCAATGCCATTAGGCAGTGCCAGCACGCTCCAAATAATAAATGGTTGGTTTTGGGTAGAAGATTAAAAAGGATTTGGTTTTTACATCTCACACCTTTTTTTCCCGCTCAACATAATCTCTGTCAGATACTTTCCAGTTATAGGATTTACAATCGCATGAAACATTTTTGGGTCTTCTTGCTTTTTTTTTTTTTTTTTTTTCCATGAAGCACAGTCACACAGTAATCCTTTGACAGACTCTAGCAAACACAAAGTAGCAAAATAAAACCTAAAAAAGTTCCCTTTATACAGATACAGCCACTAAAATGTTCCTCTGGTCCATGGCAGACCCGATCGTAATACATACAGACCACTCTAGCCTCCTTGACATGACCTACTGGTTTTAGGATCTGCATTTTAAAGTCTCAGTGTTATCAGTTTCATTGATGCCATGTTAGGGTTTTTTGGAGTAAGAAGTTGCCATATTTAGACAAGTGGGTGGAGCGTTTTCATCTAACATTAGCAAACTTAGTCAGCAAGTAGCATCTATTCACAGGCAGTGTTGGGAAAGTTACTTTTAAAATGTATTCCACTACAGATTACAGAATACATGGCCCAAAATGTAGTTTGTAACATATTCTGTTAAGTTACTAAATGTCAGTACACGTATTCTGAATACTTTGGATTACTTGATATATTGTTATCCTTTTTACAACTATCTAATGTACTATTGCTGTGAGCTAACATTGTTAGCTGGCGTTAGCTGAGGTTAGTTCATCGACCGCAGACTAATAGACTTGATGGATAGCATTGACAGCCTGCTAGCTGCCAATAATCATGTGCAGTTCTAAAAGCAATAACAACTAGATTTTTAAATCTTAATATAAACTGAGTAAAGTAGGCTGGACATTAGGTAAGGCTGCACTTTTTGCATTGTTGTCATATAGAAAACTATTTCTAATATAAACTGTTTCTAATATGTTTTCTTTCTGTCTGTTTTCAGAAATGCACATGTTTATTTGCAGGTAGCAGGTTGTAACACAGCCTTCATTAATAGTAATAAATCACACAGCAATAGTACATCAAAGATACTGAAGTGGCAAATGACCCAGCCAGCTACCACAACTGAGACAAGGTGGTTGCTGTAGGCTAACATTAGTTTTTTTAAAAAGAACTTACTGCCAGGTGTTCCTTTAGGATGGAGTCTTTCGATGCTGAGAGCAGCTTGGCTGCTGGCAAACAGAGTTTGCATTGCACGGTCAGATGTGAAGAGGTGTCGGAATTTCCAAGCACTGCTGGCTCTGTCGTGCTGGCTCCAGGTCCGTTGCATAACTGACGCTACCAACATTAACAGGACGCTTACATTAGAGCCTCTTATTGCGTGTTTCGTTTGGGTTTCCTGCAATGCGAGGAATTACCAAAAATCTTTTTTCCAAAGGGGATAGCCTAACATATGAAACAGGAAAAGACCACCGTATAATCCATTTATTACAAGATATAGGATAATATAGTGGAGAGGTCTATTTTAATGACTAAGTTAGTTAGTGCCTATTCAGGCATCTGTAGTCAGCCAGTTGGCTGATTCTAATTGGCCGCTTCCATAACTGCAGTATCCAGGTGGATGAAATGACCCTGAAACCTGAAGGATTATGGCAATCTATAATAGTAGTGGACACAATAAAAAACTGATCAAAACCACTGATCAAACTGATTAGGCTTTAAAAGTTATTGCTTGGTATTTAACATTTTACTGCAGCAATCTACTTTTGTATCCAAGCCCTCATCATTCCAAATATTCAGTAACAAAACTGCATAATACCTGTAATGGAAATCTCTCCTTTCAGCTGACGTTTCAGTGTGAACTGCTGCAAATGACTGCCTGAAATTACTTCTGGTTTCTGCTTTATGGGCTCAGCTTGTGTGACATCCTCAGTAATGTGAGAAGATGGTGATGATGGGCCTGCAGCGGATTCATTCCCTGTGGCTGATTCTTAAACTGGAGACAAGACTGGTTCATTTATCAGAAAGCTAACTACATAATGCTACAAGAAGCCTACATTGCTAGAAACACCCAAAGAATTCTAAAGGACAGCAAGCACATTTTAGTTTTCTGCTTTCATCTAATAATGGAGGCTGTCCTCGCAAAACACTGACAACCACAAAAGTAATTTATGCAAGCAGTGTATTGTTTTCTCTCTGACTTTGTTAGACAGCATCAGCTATTTAAGTAAATGCCCCAAAATGACAGAATGCATGTTTGGGCACCATCTAGGGGCCGTGGTACTTATAACGCATGCAAAGAGGTAACAAGTGTGATACAGAGGTACACAGAAGGCTGGGGTAGTTAGATTGATCAAGAAAGCAAAGCTCTGTCGTTACAGGCAGCCTTCTTTTCTGCAGTCTTGGTGCTGCAGCACATAAATTATTCCCCTACTTGTTACTCGTTGTGTTTGGAGAGACCCTTCAAAGTTCAAGTGGACCTCATAGAACAAGGACTACCAAATATCAGGTGTACACCATGCAGTTAGGGTTGCCCTGTTCATGTAGGGTGCTTTATCCAATCTTTATTCTCTAGTGTTTTGTCAAAGCGCCCGATATGTCAGAGGTATGCCCTAGATTTCCTCAGGCATCATTGCCTTGGTGCACAGCATGGCTTGGACTGGTCTCACTTCTAACCTATTACTTATGACCCAAGGGTCAAGCTGCAAATGAAGTACAAAAACTACAGTTTCTCCAGTGCCCACTTGAGACAAAAGTGAATAAATCCCCAGAGACTTCCATGTTAAAAAATATTGCAGCATAAAGCAGCATGATTACAACCTAGTGCAAAATTTAAAGATGAATAGATTTGGCCTCTGTGGATAGTTTCTCTTTTCATAATAATGCTAAGGAGGGTTAATTTTTCTCAAACTGGTTCACCTGGTTGGACCTGGGAAGAATGTGGCTTCTTTGACTGACAGCTGTTCGGACCAAGCTTGCTAGGGCCAATCAGCATCTTCTAGGCCTCACCATCACACTTTTAAATCAATCTGTCCACTTTCTCTGTATCGTTGGTTTGGATTGCTGTATGGTAAGTTTGTGCTTCAGTTTAAAGGAGGTGACTGGTTTATAGACGCAAATAACAAACTAGCTTTCATCCAAACACTAACTTATTGCTCTAAAAGAAAGAAAAATTAAGAAAGGAGCTCCAGGTGTCCCATCTAAACACACTCGGTGTGTGTCATTTTGGAGTATATGTTACAAATATATGAACCCACGTATTTGATGGTCTATAGTACTTGTCATCATACCTACACAGCCTCATTGGGCTATTATTAGAAGTGTAATTTTCTGCTTAAACTAAGCAAAGATCATTGGAGAGAAACATCTTTACTCACTTCACTGTTTTCCAAACAGTCTTGCTGCTTTCAACAATAAGACAAATGACAGTGTCGGCACAAGTGCAGACACAATGGTTTGGATCAGCTCACAGGATGTGTAGTAAGCACCGCTAGACAGTTCTCTGCTGTGAGGACTTTGTTTTCCATCTGCCTCTGCCCTCTCCTTTTTTTTTCCTTTTGCCACATCATTAAGTCCCAACAGAAGCAGGAGACGTAGGAAGAGGCAGAGATGTCAGTGACAGCTTTGCGATGCCAACAGCTCCCGTGGCGTAAACATGCCGGAGAACCACTCTGTCAGCACGCCGGACAGGCGACAGGGGATGTCTACTTTAAAGAAGATGACTCTCACTGCCCAGGAGGCCTCATCAGACGGCGTAGTAAAGACTAGTGCCATCGTCTGAATCAGCAGTGTGACATCATGTCGGCATCACAGCGTGACAGGTTTAAACCGGGCTTCATGAGATCACACAATCGTTTCAGCTGCGCACTGATGTGATGGCTTTTTCAACTTTTAAGCTATTGTACACAACAAAATACACTATGCATATATTTAATAGTAATACATTTGCAAGACTCATTGCAAATTGAATCTTATTGAATCTACAGCAAAACAGTGGCACATTTTAAGACATTGTTTTGAAACATACAGCATCCCCCTGCAAATAAAGCCATCTCTCAATCGAGTATCCTTGAAACAGAAAGCATTTAAAAGTTCATTTTTTTTAAATAGAGCAATAAAATGCAGAAACATGAAGTCAGTATTGCAATCGATTTCACATTCTTAATAGTATTAATAAAAAGCAACAAAATATATCATCACAATATCTTGCTGCTGTAATTGGATTTTTTTTTTTTCTTTCCCCGCAGAGCCAAAAATAGAATAACAGCCCTTCGTTTAATAACGAGATTCACCAGTCAGCCAAATGCCCGCCATAAATTTAGCTGTAGGATGTCTCGGGGCTTTTTTCCCTGAGACTTCATGGTTTAATCCAACAAAGTTACCACATTTTCACAACTCTTTCTTTAACTTTATATTAATCTATAATCACATAAGAACTGACTTGAAAAAATGTAAAATTAGCCAACAAAAGGAGCACTCTAACTATGACACTTGGCCTCACTGATTATGTCTCTTTAAACCATAATGTGTTCATGATCTGATCACAGCCACTATGTTAGATGGTTAAAGAGTTCCAGACATATTCACTAGTCGTAGAAAATCTATGAAAAAAGGAGAAAAATGATGAAAGTCCACATTATACAGAACAGTTGTTTCATCACTTCTTGTATTTTAATGTAAAATATATAAACTTGATGCATAATTTGAATGTTGTAATTAAAATGCTGTAACACAACTGTCATACAACAATAATGTGTTATTAAATCAAAGTTATTAAATTCTTCTCTGTCTTGAATCGATATTCCCTGCAGTGTCTTCCCTGGATCAGAATTTTTCGTTCAGCCCAACTATACCCAGTCATGTATAATATATGAGCTACATTTCATTTTTTTCCTGCTATGGATTTTTGCATTATGAGGTCTGGAAGGTCATGCTCGCTGTAGGCCTTTTGGAGTGTGATGACCTGACCTCTGGGTGTCTCGGGCGTTTCGTATTTTTGTCTGAGGAAGCCTCGAGGCCGGGCCGGCCATCTCTTTATGCATTGAGAGATGGCCTGCGATGTGTGATCTCACTTTGTTCCCTCGTCTGAAAGGAAGTCGATGAGGTAAGTGGTTGACTATAGTTCTGTTCAGTCAGTCTGCTCATCTTTATTCTTCATAACAAGTAGTAATAAATGCTACTCCCATGAAGAGGTCATTCTCAGTGTTCATGAGTGTAAATGTTTGTTTACATGAAGATTTCTGTATCATCTGACTGGATGATGGTCATAAATGAGTTTTTTCTTTAATTCACAGAAATGCCATCTTGTACTTGAAAAAGAATCACTCCACAATGTTATATATAGACTGCAGGCTTCTAAGATGAGGGTTAAAGAGTACCTGTTATGATTTCTTATTTTCTGTCATATACACTGATCTGGTATAATATTGTGTCGGTCTCTCTTTTGCTGACAAAACAGCTGCGACCCATCAAGGCATGAACTCCACAAGACCCCTGAAGGTGCTATGGTGTCTGGCACCGAATGTTAGCAGCAGATCCTGTAAGTCCCCTAAGTTGCAAGGTGACAGACTTGTTTGTCTAGCACATCCCACAGATGCTGGATTGAGATTCTTGGAATTTGGAGGTCAAGTCAGCACCTCAAAGCCATTGCTGTGCTTCTCAAACCATTCCTGAACCATTTTTCTCTGTGGCAGTGTGCATTATCCTGGTGAAAGAGGCAACAACCCACAGAGAATGTGCATCACCTGCAACAATGCTTAGGATAGGTGGTATGTAACATCCCCATGGATAGCAGGGTTCACGGTTTCGCAGCAGAACATTGCCCAAACCATCATACTGCCTCCCGCCCGCTTGAATTCTTTCCATAGTGTATCTTGGTGTCAAGTGTTCCCCAGGTAAGCGATGCACATGCACCTGTCCATGTAAATTAGATGTTAAATAAACCAGGCCACTGGTGCTCTGTGGTCCAGTTCTGAATGCTCACGTGCCCATTGTTGGCATTTTTGACAGTGAACAGGGGTCAGCATGGGCACTCTGACAGGTCTGTGGCTATGCAGCCTCATACACAACGAGCTATGATGCATTGTGTTTTCTGATAACTTTCTATCAGACCCAACATTACGATTTACAGCAAAGTGAGCTGCAGTAACTCAACTGCTGGATCGGACCACAGGGGCCAGCCTTCAGTCCCCACAGGCATCAGTGATTCTTGGACACCCGAGACAGGGTTCACCACCATTTCTTCCTTGGACCACTTTTAAGACATACTGAATCCCGCAGAGCGGAAACACTCTATAAGACCTGCAGTTTTGGAGATGCTCTGACCCAGTCCTGTAGCCTTCACAGTTGGCCTTTTGTCAAACTCAATCAAATCCTTAAACTTGCCCATTTTTCCTGCTTCTAACATCAACTTTGAGGACCAAACGTTCCCTTGCTCCCTAATCTATCCCACAGAGCATCACAGCTTCACAAATGCACATGAAACTTAACAAAGAAAGACAGGGAGATATTATCTTTCACAAAGTAATGCATATGGAAATATTCTGGATCCAGGGACTCAGTTCGTGCGTGGTGTGAAAGACATTTTCGGTCCTTCATTCTCAGACTGCTCCTGCTGTAGCTGCCGATGTTTGTGTTGTCTGCTATTCTGGATCTAACATGTCCAGATGGATTAGAGAAATTACCATTCCAATCGAGACCAAGAAATTGTGTTACTCGCTCGGCCGGAAGTTTGATTCTGGCACTTGCAAAACGGGGAAGCTGTGCTCAGCAGCAGTAAGTTCTGAATCTGAGAGGCAGGTGAGAGGGAGCCAACCAAGACGAGCTAAAATAGAGAGTTTCAGAGGATAAATACCATCGCTCAGTAAAAGACAAAAACAAAGGAGTCTATTGATGATGTGGATGATTTTAATGTATAGTTTAGATTTTTGAGCTAAATAAATTCAATTTGTTGCAAGCAAACATGTAACTAATGTGTTTCAAGATCAGTTAACTGCTGACATTTTCATAATGAAAGCATTAAAAAAATGTATCCTTTTTCAAATTAGTTGTAGATATTGAAGACACCATCCCACACAGTGCTTCTGTGACACAATGCCAGGCTACACAAAAGAAAGCCACGTGTTTTGTGAGGCATTGCATTGAATGATTAAACAGTCATTTTCCATGCAGTCATTCCATGCAGCTGTGAAGTGGCAGGTGGACCACACAGTTTTCTTCCAGCTTTCTTGTTGCCAAGATGCTTTCTGCACATACTAATGATCACAATCATTCTCCTATATTTAAAGCAACTTGTTACTAGGCGCAAAACCCAGGCAGCAGCATGAGAATTATTTTTTTTCTTGTTTCCAGTCTTTAAGTCTCTTTGAATATACCAACACTTGCCGACCCGATAAAAGGGATCATTCCTGTTTCTCTGAGGTACGGTATGTAGGAGCAGAGGATGGCACATTTAATATCATGGTTTATTATACCATATACAGAGGTCTTGCAAATGACTGACTTTCAAGCAATCAACATTTTAAAGCAGTAAACTTTCACTTTTCAGACTACAAGTCCTCCATGGAAGTTCAACAGCCGTTAATCTTTGATTCGGGCAGCCTGCGGGATCAGCTGTCACCGCAGCACTCGGGTGCTTTTTTTCATGACTGCAAACAGGTGAAATTGCACTTTGAGAAATATTCTAGAAACACAACACATCTCCTCTGGCAAAGCAGGAGAGGAGAGCTATGCAGGTAATGATAACCTTGACACAGAGATTTCTAAAGAAGCACATTGAGAGGAGGAAACACTTACTCTTGTTGCCTGGAAACTACAATGTGCCAGCTCTTTATAACACACATTACTGTATTAACTCCAGAAGACCTGAGAGGAAAAATGGACCCTGGGCCCCTGCTCAAACCCCATTACCTCCCTCTGTATGTACACAGTGTCCCATTAAGTGCACCAACATATTGGCCAGTTCGAGCTTTGCAGCGGCACATGGAAATTTGACCTGTGGGTTTAAAAAAGATTCAACATTTTAGGCTAAAGTAATGAAGCTAATTTAAAAGTGAAGTCTAGGTAGACACACTGGTTCGCTCTCATTTTCCACAGTGTGTTACTTCAGTGTTTTCTCACAATTTCCAGTTTGTAACTTGGGCCAAAGCCACCTCAATTTAGCAGCTTCCTACTGTTGCTTTTTGTGGCATCGGGTTTCCAGCTACTTATTTGGCTTTTCTTCCTTCACCTCTGTAATTTCCTGCTGCTTTCATTAAAGACACTGGTCGCCAGGTATTCATTAAGCCATTCTCACAGCATTTAAATAATCTCTTTCTGTTCCCACAGCACTCCACCTAAAAGTCTCTACCCAAATATTCTCTGACCACCC
This sequence comes from Simochromis diagramma, assembly GCF_900408965.1. Lineage (NCBI taxonomy): Eukaryota > Metazoa > Chordata > Actinopteri > Cichliformes > Cichlidae > Simochromis > Simochromis diagramma. Next base: position 5,409,628 of record NW_024386892.1, on the reverse strand, counting down.
AGTTAGAAATGCTAGCATTCCCACGTGGGGAACTAATGCGATCCAATTATTGTAATGCAGGCCTGCTGACAGTGGTGTGACTGGTTACACCTGCATTTGTTTGGCAGGTTCTGGTACATTCTGCTTTAGTTTCACTCCAGGTGTGTTCCTGTGCTTGCTCACTGGCACCTGCACCAAACATTTAAGACCATGTATCAGTGTGAGTGTGTTTTAATAGGCCACATTTAATCATTGGTATATATCTATACTTCAATGCTGAAAGCACTTTAAATACCTTTTTCATGGTCGTTTTTTTATTACCTTATTTATTCAGTTTTAATTCATCTTTATTTCACTTTTGATCTGCTTCCTCTAGTTCTCTTTTATTTTTTCTTGTTATGGTTCTTTCCTTTAAATGACATATTTGAGGAAACAAAAGCTCTCTTTTGTTGAGTTCTGTCTTTAATATTGCAGGGTCTTTACGTGACATTTGAAAGTGCTTTGAGAAGACTGTTTTCTAACAGCTCCAGGTTGCTCTTCACTCTCTTTCTGTCTGTTTCTGTGTGTGTTTGTTAACTGCCGTTATACAACTAAAACTGAAGGAGAAGTGAAAACGAAGGCAAACTTCCAAACCTTTTAACGTGATGTCTTCTAGGGTCTCGAACGAAATGACACCAAATGCCTCACAGATAAATGTACTTTGATCCGTCCATCTTCATTTTATCTTATTTTTCCTCAGAAGCTAACACGGAAGTGCCAAAAAACTGAATAATTTTTCTGGATACTAGAGTTGATTGACAGGCGTCCCAGCAGAGGCAGGTGGAGCCGATAGGTGTCGGTTAGGCCTCACCTCTGCTGCTTCAAGTCATTAACCTGGACTTGTTCACTGCGTGTGTGCTGTTAGTGCCTTTGGAGCATTTTTGTCTAGTCTGCTGTGTGGTATCATCCAAGAGGTCCGTGCTTCAGATTTGGAGAGTGAAATGTGAAATAATTTATGAGCAGATGTGTGTCTTCGTTTTAACCAAACCAAGTCTGCTGGCTCCACAAACACCACGTGGTGGCCGTCGAAATGCCGAAATTATTAGAAAGAAAATCATCAATCTAATGAGCCACATTATAGTTCAGTATACCTATTTACACGTGTGCCCAAAAAAGGAAGGAATACTTTTGAAGATCTTTCCTTTTTTACATATTTCCAATAGTATTAACCAGAAACCAGCAGAAATTTGGTGTTTAGAGCCTCTGGTTGATCGGCCCACTGGGTTAGGGCAATCATGCCAAAAACAAAAGAATATTAATATAAAAGAAAAGAAAATAGGACTTGGAAAACTTAAAAAATGGGTTTTAAATTTGAACTGAGTAAAAGAAAAAGGTGCCGTGCTTCTGCAGTAAATCTGGACATGAGGGAAAGAACAGCTTTCCAGAGACAACTGCAACATTCATTTGCTCTGCCGAGTTTTAACTCTAGATGTCTGAGGACTAAGAGGTTAAAAACAGCAACCAAAGATTCAGAGAATGAGCTGGAGAAATGAGTTTTTTTGTCTTCCCCAAAAGACCCACAAGCTCATAAGTCAGTCCAGTGTGTCAGGAGGTTTCTTGCTTTTAGTACTGGCACAACTGTCGACGATGACAAATGGTTTTGATTCCTCAGCCCTCTAAAATCTATTACTGAGCATGAAAAAATTGAGTTCTAGCCTCTTACAGTGAGCATACGCCATCACTACAGCTGCAGAGATGCCGACATAGAAGCAGGATGATATGCCTTTCCGTCTTTTTGTTTGTTTGCCTGCTCCCACATTACCACGGTTTTACAGTATTGCAAAACACAGCAAAGAAGACAGTCTACAAAGATGACTGAAAACACGGTTGTGCAGTCAGGAAATGGCTGCATAAAGAGTACTGACTTATCAAACTGTAAACACTGTGGTTCCAAGATATGAGGGTCATTTGATGACTGATTTCATTAATGCAGAATTTATCCTCCACACTAACAAACTTGGAGTCAAATGATTTTATTTGTGGTGTTCTTGGTTCCTGTACATGCTTTAAGTGGTCTGCTTCACATGTTTATGCCTTTATGTGTGCAGTGTTTACATATATGGTGTCTAGATGAATAGATCTATGATTAGATCTATTTGTAAATGTTCCATCCTCAAACAGGTTCCTATTGATTAATCCCTTCAAAACTCAACCTCAGCACAAAAACAGATCTGGGGATTCGCTGAGCAGTGCGATTAGACTTTTGCCCAGTCAGTCCTGGCTTTTAAGGATAAAGTCTGGAGGAGAGAGGAGTACGTCCTTTAGTGCCAGCATTCATCCTTTGATGAGGACCAAGGTAAAGAAACACAAATTATTCCATTCAGTCACAGTTTTGTGTTTTTAGCTGTTTTAATTTGACATTTTTTTCTGTTTCAGTTCAATTGAGATTATTTTCTAGAGTGGATGTTTTTTTTTTTCATGACATCCAGCAGAGATGGACACACCAGGCTGCTCTGAATGTGAAAGTAAAATAAATAATATGATACTGCTGGGAGCTATGTTGCTCTAGCAGCTTAGCTGTATATTTATTTCATTGTTATTATCTGCTTCACTCATCTTCCTCTTTTCTTGGGGGGATAACTCCACTTCATTTTCATTCACTGCCATCAGTCATTAGGTTTGTTTAAACAGAATTATTAATACCGCTCGCCACGATGGCAGTTAGTGGCGTCAGGTGGAGCCACCTTAGGGAGGTCGGGCCTCTCCAACTCTTACTGCAAACTTTGCACATTGCCACTGCTGTAGCTTAAAGTTTTCTCAGCACTCGGGGGGCTCCCACTGGCCTGGGGCTCCTTGCAGCTGCCTGCCTTGTCTGGTGGCAAGTGGAGCCTCTGCTAATTGATGCCCTGGGTAAATACGGCGTGTATAGTTTGACTTTTTTGTTTGTTTTCCTGTGCCCCTTTTACATTCCTGTTTTATTTCGAACGGGCCTTTTGATTTTAAGATTTTTTCTTTCATTTTCTATCAGCTAGATCAGAGGTAGGCAGCTCCAGGCCTCGAGTGCCAGTGTCCTGTAGGTTTTAGTGTCAACACACTAAATCAAATGCTTATGTTGTTTATTCCCAGGTCTCTGGAGAACTTCAAGACATGTTGAGGAGGTCATTAAGCCATTTGAATCAGCTGTGTTGGATCAAGGACACATCTAAGACCTGCAGGACACCGGCAGTCAAGGCCTGGAGTTGCCTACCTCTGAGCTAGATTTTGGTTTATCTCACCCCAGTGTCCTGCATTTGGATCCTCTCTTTAGTTAATCCATGAGATGAAATGAAAAGCCCAGAATTAACAGCGCAGTTTTAACTGACTATTGTTTTTCTCAGTCTTTAGAAAGATAGGGAAAGTTATTACATGGGGCCTAAAGCTGTGCTGCTGATGTTTTACCAAAAAAATACAGAGTGAACCTGTTAAAATCAGCTAAAGTTTAATTTAGTTTGTGGTAAGTCGCAGCTAAACTTACACCCAGACTTAAATTATACCGAGTCTGGTTGTATCGCCACAGGTCTGTGGAGGGGGGTGTGCGTGTTTCTGTAAATAAATGTCTACCTGACAGCTCTGATCATGTGATATGTCACAAGAGCAAATTGGGTTTTTGGAGCTGACACAGAGTGGAAACTGTGATGTGCAGAAAAAAATAAGTGAAAAATGATTGCTGCTATTTTGAACCACGGTTGCTCATTAACTGGCAGAGCAACACGGCGCTGACAGGCATCCAGGGTTGGAGCTCTCTCTGTCTGGGTCTGTTTGGATCGGATGAACAAGCTCGACCCGTCTATTTCAAACCTGATCCTACTGCCCTGGAGTAACTTTACGACCTTTTTTAATTATTATTTAACTATATATTTTTTTTTATTCGCAAGTCATGCATTTGGCTACGTTTTCTGTTTTCTTGCTGGGCGAGGAGACTTTAAAAAATATCTCCTACTGTGATTAAGAAAGCCTCAAAGCATTATTCTGTGTGAGCCCATTTCTCCAGTGTTCTCATCAGTGTGAGACAACAGCAGCCATGAATCATTAGAGCAGGCAATGTTTCAAATCAAGAAGGATTCACACTTCACTGTTTTCTGCTGCATCACAGAAACTGACCTTAGGATCAATGCCATCAGTTCCATTTTCTCTTTTTCTAATCAACCAGGAGGTTTGTTGGACTTTCTGGGCCATTTTTATTCTGTTTGGATTTAGTTTTTGGGTGTCCTTTGGGTGTTGCTCCATTATTACGCTTACAGTGTACGGCCTCAGTTTTGTGGAAAGAAGCAAAACATTGTATGAAGAGCACAGCTGGGGTATTCATAACGCTTTAAATGAAAGACTGAAGTGCCAAAATATGAGAGCAAAACTTTCAACTTAAAAGTGACAGTGGAGGAAAAAAAAGGTTAGGTTTGGGAATCCAGGCTTTCGATAAGATCAAAATTCTCAAGTCTACGAGGGAAAGATGCGCTAAAGTCGCTGTGAAAGATCTCAGCTGGTTACTTTGTCTCAAACGTAATGAAGATGAAGCAACATTGTTTAGAAAATGTGCAACCGAAAAGTTTTCACTTGGCATTTGAAAATGGCACTCCTGCATCTAAAACAAAAACTAAATACAGGGATACCCGCGACATGAACCAACAAGGCTCCACTGCTGCCAAAGGCCTCTAAATCTTTTGTCCTCACAATTTCCACCTTAAATGGCACACATGGATAATCAATATCTATCACGTCTAGACTCGAAAAAAAATCCTTCTTTAACTTCTGCCTTAACCTTTGGCCTCTCGAAATGCCAAGACGCAAAGCAGTTTTGCAATTATATTGTCTGTTTGGACTTTCCTTTCAAAGTGAAACATTGGACTTTATTTCAAAAGGAGAATAATTAATTAGCATCTTAATATTCAGTTATTCATTCGCCAGGCCAAACCCTTCAGCATTCTTTTGCTTTACTGTTGTGTATTTTAGATTAAAATGGAACTGCTTTTCCCCTGTTCGTAACTGCTGCACCAAAAACACTACATCCGCATGTGTATATCAACGCTGACAAACTACACACACGTGACCTTTTGTCCTCTAACAGGTTGAATGGAATAGAGTAACAAATCAAAAGGAAGTCTTTCAGATTTTGGCATATTGACAGCCTCCCAGCAGGTAGAAAAATCCACTCAATAAACCATCTCAGTCCAGAACAGAAATCTATTTGGCTCAGGCCTCACCAGCCTTTCAATCCATCAGCCAAAGGCAAGAGCACAAGCAGAAGCAGGAGGAAAGATGCCAAGGAGGCATGGAAATACAACTTGCATCCGACACAACGTGAAAAGCAATAGAAGATAAATGGATTTGGTGGTTGAGATTCGCTGTGCTCTGCAGACGTACGGCATCGTGATGTGCAACGCTTGTTTCAAAGCTTGAAATGTGTCAGCACTGCTTTCATTTTTGAATTCAAATAAACATCCAAAACCTTTTTGTACAGATGAATTAAATATAAAGTAAGAAATTATCAAATTTGGGGTGTTAAATTATGAATGGATTATTTATGGGATATGTTTTGGGTTTTTTTGGTTTTTTTGTCACCCAGTCCAGTCTCAGCAGACTAACAGAAACGTTTCTGTCCCACGAATGTGCTTAAATAAACAGAAATTGATTCTTTTTCTTTCCAAATATGACCAGTCCTTAAAATAGCCACTGCCTCTGCTGGTTACATGCGTCCCGTATGGAATACACTCTGGTTTCCAGTTTCAGAGGGGCAGCGTGGGACACAAAGGTGACAGAGAGGAGGACACCAGCCACAGGAACATATGGGCCAACCAGGCTGTGATGAGATGAGATGTGACAGCCAAAGAGATCCCTGGAGATCCACCTGAGCTGGGGTCAAGCTATAGCTGTGGAAGCATCTGTGGACAGGAGGTAAGACCTCCGAGTCAGCTGATGCTGCAAACGTGTTTTCACTTCCTCAGATTTTTAAGGTTTGATTTCTAAATACAGCAGTCAGGGTTTGTGTTGATGCGTTGGCTGCTCAGCCTCACGAGTAGCAAAGCAAAATTGCATTTTTAACTTTAACTTCCCCCATGCTGTGCTGCTCGTGTACATGTGCTTTATTTATCTTTCAGTAGGAGAAAACTACGACAACAACTCATATTGCTATTTGTGATTTTAAACAATGATATTCCATGAAGAAGAAGAGCAGCCCACAGCAGTCATTACAGGAAAGAATGATAGCTCTTAAGGCAGTACCTCTAGCATCCAATTGATATAAGAGATGCTATTCTTCTGCTTTCATAGGACTGACTCGCAAGTAGGGATGGGTATCGAAACCCGGTTCTTGTTGAAAACCGGTTCCCACTGTTTCGATTCCTTGGAATTGTTTGCCACTTTTGCAAACGATTCCCTTATCGGTTCCCGTCGCCCCGAATGACGTCACCACGTTGCGGAGCGTCATTTACCTGGCAGGAAACACAGCACCTAAGCAGCTCAAACGCTCAAAAGTTTGGTTATACTTTACGAGAACGGATGACAACAGGGCAACTTGCAAAGTAGATATTTCATTTAAGGGAGGAAACACTACGAATATGCAAAAGCATTTGCTCACAAAACACGCAATGACCTTAAATGGATGTCGTGTTTTTAATTCCGGACTCGTGAATCTCAACCCAGCAGCAGCGGTAACGTTTGCACGTCCTCTCCCGTTAATGCGGCAGGTAAATAATCAACAACAGTGCATATTATGTTAGCGCGATCTGCCTTATTACAAAACCTGCCATTACTGTGCATTTAGGTGACCATGATGAAAGAGACAGAGTCTGGCTCAGATGATGGCAGTTCTCGCTGCAGTCTACCGGTAGCGTCTCGTTTCAGGCCAGGATAGACGAACGTCACAGAGCAGAGACTAAGTTTGTGGTCAAAGGCTTGCACCCATTTGCCACAGCAGGTGATTTTCAGTAAGTGAATGTGTTTAATTGTAGGCAGGGACATTACTGGATATTCTTGTGTAACTGCTACAGAATAATTTATGTTATACTTTGTTATTGCTACAGAAGAATATTTATTTTATTATTTTACATTTACATTTTTTTTTTCCTGGGGACCCTGTGACACCCCATTGAAGAGCCATAGGCTGTGGATCTCTTAAGATCTCACTGTTGGGTTTGTAAGGCCATGTTACTCCTAAATTTCTATCTTGTTCAAAGAGCCATTCAACCACCATTTTTATTATTTCAGCCATGAAGTGAGCAGCAGCAGAGAATATCTGTCAGCTTCTGACCTCCTGATTGTGTCCACTTCAATCGCCCAAACCACCTGCTCCGTATCATGCGGATAACTAATGCATGCCATTAGGGAATATTTCATAAATCCTTAACCGATTAGTAAGCGTGCATTAGCAGAATGCGCACATTTTATAGTCATTTTTTCATGTTACCGCCTTATTCTAAAAGAGATGAAATTATTTTGAAATTCTTGCAAATTTATTAAAAATTTTTTTTTTTTTAATCTGCATGAATATTCACAGCCTTTGCGTAGTGCAGTGAAGCACTTTTGCAATTACAGCCACACATTTTTTGAATATGATGCTCCAAGTCAGTAGCGTTTTTTCATATGGGCGACACGGGCGGTTGCCCGGGGCGGCATCATGGTGGGGGGCGGCATCACGGGCATCGGCAAAAAAAAATAAATAAATACTCGTACTCCTGCTGCCAGCGCATATCGGGAATGTTGTAGGCACCGATTGGGTTTGTTGGGAGTAAGGGCGCCCTCCGTTTGAGAGGTGCGCCTGCTGCTTGCTGCACAGGGAGGAGAGGGCGGGGCGGCGGGGGATTCTCTGGCTGGCTGGAGCAGCATCTAATAACCAACTCGCAAAATAAAACAAAATTAAAACAAACCAACAAACATGAAAACACCAGACATCATGATACAGACTTATAATTTGCACCGATGTTTTTTCAAAATTCTATACGCGAAAAGTGAGCGCGAGAGCCCTCGGTGCGCCTGCTCGCTGCTGAAGTCAAAGTAAACTTTATTGTCATCTCCGCTACCTACAGTACAGTAGTGCAAGTAAACAAACAATAAATATAAGAAGAGTAAGAATAAATATACACTTTAGGACTCGGGGTAAAGGGATCAATAACATTTTAAAATTTATAATTTACAGTTTGATGATTTAAAGTCTCACACACAACCCGTCGAAAGGGGACCTGCTGCTTCCAAATAGAGCACATTTCATTCATAATGTTGTAAATCCAAGCCCATTATGTGTTCATGATTTGAACCCTGGGTTGTGCGAAATCCCAGAAATAAACCCTAGACAAAGCAAATCTGTGAACTAAGCTGTAGGTCTATTAGGTTATGTTGTGGTGATCCTCGGGTTGGAGGGTTGGTGTTCATACTGGAGTGCAAAATTAAAACCAATGGAAGATGGACAAGAAAAGTTCAAAGCCATCAGGTGCTCAGTTTAGAAAAAAGAGAAAAGAAGAGGAGGAGAAATGAGCAAAAGATACAGGTAAGCAGGTGAGTCATTGGATTATGGCAGGTCATCCTGAAACAATCAGAATACTTTATTAATCCCCAAGGAAATAATGTGGATTACAGTTGCTCCAAGAAGAAATGGTAAAAATAGTAACAGTAACAGACTAAACTCCAAACAATACATTATGTTACAGATTTTACACATTTAAGAAATAGCACTAATATATACAGATCACTCAATTATAAATATCAAGGATTAACAGAGGTGATTATAAATAAATATCAAGAAAATTAGTGAGAATATTCCAGAAAAGAGCGTGTGTTCAGCACAATATTAATTAGTCTTTGTCAATTCTTTATTTGTCCTGTTCTCATTGTATGGCGAATTATGATGGCTGTTTGGTAGCCGTTTGCATACTATGTATACTCTCTCTCTCTCTTCATGTATGTAGAAAAGAAAAGCAACTGAACCTCTGAGTTTCTTGAAGATGTTGACTTTATTCTAAACCATATTTGCCAAAGCAATAAGGTCACTGCTCTACTGAGACAGTCTTCCCCAAGAAAATGACTCAATAGGCAGTTTGTGCGAGCCGTTATTAACACTTTAGTTCTGTTTTCAAGCTTGGGGACTGATAGCAGTAGTATTACCAACATCATCTAAAATGAGGGCTGGTGTTTTCATCTTTAGATGTGGCAAACATAGCAACACAGCAACCTTGAAAACTGAACTTTCTCACATGTTTAATGCTGCAAAAGGGCGCGTTTTCACAAGGTTTTCTTAACCCAGAATGAGTAGTTTGTGTGCTTGGTGCAGACCAATGTTCAGCGAGTGAAAGCAAACCTTAAAAATGGTCCTTGACAAGACTCAAATTTCAGCTTCCTGTTGGACATGTTTGTTCCGTCTTTGGAAAACAGCCAATTTGAGCCAGACAGCAGCCAGCTACAAAGCCCAAAGAAGAAGAAAAAAACACTTTAGCTTTCCTGCTAAAGTTGCCTTTTTATCTAATGTGGAAACATCAGCAAACATTTTGTCGTGCACCTGGCCTTGACTTTTTAGCTGCAACCCATTAAACAGCGCATAAGCAAAGCTGAAAATGTTATTTGGTTCATTTTAGATGCTGGTGTGGTCCTTATTTTCCACTGCAAACAACCCACTGCCTGCTTGTAAGCTACAGAGTTTGTCTACCGTAATTCATTCCCCTGTGTTCAGCCAGCCAACTTCTCTGTTCATTAATTTTTAAACAACCAGTAATCATTTCTAAATGTCATTTCGATGTTATTTTTGACTGAGCTTTGACTTTACTTTCTTCCCTTCTGGCACGGGATGATTCCTGCACTATTGAAAGATTTATTCTGAAGCTCACCGCACTTCATTTCCTCAGCACATCCTAACCCTGATGTACCCTCCCAAAGCGGGGCAGTAAGTGAATGTTCTTATGGCATTACAAGAGCGAGGATCTTTGGAAAAGGCAGATCTGCGGTCTGTTTGATATGCAGTAAATTAGACCCGTTACCCCATATGAGATCTTCCAGATCATTAGTCGTCACTTTTGTCTATTTCTTATTAAATCAAGCTCCTCTGTGTCTGAACTGAAGTATGAAGACCGTGGGAAGACTACCACTGTAGAGGGAGGTTTTTTTTTAATATGAGTCAGACTGTGTGAATGTGGGTGTGTGCTCCAAGTACTAAAAGATATGCGATCGTGACTTTCAGTGAATTGCTGTCTGATGTCTGTATGTCCTTGGTTATATAAATAATTGCTGATGAAATAACTGAGATTTTTCTTACATCCAATTTATCTATTTAGTCAGCGTCGCAAAGCAGCATTAAAAAGTACAAACTTCAGTTCAAGCTCAAGTCACTACCATTACACTGTTTATTAAAAACTGAATATTTGACTCAGTTTATTGTCTACTGTATTATCATAGTAATCCAGCTCCTGAATTTTTTCCAGACAATGATGTTGATGAAACTGTCTTAAAGGGTTCTGTTTACATTTTTACAGAACAGGAGCATTTCCAAGAGATATGCAATTTTGAGATTTGTATATAAGACGAAAGATGGACCCCATTGGATTGTGAAGTCCCATTTTGAAGCCTCTTGGTGCTTTGAAACCAGATGTGATCAGCGAGTGCCAAATCTGACTGTAAAATCAGATGTTTATTGAGCATATCCCTGCTATCATCCTTTATGAAATTTACAATGACCAAAATGTAAAAAATTGACTTAATCAGTATGACCTGAAATGAGCCAGTGATACCAAAAGGAGGAAAGTATTTACAGAGGTCTGTGCAGGGCAGTTGGCTGTTTTCCAGTAAACTTCTGTAGCACTAGAAATCTTTAAGCGACAACAGCCGTCGCTCCGTTGTGGCCTTTTAATGAGAGTTTAAAAAAAAAAAGTCAATGAAACGTTATTGAAACCTAACTGTTCAAATCAGCTATGTCAGTGTTTATACTGTCAATGATCAAAACACAAGCATAACAAAATATTTTAGTTGACATTATCCAAAATCCCAGGGCTAATTTTATGCACTATCACCAGATTCATAGCCAAGTTGTAGCTGTTTCTATTAAGCTCTAAGCAAACCTTCAGGAAATATGACGATGATCTGATCAACAGGTGGTCTGTGAACTCTCTCAGATCTGTCAACATGAAACCAACAACAGTAAGTTTGAACTTACATTTGATTGTCTTGATATGAAACAGCAGTGCTGTACATGCTTTAGCCCTCAGTGCAGCATTTGATACTACCGACTACACTGTTTTATTAGAGATTACAGAATTTTGCAGGTATTAAAGTGGCTCATGTCTATCTGATAGACTCCAACTTATTCATGTTAATGAGGTGTTCCACAGGGTTCTGTGCTAGATGCAGTTCTGTTTACATCATACATGCTCGTCCTAGGCAAGAGCAATAACAATATATTACAAGGTTACAAAATATAACAAATTAGCTATAAGAAATACAAATGGCTCTAATTATAAATATCCTAGTAGAAGCCATAGCAAACATTTTCACTGCTATGCAGATGACACACAACTTTATCTATCCATGAAGCCAGATAACACACACCAATTAGATAAACACCAGGAATATCTTAAAGACATAAAGACCTGAATGACCTCAAACTTCCTGCTTCTAAATTCAGCTAACACTGAGGTTATTGTACTTGGCCCTAAAAGCCAGATACTTGGTGGATGGCATCTTCCTCCCCTCACCCCCAACCAGTTGCAGCAGATGGCCCCGCCCCTCCCTGAGCCTTGTTCAGTTGGAGGTTTCTTCCTGTTAAAAGGGAGTTTGTTTCTTTTTCTTCCCACTGTTGCCAAAGTGCTTTCTCAAAGGGGCCCATATGATTGCTGGAGTTTCTCTGTGCTACTGTAGGGTCTTTACCTTACAGTATTAAGTGTCTTGTGGTGACTGTTGTTGTGTTTTGGCATTATATAAATAAAACTGGATTGAAAATTGAACTGAATTGAACTGTGCATTACAGCTGATATTTTGCTGTAGACTAACCAACACATTTTCTTGTGTAACGTCAACAATTCTCTTGGTGAATGAATGACAGACCAAAAGGTCACAATCAGTTTTTTAATCACTCTGTTTGTTCATCTATAGACTCCAGGAATCATCTGTGTAAATTAATTCTATGATAAGCTCTCTGTGTAGGACAGTTTCCCAGCTAACATGTCCTTTTGGTGCCCGTATGGGGCAACTGTGAGTCTGACATTACATATTTGTCATGTCACTTTTATTACTATCACAATAATACAGGAGGTCTACAGCATATGGATCTCTGTCATATATGACTGATGACAGACAAAGCTGTCTTGCACTGTCTTAGTGTTTTTGGTTACTGCTAGCTTTGTCGTGGATTTCAAACATACATGCCGTCAGCACGTTGATTATTACGGTACACTAATGATCGTGACCACTGATAGTCTGTTCCAGCTGGGCTCAGTCAGTGTTTGCAGTCAGCAGATGGAGTGCAGGGTTGACACCCCCAACATTGTTTTTGCAAAACAAAAAAAAACAAAAAACTCAAGCTGTTAAAGTAACCAAAGTTTAAGCTAAGTTAACTTGTAGCTGACTTTTACCATTTATTTAAAACACAGCTGAACAAAACTAGTAACGTAGTATTACAAATAAATGTAAATGTAATGAGTTAGTCAGTATGTCAATATTAGGTCTTCTGATGTAACCTCTACATGTGTCCCTACAGCAAGGGTGTATTTGTGAAACAGACAGGACACTTAATCTATTACATTATTTTTCTTTGTCAGACCCCAGGGACAGATTGGTTGTGTTACTTTAATTTTGTTATTAATGATCATTAAAACCCACTAGATCAGGGTTAGGCAATAAAACTAATGTTTTAGCTTTAGAAAAAAAATCATGGTTTGGGTTAAAGCATCAATTTTCTGGTTTGCAGGGTGACATGTCCTTTTCACTGTCAGAAAAAACTGTCAAAACAAAACGGCCATGAACCAACAGACAAATTGTTCAGATTGTGAACAGCAACGTGCATGTTCACAATCATGTATAATCCTGGCCTCACAGGTCGTAGTGGTCCATTAAGAGTCTTCAGTTTCTGTTTTGTACACAGGCCGGTGATGGATCTTCAGGTGCACTGACTCTCATCTGTAGTTCTCTCCAGTGCATCATCAAAATACTCTGAAGAAACTAGTAACTAGACCTTGGGGTTCACATTATTTTTCCACATATACTCTACCCAACTTCAAGAATGAGCTATGTCTTAAAATGTAACAGCTGCGCTTGCAAGTTTCAGGTCTGAAAGTTGATTTTACTCTGCCCTGACACCAGTAGAAACAAATGGCCGCCTAGACTTAATTTGCCGCAATGTTAAATGTATCTGGTTTATAATTAATGGTCTAAAACCACCAGAGTAGTCCTTAAAGTTTAATTAGGATTACATTTAGATTAGGGTATGATGTGACACTGAGTAATTAAAGATTAGTAGCAGGGGGGAATAAATGCAGCCGGTTATGATCTAAACCATGTGTATTCTCCTGACAAGTATAATACGCCAACCGTGTGTGTGTGTGTGTGTGTGTGCGCGCGTGCACGCACAGAGAAATAATATACATTAGTGAGTATTGATCCTGGTGGTCAGGATTCAGAGCGCTGCTGATTTTCCTTCCAGCGACTGAATCTGGGATTATTTTACACCTGGAATATCAAATAAGACCGATGACCAGGAGGGAAATGAGACCACACAAAGAGATGCAGGCTGTTAGCAATAAGTTGCCCGTGTCCTCCGTTCACCTAGATCTGATGATAAATTGTTCTGACAGCAACTCTCAGCCCTAAAGTGCAAACCAATCATCACTCAATAGTCCCAGTGTCACTGAAACTACATGAAATAGAAACAGATTAACTGAAAATAGATCTTCTTGGAGCATCTCATGCAGTCTCACAGCAGTTCATGAATTATGATCAATTCACTCATGACCATAGTCACAAATTGTAGTTCTCCACTTTAAATGAGCAACAAAACAGCCCTGCAGGCTGGTATCACAGAGAACCTGCAGGGCTGCTATCGGTGTTTCAGCATTGCATCCATACAATCTATAAAAAGCAGCTTGCACAGCACTGACCACTTGGTTCTCTGACAGGCCCAGAATCGGCTTTTTGCTGGCCACTGTGTCCCACATGTACCATCTCATGTTTTTTTACAGCCACTCATGGATTTTATATTTGCCAGTCTGTTTGTATTAGTCCACAAACATGTCACATGTTAAACAAATCTTAGATGTAGAAAGGGAGGGTTTCAGAGGGCAGAGGTTTCTGCACTGTGTGTGAAAGGCCCTTATGAATGCTTGCTAACCACTTTAAACTTAACACTCCAAATCATTTCAGAAAACCATGATGGTGGCCAGAAAACTAATGGTGAAGCTTCTCAAAAAGGCTTTTCTAACCTGTGGTTGGCATTAGGGCAGGGCATGGCCAAAAATATTTATCACGTTATACATTTGAAAATTTGCGATAATGATATAACTGACGATATAATTGACACGAGACAAAATAGTTTACAACTCCACAACTTTATTAGTGCAAAAAAAAAACCCTATCAATTTATTTTCACTTAAACAAACAGCTGTTTTTTATGTGCATTAAAGTTATATAATATAAAAAAATTAACAGTGCAAATGCAAATTCCTTGCTGACAGTTTAATCAAAAGGCATTTCCAGTGGAAATTGGCCGACATATCCTCAGCATAACCATGTATAATATCCACAAAACTTAAAAAGAGGTTATATACACACACAATACGGTAACATTATGTTGAAGCACAGTACGTATCACTCTGCAAGGCTCCTGCCTACGATAGCCGTAATGCTCCGACAATCCATCAAGCGGTGCAGCTTCGTAGCTTAGCAAAGTCGTACTGAAACATTTTTTGACAGATTATAGAGCGCCGTGTACGACATAAAATCGGTTCGAGGTCAGTAAGCACAACCAGAATTCATGCATAAGGTGCACCAGATTATAAGGGGCTCTGTTGATTTTTCAGAAAATCAAAGGATTGATTTTAAGTGTGCCTTATTTTCAGAAAAACACGGTAATAACGACGGCCCGCTAGCATGCGCTACCAAAAATTGTGCTTTGTTGTGTATCTGACGGACGAAAGCTAAACCAGTTCCACACCACTGAAGTTGCAGCATTTTTACAAACCAGTTCTGGTTCATCCGTTTCATTCAACGATCCGCTTTCGCCCTTCTCATTCTCCGTCGCCACCATGCTTTTTCTGCCATGTGTGTATGAAAACAAAGACACTGCACATGAGCGTTTTACCCATATTCTATCGCGATATTTCATGTTCTTATCATTGCCCAACATTATACCAGTTTTACCGTGAACAGTATGATACAGCCCAGCCCTAGTTGGCATCATGTTGTCTACCTCCATGTTTCATGTGTCTTTCACCTGAAAAACAAACTGATTCTTGGTTGTTTCAAACTTCAGTTTTCTTGGTTTTAAGGTGGCATGAAAAACATGCTTAGATTGGTTTCAAAGTCATTTGGATTGATATGGATAAAAGGATGATTTATGTCCATTTCATGGACATAAATCATAAATCATTTCAAATGTATGAAACTACATACATTTGTCCCAGATAGGTGTTTGATATGAAAAGCTTTTCTCCTGAGGGCTGTGGACATTTTGAACAGAAGGATGACAAGTATGTGTCAAAACATTTGGCCTCTCTGGACGCACACGTGTACATGTACACACTTCTAATAATGCAGAAAAATATGTTCAGCAATGTTTATTTTAACCTTGTATCAAAGAGTGTCACATCTATTGGGTGGTCTTTTAAAAACTGTGCGTCCAAAGATTATATTATTCCCCTTAACCAAAGGTGGGTGAAATCTAAGAAGTCGATATTTTTCTCACCTTTAATTCTTCCAAACCAGGCTTCAGGAGAACTTTAACTCTCTAAAATTAAATAAAAATCAATACATGTGAAAGCCGGAGGCTTCTTTATGGACCTTTACAGAAATCATCTGTCAAATCTGAAATGGATATTCAACACCACAAAAGCTCTTCAGCCCCATTTCCTGGCTGTGGAAACAGGGGATTCTCCTTCAATTAAAATTTATATGACTTTTTGATTGTGTGTTTAATATTTTTGACAAATGGTGGAATTTATTAAAAATGATTAAATTCCCACTGAACCACCTGAGAGCCCAGATTTAGTCAGACCACTGATTAGTTGCCTCTGCAAGTTTACCTTTTAACCCCATCCCAGAGGTTTTACACATTACTTAAGAACATTGGGAGGAAACTGTTAGATAAGACATGTTGCCCCACATGTCTTTTCTGACTTTAATCAAAGAGCATCATCAGCACGCTGAACTTTTTTTTTTTCCATTTTCCTCTGACAACATGAATCTTGCATCGGACTCATTAAACGTGTGTGTGCGAACATCCACTGCAGGAATGATGATGCCCTTGCAGGAGTGCAGGCATTGTTCATCTTCATATTAGTATATCATGTTTGCTCTAAGTCCCCCAGTGGAGGTCATCAGCAGTCAGTACAATCCCTCACTAACGCTCCTTGACTGCCATTGACCTAGTTGCACTGTAATGAGAGCCGACAATCTCTCTCCAGTCTGATGCTTTTCTCCACAGAGTATTCTTGATCTGACAATTAACTGAAGACTTCAATAGAACTGACCCAATTCCTGAAAGAAATTGCAGCAGCTCTCTTCTGCTGCCCAATGCTCAACATCTCTCCAGATATAACAACGTATAAACAAACAATCTGTGTAAATAAAGAAATTACATATTAGAAACGCATACAGCTGACATTTAACCTAAAACTGTGTATTTTATTTTTAAATACAACAACTTATTAGAAAGTTTTTGGACCTGGAGCAGGAGAAAAATTATTGCAAAGCCCTTTTAAAGCTGAACTCGCTCACAGAGCTTCTAGTTTCCAGGTGAGATGCTGGCTGTGTGTCAGAGCTGTGGGCTAAAGGGAGCTTTGCATAAAAGCACGTCTCAACTATCTGCATGGCAGACACTCACTCATCTTCTTTTTCTATCATCAAGCTCTTCAGAGTGGAAATAGCAGCCTAAATAAATAGTGGAGGTATGTGAAACGGGTAATTTTCTGCCCATCATCGTCAGCTAAATGAGACACTGCCTGACTAATCTACTATAGAATTCTGCCTCGTTTACTACGAAGTGGTATAGGCTGGATCTACGAAGATAATTGCAAAATTATGCATCTTACTTGGCGCATTATTTAATGTTTCATATTTACTTTTATTTGATGCAGATGTAATGGAGGCATTTGCAGTGTATTGTTGTGCAGTTAGAGCCTCTAATGTGTAATGAAAGTGTCCTTGAAATTATTCATATGAGATAATGTTTTGTGTGGAAAAAACAAGGCGAGCCTGGTATCCGCAGGGTGTCAGCATCTGATATTTTTAATTGTGTCAGACTTCCACTTGTTTACTTTCTTTAAGATGAGATTCAATTTGTGTCTGATTATGGTTTGTGGAATGCTAAATGATCAAATTTTAAACAGTATTGCTGCAATCAAGACAGACAAAAGGCATCAGTAAAGAAATTAAGAAGGCAGAAACAACAATTTCAGATGATACCTGGGTTGCATTCGAGCAAACAAATGCTGCTTTTTTCCTCTTCTCTGTTTAAATGAGCAATTCAACATTCTGAAAATTACATCTTATAGCATTTGTGACAGGGGAGGTACAGCCTGGACAGACTGCCAGTTACTTCCCCTGTGATACCGGGCTCTTGCCATCCTATGACCATGAAGAGGATAAGCAGTTCACAAAGCATTTTTAGGCTCTGGGTACCTGCTCTCCTTCACACAATCTTTCTGAGAGCCTGTGTTAGCCTCATGGCATTTTCCATAGAATATAATGGATCTATCCAAGGTCAGGAAAACATGACTAGGAAATGACATAGGGCGTTCATGTTTTTTTATTCAACCACAAACTGAACCAGCGGACTATATAAAAGATTGACATAGCTGCTGGGGTATCACTGATTGGTTTGTTGATGCTACTTTTGAAACGTCTTATGAACATATCTGGATGACAAGCGTGGATCTCAGAAGCTGTGACCTACTGGCTGGACTACAAACTCAATTTAGCTAAATTTAAACTGACCTAACCTAATATCTCTTCCTCTCTTTTGACATCTTTGAGAGTGAGCATACCTGCCAGTTCTAAATATTATTATGAATGAATAAGTTTTAATGTTATAGAGTTCTGTAGTGCTAGCCTGCACCTTCAGCTAGACACTTAAGTTTTGACCACAGCTTTACCGTCTGCAAAAAATGGCGTGCTGAAGGTGTAAGCAGGTGAAGGGATGACATTTTCTTAGCGCTAAGAAAGCATTTGTGAGCTGGAAGCTATTCCTGTCATCATGTGGCTAACAACAGACCCAGAGAGCAGACTCAAGCAACAGCTGGCAAATTTAAGGTGTTTATTGACAACTGGTGAATTTTAAAGAACTAATGGATAAGAGGTGGGAGTTCAGTTGTTTCGCATGCGAAGCTCCGGCAGAGAGGACATCCAGAAAGAGCTATTACTGACAGAGATGTGTCTGATAAACTGTGTCAGTCTTACTTGTATTGTTGGAGAATGGAGTCGAGGAGATGGTCTGTGGGCAGAGAGGAGGCAGGCTGGTGAATCCAACCTTGGCTGGAGTTTTCCACAGGTAGCTGACGAGTGCACTTCCAAGGAGGCAAATGCAAACAGGTAATTGGGGGGGCGGCTAACAGCAACAGCAATCTTGCAAAGAATTGCTGGTGAAGATCTCAGTTCTCTATCATTCCTGTCCATTTTAATCCCTGAATATAAATTGAAATTGAAATTGCCCCTCTTTTTTGTCGCTCATGTATTTTATCCAGTTCTCTGTCGTGGCCATTTATCTTATTTTTTCCTCCTGCTACTTGATGTTTAGGGTTTTCCTGCTTTGTAGCTATATTTCACAAAGAGCAGGGCAGTGCAAGATCTCAGTGGGAGGGGGGGGGAACTTATAAGGTTCAGCCATAATACACCACATAACACAGGCAGATGTTTTCTTCCATTAGGACACTGTGGCCCCAAGGATGCGTCTTGACAGTGTGAGGTGTCAGCTACACGTTGCGCCGCTGAGACATGCGACTCAGCATAATCGTCCCCAAACCATATGAGGCGTGTGAGCCAGAACTCGACCGTGGTAATCTCCAAAACAGTTTTGTCTGCTTTTTAGCAAAGTCATCAGTGTTCACTGAAGTGTGGAAAACATACCACAAGTGTTTCTAAGTTTACTCCATCAGAGTTAATTTAGTTAATTTGGTCTCCTTTGCTCTTGGGGCCTCTGGATGTCTGGAGCCTGGATCTCCTCCATGCCTGCTTCATGCTTTTTGCTTGTTTTCTCTTTTTTCTTTCTCAACAGGTGATCCAGGTGATTGGTAAATGTATTTTTTGTCTGTTTGTTTTGTTGGTTTTTGGTTTTTGCCCTTTATCACCGTCCCTCTTCCTCGCTCTTTTTCTTTCCCTCTTTCTTTCTCCCGTTTCTTTTCCCCAGTCAAGTCTGTCCCGTGTTCAGCAAATGAAAATAAAATAAACAATAAAAGCAAAGGTGAATCAAATAGACCAATACGGCAAGGCTGGGATGGTCCGTTTGGTAAAGTAAATCCGTTGGGCATCTTTCTTTGCTTTTAGACAATAATTCTGATGGCAAAAGAACCAAACAGGACAGGCAAAAAAAAAAATAAAAAAATTACACATGGGTGCAAGTAACAAACATATTTAACCACAGCGGCAAACATCGAGGACGCTGGACATCACAAGTAGTCGCAGTATGTTGTAATGGAGATTGTTTAGTCTTTAATTACCATTTTTCACTTTTCAGATTCTCAAGGGGTCACAGAATTTCTCCTCAGGCGTTAGAAGAGGCTAATTGCAAATAACTCCCAAGCAATTAAATGTCTAAACAGATAACATACAGTACAACTGCTCACAGAAACCCCTGGAACAATGTGTGCAGATTATATTTGTGTTATATTAATTCATAAAGTTATATTTTTAACTCTATAACTCCTAAGAGGTGAGGAGTATCATTTTTTAAATTGCTGCTTGATCAGTCACCCTCTCATCTCAGTACGATTTCTCCCCCAGGCATCTTATTACAATGCCTACCAACAGTGATATCTGATTAGCTCCACAGTCACAGCCAAGATCAGGTCCAAGTTTAAAACACCAAGTAAGGGAGGGTGGCACTTTGATGTTTTGCTCTGCAGAGCAGTTTAACAACATTTTCAGTCCTCTCGAAATATACATGAACATATATTTCATTTTAAACATGTTTGATGGGCTTGGAAAAATGTACTGTTTAGTATCAGTTAAATATTTCTAGTCAGGTCACCTAAAAAAACTCACTTTATGTGGGGAAGAAGTTCCCAGCCTGAGACTCACTTCAAAATCTCTCACAAGCCCAGAAATAGAGTCGTCAACGGATGAAAGCCTCTGCCCTGAATTCACACTGTAATAGGTTTTTCAGGCCCTGAGAGGAAGTGTTCCTGCTGATAATACACTCAACCGACATAATGGTGTTTGATAAAACGTGCACATTTAATAATACATGAAAATATGTGCATTTGTGCGCTGCAGAGCTGCATGTGTGTGTTTTGTGTGCTGCCCTTCCCCCTTCTGCAGCAGGTGATCGGACGCAGGTGTTCCCACCTGTTCATCAGGCCCGGGCAACAAAAGCTGAAAAAGGAAGTGCTGCTAGAAGCCAGTGGGCCATTTGGGAAGCATTCAGGCTGTTTGTGTGCACTATTATAGTGAATGAAGCCTGGTGGCTTTTACCCACTTTTACAAGGGGAGTGTTTGTTGTTTGGGGGGGGGTTTTTGTGTGTGTTTGTGATTTTTGATTTTTAAAGACTTGCAGGAAGCCTGTTTGGTATCTGTTCTGTCCTTATCTGACCCCTGTTTTAAGAACTTTACTTTAATATTTAATAAAAAGTGTCACTTGTAGTTATCTCTGTTTCTCCCAGACTTTCTCCTCGTTAACTTTTAATTGTTACTGTATGAAAACATTGCAGCAGGAGCTCCTTTGTGATGCTGTATTGATGAATCGTTCTCATTTTTGCAATTTTAGTACATGGCCGTAGGTGAGGTGAGCAAAGGTTGACCAGCCGTCACGTTTCTATTCCCATCATTCTGAGCCTTATGAACTCACACCGGAGCACTACTGCAGTGCAAACAGGTGTGGTCATGTCAGTCTTGGAGTATTTATATTAGGGTGGACACTTGTACTGGGTCTTACAATTTAATGGAACATTTTGTCCCACTGTGTGTGAACAAATGCAGATAAGTGTGTCTGCAAATACATTCTCCCAGAAAAGTAGCTCTTGCATGCAATTCCAGTTCCGTGACTGTGTGTGCTTAGCCCGAACTGGCCTTACAATTGCTTGCGTTCTAGTTTCCACATCTGTAAATGTGTAAGGGTCATGTGTTGTCATCAGGGGGTGAATGCAAGGCTTTGTGCAGACATTTGTAGAACCACAGCGCCTCAAAGGCATCGCAATGGATGCTGGATTTGATGAGAGGATGTGTAAAGAGGTCCGTTATTGCCTCAGAACTGGAAGAAGAAGAGGTGCAGCAGGCAGTAATGTTTGGGTTCCCAATTGCTTCCCTCCCGAGCTGGCTCTCCAGCTTTGCGATACACCAGGACAGAGACTTCAACTTTCCAGCAGTGATAATGTCAATGAAATTTGATTTTCTGCTCAAACTCCTCAAAGAAATTGAAACAAACCCTCCAAGCGTACTCCGGGCTAATAGAAATGAATAAAATAGGATCATACACATGTTTCCATGATGTCCAAAGCTGTCACTATCTGCGTGTGCAGTCAAGCATCGGGCCGGCCACAGTTTGTGGAGGCTGTGGCCGCCCCCCGGCTACCACGTAGCTCCATCACCACCTCAGAGAAACGAGCAGCGCTGAGAAATTTGTGTGATCTGTAATCTGTGTCTAAGCTTACAAAGTGAACTGTTTCACAGTGTTTGACATGGCTCGATGGGTGTGACTGTTTGGCAATGCTTGATTTTGTACTTATCAGGTCCACCTAATCCCAAACTGGAACTGAAATCCATAAAAAAAAAAAAACTCCAATTATGACTGACATTGTTTATATTCATGAGTTGTGGCTATTATCACTGTGCTGATCAGATCCTGATGAATCGCAATTTAATCTTCATCGGGTAGGATCAACACAATCACACAAATCCCCAGAGGTGTCATTTAGCTGTTTTTCTATAACATGCACTACAAATCAAAGAAGACAAAACAAAATCAATGACGAAAAACTTGTAGCAAAATTAATTAAAGCTCTGCTAAAAGGGAAAAAACTGTTTAGAAATAAAATTTAATCTTTAATGGCTTGGAAAGTGAACCAAGATAATGTAGAGGATGTCTGTAGTTTTTTCATGTTATTTAAATTTGTCAACCCTGAGGAGCTCCTTGAGTTTCATGTTTCTTGAGACCGATGTGTACATGAGCGTGACAGAAACGCCTTCATAAAGTTATGTTTGTTTACCCATTCTGAACTTCTTAAATCTTTTCCTTGAAAAACAAATGTCCTCGGTGTTGTAATAAAAGTAAAATCTAACACTAAAATGTAGAAATTTAACTGTGCTAAACAAGAACCAATAAAAAGCTGAGTTTCAGTGGTTAACCTGTTCTGACCAGTAAATGAAAAAACAAATGTAAACATACATTTATGCTTGTAAACTTTGATTTTCTTCCAGAGCCATATTCTGTTTGACCGTCACTTTGCATAAATCTGTAAAAGTCCCAGTGTCCTCAAAATGTACTGTTGTAATTTACTACATTTATAACGCCACCACAACCAACCCATTTTAAGCAACAGCAGAACACATTTGGAGGAGAGGGCATGCAGTCAAGTAATCAGTTAAAGCCTGTAAGCTTAGTTAGAAAGCTGCATCCATCTGTACCTGCAACACTGCCACACGATAACTGCTAACTGAAAATAACATTTAACCTGGGAGCCGTGTTGTGTTCTGCATTGACAATGCATCACAAACGCGGCTGAGAGGTCCGGTTTAAATTCAAATTTTATTCGTCACATACACAGTCATGCACAGTACAGCATGCAGTGAAATGCTTGTGTCCCAGCAAACGGCTGCAGACGTGGACGCAGGATCTTGGTTTAGCATGGGGGGGGTCTAGCCAGGACCCTTACTGATACCACCCCCAGGCGGGAATCGAACTGGCGACTCCCGCCAGTCTTACCACTGTGTAGTCTTACCACTATAAAAATGTAAAAAGGAATCAATAAAGCACACAGACACATATTACATACATATTTATTCCTGCTGTAAAACTGAATACTGTCACATGAGTCTGCGGGGACAGCCTCAAGTGGCCATTCGAGGAACTGCACTTTTATGCTGTGGCTCAGCCACACAGCTTTTGCCTTTGTTTTGACCGAGACTGATGACATCTTGTTGCTCTGGGTAGTGTAGTGTGTTTTTAATGCTACCAGGGGCACAAAAAAGTGTGTGGGGGGGGTGATGTGGAGGAACACCTCCACATCTTTTATAAAAGACTGCAGAGGGCATCTTTCACAAAACATTTATTTATTATTATTATTAGTAGTAGCAGTAGTGTATATGTCATTTCTATATTATTATAGAAAACAATACTGATAAAACCAACACCTGCATCTTAGGGCATTTGCACTTTGACCCACATTTGTTTTAAACAATAAATAAAAGATGTTCAGGTTTAAAAACATTGCCAGCGCGAGTGTTTTGCTGTTGTTTTTTCAGAAGACAAATTTAATCTTAGACAGAATCTGTCACAGCAGTGACAAAGAAGCGACATGGCCGGGGGCAAAATGTCACCTTTAATAAAGCTGTGGGTGCATGAAATTATCAATTCTAATAATAAAAGAACTCCACAGATGTCCTGCTTTGCATGCAAACTTAGACTGCCTTCATCTTTTGAGATGAATGGCAGCTAATAAACATGGAACAAAACAAAGAATAATAAAAAAATATATATTGTTATAAAAACACAATAAGTGTAAGAATTTGCCTTTCAGAACTATAATGACATTGCCAGTGTATCAAAATAAGTAAAATCTCATTGTGTGCCATCACTTTCAATTCAAACTAAACCAAACACAGCCTTTTATATTAATTACTGTTATATGTAACAGTGAAAGTCACATGATGTAGAAAAGCACCACTAAGATGCTGTAGTGCTGTTATAAAAGTGTCTCTATTTACACACATCTACTAATTGCTTTATGCAATATTCAAATAAACATGTAATTCTTTGGTTCGTCCACTAGGTTGTGGCATTTCCCCCACAGCCTCAGTCGTGTTCAAACATCTTGTGTTCTAAAAGCCAGCTCCCTGCTGTGTGTTTTACACAGAAGTGTATCCCCTGCTGATGTTGTAATTTTTTTCACTTCTACATCTCAGGGCTCAAAAGATGCTCCGCTCTGATGTCAGCACGCTGTCCTTTCCATTACAAAGCAGGAGAATAAGAAGCAGGTCCTGTGAGGACAGGTCTCTGGGGTGGACACAGTCTTCTTGTTGAGCTGACAGATCATTTTGGTTCAACATAAACCCCCCCCCCCCCCCATGCAGCAGCTACTGACTTTGATGTTATGTTTATGCTCCTGCACGAGAGCAGACAAAGGGAGAAAACTGCTTCCATGTGCATTTGTTTTAGAGCAGTGGGGACAAAATGGCATAAAAACAAGGTTTTTAACTTTGTTGTCTTGCATTTCAGGGCTCGAATTGCTTCCCTGACATTTAAACATGGCATTTAATCTGACATTTAATCACTAACCCTTAGCTTTAACCTAGCATGAGCTAAATTCAAAAATGAACCATGCAGCAAAAAATATACCTCCAAATGGCAACTGAACTAAAATGACTCCAATCCTACATTTCCATCCTGGTGAGGACGCCACGTTCCCCTGAAGGTCATTCAAGAACAAACACCTGAGGTTTAGACTCGTGTGCAGGGTTACTGCCTGAGAAATGTCGGTTTTTATTTAGCAAAATTTGACTCCAGTTAACAGCAAGACAGACTGGAGTAAGCAGAGGATCATGTGGAGACACCAGCTGCAGCATATTAAAATGCAGCACAGGTATCTTTCATGAGCAGAATCCTGCAGAGGCGCGATACGCTGCTTTACTGACATCTAATGGTATGCAGCGTGAACTCCAACGATAGTGATGTCAATAAATCTGTCACAGTGGTATCTATAATTCGTATTTTAAGCTGTGCAGGGAGCTACAGTGGACACAGAAGCATTATTAATAAAAGACCTGACAATATGACGGGCCTCTGTTCCAGCAAAATCCAGCATTTTTCTATCTAAAGCTGAGAATGCTGGATTTTTTCAGCATCATTTTTCAGAGTCATAACTATTCCAGTTAATCAGGCATGTATTTAAGCAGGTCATGCATTCAACAACTGCTTCGTTAGTGCTTTTCTAGACAAATCATCTTTAAACTGAAGTAGATCCTTGCATCTTTTGTTCTTCACACGCTTATAAATTGATGTGGTTTTTTTTTAATCGTAAAATCACGATTGGCTAATACTGGAACTTTTGCCAGTGTTATAATTTATTTTATCAATATCCTGGATGCATGACAGTCTTTAAAATTTTGTTAAATAACACTTACATACATTTAAGTGGGGGGATTTGAACCCTCTTTCATTCATCAATCTTATGCCATGATCTGGGTCTGGGCTTGCAGGGGAAGCAGTCTCAGTGGAGCTGCTCAGACCTCCATCTCTCCAGCTACCACCCCTAACTCCTCTGCTGGGACACAGAAGCATTCCCAAGCCAGGCGAGAGACATGATCTCTCCAGCATGTTCTGGATCTCACAGTTGGGCAAGCTCAAGAGACCTCACCTGGGACGCATCCTAGTCAGATGCCTGAACCACCTCAACTTTTGGAGAGGCAGCAGCTCTATTCTGAGACCCTCTCGGTTGAGCATGTATTTGGCTAAGGGAGAGAGCCCAGGCTGGGAGAAGTATTTCTGGGCACTACACCCTTTTCCTGCTGAGAGCTACGGAGGTCCTGATTCTCATCCACGCCACTCCATACTCAGCTGCAAACCAATCCAGTGTGATTATCATCCACTGGGGTCAGCACCCCAATGTCTTTATACAAGTATGACTCCTTTTGTATTGCTCCTTTGTTCTATTTTGACGGGTTTTTGTTTGCAGTTACTTTGTTAATTGTCTGACAGAATAAATTATATTTCCAAAACATATTCCCTATATATTTTTTATTTCTGCTAATCTTTAGAAGAGAAAACCTTTGTTCACTGAGTGCAGCTGCGATCTGAAAGATGCTCTCTGACTCAGGCCAATTCATTTGTTGTGGTTTAACTGTTGTTGCTAGATCTTTATCACTGAGCTACAGGTTCATGTGAAAGATGCATTAGATGGGGCGTATAAACGCAGGAAGCAGTGGATGTAAGGCTGTGTTCAGTGTTAACGGGATTGGGGGCTTTGTGTCAGTCTGAAAGGGAGTGGGGAATCAAAGGTTGGGCTCCAAAGCCTCCACTTTCTTTTGAAAAAGAGAAAAGTGGAGGGAGTAAAGAAAAAGATCTAACTTCAGCACCCAAATTAACCATCTGAGAGACACATGTGAGGTGGTGAATCTTTTAGATATTGAAGGCTCTTTGGTGAAGCTTTGGGAAAGATGGCAGGATACCTAAGCTGGCTCTCTGGCTAGATTATTGCCAACTCTCACACCCAAATCTTAAAAAAATAATGCAGGCAAGTTAGCATAACCTAACCACAAAGACTGAATCTCCTAGGTAATGAGATATATAGATATTTTTTTCCCTCATATACAAAGTGTAAAAACTAAATTGGGTTTTATGGATGATTGCTGTGGCAGTCCATTTCCTCCCAACACTTCAGTATCGATCAGTCCTTCTCAGCTCATCCAGCAGACACGCTGCGGTCAAAACTTTTCAACTGACGGTCTTTCATTTATTTTTCTGGAAGTGAAATCAATGATTCTGGAAACTGGTGTCCAAACAATTCTTGTTATAAACTGTGAAATTATTTTTGCTTTGGTTCAAAAGACAGAAAGGTTTCGTTATTATAGGCCCCAAGAAGGCAGAGACCAAAGTTTAAACCAAAGTTAAAAAGCTTCATCATTGTTGGATAAAAGCATCACATGTTCCATCATGTGAGTCCTGCAGCAGCATTATAAAAACTGAAAACGAGGGAATAGGCTATGATAAAGTCATGGAAAAAACTGGCCTCTTGTTTTCCCACACAGATTCACACAGCACTTCATTCTATGCTCAAAATGCAGCTCTTTGGAGTAAAATCCATGTATTATAAAGCTGCCTTGTTTGTCACTGTCTCTCCCAACAAAGGGCAGCAAATGAAGCTCGGTACAGTGGCTGAAAAATCTAAGTCTAAAAACTCTTTGGTGAAAGATAAAAGAACACAAGAGCACATAACTGTGCACAAATTAAGAGTAGCTGCTAATGTCTTGATATAGACTGTCCCAGAGGACGCATGAGTGAAAGTTCATGGACTGTGAAACAATGTCACAGACTCTGACTTTACTGCTGCTCTGCTAAGAGAAACGGGCCAAATGTAGCACTGGTCAGAATATTTTGAGTTTAACTTAAAATAACTAATAACAAAAAGATGGTGGTCTGTCATGATTTACTTAAAAAGCAGAACACAGAAACCAGAGGCAGTTTAAAGAACTTTAACGGCAGACTTTCTACAGGAACAAGGCAGGGAGCTCTGGGAGCAGAGGAGACAAGTTGCCCCAGTCAGAGTTAAGTGTTATCAGAGCTTTCTGATAATTAAGAGGAATTAGAGTCCAAGATTTGGGTTTTTAATCTTTCAGCAGATAGTTAGAGGGGAGGCAAGTGAGTAATATGTGAGCTATTTTCTTTTGCAGGTAGAGGACCAGCTTGTGGAAGTGAGTAAAGCAGCAAGCTTGAGATAAGTTTCCCAAAGGAGCACCGGGATCAGCAGTAGAGCTTTTCAGTCACCCTTTCAGCAGGGAAGGTGAAAGGGTCTCCAGCAGAGAGTGGAGCACAAGCTGGTCATTAAAGACTGCAGGCTGATGAGGAGATAGAAAACAGGTGCGCCAGCAGGCCGGCCCACCTCTCCACCTGAGAGAGGAGAGAAAGAGGAATTTTGACCTCTGACTTCTAATATAAAGCAGATCTGTGACAGTTTTGTGAGGTTTGCCTTTGTCAGCCCAGCTCATTACTCATAGGTGTTGAGATGTGTGTGCAATCAACTCAAGTTTTTCAGTTTATCAAAAGTACAAAAAGTTATAAATGATTTGAAGTTGAACAAACATGCTTTAGATTGTGGGAGGAAGCTGGAGTATCTGCTGGATAACCACACCAGTGCAGGGAGAACACGTGAACTCCGCACATAGACGCTCCAGCCGTCCAGGACCTTCTTGCTTTGTGGCACAGTACTGACTGCTTTTATTTAACTGAAACAATACATGCACCCAGAAGCTTTGCTGGCTTTCAGAGCTCCTGAGCTCTTCACATAATATTCATCAGCCTGACACCAGGGTCAGAGTCAAGAGGCAGCCTCTTCAGAGCCAACTCTAGCCAATTCACATAATGAAGACCATTATGGAGATACCCATACTCATATGACTGCAGTTGCATCCAGTGTTTGTCTGGGAGTAACCACATCTCTATAGCTGCACAGACATATTTGAGTCACCCATTTAAATTGGAGTTATCTCATTCCTTTTAATTGATGATAAAGGTCATTGCTTCAGCAACCTTTACAGATTTGAGAGTATCATATAAAAAGCTAATTATATACGAGACCTACAAAACAGGAGTCAGGTCTCTATAATCAACTGGTAAAAGTAAGTGGCCACAGTAAAATGATTTGGTCATCAGCAACTCAGGGAAACAAAAATGATAATAACGAGCCATGTTTGTTTTTTTTTCTGGCACTTTATTATAAATCTGCATCGGCAAGAGTTCATGTGCAAGTAGGGTGGCTGAATCAGTGAAGGGTGATGGTGGAGGGTCAGAGTTTTTTATGTCCGTGTGTGTATGTGTGTGTGTAGGTGGTGCAGAGGGAAGAGGTGAATGAAGGTCTCTAGTTCGTGTGTGTGTGAGAGTCAGGACAGAGCAGGGAGAGAATTCAGCATCCTGACAGCCTGATGGACGAAGCTGTCTCTCAGTCTGCTGGTTTTCACCCCGAGGCTCTTCAGTCTCCTTCCCCGATGGCAGCAAACTGAAAAAGCTGTTGGACGGATGAGTGGAGTCACCTGAACTGCAGAGGGCTTTTAGGGTGAGGCGAGTGCAGTAGATGTCCTGGAGGGAGGGAAAGAAACACCCACGATACTCTCAGCTGCTCTCACTGCTCGTTGTAGCTTTTTCCAGCAGGAGCCACACCACACAGTGATGCAGCTGGTGAGGATACTCTCAACGGTGCCTCTGTAGAAGGTGCTCAAATGGGGTTGAGGCTCTCGCTCTCCTCAGTTTATAGAGGAAGTAGAGTTGCTGTTGGGCTTTACTGACCAGTGATGCAGTGTTTTTGACCAGGAGAGATCTTCTGAGACGTGCAAAGACGTGCAGGAACTTGGTGCTGCTTACCCTCTCCACAGCAGCACCATTGATGGTTAGTGGGGTGTGCAGGGTGTGAGTCGTCCTGAAGTCTGTGATGATCTCCTTAGTCTTCTCCACATCCATGGACAGGTTGTTGTTGCTGCACCACTCGACCAGATGGTTAACTTCACTCATGTAGTAGATCTCATCATTGTTGCTGATGTGACCGACCACAGTTGTGTCGTCTGCAAACTTGATGAAAGTGTTGGAGCTGTGTGATGGTGTGCAGTCGTGAGTCAGCAAAGTGAAGAGCAGGGGGCTCAACACACATCCTTGGGGAGCCCCCATAGTCAGTGTTCTTGTGCTGGAGGTGTTGCTGCCGACCCATACTGTCTGCACGATTGCTGGGGAACAATCGTGTTGAATGCTGAACTGAAGTCTATGAACAACATTCTAACATATGAGTCTCTAGTTTCTAGATGTGTGAGGAAGAGTGAAGGGCATCATCGGTCGAGCGGATTGATCGGTAAGCGAACTGAAATGGATCCATGAGGGATGTTATCAGGACCGGGTGCTTTGCGTGTATTGATAATAATAATAATAATGGATTGCTTTATATAGCGCTTTTCGAGGCCCTCAAAGTGCTTTACAATTCATTCACTCTCACAT
This sequence comes from Simochromis diagramma, assembly GCF_900408965.1. Lineage (NCBI taxonomy): Eukaryota > Metazoa > Chordata > Actinopteri > Cichliformes > Cichlidae > Simochromis > Simochromis diagramma. Next base: position 5,379,396 of record NW_024386892.1, on the reverse strand, counting down.
TCACACACTGGTGGAGGCAAACTACAGTTGTAGCCACAGCTGCCCTGGGGCAAACTGACAGAAGCGAGGCTGCCATATCGCACCATCGGCCCCTCTGGCCATCACCAGTAGGCGGCAGGTGAAGTGTCTTGCCCAAGGACACAACGACCAAGACAGACAGAGCTGGGGATCAAACCGGCAACCTTGAACCCCCTGAACCACGGTCACCCCTTTACACACTCTGGGGATAGTGTCACCGCACGATCTGATATCGTCGTGTTGGTGTTGTTCCCAGATCATCATACTAAATGTTGTTCCAGGATCAACATTGCAAGTGACCAATCAGAATGTTGTGACGTCATACTTTTGCGACTTCGGGAAAAACTGCCGTAAAACAAAAAACTGTACTTAAGCTGCGAGAAACCACCTCTGTCCGCCGATCAATGGACCCTGACCCTAACCGTAACCCTTTAATAAACGTTAAGCAGAATTGATATTGTCCTTGCAACATTGGAATTTCATAAATGCACGAATGGCTTGGCGCGCAAAATAATAACGTCACAACAATGTGATTGGTCACTTGCAATGTTGAACCTGGAACAACATTTTCATGATGATCTGGGAACAACACCAACACGACGATATCAGATCATCCAGTGTGCACCACCTGGTCTTTGGGGTGGGTGGAGTCTTCTGTGCGGGGGTGTCGTTCTGTCCCTCAAAGTGAGCGAAGGATTCATTTAGCTCATCCGGTTGAAAGGTGGAACTGACCTCTGAATAAGAAGAAGCAGGATGCCGGAGGGTGTATCCTGCCCTAAATATTCCCAAACTATAAGCAACAGAAGTGTCAATTAAATGAGGAAACATTTAGAAAGTCCTGAGAAGTTTAAGTGTAAAATAGTCCTGTGATTTTTGTGCCAGTGTCCTCACAAGAAGTGATCACAAGAAAACAACAACGGGCTGCGAAAAGATTATCACTAGAGTCTGTGCAACCACTGGGCGTCATTTTGTATTCACTGATCAAGACTCGTGACAAGTTTGTGCCTTCACGAGGAGCCGCCCTCTGATTTATTACAGGCATTCATTCATTTCAGAGACTAATAACTTTACTACCTGTGAAATATTATTAAGCAGTTAGATCATTGTCTCATTTTCTTACACGCCATCAGCAAAAGTCAGAAAGTCAAATGCAGCTGAAGGTAATAAAATATTCATAAAGAATTGTCCTAGAAATCCATTCATTTTGTTGTTGTAAATATTAATAACTCGCCTACAAATGGATTTTGGCTCAGATGCCCTGCAGCCTTTTTTTCATAAGGCAAACAATCAAACAGTCCATGAGTTGTTTCATATATTAAAGACTTAAAACAACACGAGTGTGATGTAGGGAGATGATTTTTGTATTATATTGAACTCCAACAATATAATCCTAATTTTGCCTTATGAGCACAAACAAGATGGCGCCAGTGTGTACTGCGAGCCGTCTCTGGATCCGTCTTCCTGAGTGTTGTTTACTCTTTCCTTACTATTTTCTATACGCTTTCCGGATGTTACGGCTCTAATTGCCTATGATCGACAAACTCTTTTAAATCTTCGACCCTTGAATCATCAAAAGCCGGATCTATATTGGAACTTAGGGAATTTTTCCCAGTCTCGAACGGATACTTCCGCCTGCACATACTACCTGCCTTTTTTTCCACCACACAAGAAACGACATAGGAAACGGGGTAAACGGAGTGGTTTTCGCGTTCGTATTAAAGCCTATTTAAAAGCACATGAAGTGATTAATTACCGCTCCATCATAGACATCTTGCGGCCCTCCCAGTATACTTTCAGACTGTGTCGCCATCGATGGATTCGCTATGCTGGCCAGCAAGCCCACTCGGTCCTACCAGTTGAGTGCCCACGTGTATGGAGCTGGAAGCGGGTCTCTGGAGGAGGTGTGGATCACAGCAATCTTCGCCGGCTGTGACGTGCTCCTAGTAGCGTCAACGTGGCTACGCTCCGAATGGCTCTGCTAAACACTAGGTCACTGATGAACAAGTCCTTCGTTGTAAACGACTTTTTTCTCGCGTCAAGGCTGGACGTCCTGTTTCTAACAGAGACCTGGATTCGCCCCGGTGAGTCCTCTGCCTTTTCGGAACTTCTTCCACTGGATTGTGCTTTCTTTAACTCTCCTAGGACTGTGGGCAGGGGTGGAGGTCTAGCCTCGGTTTTTAGAAGTAAAATCAGCGTGCGGCAACTGCCTCCTGCCTCGTATTCCAGCTTCGAAGTACAACTACTGGAGCTGTCCGGTTCCCCCCAGACCCTCTGTGCGGTGGTGTATCAACCTCCGAAGCCAACCCACACTAAAGGCCATATGCTGGACTTGGTATTGTCGTATGGACTGGATATTTGCATCACGGACATTAATGATGCTGGGATTTCGGACCATTTCCCAGTTATGTTTGATGTTCAGTTATGCAATATGAAACTGAACTCTGAGGGTCCACTGAGCCTATTGCGTCTGATTAATTCTGAGGCTGTTGCCCTTTTCTCTGCGGCCTTTGCTAACTCTGTCTGTTACGATGACATCAGTAATGCACCTCTCTCGGTTGATGGCGTAGTCAACTCTTTTATTTCTACATGTTCTTCTATTTAGGACACTATGGCTCCAGTAAAGACTAAACGCCGTAAAACCTCTCGCCAACTCTGGCTAAATGAATCCACCCTCGCTCTTAGACGTGAATGTCGTCGAGCTGAGAGGAGATGGAAAAAAGATCAACTTCAGGTGTCCCTTGAGATCCTGCATATGAGTCGGTCTAAATTTCAGAAGGCTGCCAAAATGGCAAAAACGTCTTTTTTGTCGAACATTATTGCAACTAATAGTCACAATCCTCGAGTTCTGTTCAAAATCTTTAACTCAGTGGTTAATCCCTGCTCTGATGTTTCGATGGGTGCCTCCCCAGCCCTCTGCGAAAAATTTCTTAATTATTTTATAGATAAAATCTCAGTGTTAAGGGCCCCACATTCTCCGGTAGTAAATCAAGCCCCAGTTTCCGAATGTTCAACGGTTTTTCAACAGTTTGAACCTGTGTCATTCTCGACTTTAAAGGAAATAATTAATAACCTGAGAAGCTCAAATTCTCTGCATGACATTATTCCTTCTCGTATCGTTAAGGATGCATTGATTCTCTGTCATGATGGGAAAATATTCCTCTTCTTCTGCCCTTTTTCGCTGTGGTGTGCCCCAGGGCTCGGTATTGGGTCCTGTGTTGTTTTCCCTGTACATGCTGCCCTTGGGCTCCATTTTTGAAAAACATAATGTCTCTTTTCACTGCTATTCTGATGATATTCAAATCTACCTCCACCTGACTGGGGATGTTTCATCTTCACTACATCCTCTGTTTGATTGTCTGAGGGATGTCAAAGACTGGTTATCACGTAACTTTCTTACTTTAAATGAAAAGAAGACAGAAATTATCGTTTTTGATAGAAATATGCCTCTGGGACAACTGGCTGGCACACTCGGGCCTGTTGCTAACCACCTCACTGATGCTGCTAGGAATCTTGGAGTTTTCATGGATAGTTCCTTCAAACTAGATAAACAGGTTTCTGCTGTGGTAAAAACCAGCTTTCACCAACTACGCCTAATTTCTAAGGCTAAACCTTATATACCACGCAAAGATCTGGAGAAACTCATTCATGCTTTCATCACTTCAAGACTGGATTATTGTAATTCTCTCTACTTGGGCCTCCAATCTTCTCTTCTTCAGCGATTGCAGCTGGTCCAAAATGCCGCAGCACGTCTCTTGACCGGCATTAGAAAGTACGACTCTATCACCCCTGTTCTGGCCAATTTACACTGGCTTCCTATTAAATACCGAATTGATTTTAAAATTTTATTGTTTACTTATAAAATCCTCAACAATATGGCACCTGACTACCTAGCTGATCTCCTCTGTCTGTACAGCCCTCAGAGAGCACTGAGATCATCGGGCCAACTGCTCTTAGTGCAACCTAGGTCTCGGCTGAAGACCAGAGGAGACTGTGCCTTTGCCGTTGCTGCACCCAGGTTATGGAATACTCTTCCTCTTCATATTCGCACATCAGATTCCATTCAGTCTTTTAAATCACGTCTAAAAACTTATTTGTTTAACCACTTTGGTGTACTTCGGTCTTTAAAATGTGCTATATAAATAAATTTTGATTTGATTTGATTATGACACACAAATCACTGGGAAATGATTCAAGGATGACTTTTGACATTTGATGGCAGCACATGAGGGACAGAAAATTGTGCATTATTCATTTAATTTTGTTTAATTTCATTTTGCAGGTAAAATTTTATAAATAATATAAATATACTGTACCAGATATATGGTTAAAAGCTGTATGTCATGTGTAGTCCCTATGCACAGGTCCCTGCAGTGTACAAATAATAATTAAATTGAACAATTAGTGTTTGTTTGAATTGATATGTCAGCTGTTTAATAATGTTAAACCATCGTAATTTACAGTATATGTAGAGCAATGTATTTTTTGTGCAGCCCAGGAGACTTAGGCATCATGTGATATGGCTAAATTTACTTTGTCAGGAGGAAGCACGACAGATATGTAATTTACACTGACAGAATGTCAGATTATTATTTAATATTTCATAAATCTGATGTATTTATTATTTTATATATTATTTATACCTGCAGAGAGACAGACATCCATTCACATATACATCTTACTCTCATATTTATGTCCTTTTTATCTGTTTCAGTGCATCTTTTCTACACAACTGGGACATGGAGTAAAATAGTGTCCAGTGCTCTAAACCTATTTTCACTGCTGCATTTGTAGAATTGTTTTCTACATGCTAGTGCACTAACTTATAAATGAAGACAGAATTAAAAACCATGATGACATGCTGGGAGCTACAGGTTAGATTAGTCTAGTTAGCTATCATCAAGATAAGGTCATTTCACATTATTTAATTAATTTATTTCATGTTTTCTTAATTGATTTATATTTAGTAGATTAACTATTTCATATATTAATCATATAACTGGTTAAGGTTCCAGCTGTTGATGGTGGTCTCCTTCACTCTGCCTGGCTGTGTTTTGTTTACAGCTATTTTTATCTTGTTTATTTAGATTTTCTATTCATTCTGTGCAATACTGCAAATGTTGGTATCAATTCAATATCAAGTAAATATAGGGCTAATATTACTGATGCCAATACCAATATAAATACTATACTGGCAGCTTATAAGAGCAGTGTGTCATGCTTTAAAAGATGAATCATCATAAATTTGTGAATTCTAGACACATTTTAATAACCAAATAATCTAAATATTTATTTATATTCAACAAAACACCAGCTTTTCGTGTTTTGGGGAGATTTGTTTCTCTAAAATGCTTTTGGTCATCTTCTGATGTTTAAATGTGCTCTAGACTATAAATTAAACGTGAGAGTCAACACTCCTTATCCATCTTCACTCTAATGATGATTTGGATCTAAGAAAGTTTCCCTACCTCAGAGTCTGTCTTCTGATGCTTTTACTACTTTCTTATCCACAGTGGTACTTAGTAATGGTCTGCTGGAAAATTGAGGCACAGCCGTATTTATTTGTACAAGTACAACCCTGATGAGGTGATCACGTCAGCCTGGCTGTCATCTGAATGCTGCTTCAATTGAAGGATCAAAGAAAATGTCTCACACAAAAAAACCAAACTGGCTTAAATCTGATTCCTGATCGAGGTGCAGAAACTTAACTTAAAATAGTTTCTGTTCATTGTGCATATTTTATGGATTATTTCTAGGTTGATGGCAGATTTTTGATTTGGTGTCAAACCTTTGAACCCCACTGTAATGTGTTGCTCAAAGGAGAACGTCGGGCTGCTGTTATGTTGGTCTCCATGGTGACATTTTTTAAGTTTGCCTCTCTTTTGCACACAACTGAAACTTTTTGACTTTTTCTCAATTTATAAAGGTGATTTTCTTCCTCATTCTCTCCTGGAGAGCACTGCTGCACAGAGACATGAAACATGGGAGTTCAAATCAAAGCTGTGACAGAGGGAGTGTAATACAATCTGAATCAATCTACCCCAGTCTGTCAAATAAAAAATAAAATAATGCTAAATATGGTTGTTGTTGTTGTTGTTGTTGTGTGGAGTTTTGTTTGCTTGTTTTTAAATACGGTCGTCATGATCCCCTGGGATTGGTCATTTTTTTTAGTTTGCATCTGTAAGAAATATATTTCAGTTTGTGTTTCTGCTTTCTTTGATTCTTCAGTTTTGAGTTCTGGATTCTTGTGTTTTTACTTTGGGTGCCTGTGTTGGTTATATTTTTATTATTGTGACTCATTTTAGTTTTGCAATATTATGACCTTTTTATAATCACTCCTGAGTCTTCAGGAGTTTTCATTTCTCTGTTCTAGTTTGAAAGTTTCTTGTTCCTGCTTGGATTTTTATTTCTTCCCCGTCATCAACCTGATTATATTCAGCTGTGCCTCATTCACATTTCTGTGCACATTTCTCTTTTTTTGCATTTACAACCCCAGTTTCAAAAAAGTTGGAGCACTGTGTAAAATGTAAACAAAAATATAATCAAATAATTAGCGACTCCCATAAAGCTGTTTTGTTTAATTCACAAAAAACATGTAAAATGTTTAAACTGAGACATTTTACTATTTCATGAAAAGTATTAGCTCATTCTGAATTTGAAGTCATCGACATGCCTCAAAAACGTTTGAACAGAGGCAACGAAAGCCTGGAAAAGTAACCAGTACTAAAAAGAAACATCCGGAGGAACATTTTACAATTAATTTGGTTAACTGGCAACAGATCAGTACTGTGATTGGTTAGAAATTCAAAAAACATCTCACACATTCATTTGTCTGCAAAAACTATGTCTACACATTGTGGAACAATATCAGAATTTTGTTTCTCCATGTAAAATTGCAAAGACTTGAATATCTGATCATGTATAGTACCTAACATTATCAAAAGGTTCAGAGACTCTAAGGGACTCTCCGTGTGCGAGGGAAAAGGCTGAAAATGGCCCGAGACAAAGTAGAAAATAGTTCTGAGGTAAAACAAATCAATCGTGGAAATTCTTTTGGGAAAACAAGAGCCTGGGTCCTCCAGACTAAAAAATGTAAAAAGGCTTGTTTTCATCCTGCTGTTAAAAAGCTTGCATTTCTGATGGGACAGAGGTGCATTAATGCCAGTGGCACTGACAGCTTGCACATCTGGAAAGGCATCACCAGTGCCAGCAACACTGAAAGGTATAGTTGGGTCTTAGAGTAAAATATGCTCCCATTTGGATCTTTTTCAGGGAAGACCTTGAATATTTCAGCAGGACAATGCTAAACTGCAGGCAGCAGCTATTATAACAGCATGGCTCTGAACTGGCCTGCCTGTACTCCAGACCTGTGATCATTTGAAAATATTTGACACATCATGAAAAGAAAAATACAACAAAGAAGAACAAGGACTGTTGGGCAGCTAGAATCCTCTGTCTGACAAGAATGGGACAGAAATTAAGAAAGCACCTTAAACATGTGGTTATCCTAACTGGGCTTTCATTAAATTGGTGAAGATGTACAGGAAAGAACCTTAGACAGCAGCCGGGGGAAACAAAATCTCCTACATGGCAGACTGAGAAACCTAACGTCCCTGTGCACCTCGGGCAAAAACTCGTTCATCCCAAGGACAAAACACCCAAACACAAACTAAAGACCAACATGTATGTTATGCAGTGCAGTGATGAGTGCTTGGAGCGTTTACCCAGGAAAAACCAATCAGCCCACAACACAAGAGAGCCACCTCAACAGCTGGGAATCCACTGGGAATGACCGACGTTGAACAAAGGTTGAGGTTTATGACACCAGTTATCAGCCATCTACAATGCAGTCTTGAGATCCCTTCCCGGGTGTTTAAACGCCCACTCTCAATAGTTCACACGATGATGCCGATATCTTACACTGGTTTCACACTCACGTGATCAATACTGGGTCAATGACAATCAGGGGTTAAAAACCTGGGACACTCTCTGGGTTGTTTTCGAACTGAAGAAGCTTTTTGGATGAGAGGAAACATCTTCACAAACCAAAAAGAAACTCGCTTGCCTTCTCTTCAGCTCTCGAGTCTACAAATTGTGTTTCGGCTTTGAGGGAATTCCCGGCAGCAGGATCAATAAAGAAATTATAACGCTTGTGCAGCACTTACAACCAATGACGATCATTATGATTATCAAAGTGAGCGTGTGATGGGGCTTCCATTGGCAGGCAGCAGGGATTAGAGGATTATTTCTCTCCCCTGTCTTTGGCCATCTCTCTATCGTTCTCGCTCCCTGGATTAGGTTTTATCTACAAAGTAATCGGGGCTTTTCTCTTGTCTGACAGGACTACAACTCCCACACTTTTACACACACAGATACACACAGAGATTACATCGACACTGCACAGTCTACTGCGATATTGACTCAGAGACTTAAACCAGGCAGAAAGGGATGCGATAAAGCAGAAAAATCTGGATTTCCACAGGAATTATTTTGTATGAAATCTCTTCTTATCTCCGCACAAACAATATGAAACCACCTGAATGAGATTTCCTTCTCTGACGTTCTTTGCATTTGGTATAAACAAACACTCTGAGCAGTCAGATTTCATTCCAGGAGTGGTGAAAGATACCAAAATCCAAAGGTAAATATTGTATATATTCAACACCTATTGTAGAGAGCTGTTGTAGTAACAAAATACAGCTCAGACAACGAACCGGGGCTGGTACTGAGTGATCTTTTTGTTTTTCCTCCGGAAATTTTGAGCTGGCATATAAATTATTAATGGACGCAGGATCATAGCTGTAAAGGACACCAAGGTCCTTTTTTGCATTACTTAAGGGAATTAGTGGGGCGGCGGGCGGTTTGCATACACAGTAGATATTACATCTATCTGTTATTTTAAGACAGCATGAAATGTTTTCAGGCTAAAGAAATCTTAAACTTTGGCCATTTATGGAGGATATATGGAAACATGAAATGTAATGTATGTTTTTATGTAAGATAAACAGCATTTTGAAACACCTACTGTATCCAGCAATGAAAACTATTAAAAAAACAATAGAATAAGTTAAAATAAAATAACTTGTGCATTTGGGTAGTTTCTGGTTAAAAAAGATATTGATATTGCCATATTGAATTTTAATGTGTCATTTCTGCAACACATATATATATTTGTGTAATTTATTGCTTAAGAATGTTATTTATTGGGGGGGGGGGGGCACAGTGCTGATTTAGAGGTCTTAAAAACTAAAAAGAAATCATGCATTAAAAATGATACACTTGGCATCACTTTGCAGTCCTTTGAAAAGTGGCGTTTAATAATATCTGCGGTGAGGCGGTTGTTTTACATGCAGTCGGACATGTTAAAAGAGAACATCAGCATTACTGTGAAGCTTGTTTCACAGACTGAATATAACGTGAAGGGAGAAGAAGACCTCAGGCTCGGCTTTCTGTGTGCTTTGCTTTTCCAGCTGCGCAGCTACATCAGCCCCAATAAATATGTCAACACTGTGAATGTTGCTTCAGGGAGTCATTTATTGTTGCCTTTGTGTGCATGTTGTTGTGTCTCCGAACATAAATGTACTCATGAATTTTACAAGGCTACATTTGACTTGACCTTTACTGCGCATATATCTGTGTTGTTGCTTTGGAGCCTATCTGATTTGCTCTTGTTCACATTTAGCATCGCACTTAATACTCATCGTTTGAATATAAAGTGTTGGTAATAATAAATGTGCAGTATCACCAGCAGGTGTCGTGACATCTCCATGAAGCTGCGCTTTTATTTTGCTCTCAGACTTTTGGCAGCAAATTCAGACCACACCACCCTTTTCCTACCAGAAGTCTTTAAACACCAACATTAGACTAAGGGGCTTGAAACAGCCAATTTAGAGTTTCCTGCGGGCGCAGTGATTTACTGAAATGCGTGTAACAGACCCACGACAGGACACGTCCACACATTCATGCTTTCCAGCATTCTTTATTATTACGGTTGCCGTTTTCTCACACTCACTGCAGCTTCCACACTCCTCCACACACATCAACAACAATAACTGCAGCAGAACCCAGCACAGACCTTAACCCGACCGGCGAGGCGTGATTGCGCATGCCGCTCAGGTGCGTCCGCCTCCCTTGCAGCAGCACTGCAGACCACGCCCCTACACAATGTGCAAAAAGAGATGGAAATACTGTTGGATGACGCATATTGATGATTATTTAAACCCCAAATTTCACAGTTGGATTTATTACTCCACATGAGATGCATTTTCCCTTGTTTGACGTTCTGTTCTTGTGTAATTTGGCATCTCCAGACTTTCTTTTCTGTTTCCAGAACGGCCAGCCATCCCACTGAATCCTTTTCTGATGATTATTCAGTAAAGAGTGGATGGATCAACTGATGGGGCAGCTGCATCTCTCTGGTCCCGTGCCAGGTCTTTGCTGGATGTTTTCTTATTTCTTAAGAACTTTTAGAAATTGTTCATTTCTTTAGTCCTGCAATGTTGGACAAGGACGCACACTGTGCTGAGATTTTTTGAGTTTTCAGTTAATACCATGTTGGGAATCACCTTTTGCACAGAACTGTTCAAATGACCATGTTGTTAAAATTTTAAGCCTCTGATTTTACATTTAAAATGTTCTGTTTTCTAAATGTTGGCAGAAATGAATATAGTGGCACGGTGACACAAAGGCAAATTACATTTTTAGTGTCTGAGCTGTTTTGAATTTTAGCGCTGAGTTACAGGAGGCAACAAGCAGTTTGGTGAGTTAAAGCACGAAACAGACCAGTGCCTTTCAAATGCTTAAACACCAGAACTGAAGCTAATAATCAGGAACTGGAAAGAACCCTTCAAATGGAATATCAGAAATGGGGGAAATAACTTGCAGAGCTGAAAACAAAGAGTATTAAAGGGCCATGACTTAAATGTATTATTTATGAGAAATTTATTTCCCATAGCTGCAGATCCTGGGAAAAGATGAAAAAATGTTTTTTGTTTTTAGTTTAATGTTAAATTTACTCCTCCTGTCTCATTTTGTCTGCTCTCTCCAGCTGACCTGTGCATATATTGTCTCTGTTTACACCTGCTGATTGTTGGATCGTCCTCGTAACTATGTGAACCCCGAGCTCTGTAACTTCCTGCTTCGAGCTTCCCTTTAAATCCATAACACCTGTTTATTCCAGCATTTTGGTCCATAACAATCAGCTCATGCTGCCATCTTATGACATTTTGCTGTGAATTATTTACTTTTATTGGCAGTTGTCGTTTTTAGTTGCCATTTCCAGTGTCCAAAAATAAAAGTCATTATCCTTATCAGAGGCTGGTAACTCCTTTAGCTGGAGATGAGGTTGTGGAAATTGCTTTGTGTTTACTTTTCGCTGATTATCTGATTGTCATATCCTAGAATGCCACTGCAGCAAGAGCCAGAGCGCTCTGTTCCAAGTTCATTATATAATCTCCAATATTATATCCATTCATTTTCTTCTGCTTATTCAATTCAGGGTCGCCGGGAGGCTGGAGCATATCCCAGCTGCCGTCGTGTGAGAGGCGGGGTACATCCAGGACGGGCTGCCAGTCTGACGTCACAGCAACATGATATTTACATCATAATCTGTATCTGCATGCTGCTTGTATGGTTGGCTTTCTGGTTCAAGAGATGATGGAAGAGCAGGAAAAAAAATGGCTTCCTTTTCTCTCCACCATCAAGTTTTCTTAAGTTTTTATGCTTTATAATGGCACAAATGTACCTGAATAACAAAATCATTTTCATCCTCAGCTAACAATAAATGTCATTTTTAACTGAAGACAAGTCTTTGGTTTTATGTGCATTTCTTCTATATAATTGTAATAAATTTAATGTTTCTATTCTGCTCATAACCAGTTAATGCACAAGCCCTGTGCTGCAGAAAACTGTTTATTAGTTCTTCAGGAGATTCATATTTCATACACAAAGCACATTGACTTTCCTCCATGTAAAAAATGCTCAAACATTCATACTGCCACAGGCAAAGTGTTGTATCAAAAACATTAGCACTTACACATACACAAGTTTAATTACTGTATATGTTATAATCCAGCAGATACACACAAGCACACTGACAGACTCAAACTGTTAAAAATGCATTGTTTTGAAAAAAAGGGCATCTTCAGGTTGCTGTATTAATGTGTCTGGGTTATTCAGGTTCATCTGTTCTAAATATGGATCTTCGACATGTCGTTTGGGTGGAAACGCTGACAATCACACACTCATCACCACGGCTGAACTTGCTTGTCAGACACAAATTTTCCGTGAGGCTCTGTGGCTCCGGGTGGCAGCAGGGCCAGGTACACTGGAGTGACAGCACCCTCCTCTGGTGACTTGGGGGCTTTATCACCAGCCATGTCGGTGCGCACCCATCCTGGACAGCAGGCGTTCAGCAAGATCTGTTAAAAGAATAAAAAACACAGAAAATAAAAAGGAAACAAAGCAGAAACTAGGAGATAATGTTGTTGGCAACGTTAAAGATTTTAAATATTAGTTACCCCATCATTTGGTCTCTGCTTGGAAACTTGACGGGCAAGAATCATGGACAGGGCCTGAAAACACACACGTTCATAATCATAATCAAAGAAGTACGCCAATTAAGATTTAGAGCGGGTTCTTTACATGTTGATATGAACTTCATTTTCACATCAGCCGTACCGTCACCCCGACTTTAGATGTTCCATATGCTGAATCGGGCCAGCCGCCTTCTTTGTGTTTGCCTTTCTTGGCTTCGCTGACAAATTGCTGCATCAGTGCCACCAGCTCGTCCTCTGTGAGGTCCTCACTGCGGAAACGCTGCTGGAGCTCCGAGCTGCACTTGTTCAACGTAAGTGCACTGACAAAGCTGGAAACATTCACCACACGACCTGAAACACACACACAGGGTAACAAACCTCTTCATGTGCATCTCTCACAGCACATCAAGCAAACTCATCATCTTCCAGGAAAGATTACATGCGAGTTGGCTGTAGTGTGTCTCTATGTTTAATTATTGTCGTGCTTTGTTTTCCGCAAATTGTGATCACACATCCTGAGGGCAAAAAAAAGATATCGCTTTCCAATTATAGATAAAATGTTCAAGATGAGCCAACAGAGAACATTTTAGAACATCCACAGTCATTAATAGTCTGAATCAAAGCCAAACTTGCTCCTCTAATCAAACGCTGACCAAAGCTGTTTATTCAAGCAGCAGCGACGGGCACGACCGGCAGATTGGATCCAGCCTCGTGTTCGTACCTCCAGCTTTAACGATCGGCAGGAAGTGAGTCAACATGTCTCTGGTGGCAAAGAAGTTTGTGTTGAGGGTCACCTCGGCCTGGACATCAAATGGAGTTGTGTCTGCCGCTGAAAAAAACCCCAAAGTTCACATGTTGTCACCTTATTCATGACAGCCTTAATCATTTATAGATCCCCTTTTTGTTCAGAGCTACAGGACAATTTTCAGAATGTTTACGTTATCTGACTCTTCTTCATCACGGTGGATGTTAGGGGCGAATATCTGATGGTTTTCAGGAAGACTACAACACATTAATTCACTTACATATGCACCATAGCATTTCTTATATTATTGTATAGCTGTAGTCACACATACACAGCAACCCTGAACTTTTAAAGACATGCATGATGGAAGTGCATGTGACAATGAAAGTGCAGCCCTGAGGGCTAAAACCTGAAGCTAATGCGGAGGTGTAAAAACCTGCATCTCCTCTGATGGCCGCTGGTGGTTTCTTCTAAAAGCAAGTCAGTCCCCACAGACTCCCACATTAAAATGCTCAACCTATTTTCCCTTCAGCCCAGCTGGGGGAATATGTGGCGTAGCTACTTTAAGTGACAGATCTGCTAGCTTCAGCTTGGCTTCACCTCAGCTAACTGGACTCCCTGAAGTGGGCCCCTTGAATATGTTTGTGGTGTTGGTGCCCTTTAGATCGGACCCATACAGGCTACAGTCACAGCCTGCTAACTTTAGCTGCTAACTTAAAACGTCACTCTTTGCTCCATATACGGTGAGTGTGATGAGCTACAAGCACAGCCAAACGGCTTTCTGATCATTTATGCACCGAAAAGGCCTAAAAGTGGGGGAAAGGAAACGTAGCACAGGAGGACAAATGGTTCGAGTTTATGGATACTTTAATATTTTTCAAATATTGACAAAGAATCAATTGAATAATAAATTAGTTTTAGCTTTTCAGGTCTCTAGTACAAAATCTGTGTGTGTCCATTTGACTTTACAGCCGCCGACCGTCCTGCCTCCTGTGCCCACTTTGATTAGGATCCTTTCCAAAATGGACAAAAGGACAACTTTGGTTAATCTTGACTGCTGAAGTGTAAAATGTTTTAAATTCTAGATAAAGATTGATGCTGCTGGAGCATCAATCTTAGCAGTATTTTTCCAGTGTGTCTAAACAGAAGCCACAGCAGTGTTAACATCCTGGCTTTCGATAGTGGGCAGGGTTGCATGCTTGAAGACCCCAGGGCCTCAGCTCTACATAGCATACCAGGTTAGTCAAAGGCAAGGAGCTAGACAAATGGTTGTGCAAGAGGCCGACAACCTCCTCACATAAACAACCTTCTGTTATAGAAACTGGGAAGAAACAAAAATCATCACACAACCTACTTTCTTATTCTAGATCGGTCGCAGCAAGTTGCAGCTTTATGTTTCACATGGGATAAAAAGAAATAGTGGTGGTGTCAGTAGTACTAGGCGTTGTAATTGAACTTCCTGTGTATGAGGCTGTAGTGCACAATACAGTTAAAATCAATGTATATATCTAATTCTACCTTTGAATGCTATCCCAGCATTATTGATGAGAATGTCCACTCCGCCGTACTTCCCTTTAAAGTAAGCAGCAGCAGTTTTAATGCTGTCCAAGTCATTGATGTCTAGCTGGTGAAACATGGCCTTCAGCCCCTCAGAGGACAGAGCCTTCACTGAGTCCTCACCACGCCCGCTGCAACACACACAAAGCGTTACTGTCTGCCTCGGAAAACCATGCTGGTTTATAGTTTCTCGCTCAGCTTCCTAGTGTGGACAACAGCATCTGTGTGTGCTCTTTGCTCTTCTTGCTGTCTTAAAATAACTGCAATATGTAATCAAATCTGCTCCTAGATGCAATTACTTTACAAACTAGCGTAAAAAATCTAAACTCATATACATCAAAAACAAATACCAACATGTGACCAGCAGATGTCGCCAATCTGCATTGAATTCAAAACTGTTAAACAGAAGGAGTCACTGTGATTCAGCACTTTTAATCTTAATACCTACAATTGTTTTGTAATTTAGAGATAAATATTTGTTTTTAATTAGTTGTTTTCTGCAGATTTAAATTAATAATGATGTAACTTTATGTTTTCAAAGGGGTAGAGGTTTTTTCATTGCCTTTTTTTAGGATTTTTAAGTGTTTGAAAAGGTTAGAGGCAAACATCAAATACATGGAAATAAACCAAAAATATCCTTACAGCAATAAAGTAAAACAGATGATTTTGCAGTAAAATCAGGTGCAAACATGAGTGTGGTTCAGGTGTTACCAGCTGTGGTGCTTACACATCTCTAGCAGTGAGGTAAACGTCTCCTTCAAACTGCTTGCAGAGAGCTCGGACGATGGCCAGGCCGATGCCCTTGTTACTACCTGTTACCACAGCAACCCTGGTTGACATGTCTGTTCACAAAGAGAGCAACATGTGAAGTAACATCTTAAACACACAAAGTATTAAACTCATCAATAGCTGACAAATAAACTCTATGAAAGGCCAGGGACATCCACTCCTTCCAAATAACTGCTGAGTCACCTCCGCTAACACTAGGTAGGGCTAATGCAATACAAGTACTCTTAAAGGATTTGCTAAGCTGCTTATAGAAACACATTTTTATTCCAGTTTAATAATACATATAAGTGTGGTTTACAGCTGTAGAACCAGCCCAACAGCAACAGTTTCAAACTAAAGCAATAATTTAAAGAGTCACTGTAACGACTGTTACGACCTACAGGTGTGACACAAACTTCTAGCTAAATAAATTCCAATAATCCTGCATAAATATCATTCTAACAGGTTTTTAAGCAACCACACTCAGGCTGTCAGTACTTAAAGTGTTTGACTTTAGCTTTCAGAGATGACCTGCAGGATCTAGTTATATAAAGCTGGCTAACTCATACAAACATTAGTAGAAGGCCAAACTATGGACAAATTTGTAGTCTGAAAGCTCCAAACACATCTGGGCCACTTCTGACACTCACAGTCACACAGACGCCTGGACACAAGTGTTTGGTGTGTCAAGTTCTTTATTTCTTGAATACTAAAACATAACACAGAGGACATGTACATGTGTGTACACTGAACAGTTCTGGATGGGAAATGAATAATACAAATCAATACAGCTTCGATAAAACCTTTGAAGTATGTGATATTCAGAGCAAAATTAACCATCCAGAGATTTGTCATATTTCATATAAGATCCATATTCTTCGTACTTTGTTTAATGTTCCTGTCCTCATAGACACACCTTCCTGTTTCTGTCTCCTCAATGCAGGAACTCCAGCAACACTTAAGGGAAGATGAACAACTTTAATAATTGACCAACGCGTTCATGACCCTGATGAAGCTTTCATCAGGGTCATGAACGTTGGTCAATTATTAAAGTTGTTCATCTTCCCTTAAGTGTTGCTGGAGTTCCTGCATTGTGAATTCTTTCATCCTCTCCATGCACCTTGGAAGTAGGTGAAGTTGTGTCAGAAATTTTTGCTGTGCTTTCTCTCTGTCTGCCTGACAGTCTCCTCCTGGTAGTAACACTTCTCTCCCACTATCTGTATCACTGGTTCACAGTGCCGCTCCCAGGCGAGTGTTGAAACAATAATTAATGTGCAAATAGCGTTATGGGATCACACACATCAAAACTCGGCCAAAGAATCCATCCAGGCGGCGCACACACACACACACACACACACACATACATACATACACACATACATACACACATACATATAGATTTGCTAGGATCTAATGTTTAGGAGATAATAAATAGATAATTTGATAATAAAGTCCAGCCTATGCCTGCAAAAGTAGATAAAACATTTGCATTTCTTTTTAGGGTTTTTCCATGTTGTTCTGACTTTTTTCCTGTTTTGGGACATAGTTTCCTTTTTTCTTTTTATGTTACTAAAAACATTTACATTATTCATCCTGTTATTAGTACTTTCTCAAATCCGGAGAGACAGAGCATCCCAGACTGAAATGCATAACACCAGATGATCTATCACACACGCAGACACACACAGTCATGCATCCATGACTGATCTAACCCATTCTGGGGTTTTGACGTTGTTACAAAAAAATAAAGGTTTTCTTCTGCATTTTGTCACTGTGTAAAGACACTTGGTACAACATTAGGGGGCTTCTAGATGGACCACACACACATAGACACGAACGCACAATGATTATGTTTCAACAAAGTGGAAGCAAATTGCCATTAAAACCTAAAAGACCTCTCGTGTATTTTAATTAATTGCTCAGGCCACCTCACCTTTTTCATCCTAACACCACCCGACGGTCTGACATTAGAGCCACTCTGTCCTGCTATAACAACGGATTTTAACCGGGCACGTTCTGCAAAATAACGACTTTTGTAACGTGATGAACTAACGTGGTGTGATATTAAAACAGGAAAAGTTTGTTGCCTAATTATCAAAACGACAAACTTTTAAATGGGGACTGGTTCTTCGCCCACACGGAAAAAAACGCAGTTATATTAATCAGGCTGCAGACGTTTCTTACCTGCGGCTGAAGTTATCGTCCTGACTGAAGATTACCACAGGAGTGAAGCGCTCGCAGAGGGACAAAGGAGGAGGGAGCACTGCGCAGTAATACCGCGCCTACACGGAAGACCCAGGTATCAGAGCCAGGTACATTTTTAATGCAAGATCAAGTTTAATCAGTTTAAAAAAAATATTCAAGAAATCAGAGTTTGAGTAATTCCTCTAAAGGTGAAGGTCTTATGAAGACCTTTGATTTGGAATTAATTTTGAAAAAATCTATTTCCTCCTCCATCTCTGAAATGTTTTGCATGGACAGTTAAGTAAACAAAACCAGTTCTTTTACTGATTCCAGTTATTCAGTTATTTCTGCTTTCACTGACACGTGTTAGCAGTGTAAACTCAACTAATTAACATTGTTTGTCCTTTAACCAAGACGCTTTAGATGGGGTAGCAATGTGGCTTTGAGGCAGCTCTTTTTATTTTTAATTAACAGTAATTTAGCAAGTTTATTAAATGTTTTGAATGGTTCCTGCTTTACTAAATGGGAATCAGAATGAAAGCTGTTTCATGTAGATATTAACAAAAGGATGTTCTCTTAAGATTCAGCAGTTTGTGTTTTGTGATCTTCAACCAACCAGGGGCAGAGTTTTAAGGGAACCACTGATAGAAAAACATGGGAATAAATCTAAACTTTGTCATTGCAGGACGTTATACATGCAGTGAAACCTGCTGTTTCTCTGTCATGCAGAATTTTGTTTTGTGGTGCTACAATCTGATAAGTCACCAACTGTTCAGACATGCTGTCAAAGGGTGTGTGTGTGTGTGTGCGCGCGCGCGCACGTGTTTGTGTGAATCTAAAATAAAGTTTATAGGGTATCAGGTCACACAGTGGAAGCTCTATTAAGTGAAAATAACTTCAAAGAATTATTTGCTCCACCTCACCTGCATGCATGCGTCTGCACCTTAGCAGGAAATGAAAATGAAAGTGGTGTCTAGTTCCCATCGTCAGCTGCACATATCAAAAGGTCACAGGAGTTGAACGTGCAAAGAGTCAGGGCACAGCACATCATCAAATTTTCATTCCACTGCTTTAAGCTAGCCCGTATTAATGACTGCATTGTCCTTAAAAACATACATCGCTGATATGCTGCACAATGCTTAGGCCTGTCGCTGCTGCCTCACCTATTTCTCTAATCATTTCACTTTTAAACATTCTTTCAAGTGAGTCCCGCGCAGCACAAAAGCAAGTTGTACAGGTTATGTGGAGGGGTGTGGAAGTTTAAACTAACGTATCTTTCTGTTAATCTGATGCATTTATAAAGATGAAGGCAAAACAGTGTTTGCTTTATCTCTGTGGCCTCTGGAGCTGCCATTCTGTAATATATATTCTTTTAGTTAAATATGTGAGCAAGAACCTGCTGATTAAACATCAACTATTGAATTATACAAACTAAAGAAACAGACACACCCAGTTACTCTCATGTGAACTTGGCAGAGCTGAGTTAATCTTGATCCTGATTTCTGCAGCTGTACTCGAGTCAACCGTCAAGTCACGCAAATCAAAAAGTTCTCTGCGCGTCTAAACAAGCAGCCAGAGTTTGTTCTATTGATCCGATCACATTGTGCAGTTTGCAAACCAGCAAGCGTTTCTGCACATTTGACACTATCCTCTGCTGCAACTACACATTCAGCAAGAGGGTCAAAGACTGCATCTCTAGCACTACAGACATATAAAAGTATGAGGCTTAGAACAGAGTATGTGCTTTTGTCCAGCAAACAGCATTTTGTCAGGACAGGATGTTTATGTTTTAGCTTCCTTTGTGGTTCTGCTCTACATTGCCCCGATAAGCAAAACACCGACAGCATGGGTACAACGTGTGACCTATTCTACACCCCAGACAAGTTGCTTTAAAAACTGATTCACACCTCAAGCTCACTGCTTTTTGACAATTATTCACAATGTTGTAATTTTATATTATATAAATAAAATTACATTGTAGCCATAAACCTATTACGTTCTTTCAAAAACATTTTCAACCTAAAGTCAATTTATTGTTTTAAAAAATCACAGTAAAGTTTTAATAACAAGCATTTTATTTTCTTTTTTTTTAAATATCTTCATTCAGAAACAGCAAGTTTACTTTTCACATGTTAAAACACGTAAGAACAAAATATAGCTAAGTTTTGTTTTCATCAGTTGAACACTGTCAGTTATCAGAACATCATTTTTAAATTGATGGATTTAACCTAACAAAACATTTAAACTGGAAAACATTTTGGTTTTAGCTGTGTGATACGGGCGTTTGTAGATCTAATGTATCACACTATGGCCTTAAATATTACAAATTTCATTCTGGCAAGAAAAAGTATAAACTTATAAAATAACTACATTGTTTTTGTACATTATTTTTTTATGTCATTAGATATTCAACTTTCTATCACCATGGTTGAACTTCCTTATCGGAGACATACTTTCCATGAGGCTCAGTGGCTCCGGGGGCAAGCAGGGCCAGGTAGACCGGTGTTATGGCGCCCTCATCTGGTGACTTTGGGGCACCTGGCGCAGCGATCTCAGTGCGTACCCACCCTGGACAGCATGCATTAATCAAGATCTGTAAAAAAAGAATAACAAGTATAAGAAGGGAGGCTTCAAAGACAGAACAAAATCTTTAAGAATACATAATATCATATTAAGTCCTGTTTAATTTATTTCCACACTGTTATTACGTTACAATATAAAGTGCCTTGAGACAACTGGTGTTGTGATTTGGCACTATATCAATAAAACATACTGGTCTGCTGCACAGCATAGAAGAATCAAGACAGTTGTTTATAATTTGATTTTAAGATCAAAAATTTCCGTTACCCCATCTTTTGGTCTCTCCTTAGACAAACGACGAGCATGAATCATGGATAGTACCTTAAAACACAAACAAACATAATGAATGATAGTCTCCAAGAATTTAAAACTAAAGCAAAAGCATTTTAATTGAAGTTTGTCAATGTTCAGGGATCTAGTTTGGAATAATGAATTTGCAGGTTGACTTTAGCCTGCCCTATCTGAATATTCCTCCATTTTTCAACCTCCATCCCATCCATTCGCTTCCGTTTATCCTTTTCAGGGTCGCAGGGGCTGCTGGAGCCTACCCCAGCTGTCATAGGGCAAGAGGCAGGGTACACCATGGACAGGTTGCCAGTCTGTCACAAGGCTAACACACAGTGACAGACAACCATTCGCACTCACATTCACTCCCGCGGGCAATTTAGATTAATCAATTAACCTATCCCCACAAAGTGCATGTCTTTGGACTGTGGGAGGAAGCCGGAGTACCTGGGGAGAACCCACGCAGGCACGGGGGGAACATGCAAACTCCACACAGAAAGACCCCGGCCTGATGGTGGAATTGAACTCAGGACCTTCTTGCTGTGAGGCAACAGTGCTGACCACTGTGCCACTGTGCGAGTTTTTCTGAGCATATTTTGCAACCTCGTCAGGTAAAAGTCTAAAGACAAAGTGTTCAGTTGTACCGTCACTCCAATTTTGGATACTGCATACGACATATCAGGCCAGCCGCCTTGCTTGTGTTCTCCTTTCTTGGCCTCATCAACAAATCGTTGCATCAGTGCCACCAGCTCGTCCTCTGTGATGTCCTCACTGCGGAAATGTTGCTGGAGTTCTGGGCTGCACTGTTTCAAACCACTGGCGCTAAGCATGCTGGAGACGTTCACCACACGCCCTACAACACATAAAATCAGATGCCTAAAGCACTCAGTACCATGCTTCACTTCTTTTCAGTGTTTGTGGTGTAGGACTTCCCATTCCTTCCTCTAGGTTTTATGGAAACCATCAGTAGTAATTACCTCTCACTGTTGCTCCAAAGCAACACCTAGCATGATGCTACTTCCACCATGCTTTACAGTTAGTCTGAATCTGAAGGAGTCTGAATATTTTTATTAAAATAAAACCCCAAAAAAAACTTGAGGAGCAGTAGACTGGAATGAGCTCTGCATCTGTACCTCCAGCTTTGACGAGTGGCAAGAAGTGAGTCAACACGTCTCTGGTGGCAAAGAAGTTTGTCCTCAGGGTCACCTCTGCCTGGACACCAAATGGAGTTGTGTCTGACACTAAAAGGAAAAGAGATAACGTGTTGAATCATCAAATTCAATTTATAGCTGCAGTTTCAGATTATTGTATATGTGGATCCAGTTCGACATCCCTCAGTATATATTTATGATTCTACCTTTGAATGCTATTCCAGCATTGTTGATGAGAATGTCCACTCCATCATACTTCCCTTTAAAGTAGGCAGCAGCGTTTTTAATGCTGTTCAAGTCATTGATGTCCAGCTGGTGGAACTTGGGTTTCAGTCCCTCTGAGTTCAGAGTCTTCACTGCTTCCTCACCCCGACCTCTGCAAAAGGACCAAAAAAGTTTCATTTACTGTTACTTTCAGTGCTCAGTGGGGTTTTTAACTCTCTCTTCCTTTTGATCTTACATTTCCATAAAGCCAAGCCAACTTTATTTCTAAAGAACTTTAAAAACAGCTAGCACTGACCAAAGTAAAGTGCTAATATTAAAATATAAAGTAGAGTTTAATATTTATTCTAAGTGAAAGTTTTCCATAAAATGTTACTTTTTTTTATGCACGCCGATCAGAAATGCCAGATCAGAAATGCCACACATTCCCTTTCACAGTTATGCTGATGCCATCCATTGGATTGGATGTGTCTGTCCCACTGTTTAACTATCTGTATACATGATGTTAAAGACTAGTTAACGCAGAACTTTTATACCCTAAATGAAAATAAGACTGAAGTTATTGATTTTGGAAGTCATACCCCTTTGGATAAGTTAACAGATACCCTCGGTCCTCTTTCCTGTTATCATTCCCAGACTGAGCGCTTTTAAATTAGAGAAGCAAGCGTCCACAGTGGTGTAGACCAATCATCAGTTCAGTGAAATTGCCAAAGTGAAACTTATCTTCCTTCAGAAGACCTTGAAAAATGTATTCATGCCTACATCTCCACTAGACTCGACTACTGCAGTTCTCTTTATTTGGGTCTTGAACATTCATCTCGCCATCACTTGCAGTTAGTCCAAAATGCTGCAGCATGTCTTTTAACAGGTGTCAGGAGGAATGATCACATCACTCCAGCTTTAGCAAATTTGCACTGGCTCCCTGTCCATTTCATTTTCAGATTATTTTACTTTTTACTTTCAAAGTTTTAAATAGTATGGGACTCAGCTGTTTAAGCAAACACCTCAACATATATAACCTCAAAGGAGCACTGAGATCATCGAGCCAGATGCTCTTAGTACAACCGAAGTCTCGATTAAACCATAGAGAGGATCGGGCCTTTGCTGTTGCAGCCCCTGGACTCTGGAATAACTCGCCACTCGATATTCATACTTCAGAGTTGAAACAGTCTTTTAAATTCCATCTTAAAACTCAATTTTTCACCTTGGCCTTTAATTAGAATTCAGTTTGTGTACCATTAAGTTTTTTGTTTATGTTGTCACAGTGTATTGTATTTTCTGTTCATTAACTAAGCTGTAAAGCACTTTGGTCAACTATGTTGTTTTAAATGTGCTATAGAAATAAAATTGACATTGACGTTGACATTAACTCTGGCAGTTGGTGAATATTCATGAATATTTACATGAATATTACATTTTCCCCAAAACTTTAAAACTTAAAACACAGTCTTTCAAGGATATTGTAATAATGTCCACAAGTGCTATTAAATCCACATAGATTGCAGTTAAGGATGTGACTGCAGTTATATTTGTCCCACATGACCCAGGCTCGGTCCAGGTGGTACCAGGTGAAGATACCTACACATCTCTGGAAGTGACGTAAACGTCTCCATTGAACTGCTTGCAAAGCGCTCGGACGATGGCCAGACCGATGCCTTTGTTACTGCCGGTGACCACGGCAACCTTGGTCGACATGTCTGCACAGAGAGAGAGAGAGAGCTACAATGCAGAACAAAAGATAATTATATATTGACTTTGACTACTTTACGTGAGCATCCAGTCTGAGCTACATTTTCCTTACAAAAATCAAATACAATTCATTTCAGTTTTATTTATATAGCGCCTAATCACAGCAGTTGCCTCAAGGTGCTTTATACTGTGACGTAGAGACCCTACAATCATATGGAGTAAAGAGAAACCGAAATCCAACAATCAGATGGCGTCCTATGAGCGATCGCTTTGTAATAGTGGGAAAGAAAAACTCCCTTTTAACAGGAAGACACCGAGAGGGACGGCCATCTACCGCGACCGGTTGGAAGTAAGAAAACAAGTGACTATTAAACACACAGGGTGATCACATTATTACATTAGCCAAAAAAAAAGAGCCAGCTTTAGGTCACAGTTCACTCCACTTTGCACTATCGCTATCAGTCAACCACTTGGAACCTCATATCATGATTATATGCATTTTTCTTACATGTGCACAGCTGGAAATCAAGCAAACTCTGTACTTGGGAACTGGCAGGTTAAAGATCCATTAATTAGAAAATTTAATTTTTCACCTTCAGTCAACAACATATAACACAGAAACAAAGACTTGAGAAGATACAAAGAGATACTGGGGAGGCTAGAATACATCTGAGCACAAAGAAACAGATAGAAATAACTCTAAACACCAACAAAACCCAGAATACAAAAGTAATGAATATGCATGTATAATGCATTTTAAGCCTTACATATGTTTCATATTTAATCCGTCAGATCAAGTGGATCAAGTCATTTCCCTTGTAATAAATATATATGCCAAATTTTGAACTACTGATCAATTTAGAATATATCAACAGGCGATCTGACATGAAGAAATGGATGAATCCGCCGTGATGAACATTTCAGACAAAAGAGAGAAGGGAGTGCGTTTTTGAGGTTTTTATACTCTTGTTTTTGGACATCTGTTATCACACGATATCATGTCCTGTTTTACCTAAGACGAGAAAACATAATAAAACATGTGATTTATTAAAAGTGAAAATGGCTGGAGCATTCTGAAACTGCTGGGATTTGTTATTTAAGCATGCATAACCACTTCAACTGTTAAAAGCAGCATTTGTTATTGCTAAGCTATAACTACTACTTAGCCATCTTACAGCTAAGTAGTCTTTATATTCAAAGCAGTAGTAGGAAGCCGCATCCACCCCTCAACGCCTCTTACGAACCTTCTTTAAATCTCAGTTACCTCTGGGTTAATTAAATAAATAAATAAATAGATGCTAATTTGATATTGTTAGTTTGTTTTCTGCCTTTGTAAATGGACGGTTTAGAATAATTAATGTGCCATGCATGCCTTTGCACTGTGGAAAGGTGGAAAGAAGCTAGTATACCTGAAGGGAGAACATGCAAATACCACACAGAAAGGCCCTACAATTTAAAACAGGCACCCTCTGACCTCTGTAGGTCTTTGATTCCTATGTTGTTTTGCTATTTCATTGTTCTGAGATTCCTGCATTGCCTTCAAAGACCAGTATGTACCTGCTGGATAAAGGTGCCTCAGAACCTGATCAAATATGGTGGGAACACAGAAAGTTTATCTGACAGTCTTAAGTCTTTCTCTGAACTCTGTCACCATCGTGCCATAAGAAATACACACAGCGTTGGCGTGTATAGTTTCACATTCACATCATACCATTACTGCTGTTAAATGTCAGGTCACCTTTGACCTGAACAGTGTGTAATGGGTACAATGATTAAATAACCTGTGTGAAGCGTGTATATGAAAAAGTTGTTTAACTTTAAGGCAGTTCTCTTATCAGTGTGGGGGGGCTGTAAACCGGTGAGATTTGCAGAGTCATGATGATACATTGAAACAGTAAGAACTCAAAATATATATAATAAGTAATATTGAAAAATTGTGAATTCATCATAAATCTTACATTTAATGTCAACAATGTTTGTTTTGAGGGTTTAACTGCCTGTTTCAGTACATTCCAGCTATAAAGGAGGACATGTCATGTGATTTATTTACAAAAGAGCCAGTCAACTAACAAATGTGGAACAAAAGTAAAAGGATGTTTCTTACTTACTTATGCTGCTATTGTAATGTGGAACGAAGCTGTAGCGGGACTGAGAGCGCTGCAGAGGACAATGAATTACTTATTATATACTACAAACAATGATAAAGAAGCTGGGTGGAGTTTTGAACAGTGTGCAAAGCTATAAAAAACTAGCAAGTTGTTGAATATTAATAGGTAGGTGAAGTACACATAAAGCAATACATACATACATAAAAACTGGAACAATATGAAAAAATATACATTTAAATTTTTTGTTAGTACCTCTGAAAACTGCTGCTGTCCTGACTGGTTAGACAACCAGGAGCAATTGCTAAGCTTCAAACCATCTGGAGAGGAACCAGCCAACTCTACTGATCTGTTGTGGGAACTGTGAATGACTGAACGCACTACATATTTGTTTAATGTGCAAAAATTAGTCCAGAATTCCTTAAAGTGTTACTCAAAGCCAAGTAAGTATCTGGTTAAATTTGAAGGTCAATAACGTCAGTGTTATCTTAAATTAGAAGGTGGAAATTAGAGGTAAATGGTAGATGGCCTGTATTTGTATAGCGCTTTACTAGTCCCTAAGGACCCCAAAGCGCTTTACACGTTCAGTCATCCACACATTCACACACACATTCACACACTGGTGATGGCAAGCTACATTGTAGCCACAGCCGCCCTGGGGCGCACTGATAGAGGCGAGGCTGCCGGACACTGGCGCCACCGGGCCCTCTGACCACCACCAGTAGGCAACGGGTGAAGTGTGTTGCCCAAGGACAACGACCGAGACTGGCCGAGCCAGAGCTCGAACTGGCAACCGTCCGATTACAAGACGAACTGCCAACTCTTGAGCCACAATCGCCACAGAGCCTTTTGTTTTTAAGTCATGCCTCTAGTTTAACTTGTTACTTTGTATCATCTGGCTTCATGGATAAAGCTGGATGTCATCTACAAAGCAATGAAAATGGTAATGGTCCCATCACAGAACTGTGCTGTGCAACACCATTATTAATTTTCATGTGTGCAGAAGACAGCCCATTCATATGCACAAATTGTACTCTGTTTAATATATATGATTTGACCCGGTGCACCGCAGTTTCTTTAATACCAGTGTTGTTTTAATCTCTGAAGTGCAATATAAAGGTCAAAAGTGTCAAATGCTGTATTGAGTTCTAACATGACAAGTACCAAGTTCACTGTCAGAGGTCACGAGGTCATTCTCAACCTTCACTGGTGCTGTTTCTGTGCTATGATCAAACTCTTCAAATAGACCATTCCTCTACAACTAATCAGTCAGGTGTTTGATAACCACTCTTTCTAGAATTTTACAAATAAGAGGAAGGTTGGACATTAGACAGCTGTATGTTTTTAAGTAGCGGTTTAATTTAGACACACCTTGAACCCTGTGGTACAAATGCAAGTGTGACTTGACAAGATGCTCTAAAAAACTGTCTCAGGGTGCCAAATGCAGCTGCAGCATTACTTCTAAAACCCCAGCCTCATCATATTTTTTATGATGATCTATGATAGTATGGATGATTTTATATTATAAAAATACATTTACAATGTAGATTTATTGCTATTGCGTGCTTTTAATAACCTTACTTTGAAGTTGTTGAATTGTTTTGACACAAAATGAGTCTTAATTAAAAGCACTTTATTTGATTTCAGTTAATGCAAGTTTGAATTGTACATCAAAAAGGAAGGAATCCAGTTTTAGAAACAGGCCACAAATTGAGTAGTCATCATGAACACTGTCACTTTAACACAGATTATTTTATGGTATGCTATGGTGTGTGTATTTGATGCCTGGAACATCACTTTTCTTAAATCTTAAATCTCTTGCAAATAATTCTTCATGTGGAATCACAAACTAAACTCTCTTTCACCACGGCTGGACTTCCTTGTCGGAGAGAAACTTTCCCTGAGGCTCTTTGGCTCCTGGAGGCAACAGGGCCAGGTAGACAGGAGTGATGGCGCCCTCGTCTGGTGACTTGGGAGCATCTGGTGAAGTGAGGTCAGTGCGCACCCATCCTGGACAGCAGGCATTCAAGAGGATCTGGAAAAACGAATAACAACGAGTCCATGAATAAGAAATGAGGTTTCAGTGGACTCCAAAAGGTTCGGAGATGGCTTTGTATGTAAGTTCATTAGAGCTTGTCTTATTTTAGTTACCCTATCATTTGGTCTCTCTTTAGACAGACGACGAGCATGAATCATGGACAGCACCTTAAAACACAAACAAACACCCATATTTATAATCAGAGTCTCCGAGAAAAAAAAAGGCTTGAATTAATTCAGTTAATCAGTTCATTAGTCAACCTCCTAATCTAACATCCTGAAGAAAAACTGGGTAAATGTACCGTCACTCCAATCTTAGACACTGAATATGCCATATCAGGCCAACCATGCTGCTTGTGTTCGCCTTTCTTGGCATCATCGAGGAATTTTCTCATCAGTGCCACCAGCTCGTCCTCTGTGATGTCCTCGCTGCGGAAACGCTGCTGGAGTTCTGGGCTGCATTGCTTTAAACCTGTGACACTAACCATGCTGGAGATATTCACCACACGACCTAAAATACATACAAAGAACTGCCGTTCACTGCTGCTCCAAAGCAACACCTACCATGATGCTACTTCCACCATGTTCTACAATAAGGATGGTATTTCTGGTGTTTCATTCAATTATTCAGCAGAACTATACAGCTTCCATTTTACAGCTAGATCAGTGAACTTTAGAAACACTCAAAATTATAGAAACAGTTTATATATATCTATAGATAGATAGATAGCTACAGAGAGAGACAGGATATTTATTACTCCTGATAGACTAATGTCAATGACAATTAAAACTGATTCAAACAAACAGGATGCATGTGACCCCATCTTAGAGTGACACCAAATCTGAATGCCTTTGTTTACTTTTTGTGCACTTAGCACCAGAGTCTCTGCATCTGTACCTCCAGCTCTGATCATTGGCAGGAAATGTGTCGACATGTCTCTAGTTCCGAAAAAGTTTGTCGTCAGGATCACCTCTGCCTGGACATCAAAGGGAGTTGGATCTGACGCTGAAAGGAAAAAGTTAACATGCTGTGAACGCCATCCACTTCAATTCACAGCTGCAGTATTAAACTACCATATACATTGATCCAGTATGATATGTATTATTATAGAGTTCTAATTCTACCTTTGAATGCTGTTCCAGCATTATTGATGAGAATGTCCACTCCATCATACTTCCCTTTAAAGTAGGCAGCAGCGTTTTTAATGCTGTTCAAGTCATTGATGTCCAGCTGGTGGAACTTGGGTTTGAGTCCCTCTGAGTTCAGAGTCTTCACTGCTTCCTCACCCCGACCTCTGCAAAAGGACCAAAAAAAGTTTCATGTACTTCTCAGTTAATGGAATATTTGTGGACCTCACTGTGAAACTTCAGAGTTAGGTGAATGTGTAGATATAAAAACCACAGTTACATGTGAAGGCCTTCACATCAACCAGGTCCAGCTGTCACCAGGTGAGTCACTTACACATCTCTGGAGGTGATGTAAACGTCTCCATCGAACTGCTTGCAGAGCGCTTGGACGATGGCCAGACCGATGCCTTTGTTACTGCCAGTAACCACTGCAACCTTGGTCGACATGTCTGCACATGCAGAAAGAGAGATATGAGTGTATGAAGTTTCATGTTGAGCCACTGATTATCAGATTGGAGGACATAAAGCTGCAGGACAATATCAGGAGAATCAGGCTGAGGCATTCACATGTATTCCCACATCAGAAAAACCTGTATGAATATTTATGGAATAGCTCCTTAGTTGTAGGTCAGTTCTCTTATCAGCAGTGTAAGAGGGCTGATTGTAAGACTTGCAGAGTCATGACAACATGTTAAAACAGACAAATCCAAATATATATTCAATGAAAAACACAAGAAATTAAAGATGGATTAAATTAAAATTTGCAGAGTTTATCATAAAACTCATTTTTAATGTAAACTCATGTTTTTGAAACCGTTTTAAATGTGGCTGTGGAATTATAGCATCACATTAAATCAGTTTGATCATAAATTAGATTTGAAAAAGGAAAACATGTTATGAAATCCCCTGAATGTTAAGAACGACAGCCTTGATGAAACTTCAAGAAAAAATAAACCGATTTGGGACATCTTTTTATAACATGTAAAAATATGATTAGACCTACTTTTAAGTTGAGATATGATTAAAATGTACTCTCTGTTTTCAGTCCATTTTTATTTTAAAAGAGGATATTTAGATATAACCATTTCCTCAGAATTATGAAAAGATTTTAAGAAACAGTCAGCTACCAAATGTGGAACAAAAGATAAAAAAGGTTTCTTACTTACTTATGCTGCTGTTGTGATTCTGAAGGGAGCTGTAGAGCACTGAGAGGGATGCAGAGGACAATGAATGATATACTGCAAATAGTGGGAGGGAAGCTGGGTGGAGTTTTGAACATTATCAGCACGTAAAGCAATGATAAACTAACAGGTAGTTGAATATTAAAAGTACACATAAAACAATAACATTCAATACTGAACCAAAATGAAAAAAATTATTCTGTTAATACAGCTGAAAACTGCTGCTGTCCTGATTAAACAGACAATAGTTTATACGCTGGTTAAGTGCAGAGCATCAGCTTTTACAGGTTTGCTTATTCTCAAGATGGACAAAAATGTTCCAAAGAATCTTATTATAGAGAAAATATCCGAGAGCTCCGAGATGCTGGAGACAGATTTCCTTACAGAAACGTGAAGAGGAAACTGGACAAACCAAAGAAAAGGTGAAGATGGTGGAGGAGTGGCTGATGCACTCTGGGTGTGTAATACAGGGACACTGTAACATTCAGACCACTCAACCTTATGTTTTGAAGTCACTTTATTTGGTATTTTGACTGGAGATCCACATGTTTTATTTAAAAGAAACACAAAAAAAAACAGCATTTTGTATAAAATTCTAGTAATTCTGAACAATTAGCTTAATCCAGTTAAGGCAAGTATATGAAGTCAAAGATATGAAAATGTTATGTACTGAAGGCTTTGCCGACAATTCAACATTTCACGGATTCACTTTCATTTTGATTCGTTCCAGCTAGCAGACACACACAGTACTGTACTGTTACCGAGAATAAAATGAACAATTTGGGTTCTATTACCAAACTATTTGGATAAGAGTTAAACTCTGTCCTAAAAAAAAACCATCCCAGAGCTTTAGCAATGTCAGTTTATGTTACTGGTTGTTTGTTATGTTGGGTGACTTTCATTCTTTAAATGTTTCACAGTTTTGCGATTTCACCAAATTGTGTTATCGTTCATGTGGACACGCTTTGAGTTTCACACGCTCATCACCACTTCTGAACAGTCTTTTCAGAGACAAACTGTCCATGAGGCTCTTTGGCTCCAGATGGCAGCAAAGCCAGGTAGACCGGTGTGACAGCGCCCTCGTCTGGTGACTTGGGAGCTTTTGGTCCAGCCATGTCAGTGCGCACCCATCCTGGGCAGCAGGCGTTCAAAAGGATCTTTTAAAAGAATCAAATGAAAACAAAATTTTTTTACGGTTGTTTTGTTGCTTTAATTAATTTATTATTAACAATAATATAAAATTATGCACAAAAGGAATTACTAATGTACAAAAAAAAGTGGTTTTATTTATATATGTTTATATATAAATATATGCGGTGGCCCCTAGAGACAAAACACGTACAAATTCCAAAACACATTTCTAGCATGAACTGAACTTCCAAAGCAGAGCTACTAGATCACTTAAATTACACAATTGAAAGCATGTGTGTATTGTTTGTGTATTTATACACAGGCACTCATATATATTCAAATCATTTAAAAAAAAGTTCATTTACCTGTTACTACCACACACCAAATCCGGTCGTTGGTACTTGCTGGCTTGTGTAGCCACAAGATAACAAAAGCTCAACACTGCGCCCAGCATCCTGGAGCACTTCTGTTGTCTTTTGTACGTGTTTTGAGTTTTTACGTGCTTCGGAGTTTGTACGTGTTTTTACGTGTTTTGGAGTTTGTACATACTTCAGAGTTCGTACGTGATTTGAAGTTTGTATGTGCTTTGTCTCTAGGGGCCACCGTAAATATACTTTTATTTATTCACTCCACATAAAATGTAATAAATAAATAAATCATATAATACAAAAATCAACTATTCACATTTCAACTTTTAACTATTTAAATTTTCAGCTTTTTCCTTTTACAAATTTAAAGTGAAAACAACACAAAACACTGCAAACCACAACACAATTAAATATAAATTATAATATGAAAACAAAAAGAACATGCATATTCTCTGTCATATGGGCCTGCGTGAATAAACTTTCTGAATCCTTTATCATCTGCAACTGAAAATAGTTGTGGATGATTACTATACCTTTCTAATGTGACGTTGTTGTCCCTGGCTCTCTTTCTCTCTCTCTCCTTCTGGCTCTGTTCGTGTGCTACTGAGTGTAACTACCGCCCCTCCCCCCTCTGCCCAGCGTAAAGCACAAGGCTTGCGTGCAGAGTAAAGCGGAAAAAAAAGTGCGAGAGAGGGTGAGAGAAAGAAAGAAAAAAACCCACGTGACGGCTCGCGATAAGGAGCCGGCTCGCGTCGTTCACGTCAAAGAGTCGGCTCTAAGAGCCATTTCGTTCGCGAACGACCCATCACTATTAGCAATGACGATTTAATGTAGGGCTGGGCGATATATGTAAATGCAGAATTTATTAAATTTAACGGAGTTAGAAGTTAACAGGAAGTTAGCTCGCTAGTTTCCACCTAAACATGACATACGATGTTCTGACTGATAGATTTTTGAAACTAATTAAAACGTACAGCTCTGCTACCACTTCCGACATAAATGAAGACAGAAAACTAAACAGCAGTGGCGTTTGCAGGGTTACTGAAGTTGGACTACCTGGTATATAATGTTGTGCTACGTGATTGCTAGCGACACAGCTATGTTAGCATAACATTAGCACAGTGAAGCTGGAGGATGAACGCCAACTTTTCTTCCACTCGATAAAAGTTAATGTGAGGGATTCTGGTGGTTTGGGACAAATGCAATCGCATAGCAGGATGCTGTACACGGGCCAAACTTCAGTCAGGAGAACAACTGAGATTATTCATCCACAATACAAGGTTAGTTATTAGTAAACTGCAACAACATGGGAACAGAACAGCTGCGAGAGAATTCAACATTAATGAATCAATGTTACGGAAGTGGAGGAAGCGCAGTTTTTGGCTTTCCCCATATTTCAAAAGTGCTTCAACTCTTTGCTATGACTGTCGCCCGCCATAATTTGCAGATGATAATTGTTTTAGCCGCTGCGATGCTTTCGACCAAAACAGGCGCAGCTTGATGACATCATCAACATGCGCTATCGCGATAGAGCGATATAGTCAAAATCTTTATCGTTGGCCAAATTTATATCGTTTCTATCGTATATTGTTTCTATCGCCCACCCCTAATTTAATGGACCCAAAACCATGAAAAAAAATCCCAATGAATATATTAAAATTTCTATATTGTTAGTTATATATTTCAGTTACCCCGGCATTTGGTTTCTCCTTGGTCAGACGACGAGCATGAATCATGGACAGCACCTTTAAAAACATCCACACACAAATATAATCAGTGTCTTATAATATGGTTTCAGGTCAAATCTTCATGTCTCTGGTTAATAACAGCAAGTTTCCAAATTCATTTTTACACAGTTTACAGTCCCAACACATAAAAACATGGAAACGCATTAATCAAACGTACCGTCACTCCAATTTTAGACACTCCATAGGCCGTGTCAGGCCAGCCGCGCTCTTTATGTTCGCCTTTCTTGGCCTCATCGACAAATCGTTGCATCAGTTCCACCAGCTCCTCCTCTGTGATGTTCTCGTTGCGGAAACGCTGCTGGAGTTCCGGGCTGCACTTGCTCAAAGCACTGACGCTAACCATGCTGGAGACGTTCACCACACGACCTAAAACACACAGACGTACACACACAAGAATCTGAAGATGGAAAGCAAACAGGACGTTTGTCTCCTTCGTGCTCTTAGAGTCCTTTAAACTTTAAACTCCAAACAGCTTCCATCTGAGGTTTGTTTCAGAGACTGATGGGTATGCTTTGAGCAGGTTCTCCAGGAGGACTTCTGATGTTCAGTTAAATGTGTGTTCTTGTTTTTTTAGACCCGTGTTTATGTAGCTATGATGTATCAGAATGGCTGCTGTGAAAAAGCTTTCCTGCTTTCTTTAGCCAATGCCTATTCTTCTCATCTGTCCTCTGCTCTCCTGCCTGTCAGGCAGAAATAAATCTCAGTAAGCCATGCTGAAGGAGGTCTTAAAATTAATTTGGAGGACAAATAGGAAAGGAGGCTGCATAATCGAAGATGCATAGTTTTATCATCTGAAGAAGCGAACTGGCATACAGCTAGGATACAGACATCATGGCAAGAAGAAGACTCCAAACAACTCTTCCTGATTGATGTCTAATATATTTAAAAACTAAAAGTTTCTCATTATCAGTTACTGACATGTACACTCACTCAATTAAAAATGCAAACTTTCAAGTAAAATATGATGCAGACTGGGTCCAGCTAGGGCTGTTCGATATAACGATATATATCGGATGACGATATAAAAACGTCTATTGTTTCATTTTACGCTATCGTTTGTTTCGTGGTGTCGCAAAATAAACTGTTTACGGCAATATTTTTTCATCGTTCTGATGGTCACTGTAGTGTCTATATTAATTTCTTAAAGTTCTCTCTTTCTCTAATATTTTATATAACCACACTATGGACGGACAAGCGACTGTTTTTATGCGTTGTCGTTAGCAACAACAATGGTAAAACCATCACATGTCCGCTTGTTTATTTTCCACATAAACCTTTCAGAATAAAGCTCATGATCCTGTTGAAACTTTTCAAAATAAACTGAATCACGTGAAAAAGTATGCAGAGCGTTTATGGATGAGGAACAAAGAAGAGCCGCTAGGTGCTAAAAAATAAACCTTAGACTCAAACGTTAGAACAGGCTTTTCCCCGCAGCACGCCGTGTAATAAATACTCACAAAGAAAACGGCGGCCGTTACAACTTATGTCTAACAATATATAGTTTCATGCATCGGTTAAAACACTCGACTCCAGGTACACGACGCCCAGCTGGAAACACTTCACACAAGTCGAGCTGCCCGAGATTCACAGAATTTACAGAAAATGTAAAAATTTTTATGATTTATATCGTTATCGGGACGGTCGAGGTCTTTTATCGGGATATGAGATTTTGGTCATATCGCACAGCCCTAGGTCCAGCTGTACCTCCAGACTTGATGATCTCACTGAAGACAGTCCACATGTTTC
Source organism: Simochromis diagramma (assembly GCF_900408965.1). Taxonomy (NCBI): domain Eukaryota; kingdom Metazoa; phylum Chordata; class Actinopteri; order Cichliformes; family Cichlidae; genus Simochromis; species Simochromis diagramma. The sequence continues at coordinate 5,344,220 of NW_024386892.1, read as the reverse complement.
TGGTGGAGAGGAAGTTTGTCTTGAGGGTCACCTCCGCCTGGGTGCCAAACGGAGTCGTGTCTGCCACTGAGGAGACAGCGTGATCTCCGTCAACATTACAACATCAGTGTGTGCAGCTCCACAGCACTATGATATACATCAGCACAAGAAGTAAACTACCTTTGAAAGCTATCCCAGCATTATTGATGAGGACGTCCACTCCTCCGTATTTCTGTTTGAAGAACTCAGCGGCGGTTTTGATGCTGTTCAGATCGTCGATGTCCAGCTGGTGAAACAGGGGCTTCAGTCCCTCTGAGTTCAGAGCCTTCACCGCTGCCTCACCACGGCCTCTGCAAGATGAGCAAAACATCCTCATTTATATTCACTTTGTCTTCAATCTCATCGTTTACACCTTATACCAGCTGAGATTCTCAGTCTCTCTCTCTTCATTTTGTCCTTAAAGGCCCTGAAACATGATGAAGTTCCATCACTGGCCTGGCCACATCACCACAGTCATTTGCTGTACACATAATGGAACAAATGTGCAGCAAGACGTGTTCACAATTTCAGGTTGAAATAATCAAACGTTCTTTTTTACCCCCGTGTGCGTGCTCAGAGCCTGAAGCAAGAAGCTTGGATGAACAAACAAACCACAGTTGCAGTTCCTGTTAGCTCTGACCGAGCTTTAGTTTTGTTTAAGCTCTTGGTATGCAAAAGTGTTGAGATGATTAAACTGCAGATACGTGAACATTTATCAACTTGGTCCAGGTGTCACCAGGTGAGTCACTTACACATTTCTGGCAGTGAGGTAAACGTCTCCTTCAAACTGCTTGCAGAGCGCTCGGACAATGGCCAGACCGATGCCCTTGTTACTTCCAGTTACCACGGCAACTCGGGTTGACATGTCTGTACAAAAAGAGAGAGAGAGGCATCAGTGTCTGAAGTCATGAGTTCACACAAGTGTTGGTTCAACTTGGAGGTGGGCCCTGCTCTGGGAGCAATGGCTATCTAAGAAAAATAAAGTTTTAGCGACATTATCAGGCTGAATTTGATTTTTTTATTATATTAAAAAAAAAATCGTACAAACAGATAAAATTAAAGAATTCTCTAAAATACTTCATTTAATTGCAGCCTGACATGAATGTACTGAGATGTCAGCATCACGACCCAGTGCTCACAGCTAAGCACAATCATCTGTGTTGTTTTATTTTTTATTTGTGTGGGAAATGTTTAAAAAATAAAGGGGGGGGGGGGGTTCCTGCACAAAAAATTTCTGGCAGGTGTTTTTGACTTTTTCTCCACTCTATGCTACACACTGCGGTCACTTTTTCCTGTGTCCCTATGCAGGCATACAGTCCAGCCCCAATGTAGACTTTTATTTGGTTCTCTGGGCTGTGCAGTTTTCCTAGTTGCTGCAGCCTGAAGGCACAGTTAGCTCACTGAGGCTGGGGTGCCTGCCCTGACACGGTGGTTGGTTGGGAGGGCAGCCACCTTACAGCTGGCCTTGGCCTGAGTTTTCTGTCCCTTTGTTCCAAGTGTGTCCTTTATGTATCAAATACTATAGACGGCCTATTTCCTTCTCAATTTAGTGTTTGTCTGCTTTAGTTGTTAAATTCTCTCCCCAGTTTTTCGTCTGTAGCTGTTGGATAACTGGCCCGACCGTGAATATGTGTGTTACATCTAAGTGCAGCTTCAGGCCTGGTGGAAGTCTAAGGGGGAAAATCCGGGAGGGAAAAAAAAAGTGCACTGTCAGTTTAAGGAAGTAAATACTGGAACTCACTCCCCACACTCTCATTAACATAAACGATCATGAATACACACATCTCCCCCCCCCTTTAATTAGAATAAAGGGATGTTCTGCATATTTTTAAGCAAATTGAAACAGGGAGTCTTAATTGTAAACCAATCACTCATACGCCTGGATTTCGTACCTGGGGAGATAGGGACATGTAGGGCGCTGCACGGGTAAATGAGCAGTTTTGCGGATGTCAAACAAAAGTTTTTCATGGCTGTTTTTCTCTGTTTGTGAAAGAGGGTTTGACAACCGCTGCGTTAAACACACCAACAGGAGGCAAACGAACTTACGTTTAGATAAAGTGAGTCAGCTCTGTAAGTGCGTAGAGGTCAAAGTGAAAAACGGAAGCCTGCTGAGTCACGATGACAGTTCCAGAGAGAAAAATACTGGGAGAGACATAAAGTGAGTAAAAAACGTCTTAAATGCATTTAGAATTTATTTAGAACTACAAATTAAATTTCTTTTAGCAACTGTTGTTTGTTTTTTTTAATGTCACAATCCCAACCCTGCACCGGCAAAAGTGACCCGAAATAGGCACTCTGGTGGAGTTACTTTGTGTGTGTGTTTATGAGTAGTTTTAAACCTTGTGATCCACAAAACAGCATAACAGTGAAGAACTGACTGCGTTACAGTCAGTGCGGGAGCAGCGGCTTCGCTCATGCGCGATTCATTTGCAGTTTGGACGCATAGAGGTGAACATCTCCTACCCTGATAGCAGCTGCGTGAGGACCATCCTCCACCTGTGAGCGCTTTGGCACGGGCGAGGTGCCAACGACAGCAACCGCTGCTTGTTGAGAGTAGGGGCGATACCCTCGTTCACGTCAAAAAAACGTCATAAATAAGTCTCCAATAACACCAGAAAAAGTCGCCAGATTTGTCGCTAGTCACTTTTCAGGAAAAAAGTCGCGAAGGGGGTTGCAGTTGCAGCTGCAGTTGCAAATATAGCGACAAAGTCGCTAAATTGACAACACTGGTTTTACGAGGCATGTGCAAACAGAACGTGACTGTAAATTACAGCATGGAATTAATAATTTGTCCAAACTTCCCATTTAAAAGCCTTTGATCGAAGAGAATCAGAAGACCTTTCACCAGCGTCTCTCTCTCTTACATAACGCTGACTTTCAGTTTGCAGGTCGGCCCGATGCCTCGTTAAATCCGCTAAAATTCAAACAAGCTGCCGACAAACGAAAACTGTAAGATGTAGCGGAGGCCTCACACTTACTGAAGCTGGGGTTTGGTCCTGAATGAGGCTGCAGAGAGGACAAAAAGCGCTGCACATGAAAATGTGCGACTGTGAAAAAGAAGAAAAGCAGGGCGGCGTTCTGCGCAGGATCAGTGCGCATCCCCAGAAAAACAAGTGGAACACGTGGGTTGGGTTATGGATGAGCTGTACTGTGAGCAGTTTAACTTTAATGTGGACAATATTTGGGCATTTCTCAACTTTTAGGAAGGTTTGTAGGATCATGACATCTTCTCCACGATATCCTTCAGAATATCTGCAAAGGTCAGTTAAGGCTTCAGAAATGCACATTACAGGGTTAAGGTTTTAGATTATATGCTGCAAGAACAGGATACGGAGGTATCTTCCTTGCTGCGATGATGATGCTGTCCAGACTTCAGGGTTGAGGAAGGACACAGAGGCTGATTTTAAATAAAGTAATCTGCAATCTGGAGGATCCAACTGCAAATACACAGAGACACAGAGAGGTGAGGAAAGTGATACTGGAGACAGACCAGACTGAGCTGCATTCAGATGCTTTAAAGCCAGAGAGGTTATTTCTGTTCAAATAGTAATAATAAACTATGAAGTTATCAATTTATGATGCCGCTGTTGAGTCTGACCCCAGCTGACCTGCAGGTCTTGGTGGGATGTAACCCAGTGGCCGCCCACTCCCAGCACACTGATGATGTCATGTTTGTGTGGAAGTAATTTCTTCTCTTCTGACTCCACTTCCTCCTCCCCTTCATGCAGACGAACTATACACACACAAACATACACAAAGGTCTTTTCTAATGTGTCTGATTTGTGCCTCTTCATCCTGCCTGTGACCAGACGTCTGACTGCAGCACCTTGAAGGATGCATCAATGAAGGATGGAGGAGAGTCATGAGAGGAGCACAGGTGTGTCCACGACGTATAAAACAGGTGCACGACACAGTCTCAATATACGAGCTGTGGCAGGAAGTCTTTATGTTACAGATATTTTAGTCATTCCATCACAACTCATCAAAGGTGCCTTGTTGAGTGGCTGTAAACATCTGCAAAACTGAAGTTTTGCATGATTGGACATCCAAATAGTGTAGAAACTTCAAGTATCTAAACTAGAAGGAGAAGATGTGAGGAAAAGCAATTTTATTTTTTTACCTCCAGAGTCAACAATGATATCCACTCCCAGTCCTCCCGTCTCCTCCATAACCGCCGACAGCAGTTCTGATGAGCTGTTATACACTGGAATAACTCTGGCTTCACACATAAACACACATATATGAGAGAATGAGTCACTGCAGCTCAGAAAACATGACAAGGAATGACAAGAAAAGGCCAGTTTCGGTATCTAAAAATGTGATTTTGGAGAACATTTCAAAGATCATCATCAAGTTTTTCAATGCAAGCTACAGAAATGTCAGCGTGGGTCGGTACGCACCTACGCTGGGCCGAAGCTGCTCAAGGAAAGTGTGATTCTGTGGCGAGTGTGACGTCAGCACTCTGTTCTTTTCCTAAGATTATAAATGTAGTCAGAGACTATGGGGGTGGATCAGGGCAGTGTGCGCACTTCAGGTGCTTTTACATTTCTTTCAATCTGAAAGTTCTGATTCAAAAAAGTTGAAAGTTCATGCGGTGCAGAGGTAAGGTGGACACACACAAAAACATTCTGCCCGTCGACTTTGAAGCAGAGCCGAGAACGGGTTCACCTTTTAGATCAGAGTGACCCTTTTTCTGAAATGATCGGTGAGTCAGTGCTGTGATATTTAGTATAGTCAAGAGTCAGAATAAAAAACATAACTTAGACCTAAAAGAATTTAGAAGTAAGTTTACTATGTCATAAAATGTGATAGATGAAAGTAGGAAAAATAAAATTCACATAATAAAGATGTGAGAGAGCGTGCATCTCACCTAAATAATATTCATCGGTGTCAATGACCTCACAGAGTCCCGAGAAGCTGGAGTCCAGGGGAAGGATACCTGAAGAGGGACGATGAAAATGGGAAATGTGGAGCCGCTTTCACAAAGATCAAGTTTAGAGAAATCAAACAGACTTCAGAGAGATCTCTAAGTTCTTTGTACTACAGTACGATGAATTATGGGTGAATTAAGACTTGCTTGTAAGAAGAAGTGACTCCATGTCTATTTACCCTAGCAGAGAAATATCTTTTCTAACAATTCGATAGTTAAAAGGAAATTTTACTTTGAAAATTTAGTGAGGAAAAAAGTGTTAATCCGACTGTGCATTAAGGAGACAAAAAAAACCTCATCCTTCATCACCGAGTTAGCTCGGGGTCATCAAGGTTATCAAATTCTTTTGGTTTTAAATGACTGTTAGTGTCTTTATTTTTGTGCAAGTTAGGACTTGTTTAACCCTACAAACCAGTCCAAGTGTGTTAAAGTTATTTTGGTTATGATATCTTCTTGAATATGATCTAACAACATTCAAGGTTTCAGTCAGATCTGATATTAAAACATGTCCAACTTAGAAAACTGAGTCACAGTTCAGAAACAATGAACAGTCAAAGACGTCTGTAAACACAAATTGTACTCTCTTATATATATATGATTTGAACCAGTTTCTTTAATACCAGTGTTGTTTTAATCTCTGAAGTGCAATATGAAGGTCAAAAGTATCAAATGCTGTATTGAGTTCTAACATGACAAGTACCAAGTTCACTGTCAGAGGTCACGAGGTCATTCTCAACCTTCACTGGTGCTGTTTCTGTGCTATGATCAAACTCTTCAAATAGACCATTCCTCTACAACTAATCAGTCAGGTGTTTGATAACCACTCTTTCTAGAATTTTACAAATAAGAGGAAGGTTGGACATTAGACAGCTGTATGTTTTTAAGTAGCGGTTTAATTTAGGGGCACCTTGAACCCTGTGGTACAAATGCAAGTGTGACTTGACAAGATGCTCTAAAAACTGTCTCATGGTGCCAAATGTCATCAGCAGTATTACGTCTACAACCCTAGCTTCATAATTTTTTAAATGATGATGTATTACTCTGGTTTTATATTAGATAAATACATTTACAATGTAGATTTATTAAAATGAGGTGCTTTTAAAAACCTTACTTTTAAGTTGATTAATTGTTTTGACACGAAACGAGTCTTAATTAAAAGCATTTTATTTTCTTTGATTTCAGTTAAAGAAGGTTTGCGTTGTACGTCAAAAAAAGAAAGCATACAGGTTTAGAAACAGGCCACAAATTGAGTAGTCATCATGAACACTGTCACTTTAACACAGATTATTTTATCCCAAAATACACAAACAAGCATATACCACATCACCAGAACAAAATCAGTCTGTTTGATGCAGTTTTAAAATGCAAAGTTAGCATGATAACATCCATGGTTTGTGTATTTGATGCCTGGAACATCACTTTTCTTAAATAATTCTCTTTGCAAATAATTCTTCATGTGGAATCACACACTAAACTCTCTTTCACCACGGCTGGACTTCCTTGTCGGAGAGAAACTTTCCCTGAGGCTCTTTGGCTCCTGGAGGCAACAGGGCCAGGTAGACAGGAGTGATGGCGCCCTCGTCTGGTGACTTGGGAGCATCTGATGAAGTGAGGTCAGTGCGCACCCATCCTGGACAGCAGGCATTCAAGAGGATCTGGAAAAACGAATAACAACGAGTCCATGAATAAGAAATGAGGTTTCAGTGGACTCCAAAAGGTTCGGAGATGGCTTTGTATGTAAGTTCATTAGAGCTTGTCTTATTTTAGTTACCCTGTCATTTGGTCTCTCTTTAGACAGACGACGAGCATGAATCATGGACAGCACCTTAAAACACAAACAAACACCCATATTTATAATAAAAAAAAAAGGCTTGAATTGATTCAGTTAATCAGTTCATTAGTTAACCTCCTAATCTAACATCCTGAAGAAAAACTGGGTAAATGTACCGTCACTCCAATCTTAGACACTGGATATGCCATATCAGGCCAACCATGCTGCTTGTGTTCGCCTTTCTTGGCATCATCGAGGAATTTTCTCATCAGTGCCACCAGCTCGTCCTCTGTGATGTCCTCGCTGCGGAAACGCTGCTGGAGATATTCACCACACGACCTAAAATGCATACAAAGAACTGCCGTTCACTGCTGCTCCAAAGCAACACCCATGATGCTACTTCCACCATGTTCTACAATGAGGGTGGTATTTCTGGTGTTTTGTTTAATTATTCAGCTCTGCAGAGGACTTCTGTTTCTTTGTTGTTGTTGTTTTTTTTGGGGGGGGGGGGGGGGGTTGTTTATTTTATTTTACTTTCACTTGCTACACACGGGACAGAGATGACTGGGGGAAAGAGAAAGACAGAGAGGTAGGGAAAGAAAAACAGCGAGGAAGAGGAACGGTGATAAAGGGCAAAAAACAAAAACCAACAAAACAAACAGTCAAAAAATACATATATCAATCACCTGGATCACCTTTTGAGAAAGAAAAAAGAGAAAACGAGCAAAAAAAGAGAGCAATATAATAAACAACATCATCGCGATGATCTCTGGGAATGTAACAGTAAATACTAAATATTAAACATCATTGTGCAGCACGTAAGATCGACAGCGCACAGTGTGCTTTGAGGTAGGAGCCAAAAAGGGTGTAGTTTGTGTGTGTGAGCACCCGTTTGTACACCTGTGAGCATGGACGTGCTTGTATTTAAAAGGTTCCTTCATGTAATGATCTGCTAGAGGGTGTGGGGGGCCACAGCCCCGTCCTCCAGGGCATGAAGCAAGTATGGAGGAGATCCAGGCTCCAAACATCCAGAGGCCCTCAGAGCACAAGAGACCAAGGAAGAGCCGCGCCACTATCCCGGAACGCGTACGGAAAGCGTACTCTATACCCCAGGTCTAGGTACCCCTGCCCCTGGAGGGGGAAACTGCACCCAGATCCAGGTAGTGTTACCCTCTTCCCTGGGGTGGAGAGAAGCAGAGGTCCTATATGTATGTGTTATGAGAGTGTGAGTAATGTGAGTGTCTAAGTTGTGGGATAAAATTGAGGCACAGGCAGCCAGAAGGAGACAGGGGGGTGCCTCCCCTGCACCCTGGTGACACACCTTTACCCCAAGGCCCTGCATGTGTGGGTGATTGTGGTGCAGCGGGAAGAGGGATATATCAGGAGAATCAGGCTGAGGCATTCACATGTATTCCCACATCAGAAAAAACATGTATGAATATTTATGGAATAGCTCCTTAGTTGTAGGTCAGTTCTCTTATCAGCAGTGTAAGAGGGCTGATTGTAAGACTTGCAGAGTCATGACGACATGTTAAAACAGACAAATCCAAATATATATTCAATGAAAAACACAAGAAATTAAAGATGGATTCAATTAAAATTTGCAGAATTTATCATAAAACTCATTTTTAATGTAAACTCATGTTTTTGAAACAGTTTTAAATGTGGCTGTGGAATTATAGCATCACATTAAATCAGTTTGATCATAAATTAGATTCGAAAAAGGAAAACATGTTATGAAATCCCCTGAATGTTAAGAACGACAGCCTTGATGAAACTTCAAGAAAAAATAAACCGATTTGGGACATCTTTTTATAACATGTAAAAATATGATTAGACCTACTTTTAAGTTGAGATATGATTAAAATGTACTCTCTGTTTTCAGTCCATTTTTATTTTAAAAGAGGATATTTGGATATAACCATTTCCTCAGAATTATGAGAAGATTTTAAGAAACAGTCAGCTACCAAATGTGGAACAAAAGATAAAAAAGGTTTCTTACTTACTTACTGCTGTTGTGATTCTGAAGGGAGCTGTAGAGCACTGAGAGGGATGCAGAGGACAATGAATGATATACTGCAAATAGTGGGAGGGAAGCTGGGTGGAGTTTTGAACATTATCAGCACGTAAAGCAATGATAAACTAACAGGTAGTTGAATATTAAAAGTACACATAAAACAATAACATTCAATACTGAACCAAAATGAAAAAAATTATTCTGTTAATACAGCTGAAAACTGCTGCTGTCCTGATTAAACAGACAATAGTTTATACGCTGGTTAAGTGCAGAGCATCAGCTTTTACAGGTTTGCTTATTCTCAAGATGGACAAAAATGTTCCAAAGAATATTATTATAGAGAAAATATCCGAGAGCTCCGAGATGCTGGAGACAGATTTCCTTACAGAAACGTGAAGAGGAAACTGGACAAACCAAAGAAAAGGTGAAGATGGTGGAGGAGTGGCTGATGCACTCTGGGTGTGTAATATGGTGACACTGTAACATTCAGACCACTCAACCTTATGTTTTGAAGTCACTTTATTTGGTATTTTGACTGGAGATCCACATGTTTTATTTTAAAAAACACAAAAAAAACAGCATTTTGTATAAAACAAACACATTTTCTAGTAATTCTGAACAATTAGCTTAATCCAGTTAAGGCAAGTTTATGACGTCAAAGATATAAAAATGTTATGTACTGAAGGCTTTGCCGACAATTCAACATTTCACGGATTCACTTTCATTTTGATTCGTTCCAGCTAGCACACACACACATAACACAGTACTGTACTGTTACCGAGAATAAAATGAACAATTTTGGTTTTATTATCAAAATATTTGGATAAGAGTTAAACTCTGTCCTAAAAAAACATCCCTGAGCTTTAGCAATATCAGTTTATGTTACAGTTTTTTTGTTATGTTGGGTGACTTTCATTCTTTAAATGTTTCACAGTTTCGATTTCACCCCATTTTGTTATCGCTGATGTGGAAACGCTGCGAGTCTCACACGCTCATCACCACTTCTGAACAGTCTTTTCAGAGACAAACTTTCTTTGCAAATTATTTTTCATGTTAAACTCTCTTTCACCACGGCTGGACTTCCTTGTCCGAGAGATACTTTCCATGAGGCTCTTTGGCTCCAGATGGCAGCAAAGCCAGGTAGACCGGTGTGACAGCGCCCTCGTCTGGTGACTTGGGAGCAGTTGGTCCAGCCATGTCAGTGCGCACCCATCCTGGGCAGCAGGCGTTCAAAAGGATCTTTTAAAAGAATCAAATTTAAAAACAAAATGTTAGCAACGACGATTTAATGGACATAAAACCATGACAAAAACCCCACTGAATATAGAAGTTCTGCATTGTTAGTTATATACTTCAGTTACCCCGTCATTCGGTCTCTCCTTGGTCAGACGACGAGCATGAATCACGGACAGCACCTTTAAAAACATCCACACACAAATATAATCAGTGTCTCATAATATGGTTTCAGGTCAAATGTTCATGTCTCTGGTTAATAACAGCGAACGCATTAATCAAACGTACGGTCAATCCAATTTTAGACACTGTATAGGCCCCGTCAGGCCAGCCGCGCTCTTTATGTTCGCCTTTCTTGGCCTCATCGACAAATCGTTGCATCAGTTCCACCAGCTCCTCCTCTGTGATGTTCTCGTTGCGGAAACGCTGCTGGAGGTCCAAGTTGCACTTCTTCAAACCACTGACGCAGTTCATGCTGGAGACGTTCACCACACGACCTAAAACACACAGACGTACACACACAAGAATCTGAAGATGGAAAACAAACAGGACGTTTGTCTCCTTCGTGCTCTTAGAGTCCTTTAAACTTTAAACTCCAAACAGCTTCCATCTGAGGTTTGTTCAGACTGATGGATATGCTTTGAGCAGGTTCTCCAGGAGGACTTCTGATGTTCAGTTAAATGTGTGTTCTTGTTTTTTTAGACCCGTGTTTATGTAGCTATGATGTATCAGAATGGCTGCTGTGAAAAAGCTTTCCTGCTTTCTTTAGCCAATGCCTATTCTTCTCATCTGTCCTCTGCTCTCCTGCCTGTCAGGCAGAAATAAATCTCAGTAAGCCATGCTGAAGGAGGTCTTAAAATTAATTTGGAGGACAAATAGGAAAGGAGGCTGCATAATCGAAGATGCATAGTTTTATCATCTGAAGAAGCGAACTGGCATACAGCTAGGATACAGACATCATGGCAAGAAGAAGACTCCAAACAACTCTTCCTGATTGATGTCTAATATATTTAAAAACTAAAAGTTTCTCATTATCAGTTACTGACATGTACGCTCACTCAATTAAAAATGCAAACTTTCAAGTAAAATATGATGCAGACTGGGTCCAGCTGTACCTCCAGACTTGATGATCTCATTGAAGACAGTCCACATGTTTCTGGTGGAGAAGAAGTTTGTCTTGAGGGTCACCTCTGCCTGGATGCCAAACGGAGTCGTGTCTGCCACTGAGGAGACAGCGTGATCTCCGTCAACATTACAACATCAGTGTGTGCAGCTCCACAGCACTATGATATACATCAGCACAACAAGTTAATTACCTTTGAAAGCTATCGCAGCGTTATTGATGAGGACGTCCACTCCTCCGTATTTCTGTTTGAAGAACTCAGCAGCGGTTTTGATGCTGTTCAGATCGTCGATGTCCAGCTGGTGAAACAGGGGCTTCAGTCCCTCTGAGTTCAGAGCCTTCACCGCTGCCTCACCACGGCCTCTGCAAGAGGAGCAAAACATCCTCATTTATATTCACTTTGTCTTCGATCTCATCGTTTACACCTTATACCAGCTGAGATTCTCAGTCTTTCTCTCTTCATTTTGTCCCCAAAGGCCCTGAAACATGATGAAGTTCCATCACTGGCCTGGCCACATCACCACGGTCATTTGCTGTACACATAATGGAACAAATGTGCAGCAAGACGTGTTCACAATTTCAGGCTGAAATCATCTGTAAAAACATTTCACTCATTCCTTTAGTTACATTAAAGATGTAACATACCTGCTGCAAGAATATATTCAATTATTGAACCAATTTATAGGCTTGAACACATAAATGGCTGAAAAACAGATTCACTTTCATCTGACCTCAAACTTCAGTGATTTCCATCATGAGAGTATGAGACAGTGTCCCACAGGAATGCATTGAAGAGCCCATTACTCTAATGTGCATCCCATCACGTTGGAGATAAATAGCAGCGTGAGCATACCAAGTACCAACATGAAAATATTCACTTGACTCTTCAGCAGCACCTGTGTCACCTTCTCCAGGTTTTTCTAAATAAAAAAAAAAAATAAACAAATTCCCCCTCTCCTGCGGGTGGTCTATCCTTCAAGCTCGGGTCCTCTACCAGAGGCCTGGGAGGTTGAGGGTCCTGCGCAGTATCTTAGCTGTTCCTAGGACTGCGCTCTTCTGGACAGAGATCTCCGTTGTTGTTCCCGGGATCTGCTGGAGACACTCGCCTAGTTTGGGAGTCACCGCACCTAGTGCTCCGATTACCACTGGGACCTCCACATTTTCTCGAGCTCTTCTCTGAGCCCTTGGTATTTCTCGAGCTTCTCGTGTTCCTTCTTCCCGATGTTGCTGTTATTCGGAACCTCTACATCGATCACTACGGCCGTCTTCTTCTGTTTGTCTACCACCACTATGTCCGGTTGGTTAGCTACCACCATTATGTCTGTCTGTATCTGGAAGTCAAACAGGATCTTAGCTCGGTCATTCTCCACCACCCTAGGGGACGTCTCCCATTTTGACCTCAGGACTTCCAGGTTATACTCGGCACAGATGTTTCTGTACACTATGCCGGCCATTTGGTTATGGCATTCCATGTATGCCCTGCCATTCCGTAGTCTGTATCCGTAGCCAGTCTTGTCAATGATCTCACTGAGGGGGTTCAGGCGTATGGAGAACAGCAGTGGGGACAGAGCATCTCCTTGGTAGATCCTGCACTTGATGGTAACTTGTGCTATGGGCTGCCACATCCCCATTGAGTTCCTGATGAAGGCTCTTAGGGTCCTGTTGATCTCGTATAGTTCTAGGCATTCCAGGATCCAGATGTGGGGCATTGAGTCATAGGCCTTCTTGTAATCAAGCCAGGCAGTGCACAGGTTGGTCAGCCTAGTCTTGCAGTCTTGGGCGACTGCTCAGTCCACCAGAAGCTGGTGTTTTGTGCCTCTGGTATTCTTGCCAATCCCTTTCTGTGCCCCACTCATTTATTGAGCCATATGCCTGTTTATCTTAGCCGCTATGATGCCTGACAGGAGCTTCCATGTGGTACTGGGGTAGGCTATTGGCTGGTAGTTGGATGGGACTGGCCCCTTCTGGGGGTCCTTGAGCATCAGGACTGTCCAGCCTTCGGTTAGCCATTCCGGGTGTCTCTCATCAAGTAGCAGCTGGTTCATTTGTGCTGCCAGGCGCTCATGGAGTTAAGTTAGCTTCTTCAGCCAGTAGGCGTGAACCAAGTCCAACTCTGGAGACCCTTTCTTGGATGTCTGCCACGGTGATGGTTACTGGTCCCTGTTCAGGGAGGTTACTGTGGACTGCCCTCAGATCCACTAGCCACTGATCATTGCCATTATGGCAGGGCTTTAGATTAACTTTCTGCCGCAGTTGCACTGGTGCGCCTAACGTTTTTATCTTAGGCACATCAGCACAAAAGTTAGGCGTACCCAAATTTTTCAACCGCATCGCTTAACCCCGCAGTTTTACATGTGCACTTTTTTGGGGGGGAAATTGCTGTCTATACAGACAATATTAATTTGTAAATGATTAACTAACAATCTTGTCAACACAAAGTTCTTCATTTGGAGCACAGTTCTACAAGAAAGAAAAATTACTGAAAAAGTGCTTGTGCTTAAAGTGCTTTGGCACTCTTTGGTAATGTTGTAGACGATGTTAAACGTAATCATCATCTCGGCCTCCTCTGACGACCTGTTTGCTGCTACCTGCCGCTGAAAGGCAATGGGGCGAGGGGACAGTTGGGCAGTGCATTTATCGCAGCATATAATGTGTTTTCTGGATACACTGTGCTTTTTCAGCATTCAAAGATTGATGGCACCGTGTCAGAACACTGGCTATGAATTTCAGACAGATCAGGCCTTACCTTAACAAAAAAGTTATCAACAGTTCTTTTCATTTTTTCTTATTACCCAGAGCTACATCCACTTCAGTCAGGTCTAGACTACTCAATAGGGCAGGGTATCATCACTGATTTCTATAATCCATTCAATTCCGATTCACAAGGTCCCGATTCGATTCGATTTTGCCTCAGACAGTCAGAAATATTATTATTTTGATAATTTATTAGTATTGACACTTGTGAGACTTCACCAGAGGTGTAAGCATCATAGCAGATGCCTTTGTGTCAATGTAACTGAGGATAAAACACAGAAAAACATGAAGGAGATTTTCCTGGCCTGGCTTTTTTTTTTTTAGCAGATTACCTTAAAAATATCCTGCGATTTTGTATAATTTTAAAAAGTATAAATTTCTTCAGTATTGAACAGCAGAAATTAGGCTTTCTTGTCCGAGGTCATTTAAGTTAAAAAAAGAAAAAAAAAAGACAGCGGTCGACAGCACTGCAAACAACAGTAGACTGGTGGGTAATAAGCGAATGAATAATGCAGAAAACAGAGATTTGAGATGGGAAACTGTTCTTGAAGTACAGAGAGAGAGAGAGAGAGCTGCACATGAAGTGTGATTTGGAAGCAAAACTGCAAAAGTAAGAGTGAATTAATAACGATATTTATTAAATTTGAAGCGTAGTTTGGATCTTCTTTTGCTGCTGGTTCAGTGAATTTTGGTTGGAGAGAGAGAAAACCTGCAGCTCAGAATCGAGCGCAAAAAAGATGTAAACACAAAGTCCGGACCGTCGACGCATCAGAATCTGTGAGCTTTATTCAAACTACTCACCTCTCTCCATCCACCTGCACTTTCAAATGTACACACGAAGGACTACAGAAATATCTGGACCACGGCCAATCAGAGAGGTCCCGCCCCTGGCTATCACTGATTGGTTTAGACCACGATAGGGGCATAATGTGTGTATGTTGTTGACCACACAGAGACTTTCAGAGTTGCGGAGACTTTTTTTTCTGTTCTTTTTTATTTGAACAGCTGCTGGTCGCACCAGTGCAACCTAGGATTTTTTTTAGTCGCACCACTGAAAAATTTTGGTCGCACGCTAGAGCCCTGCATTATGGGTTGCAGCCTTCTCCCTCTGGCAGTTATTTTTGTGCCACTATTCTGAGCGCACGTAAAAAAAAATTGCAGGTGCAATTTTTAAGTGCAAACTAAGGTGCAAACTTTTTTTTTTACGTGCGCTCATTTTTTTATGTGCGCTCAGAATAGTGGCACAAAAATAACGCCATACTCTTCCCGTATTGCTCTGGTCGTGTCCAAAAACTTGTAGACCGATTACGTCACAGCGACGCGCCGAAGGCTGTCCAAATTCATGGACTCCTCCGAATGCAGCCGACAAATGCGTCAGCCTTTTCCCCGAATTTGAAGGATGGGTCGGGTGTGTCCTTCGTGGCCCACTATATCCCAGAATTCATAGCGAGGCCCAGCCAAACTCCAGTGTCCGGCAATGGCGGCCACTACTAAGTTTTAAAATTACTCTTATTAATCTGTCTGGGTCACAAAATAAACTTTTAACATTTTCAGTCGACAATGTGGGTGTGTAAATTTCAAATATCTGCTCGGTTTATCAAGATATTGCATATTTGCAAAAGTGCTTCGACGTTTTCGGAGACGTCTGTTACCCACCAGCTCGATAGCTAGCCGAGAGCTCGAGGGTCACTAGATCACTAGAACGTCAAAACTCCCGGCACATCAGTTGGTCAACTGTGTGCAGAAGGACAGTCAAATGATGCATCAAATGCCCTTTTTCACTCCGTGTGCGTGCTCAGAGCCTGAAGCAAGAAGCTTGGATGAACAAACAAACCACAGTTGCAGTTCCTGTTAGCTCTGACCGAGCTTTAGTTTTGTTTAAGCTCTTGGTATGTAAAAGTGTTGAGATGATTAAACTGCAGATACGTCATCAACTTGGTCCAGGTATCACCAGGTGAGTCACTTACACATTTCTGGCAGTGAGGTAAACTTCTCCTTCAAACTGCTTGCAGAGCGCTCGGACAGTGGCCAGACCGATGCCCTTGTTACTTCCAGTTACCACGGCAACTCGGGTTGACATGTCTGTACAAAAAGAGAGAGAGGCATCAGTGTCTGAACTCCACACAAGTGGTGGTTAAACTCATAGGTGGGCCCTGCTCTGGACTGGGAGCATGAGTTATCTAAGAAAAATAAAACTTTAGATCATGGTAAAATTTATTTTAAAAAAGTGTGAGTTACTAGCAATTAAAGACTGCCCTGCAAATACGATCTGTAATATCTCTGTTAAACAAGATGTCACATACTTGGGACTGTTAATATCCAAAGACCAAAAATCAAGATGCTCTTCAAACTTCAATCCAATCCAGTGTTGAGAAACTCCCTGTAAAGCTTTCATCCTTCCAAAAGCAAGTCCTCTTAGCGTGGACCCTCATTTATAAACACAACTTCTCACCTCACAAATACCTTATCTGGAACAACAGAGATATTTTATATAAAAATAAATCACTTTTCCTGGAAACTTGGCTCCAAAATGGGATCCTATTGGTGGCTCAGCTGGTTAATAAAGAGGGACAACTACTTACTTACAAAGACTTTATTGCACTATATAATTTTCCAATCAGTGTTCAGGAATTCTCAATGGTGCTTGGTGCCATACCCTCAGGGACTTTAATGTTATATAAAAACACTGACAGCTCAATATCTACCTCAGTCACTCTCCCTGGTCCACCTGAGTCACCAATAGGAAAAATCTACTTTTCACAGGAACTTGGTAACAGCAATAAGAAAATACGTAGTTTATTCCAAGAAGATATCGGCTCTCTCCCATATATAATATCTTATTGGAACCGATTTGTTCCAGATATCAAGTGGAAGACATTCTGGATGGTCCCCCATAAATATTTGATTGTAAATAAGGTGAAAAAAGTCTCATTTAAAATTCTACATAAATGTTATCCAGCCAGTCACTACATGGTAAAATTTAAAAGGGACATAAATACTAATTGTACTTTCTGTGGGGATCATCCAGAAACTGTGACACATCTTTTTTGGTACTGTTCTTTTACACAGAGATTCTGGAAGGAATTTAGCAGTTTTGTTATTGTCCATATTTTAAGGGAGTTTTCTTTACGATGGGAAAATGTTTTATTCTGTTTCTTTAAGTTCCCCAAGAAGAATGATAAATGTTTTTTTGTGATAAATTTGTTAATACTTTTAGCTAATTTTTTTTATCCATAAATGTAAGTTTACTAACAAAACACCATATTTCTGTCATTTTTTTAAGGATGTGGAAATGTACATACAATCAATATCAGACTCCACCAACAAAAAGGCTCTCAAAACAATATATGTATGTGAATTTTTGCGTGTATTCTTATAATTGTTACTTTTTTCTTTTTACCCCTGGCTTTGTGTGTTCACGTTGTTGTTTTGTATACTTCATCTGTTCGTATGTTGTATACTCATTGTTTGTTAAATAAAGTTTTTAAAAAAAAAGACAGTTCCAGAGAGAAAGATAGTGGGAAAACAAATCCACATATATTGCTCCAATAATTTCAGGGGGGAAATGAATTGAATGCACATACTGCAGCTTTGAAATGCACTGCAGAATGTGGATTAAATAAGTTTAGTTGTATTTGCAGTTAAAGGAGCTGTGTAGACAGTGCGATCAGTCAGTCCAGATACAAACGATACAAACACACTGGTTTTACGAGGCATGTACAAACAGCACGTGACTGTAAATTACAGCATGGAATTAATAATTTGTCCAAACTTCCCATTTAAAAGCCTTTGATCGAAGAAAATCAGAAGACCTTTCACCAGCGTCTCTCTCTCTCTGTTACATAACGCAGACTTTCAGTTTGCAGGTCGGCCCGACGCCTCCTTACATCCGCTAAAATTCAAACAAGCTGCCGACAAACGAAAACTGTAAGATGTAACGGAGGCCTCACACTTACTGAAGCTGGGGTTTGGTCCTGAATGAGGCTGCAGAGAGGACAAAAAGCGCTGCACGTGAAAACGTACGACTGTAAAAAAAAAAACAGAAAAAGAAGAAAAGCAGGGCGGCGTTCTGCGCAGGATCGGTGCGCATCCCCGGAAAAACAAGTGGAACACGTGGGTTGGGTTATGGATGAGCTGTACTGCGAGGAGTTTCACGTTAATATGGACAATATTTCGGCATTTCTCTCTATTTTGGATAAACTTTTAGGAAGGTTTGTAGGATCATCTGATAAAAATAAACGACAGCAGAACAGATTAGAGATCAGTGCTGTGGCTCACTGAAGGGTTTTTATGTGGCATGTAGTCCTCCAGCACCCTACAAAAAACCTCTTAACTGATCGTCCATTTGTAGTTCCTTGTGATTGTTAAAACTGTTACAGTGATTACAGTTTATTTGTGCTCTTCAGACTCACAAAGTCTTACGTATGTTGTGTGTTTCGATAGAGAGAGCTGTCCAGATGAGCGTGTATTTACCTACAAAAAGAGACCATGAGAGGTCACAGTCACAGAGCTGGACGAACTGCCCGGAAGAGGAGGCAGAAACACGAAAGCAGCGCCCGGTCAGGTAGAAACACGCTGACTGCTTGAGTTTAAAGTGTTTCAGTGCTGCATGCTGGCTCCGCTCAGACTCTCTGCCCCTCTCTCTCTCTGTCTCTCCAGTGTCTCTGTGTCACCAGCCGCAGCATGTGAAGCTCTGGAAGTTTCTTCACCACAGAGGATTTTCCTCCACACTGCTTCAGCCAGCTCTCTTCACTGGTACCACATCCTATATTGTTTTCCACATCCTCAGGAGTATCATATAACCCGAAAAGGAAAGCTGCCCATTGTTTGTTGGGTGATGTCAGGTTCATTCAGAACTTCCCACCTGACTTCATCAGGATTTTTTGTACACTAAATATATTTACTGAAGCCATGCCAGATTTTACCATCATGCTATGAATGTCTTCTGAGTTACAGCCTCTCACAATACATAGACATGAAGTACACACTCTGTATGAACTTACCTCCAAGCTACTTCACATTATTGTATTCCAGAGTTTTTAAATTTTCACAATTTCCCAAGTACGGGAGCACGCTAATCAGTTTTATACTCTACCCAAGTATGACACCTAAAGCCAGAATCTTCAGCATGGTTGTCATGAGTGTGAGACCCCCCCGTGGGCCAGGCCTGAGCCTTTTGAGTTTTGAAACATTTCTTTAAAACCATTTGATCAGTGGGATATTTCCAAACTACTATACAGTGTTGTCTCTGCATTTCACAGCCCTGAGCTACATTTATGAGTATTTAAATATTAGTATATTAGATCATTGTTTTGACACAGAAGACATCTGGGCTGAGCCTGGTATCAAACAAATAGACCCTAGACACCTGTCCCACATGCTGATGTGACCTCTTGACCCTCAGCTGATTCTGAAGGATTGAGTTGGGAACCTTTTTCAGACCTGGTTGGTTTTATAGAGCATGACTGTGAGGAGGTTTTCTGTTGGTATCTTCTTGGGCCAATCAGAGACATTACCTACACTGACAGTTTGTGTGTTAAATCATGATATTCACATGTACATTTGGTTCATACAGACACAGGCAGAGGACTGCAGACTCTCAGAACCATTAAGGTAATCCAGATTCCCTAAATGCCACATTTGTATCAACAAATATTATGAACTTTTTGCATCTTCAGGAAGAAAAAAAAAATCAAAAATGTTATTTTATTCTGAAAATCACAATGTGGAAACTTCAGGGAATAAACATAGCAAGTCGCTGACAGGCTGAAGTTGTTATGAAAGTGTTATAATGTTAGAAATAAATGATTTAATGGTTTATTAAAATTACTTTTTTTTTACTTTGATCATATTTTGTTAAACTCAACATCCACTTGTTCACCTTCTTTGTGACCACGTGCCTGATATTTGCAGTAATTCTGAATTCTAACTGAAACACGAGCATACATTTAAAACCATCACAAAGCACACGCTGACATATGCACAAAATGTTATTTTAATATTAAGTTTTATATTATTCATAAAGAAATAACTGTATATTGTTTATATAGCTTTCTTATAGGTTTTGTGCTCGATCTGTTAGGCAGTTAATGATTTATTTATGTGTGTTTTGCCTTTTTATTTATAAGAAAGAATTAAGTTAAACTGCTGCTTCATAAAAAAATACAAATATGATTAGTGAAGTAATTTGTGTAGTCACCATTTTTTTTTAAACATTTGAATTGGTTACTGTTTGGAATTAGTTACAGGATCAAGTGTAGATCCTGTAGTGACGTTTGAATGTTAAAGCTTTATCTGTTGGTGTTTGTGTGGCAGCCCGGTCAGCTGATTATTTCTCTGCCGGAGTCGTGCCTCCTCACAACCTCCACCGTTCTGCACAGCTACTTGGGACGGTACATCAAGAGGTAAACACAGAATGTAAACATATTCCAATATTTCCATCCTCTATACGGCATGCAGGATTTAATCTATGTATTAGGGGTGCAACATACACAAAATTAACAGTTCGGTTCGATACTTTGGTGTCACGATTCGATATTTTTTCGATACAAAAAAATGTTCATGCTTTTTTAATTTGTCATTTATTAAAATTATAAATATATATTTTAACTCAAACGTACAGTTTTTAAATTACATGTTGCTGAAACAACAAAGGGATAAGAGAAATCACTCATCTTTGGAAAAGAGAGTTTATTACAGAGAAATGGGACTCTTGGACTCTTTCCAAAATAAAAGCTATACTATCCGCTTCTTCTGGGCTATATTCTCAGCAGCATATTAAACATATCAGGTCCCCATAAGGAGAATCATGTGCTAACGGCTGTCTAAATGACTCGGGTAAAGTTTGTAGCATGCGTGCTTGTTGTTTTTGTCTGCTTCCACTTGTCTTTGCACTAGGATGATGTCGGCGTAAATGTGTAGTCATATTCGTTGTGTTCCCACTAGTGCTGTCAGCGTTAATCTGAAATGACGTTAACGCCACAACACGGCAAATCTCCATTAACGAGTTACCGCGGATCGCCCCGTGCGTGGGGCTGGATGGCATCAACACGTTAACGAGCTAACTGCGCTAACGCACTAGTTCCCACCAATGTAAGTGAGCATTGCGTGGCACATCCAACATACTGTTTTACTTTTGTCCATGACGCGCTTACCTTCAGGGTCATGCTTCACATGAAGACCAAAATAGTTCCAAACGCCAGATCTGAATGAGGGTGAGGGAGGTTCAATTTGTCATGTTGCAAGGAGAGCTTAGCTTCTGTCTCGCTAGCTTGTGCTGCGCTCAGTGGATCTGCGCTCGACAGTGCAGCCTAGGTGGAGTAGTCGAACGCAGATCCACTGAGCTCTCAACACAGACAGCATCGTCAGAAGAAAAGTTGATAAAATAAATTAAAAATTTTGTATTGTTCGATACATATGTGTACCGAACCGAAAGCACTGTATCGAACGGTTCAATATCGATATGAGTATCGTTGCACCCCTACTATGTATGTGTTAGATCGTCATAAGCTTACACAAGTTCAGACTCAGTGCCAGGTTAATTGTGCGCCTGTACTTCACACTATCTCAGCACACAGAAGGATTCAGCTGATGGACTCTGAGTATTTTAGCCAGAATGAGATGAAACCAAACTGTTTCTGGGTGTTTTTTTTTTTCTCTGCAGCTGGAAACCTCGTCTGTCTCCCCTCCTGGCCCTCTGCATCTTCTTGGTGTGTGAGCGGCACAGAGGAGAGGCCTCTGATTGGTTCCCTTACATCAATGTGCTGCCCACAGTTTACACCTGCCCCGCCTATTTCAGCGATGATGTCATGGCTCTTTTACCTGCCAGTGTGCGGAGGCGGGCCTTGGAGCAGAGGGAGGCAGTGAAGGAAATGCACTCCACCAATCAGGAGTTTTTCAGGTGAGTGCGGTTAAGGCCGGGATTTGTACTCACTTGTGGATCAGCTCGTTTTCTAAAAATTGGCTGAATGCATCAGAATAAAAGTAATTGTTCAAATGATGTTTAGTCTTCTTGTGTGAAAAGTGAATGATCGCGCTGTGATTGGTTCACTGATTCAGGTCCCTGCAGCCGGTTCTGAGTCAGCCCACAGCGGATGTTTTGACCTATGAGGCGCTGAGGTACACGTTCCTTATCTTTGACCAAATGAACCGTTTACATAACAGTATTAGTGAATGAGAATACTATCTCTAACTAAGCTCCTCCTCCTTCCCCAGGTGGGCGTGGTCTAGTGTCAACACACGCACCGTCTTCATGAGCCATGCTTCAAGCAGCTTCCTGTCAGGACCTGATAATTATGCTTTAGCTCCCTTCCTGGATCTGCTCAACCATCGCCCTGACGTGCAGGTAAATGTGATGCTGCAAGAATACTGTAGCTGTTGAGTCGGAGCTGGTTGTACTGATTGAGAGTGTATGACTGCATTTCTTTTGTCAGGTAAAAGCAGGTTTTAACGATGTGACAAGATGTTATGAAATCAGGAGTGTGTTTGGGACTCTGCGCTACCAGCAGGCCTTCATTAACTACGGTTCCCACGATAACCAGCAGCTGTTGTTGGAGTACGGATTTGTCACCACTGCCAATCCCCACAGTGTGGTCTATGTGGACACAGGTAAACCTCTGCAGTAGGTTTTATCAGGGGGAAGTTTTTGCCCTATCGTCGAATCAAATTTATATTTACATATATTGATCATGATATATTTATGACAGTGCTAATGAACTTTTATGAACATATGACCCCCTGGACTTAAAATAGGTCATTACTTTACATGTTGGTAATCTGAAACAAGCTGTTTCCCTTCCTTCATTCTGATTGGCTACCTCTCACAAACAGCCATCATCCCCTCTCACTGCTACAAAGCAAACAGGGGAAAAAATCAATTTAAAACGAGTGTTTAAAGCAGTATTATGAAGCCTAAGCCTTTGCTTACAGGGAATACTTGCACATACACCGACCTCATTATTTAAAACTTTGGAAACATGTTTATTATTTGCATCTGCCTGTGTAACATTAGATATATAAGAGAAAATATGGAAAACTGTTTGGCTTAAAACTTGATGTTTGTGTTTCACTGTGGTCCCTCAGATCTGCTCTGTGATGTTTTAAGAGGCGACAGAAGTTTGACTCAGAAGATCAAGTTTCTCAGAGAGAACAGTTTCCTTCAGTAAGACTCGGTTTACATACTTAATGATTCAGCTGTAAACAGGACTAATACTTAACTCGGATACAACTGCAAAATGGAAAAATGCCTTCATATGTTTCCTGCCTTCCTGCCAGTAATCTCACTGTGTCCAGTGACGGCCCCAGTTGGAGGCTGATGACGGCTCTCAGGCTGTTGTCGTTGCCACAAACACTGTAGTAAGCCTAAACACACATTTATACATGTACATCGATGTGTTTTGCTCCAAAATCTGGGCGTCCATTCACAATCTGGATCAGTTTCTCTGTCTGTGGAGTGTGCCTGAACATGTGTGTGTGTGTGTAATTTACAGCCACCAGTGGAAGGCAGTGTTGCTCGGCCAGCTGGTGTGTGAGGAGAGAGAGCAGTGGAGCGTCCGGATGGCTAAGAGTCTCTGTCAGCGACTACTGCAAGACACATGCAGCGCACTAGATAAGGTGTGTGCACATGTGCATGAATTTAACTCTGTCCCTGTTTTGCAGCACATCACCTGATTCCTTTTTCTCCTGCACTGTGTGTGTGTGTGTGTGTGTATGTGTGTGTGTGTGTAGGTCTCACACCTCCTCCAACAATGTGAGCAGCCAATTAGGGAGCAGCTAAATGTGGTCAAGTCACTGCGGCAGGAAGAGAGGTGCATCCTGGGAAGCTGCCTCAAGGCACTGGAGGAATCACTCAGACATAATGACAGTCCACTCGGTGCTGTGAACTGACATCTGATTGGCCCTCTGATCTGACAGCTGCTGCAAGAAGTCAAGTGATTGGCTGAAACGTTTCCTGTGCTGTGTGTTGACTGAGAAAAGCAATAGGATGCTCTGTTACAGGCTCTCATCACCACCAGCTTAACTGCTCTAAGCAAAATACTACTACAGAAAGGATGCATCTCCAGTTTTAAATCCGCTATTTTATATATTTATTTTTGCTTTAATTAGTAGTTAGATTTTGTATTACACATTTTATGAAGCCACCAAATATCCCAGCTGCTGTTTATGTTGTAATTTACAGCTCAAAGGGACATATTTCAATTTTCAACTCCATCTTTTTAGTGTTGGAATGTACTAGAGCAGCTTTGAATGATTCAATATAATCCCCGTTTCTGTCATACTAGGACTTGGTCCTCAATTTGATGTTTTAAGTCTATGGTTCACCCGAAAGACAAAACGCCAAAACACAGACTTAACAATGTGGTGTATGCTGTACAGTGCAGCGAGGAATGCTCAGACCTCTACACTGGAGAGACCAAACAGCCACTTCACAAGCGCATGGCACAACACAGAAGAGCCACCTCCACAGGACAAGACTCAGCAGTCCATCTGCAGCTTAAGGTCAAAGGTCACTCTTTCGAGGATGCCAGTGTTCACATTTTGGACAGAGAGGACAGATGGTTTGAAAGAGGAGTGAAAGAAGCATCTATGTCCACTGTGAGCGACCATCTTTGAACAGAGGCGGTGGTTTACGACACCAACTCTCTGCCATCTATAATCCAGTTTTGAGATCCCTTCCCAGACGCCTTAACGCCCACTCACATCCTGGGCCATCTGACCTCAGGAATTCGCATGATAAGGTGGGGCCAGGTTTCACAATGAGCTCACCCGAAACTCTGGCTGATTGGGACCCACACCCAGTTTCACACCTTGGCTCAGGCGATTAGAGGATCATCACGGGGTCCTTTGTCCCTCTGTGGGGGGTCACTCCCACTAGGTTTATATCTGGGACTCTCCACCATTTGACCTTAGAACTGAAGAAGCTTCTCGGATGAGAGGTGAAACGTCTTCAAGCAACTTAAAGAAGTCCAGACGCTTTTCTTTGCAAGCTCCTTTGACTACGATGACCTGGATGACTGAGAACCTTCACAGACATTTTTAAGTCTATTAAAACCCCTTTAAGCCAACTTTCTTCTGATTGGCTGCCCTTCACAAACAGATGGATCTGAAACGAACAAACAAAAGATCTGTTGCATAATAAACAAAAAAGCGGCCTTGTTTTTTAATGAAATATGATTTTATTGAGTCAGATGACACCTTGTGCATTTCTAAACAAACGTTAGGTGATGAAGAGTGATCAGATTTTAATGGATATCACTGGCTCTGGGAAAAGAGTTTCTTCTGCAGTGTGAAGTAAAACTGTCCAGGTGACTCTGAAACTCAAGCAGTTAATGATTGAGCGCCTTTTTTCCTGTTGTTATCATATTATTGGGCCTGAAACAGATCATAGTTCTGTGTTAACAAGTAAACAGTGACTGATTGGAACAGAGTGTCACTGCAGAGAGAAGTGATCCAGCTGAGCTGTTTTCTTTTATCTCTGCATAATGTGATTAGTTAGGTCAGAGCTGAACAACAGCCTTCGTCTTTGGGTGACGCTGGACAGTCTCCATGGCAACTGTGGCTTCATAGAGGGGGACTGCTTCCTCGGGCTGAGGCCTGCAGAGAGACACAAGGTGAATTTGATCAGAGACCCATTACAGTCTAATTTTAAAACAATCTGAATCCCCAAATCCATGAAATAACTACGGTCTGTACCAACATGTCATTTGTCTTTTAAACTAAAGGCTTATTAAATTAAACATTTACTTCTTAACCTTAAAAGAATGGTAGGCTATTAGCAATCGTTCCAGTCTTCTTCACCCAAAGCAGGTTTGACACCCCCGCACTAAACTGGAAACTAAACTTCTGCAAGTGCTGTTACAGCAGAAGTCTAATGTTAAAAATAATGAGATATTTCATCCAGATCCAGACAGATTAGGCGAATTCCAGAGCTGTCAAAAATAGAAGAAGTCTGCCTTGGACATGTGAAAGGGAAAGGCCTACCTTCTATATGTTATAATTTATTTAATGTCTGCTTGTAAAGATTTAGCAATAAACAAATTAAATGCCTGGAGAAAAAAAAAGGCATACAAGAAGACAGAGGTGAAACAAACTGTTTTTGTGCATTTAAATAGGCTTCATTCCAAACAAATACACCATTAAAGCTAATTCAATATCAGTGGCTAATGAGGACATATGTCCCCTGTGAAACTTCATCACACCTCTGGTAATGTTCCAAACATATGTACAAATTGTCTAAGCTGCTGGACTTGGGACTTCTGCATGTTTGTGGGAATCATATGTGAGCATCCTGGAAACTGGAAAGTTGACCTCGTGTTAAAATGTGGATTTGTGTACTTTATCTAAGATAGTATGATCCCACTGAGAAATGTCATCCAGCACTCCTTAAACTAGATTTTGAGGTTACCTGAGTACTCCGCTTGACATCTTCTCCACGATATCCTTCAGAATATCTGCAAAGGTCAGTTAAGGCTTCAGAAATGCACATTACAGGGTTAAGGTTTTAGATTATATGCTGCAAGAACAGGATACGGAGGTATCTTCCTTGCTGCGATGATGATGCTGTCCAGACTTCAGGGTTGAGGAAGGACACAGAGGCTGATTTTAAATAAAGTAATCTGCAATCTGGAGGATCCAACTGCAAATACACAGAGACACAGAGAGGTGAGGAAAGTGATACTGAAGACAGACCAGACTGAGCTGCATTCAGATGCTTTAAAGCCAGAGAGGTTATTTCTGTTCAAATAGTAATAATAAACTATGAAGTTATCAATTTATGATGCAGCTGTTGAGTCTGACCCCAGCTCACCTGCAGGTCTTGGTGGGATGTAACCCAGTGGCCGCCCACTCCCAGCACACTGATGATGTCATGTTTGTGTGGAAGTAATTTCTTCTCTTCTGACTCCACTTCCTCCTCCCCTTCATGCAGACGAACTATACACACACACACACACGCACACACACACAAAGGTCTTTTATAATGTGTCTGATTTGTGCCTCTTCATCCTGCCTGTGACCAGACGTCTGACTGCAGCACCTTGAAGGATGCATCAATGAAGGATGGAGGAGAGTCATGAGAGGAGCACAGGTGTGTCCACGACGTATAAAACAGGTGCACGACACAGTCTCAATATACGAGCTGTGGCAGGAAGTCTTTATATTACAGATATTTTAGTCATTCCATCACAACTCATCAAAGGTGCCTTGTTGAGTGGCTGTAAACATCTGCAAAACTGAAGTTTTGCATGATTGGACATCCAGATAGTGTAGAAACTTCAAGTATCTAAACTAGAAGGAGAAGATGTGAGGAAAAGCAATTTTAATTTTTTACCTCCAGAGTCAACAACGATATCCACTCCCAGTCCTCCCGTCTCCTCCATAACCGCCGACAGCAGTTCTGATGAGCTGTTATACACTGGAATAACTCTGGCTTCACACATAAACACACATATATGAGAGAATGAGTCACTGCAGCTCAGAAAACATTTAAAACTGAGAAACCGACTGAGTTCTGTGAGTAATTCTACTCTGATCACATTTAATTTGCAAACTGCAGTTTTCACTAACGACCACATGATGGCAGCAGATTTTAGATGAAATAATTATTTCTGCAAAACTAGAAAAAAATATTACTAATGGCTTATCTTCCCATAAATAGAATTACAGCTCAAACACCAATGACAGTTATGTTACTAATCAAGCTAGGAAGCAAGGCAAGTCAGCGTGGAAGAGAGGAAAAGAGCTCACCTACTAAGGGATCCTGAACACCTGAGGAGAATATGAAGGTGAGGAGAGGACAGGATGCAGAGATGAAAACAGGTTGGAAGCAGAGTATGTGAATATGAAAGGAATGACAAGAAAAGGCCAGTTTCGGTATCTAAAAATGTGATTTTGGAGAACATTTCAAAGATGATCATCAAGTTTTTCAATGCAAGCTACAGAAATGTCAGCGTGGGTCGGTACGCACCTACGCTGGGCCGAAGCTGCTCAAGGAAAGTGTGATTCTGTGGCGAGTGTGACGTCGTCAGCACCTTCGCCCCGTGGTAACAAGCCAGCTGGATACACATGAGGCCAAAAGACTTCGCAGCAAGAGGGATGAGATCATTACTCGTGTGTGCAATCAAACTAGAGCTTTGCTTTACAAGGTCGCACACAGTTTATATTTTGAGTGTTTTTACGTACGCTAGCTCCGTCCGTGACCAGGAGCGTGTGTCCGGCCGCCATACGAGCATGTGTGTGCAGAGCAGTGTAAGCGCAAAGGCCGTCACGCAGCGCTGCTGCCACACACACCGAGCTGAGCTTCTCTGGCTTCTGAACTGGAGATCACAGAAACACAAAAATGCTCACTGAAAAGCTTTTTATAGGATTTTATTTACAAGATTTTAACTTTTAAGATTCTTAAAGTTCTTAACTTTACGTTGCTCTAAAATCCATCTGCCTAGAAGGTGATTGTCACTCTGTTCTTTTCCTAAGATTCTAAATGTAGTCAGAGACTATGGGGGTGGATCAGGGCAGTGTGTGCACTTCAGGTGCTTTTACATTTCTTTCAATCTGAAAGTTCTGATTCAAAAAAGTTGAAAGTTCATGCGGTGCAGAGGTAAGGTGGACACACACAAAAACATTCTGCCCGTCGACTTTGAAGCAGAGCCGAGAACGGGTTCACCTTTTAGATCAGAGTGACCCTTTTTCTGAAATGATCGGTGAGTCAGTGCTGTGATATTTAGTAAAGTCAAGAGTCAGAATAAAAAACATAACTTAGACCTAAAAGAATTTAGAAGTAAGTTTACTATGTCATAAAATGTGATAGATGAAAGTAGGAAAAATAAAATTCACATAATAAAGATGTGAGAGAGCGTGCATCTCACCTAAATAATATTCATCGGCGTCAATGACCTCACAGAGTCCCGAGAAGCTGGAGTCCAGGGGAAGGATACCTGAAGAGGGAAGATGAGAAGGGGAAATGTGGAGCCGCTTTCACAAAGATCAAGTTTAGAGAAATCAAACAGACTTCAGAGAGATCTCTAAGTTCTTTGTACTACAGTACGATGAATTATGGGTGAATTAAGACTTGCTTGTAAGAAGAAGTGACTCCATGTCTATTTACCCTAGCAGAGAAATATCTTTTCTAACAATTCAATAGTTAAAAGGAAATTTTACTTTGAAAATTTAGTGAGGAAAAAAAGTGTTAATCCGACTGTGCATTAAGGAGACAAAAAAAAACCTCATCCCTCATCACTGAGTTAGCTCGGGGTCATCAAGGTTATCAAATTCTTTTGGTTTTAAATGACTGTTAGTGTCTTTATTTTTGTGCAAGTTAGGACTTGTTTAACCCTACAAACCAGTCCAAGTGTGTTAAAGTTATTTTGGTTATGACATCTTCTTGAATATGATCTAACAACATTCAAGGTTTCAGTCAGATCTGATATTAAAACATGTCCAACTTAGAAAACTGAGTCACAGTTCAGAAACAATGAACAGTCAAAGACGTCTGTAAACACAAGTATTTATTTTTAAAAAGATTTAAACTTATAGAAATTCCTAAGTTGCAATCCTACAGAAAACCTCACATTCGCCATTTAAAAAAAAAAATCATCCCTACCTACAACCTCGTCCTCCGGCTGAAAGAAGGTAACCTTGGGACCAACTGTCAGGAACAAACAAACAAACAAGGAAACAGACACAAAAATTAAGACCCGTGAATGATGCATCACAAGGTCTCTTACTCACTCGGCACGAAAACACACACGTGTGAATTTGTTCTGAACAATAAAGCTAATTTCAGAGTCAAAATTTGTGTCTGTTTGCGACCTTGAAGGACGACCCCGGCCACCTCTCTGCCGACAGGGATTAAATCCCTCTGCATCCCGACATCTCTGAACAGCTGTAATAGACATCAGCAAAGTAGTGAGTTATTATCAGTGATGCATTTATCAAATTATTTCAGTTCAGAGGCAACAAAAGCAGCAAGAAAGAAAAATTAAACCACAAATGTGTCTTCTTTTGATGTTTTTAAACACATTGTGAGTGTGCCTCAAACAAACAAGCAGCTTTAAACAAACAGCTTTTCTAACCCATCAGGTAGGTAGTTTTTTTAAATTAATATTTTAAAGCATTTTGAGATCAGGTCCATCCTTTTAATACGATTAGAAATGATTACCGCCCAGTAGCACTCACCCCCATCATCACTAAGTGCTTAGAGCAGCTGGTCCTAGCACACTTCAAATCCTGTCTCCCCCCCACCCTGGACCCCCACCAATTCGCATACCGCCAGAACAGGAGCACAGAGGATGCAGCCTCCATCGCACTGCACTCTGTCCTCTCACACCTGGACAACAACAACACCTACGCCAGAATGCTGTTTATAGACTTCAGTTCAGCATTCAATACAATCCACCCCTCACAACTCATCAGGAAACTGACAGACCTGGGCATCAGTTCCCTCATCTGCAAATGGTTACTGGACTTCCTGACCAACCGCCCCCAACATGTCCGGCTGGATAACCGCTGCTCATCTACAATCACGATGAACACCGGTGTACCACAAGGCTGTGTGATGAGCCCTTTCCTCTACTCCCTCTTCACCCACGACTGCAGACCTGCTGATGGTTCCAACACCATCATTAAGTTTGCAGATGACACCACGGTGATTGGCCTCATCAGTGACAACGATGAGGCCGCCTACAGGGAGGAGGTGGATCGTCTGGCTGAGTGGTGCGACAGAAACAACCTGCTGCTTAACACCGAGAAGACCAAGGAGCTCATCATGGACTACAGGAGGAATGCTGACCCACATCCACCCGGGGACGGCTGTGGAGCGTGTGAGCAGCTTCAAGTTCCTGGGAGTCCACATCTCCGAGGATCTCACCTGGACGACCAACTGCTCCAAGCTGGTCAGGAAGGCTCACCAGCACCTCTTCTTCTTGAGGACTCTGAGGAAGAACCACCTGTCCTCAGACATCCTGGTGAACTTCTATCGCTGCACCATCAAGAGCATCCTGACCAACTGTATAACAGTCTGGTACGGGAACTGCTCTGCCTCGGACCGGAAGGCGTTGCAGAGGGTCGTGAAAACTGCCCAGCGCATTGCCGGAGCACCACTTCCTGCCATAAAAGACATCTACAGGAAGCGGTGTCTGAAAAGGGCTGGGAAAATCATCAAAGACCCCAGTCACCCATCACATGGACTCTTCACCCTCCTGCCCTCTGGGAGGCGCTACAGGAGCCTCCGGACTAAGACCACCAGGTACCGGAACAGCTTCTTCCCCACAGCTGTCAGACTCCTGAACTCTGCCTCCTGACATCTGACCCACGTTAACACATGGACTGAACATACACGCACCCACAATGGACAACTGTACCCTCAAACACACAATAATAACATGGACTGAACCACCACTCACAACCACTAGCACTTTATATAGCCTCTGTAGAAACTATCTACACCCTCACTTATCTTAACTGCACTACTGTATAGCTCTGTGTAAATAATCATTCTGTACATTCGATAATCTTTAATCCTACAACTGTTTACAACTTGCATAGTTCCCATTTCTGTATAGCTGTATATCTCAGATTCTGTAAAGTTATTTATTTCATATTCTGTATAGTTTTTCATATTTATATCCTGTTCATAGCCTGTTCATAGCTTGTACTCACTACAGCCTGTACATACTTATAGTTATAGAATATTCACAACATACTTCATACCGTGTACATTATAACATACCATAATAGACCCATTTCTGTAATATACTCACATATCTATATTATTGCTAATATATATTGTAATATATCTATATCACTAAAGCACTTCTGGATGGATGCAAACTGCATTTCGTTGCCCTGTACCTGTGCATGTGCAATGACAATAAAGTTGAATTCTATTCTATTCTATTCTAAATCTCTTCCACATTTACAAAATCACAGTTAATAATAAATTAAGCCCTGCTGTAGGCTACTGTAGCTCATTAATGGGAGTTACGATGAGCTACTACCTATATGGGAAAGCCTGGAGCCGGAGTGAAATAAGGTAAAGCCCTGAGTCATTATATTTATTTTTGGATGGTTCACTTATGAAACAATTATGTTTCTTACTTTTTGTAGTTTTATTCTTTTACTTGGCGGCACTGTGGTGCAGTGGCTCTGCCTTGCAGCAAGTACATCCTGGGTTTGAATCTATCTGGGGATGTTTTGGCAGAGCTTCCATGCTCTCCCAGTGTCTGAGTGGGTTCTCTCCGTGTACTCCGGACTTTCTCCAAACACATGCGTGGGGTAGGTTAACTGGTTTGACTGTGAGTTTAAATGGTTATCTGTCGCTCTGTGTTAGCCCCGTTACAGACTGGTGACCTGTCCAGCCCTCTTGACCTATGAGAGCTGGGATAGACTGTGTGGATTAATTCCAGTTTTGGCAGAACTAACATGCACTATAACTAAGCTACACTAACCCACCGGGAAACATGTTCAGCCACAGGTCTCACACTGTTAGTACCTTAAGGTCCAGTGGGCTGAGTCCACACGCCTTCACCTGAACTCTGACCTGATGGCTGCTCAGGACATCTGGGAGAGTCTGGAGAGAAACACACAAAGCCGCTCAGTGTAACAATGAAGACAAAGGTAGAAGTCATAAACACAAAAAAACAGCAGAAACGTAAAATATGTTTACACTAACTAAGAAATAAATCATGCATATATCTGACATGATCTTCTTCTAAACATTTTAATGCAGCTTACTATGAAAAAGCAAAAACACCTGCTAAATAATAATTTTTACAGACAGTTAGTTGTTATACATATTCAGAGAAGCAGGGATTGTTCAGTAGGCTGAGACTAATCAGCAGCAGGGAGTTAAATATGCAGATTAAGCCTGCACAGCTAATTTGCTTTTCTAATAAGTTCCTTTAATACTGACGTGCTGTAGTTGCTCAGCTGGAACCTCAAACTCACCATTTCCTGGATAACGAACTTGGGTTCAGCATCACTGACAGCTCGGCAGTACAGACCTTTCATAACGCTGCAGATTTTCATCAAATCCACAAACACAGAATATCAAAATATTATAACGTGACCGACTGGACTAATGCTCTTCAAATAACAGCTGAGTCTAATATAGGAAAAATCAAACCGCCGGGATCGGTATGGATAAAGTCAATCAGCTGACCTCCTCTTCTTCGTTGTTTTTTCTTTCTATGACTACAATACCGCCCACTACTGGACATGTAATATGAAATGAATCATTGGTGTTCGATTTCGTATATAATAATAATAATAATAGTAATAATAATAATAATACAAGAAGAAGGAAAACAGTACGTTAATTAAAACTGTTTTAAGAAAAACTTATGCCTTAACAAAAGCCAGTGAATTACTAGCAAAAACTCAGTTTAATGAATGAATTTCTGCATTTATTTAGTTACTTTTATTTTTCTGCTACATTAAACCAATTCTGTTCTAGTTTTGCTTTATTTTATTTTACAACAATGAGCTATTTTTTGCCAAAGGGTCAAAATATTATGTTTTTAGTAATTTCCACTTGAGTGATATTACTATAGTAGTATTTGTTTTGTAGCTCGGTTTTATTCTACTTAATAAGGCTATTTTATTTTGGTGTTGGTTTTCTGTATGTGTTGCCTGCAAGGATGAAATCTTAGCCATGTCGTATTTATTTATCTATGTGATTCATTACATATTTTACGTTATTGCTAAGAGTTTTTAAAATTATTATTAATTTATTCTTAAAATGTATGAATGTATGTATTTTCTAATTAACAGCTGCCGACAAGAGCGCTACTAATCCGTTTATTTCGCAGAGAATCCCTGTGATCCGGACAAGAAAACCGTTCTCGCGAGATTGCGTCGATGTAATTTACCGTGAGAGAACATCTCGCGATATCTCAGTGGCGTTACCCCATTTTCCAGCTGTCCCTCAGTCGGTCAGGATTCCAGAGCCAAGGGAGATTCACCGGAAAGGGTTTTAGTGATAAAACAGCAAATTTTGGGAGAAGAGACCACATTGTGTGGTCACATAAGCACCCATCTGCCTAATTTATTCAGCATTCAACGATGGAAAGTGAACTATGAGGTAAGAGCCGAGTGCAGTATGGGTGATGTGAAAGAATGTCCCTGAGCGGGCTGGCGTTAGCTCATCACTGGTTAGCCTGCTCGCTAACTGCACTGACAGCTTTAGAGGCAATAAATGGATTTTTTTTTTTACCGGCGTGGGATGTACTCCTATCAGCCTCCATAAGTGATGTGATGAGATGTTCAAGAATTTAAGGAAATGCGTGATATTAGTTATTGAAACAAGATCGGAGCGTAAGGAAACTGTTAAGACGATGCTACCCACCCACTGTTAATAGTTAGCCTGTATGCTAATGTTAAATCACTGCATCTGCATTGCCTGCCTGCGACCTAACGTTTAATTTCACAAACGTGTTCCTTGTGTTTATATGGAGTGTCGCTAGTACCCGGATCGGCTGAGAGTAAGATGATGAGACGACAGTGCTGACGGTGCGAGGTCAGAGAGCTGCTCTCAGGGTGGAGGTTTGTTCAGTAAGCCTAGCCTTTGCTGATATAAGTCCGGATTTTAGCCACAGCTGCTTGTCCAGTCAAAACAACGCTCCGAGTGCCTTATAATCTATCTGAAAGGGCTTAAAATCGCCCGTGTGTGTTGAGCGACACACTTCATCATTTAGCGAGTCCAGCTGAGATGATGCAGGAAGTGAGGAGGGATTGCCAAACGAATCTTTCCTGTTACTGTTTTCCAGAGAATTTAGCACACTCCCTCTGCATTAGAGAAGGTGTAACATCAGCGTTTTGATTGACAGGGCTTACTAGGCTTCGTCGGCTCGGTCTGGTTTCCATGGTAACGTGGATGCTGAGTGGCCGTCGTGAAGGTGGGAGGGCTGGAGCTTGTTTCATTCCCGAGTTGATTTAAAAAAAAAGAAAAGAAAATCTAGCCAGTACTGCTTTGATGTTGTTATGAAAACTGGAAGAAAGTGGGCTAAGAATGAAAGGAAGAAATCTGAGCACGTTATTTTTTGCTAACCTAACTGGACATTGCTTGGAAGTGTTGTTGTATTTCTGCTTTGCACTCTCACTCAGTTCATGGCTGGTGCTTGTTGGGTCTGCATCCACTATTACACTTGTTTGGGATTGTAATTTCCGCGTGTTCTAATCAGTGATAATGTTCAGGTAATAGGATTTAAATTCAATAACGTGAGACTTGTAAAAAGACAAAATGCCAGATGTAGCGTTTCAAGTCTGTCTAATGCATTTTAATAATGGTCGTTATTGGTAGGGGACCCGTGTTAACCTGACACACAAAATTAACATGAGACAAAAAATGTGATCCACAGCTAACTCTCCTCAGCAGAACAAAACATAATGACATGCACTAATTACTGTACATTTACAAAAATGCACTCACTGAATAGCATGCTGTGTAATGCTAGCTAACAGTCTTTCAGCAGTTACGAGGGAATCCATCAGTTCACAACAGAGACTGATGGTAGATGTAGAAAGGAGCAGCCATGCATCAGAGTAACCTTATACCTAGAGAGGATCTGTTTTGCATCTTTTTAAAACTGCTCTCTGTGTCTGTGCTGGACTTTGGCTTTAGGCAGGTCTGTGTTTATTTAACAGGGACAGTGCATGTTAATGAACATCAGTGCAAGAAGATCTAACAAGCCAGAGTTTAGCAAAACTGCTAACTTGCCTCAGTTGTGACTGTTCAGGTCACATAAAACTATGTGATAAAGAAAAACATCAAGATATGTAACAAAACAAAGAACATATCACACAATAAAAGAGTTTAAAATGATCACATGCTTCGTTTGTGATAAACCATTGTTTGAGATGCGCCTTAAAAGTGGCATATGCAGAGGGCTCCTTTATTGGTATTGATAATCTAAGGTGGACTGGTGGTAGACATTGAAGGCTCTGATTGTTTCTAAGTGTATTTAGAGTCCCTATCATAAGTCAGTCATTGTCAATATATTTTCCCTGATTGGTTCTGGCTTCAGTCGTTTGTTTTAAGAAATCATCCACTTACTTCGTGTTGCCAGTGGTTATTTTGTCTGCACCAGATTGGCCAAGATATCTCCCAACTGCCACAGAGGAGGGCCTTTTTTATATTTCTTTGTAAAATGTGCTTTATGTATATATGATATCATACAGCCCTGACTTCTCCTGTAGATAGAAGGCAGGGCTTGAAACAGTCACAAACAATGCTCACAACAGTGTATTTATTGTATGGAAAGAACGTGAACTATTGTGGTAATTGGTGAACCAGTACAGTTGTCTAATAAAGCGAAAAAGTAGAAGCTCAGTGCAACAAAGGTGAATATGTCTGTGGTCACTAAAATACCACACCTGTGGTTTCCTATAAACCTAACTGCATGAAGGGTTATAAAAATGACTCAGACACAACAGACTTTTCTTAGTTATCTCTGTGTCTTCATTGTGACTCTAAATGATGAGCTAAAAAAAGTGATTGTGTGTGCACAAACAGACCGACAAATGAGTGATATGTTGATATATATGAGTAATATGTGGCAAAGGAGAGTTTCTGTGACTTCTTAGAAAGTGTGACGAACAATGGATAGCATTAGATGTCATCTAGCATGTTCGGCGTTAACCTGGTGAAGACTACAGTGAAGACAACATCCCAACAGTGAGCTGTGAAAGTGGAAGTGGGATTTCTACGGGGCTGCGAGAGTTCAAAAGGTGTTGAGGAGGAGACATCAATGCATCAAAAATACTGTAGAACAAGGGGAGTCTATCCCACCATAATTAACCAAACATCAATCTCAGCATCGCATAACAGTTTGTTCCAGTGTGTCCCAGAGCTCCATTCAACAGGGTTGGTTGTTTTATTTTATTTACTCTTTTTAACTGCAGGACTTTTAGAGGGTAAAAAATACAGTATAGTGCACAAACAAGGACAAAGTTTTAAGATAGATTAGGCGGTTAATCTGCATTCTATTATATGAAAACCATAACCAGGAGCCCAACTCAACATTTAACAAATCTGCTTATCTTGGTAAACTTGATCTTCTACCAGAGGCCTGGGAGTTTTCTCTTATCTGTGTACATGCATGTATCAGTGATGAAACCCCGTATAGTCATACTGCCATACCGTATGACAAAGAATACCATTGGCTAACCTGATAAGACGGTTAACAGTGTAAGAAGGACAGATATAGGAAGTATATACTGCAACTGCAACTCAACACATCTCTGTTCTCTCATTTCACTACCTTCGCTGCTTTGTTTACTGCTTTGGTTGCTGTAACATGGGAATTTCTCAGTTTTGTGCTAAATAAGATTTCCAACCTTGGTATCAGGGTCAGAATTTCAGCTTGAGCTCAAAGCTCCTGCACAGCCATCGTAATGGGTGTTGCCACTGATATTGCCTTATTACATGTTTATTCACAACAATACAGGATGTACAGTATGAACATACAGGACAAATGACGCAGTTGTTCATCACTTGCTTTGTAATCATTGTTTAACGAGATTTTATTTCACATTTCAAGAATAACAGGTAATCAGCACCAGCACTAACAGTAATCTCAGGATAAAAAGTGTTTGAGCAGCTTGAGTGAGGCAAAATTGTGAGGCTCCAAATCTACTCAGAATTTAAGAAGCTACATGGTGAGACAGTAAAACTCAGGTTTTTAAAAAAAGAAAAAAGGGGAAAAAGAGGGAAGTCCACTCTTAAGAAATACACCCACAGAAACAGACACAGAGTAGAACTAACAGGTCAAGAATGTTTTAGCTAAGAGCAGCTGTAGGAGACTGATAGATGTCAGATGTGAACCTGTACCTATTAAATTTACCCAGCACAACAGCCAGAGTGAAGCGGCAGCAGGTCCCCCTCCAGATAATGTGGCACAAGCTGAGCTCATATAGTGGCAACTAAAATTATTCAAAGCAGTCAGCATATTGATAACAGTTTCAACTGAAGCTGGGCAGCACTAAAATCAACCAGCATTATTCTTTATTGTATCAGCGGTTCCTAACCAAAAGTGTGCGATGAGGTAAGCAGGGCCATTGTGTTTCAGGCTGATAAAATATTGCAAAATATTTCAACGATGCTGGTTCTTGAGGTTAAAAAATGGTTTGTAGGTAGTTGCTTAAATGTCTGTGGATGCATTTATTTAACTTTTCCTAGTTCTAATCAATGAAACACATTATAGAATCTAATGCATTTTAACATAGTGCTTTTAGGCCCGTTCAAACAGGATACTGTATTTACAGAGTTACACAATTATCAAGATAATTACATTATTAAATACTCTTACGTCAAGACTTAATGATCTAGTTTAACCTCAGTTGGTCCTTGGCACCAAACAGGTTGAACACAATACGAGGCTGTAAGCAGGTTAGGAGGCTAATGTCAATCGTGTGTGTGCTTCATTCTTGTAGAGGACTGTCTGTGGAGCAGATGGTGAGAAGATGATGTGAAAGAGGAAACGAGTGTTGAAATGGTGTTTTTAAAAAAGTGTTACAGAAGTAAGACTGCATAAATATAAATAAATTATAAACACTTAAACAAAAAAATACATTTAAAAAATACATTTCTGGTTGATAGTCGAAGCAAAGCTCATAACTATAGAGTAGTGGTTCTAGACTGTCATGTTGGGAAATGCTGGTTGAAAAGTGAATTTATAAATGTGCAAACCTATGATGTATCCTAGATGTTTTTTTTAAAACGTGGAATGGGGAAAATGTCCAGAGATGCTGAAGAGATGTAGATGTAGAAGGTGGGGTTGCCCACAGAGACAGTTTATGTCAGTGGGATGTGAAGCCTGGGGGGGCGGGGGGGTGATGGGATGGGAGAGATGCACGAGGAGCTGATGGAGACACTGCTCTGGTAATCTTGTGTTTGTGCTGGGTGGGAGTGGGTACTGCCACCTATCAAGCTTCAGCACTTGACAGTAACGTGATAAAAAATGTGGTAGAGCGTGTTGGATGCAGAGCTTTGGGTCAGTGTCACAGGGTGTGTTCAGAGCGGGTGTGTCTTTCACGTGTGAGTGAGAAGAGGAGGAAGGAGGGGGTTGGACTTGGTGTGTGTTTGATAAAATGCACATGTTATTTATATGTGGGGGGAGTATGTCGCGTGTGAGCACTCATGCAAGGAGCCTGCAGTTATTAATATCAACACTGTCACTGTTAAGCCATCTGACAAGATGCAACAACAAAATAACAAATGAATGTTCTTAAGATCAGGGTTTAGTTCTGTCATTCAATGATCTTCTGCTTCTCCTTCTTATGTGCTCGTCCTTTTCTTTACAGTTTAGTAATTTGCTGAGTTTTTATTTTTTTATAAATATAGGGAAATATTAATTATTAATGTGGGTAAGTTGTTTTTTCCTCGAAAACTACTTAGAGAGGTGCGCGAAGATTGTGGCGCAATGACATCAAAATCAGCCCAGGACACAAACAAAGCGTCGAGTATAGCGGCGCTGTTACGTGGGTAGTCGTGCTCCAGACTTCGATTTTCAACTACAAGAAGTCTGTTTTCTAATGCATCACATTGTACTGTGATATTAACTGGAGAAAACAACTTCACATTCTACTTGATGATATTATA
This sequence comes from Simochromis diagramma, assembly GCF_900408965.1. Lineage (NCBI taxonomy): Eukaryota > Metazoa > Chordata > Actinopteri > Cichliformes > Cichlidae > Simochromis > Simochromis diagramma. The sequence continues at coordinate 5,304,783 of NW_024386892.1, read as the reverse complement.
ATCGTAATAATTATCATAATAATTATGATTATAATTATAATAATAATCTCTTGATTAGTGACGCAACAGTATCGGGTGAATAACAGGTGACATTTCCACAATGTGACATTTATGTAAATGGTAAATGGTCTGTATTTGTATAGCGCTTTACTAGTCCCTAAGGACCCCAAAGCGCTTACACATTCAGTCATCCACACATTCACACACACATTCACACACTGGTGATGGCAGCTACATTGTAGCCACAGCCACCCTGGGGCGCACTGACAGAGGCGAGGCTCCCGGACACTGGCGCCACCGGGCCCTCCACCACCAGTAGGCAACGGGTAAAGTGTCTCGCCCAAGGACACAACGACTGAGACTGTCCAAGCCGGGGCTCGAACCAGCAACCTTCCGATTACAAGGCGAACTCCCAACTCTTGAGCCACGATCGCCCCATGTGTTTCCTGTCACATGAATTTTTGACCCACTAAAAGTTTAAAAATGGTGTATCAAAGAGCACCGATATAAAATGGTAACAAATGATCTGCGTTATCCTGATTAGTTGACATAAGTGGACACATGTTAGACCAACAAGTAAAACAGGAGAGCTGATTGAGAAGATTGTGTTGACAATGTTTGCAATCACAGGTGGAGCAATCTGTTGTCTGATTTGACTGAGTTTTGATCCAGCGTGATGTGAAGTGATCATAGAGTAAATGTTTAAAAAACTGACATTCATTATGTGTTATCTCCATGTTTATACTGTGAGTGAACATCACATTTACTCTTCATTTCATTTTCTCTGTGCTGAATCCAGTGTCAGGAGTTCTTTTAACTGCTGTGTTCATAAGGTGCTTTTTCACTTCTCTGATTAAGAGCAACATGTTCACTTTAAGACAGAAGTAGAAAAGGCGCTTGAGGGGAATTGGAAACTATAAGCATAGATTTCAGCAATTTTTTTTCTGCGAGGCACAGTACAGTTCAGAGGATGTCCACAGCCATAAGAATATTGGAGTGGATGGAGCATCAGTAATGCAGGAGCTTCAGCAGGAAAATGAGGGGGAGGGACAACCAGAAGCCTTTAGTGTGTGTGTGTGTGTGTGTGTGTGTGTGTGTGTGTGTGTGTGTGTGTGTGTGTGTGTGTGTGTGAGAGAGAGAGAGGGGGGGGGACAGAGGGGCTTAAACAGTCATCTGCCACAAGCCATGATAACAGACTCCAGTTACATCCCAGTGCTCTAATTATGGAGACTAATCCCACAATTACAGTGTATATATACGGGGTAAACAGAGCATTAAACCCTTAACTGCACATGATAAATATGACAAAAGATTCGATGCAACAAAGGCCTTCAAATTAATTTCTGTTCAGTACTTGCTATTGTTTCAGAAAGATTTGTGCCTGTTTTTGTCGTACAGTTCTGCAAAGGCAAGGTCACACTCAGGCCGTGCGTGCTGATGAATAAAGTAAGCTGGGGGATCTGGCCTAAAGATCATATCAGGAGCCTTTGCCGTTGAATATGTGTCTCCTGATGCATTTATTTGAATTTGATGTCATCTCCATATGTTTGCCTTAACATCCTGCAGCTTTAGCTCAGGACTGAAGGCATAAATATCTTTATCCTGATGTGATCGTTTATTTTATTCTGAAAGGTCAGACTGGTGATGGACTTTGGCTTTTCACTGGGAGCTGTTCTTTGATCTATAGTTATCTTTGGCATTCGATATTTCTCTTTTAGCATCTTACCCACGACATGACAGAGTTGAGGTTTGGCAGGAAAATGCCCAAAATTGTTTTAAAAAATGTGTTTAAAATTGCAATGAAATAATTAATCACTCCGACCTTTAATAAAAACATGCTGCGTGTGGTGTCTTAAAAACATTTCTACATCTGGACAAGTTGTTTGAATCATAAAAACCGAAACCAGATTTGTTCTGTGCATGTGCAAACATCTACATGTACATAGAGGGAATGCTTGCCGACAATCAGCTGATTGAAATGTCTTACAGTATGTCAGAGGTGTTCACATGTGACTGTTCTGATATTTCAGGTGTGCCCAGCGAGTGCTTTTGTTCATTCACTATGCTGTTATCAGTTTATTAAATTACAATGCAATAAAGATAAATAAGAATAAAAAATAAGGCACACCTCTAAGCTGCCTACTGAGTCGAGTGATAGCTGTCCTTAATCTGTCACAACTGTTCAAGCTTCTTCTAAGTTCATGATGAGTACGAATGTTTGGACAGCGCTATTATTATTTTTTCCTCCAGTGTCACGATGGGTGTGATCCTCTTGTTCTTACTTGGGTTTTGTGTATAACTGGTTCTTGTACACAAACGTCAGTTTGTTTCACAAGCAGCTTAGTCTGTGGTGAGGACTTTATGCAACTTGACTTTTCATTCACTAGATTTTGAGATGCTGGAAGGTAAAAATAATTCAGCAGTTTATAAGCCCCACACTTTCTGCTCCTGTTTCCATTCTTTGTAAATGGCACCATCTGTTGAGCATCACCTCCAAACTGTTGTGTTTTGCTATCATTTTTCTGTAGATGACTAGAAGTTGAATCACTTCTCCCTGTGTGTTGTTTAAACTAGGCAAAAATGTTTGCAGGTGCTCAGCTGCTTCAATATTCTTTCGTGTAATATCGAGCCACATGTGTGTGCGTGCATGCGTGTGTGTGCGTGTGCATGCGTGTGTGTGCGTGTGCATGTGTGTGTGTGGGGTGGGCTTTGTTCCTCTGACCTACTTAAGTTGGTTACTTTGTCCTCCCACTCTGATGAGAGTGGGGCACACACACTCCACAGCAAGCCCTTCAGTCGGCCAAAGACAGATTCATACTGAAGGGTTTAGCAGTCTTATTGATACAGCAATATCAGAGCGATTTTGGAAAACCATCTTTGTATTGAGTTTTATGATTCGTTTGAGCACTGTAGACTAAATTCCATCTGTCCTTATGCTGTTTTGAAATCCGATGAGTCGCCATCTAAGAACTTAATGTAATAAACTCTAGCTATCATGCGTGGCACGATCCCTGTGGGACTAAATGGAAAACTTGCATTTTTGATTTGGACTCTCAAACAGAATTTGGCCTCACTGTTTGGTAATTTCTTGTGTGCGTGAAGCTTGGGCACAGTAAAAGGGTCAACAACCCACACATACATATACTCATCCACCCGTCCTAAGTCCTTGTCTGTTGCAATGTATGTCACATTGTTATTGTTGGCTGTCTGCTAGCTGTGATACAGGGGGTGGGAGGCAGGTCTGGATCTGATTATCATGCCTTTGCTAATGCAGACACATGAGCTGTTGTTGTAAGAGATGAGAGTGCTGGAGGAAATATAAGTTACATTTATTTTTCTAACTTTTCTGTCTGCATTGTCTGTAAGAAATACTGACTTTAAAATTTTTATTTAGATTTGACGCTAACATTGCTTTTATGAAGTTACAGTTGTAGCTCACTGGCTCTCAAGTGTCTTGGTTCTATAATAAAACCAACAAGGAACCATTAACTACTAATGCGAGCTGTGTAGACTATTCAGAAATAATTGCAGTACCTTCAGCTAATGCACAATTTATAGTATGTGGGAATCTTTTTGCATTGGTTTCTGAATTTGCAGAGAGAGCGATTATGGGACTGTAACCAGAATGTGTAAGTTGTCCGATTACCACAAAACCAAACCCGTCTGCTTGCCTGCAGGGGAACGCAAGATGGACTAGAACTAGCTAGTTACAGCGACTGAACTTTCAAAATAAAGGCCTTTTCACACCAGGCGTGTAAAATCTGTGCAAATATTTCTGTCATTAAAAATATTTCTCCGACCTCCCATTTTTAATGGAGCCGTTTACACTGACTGCGTAATTTCACTGGACAAATTTGCAGCATTTGAACCAAGCTCGATATTTCGTGTCATTTTTACAGTGCATAATGAGAGTGAAGGGATTTTCCATTAGTAAATCAATCATGTCATCATATTAGACGGATGGAGAAATGAACTGAAATCACAGAATATACCTGAGCAACTGTCACTGGCCAATATGAGTCAAGTGTTATCTGTGGGAAACATGCTTGGGCGACATCCTCTAAAAGCCAAAAGTCTGTACTCTGCCATGTGCAGGGTGCTAATTAGTAGAAAGGTCAGCTTGAACACAAGAGGATAAAGTCCAGGAAAAAACAAGGAAAACATTTAATATTCAGAAAGCGTTGATGAGAAGCACAGACAGTGGCTTCAGTTGAGAGTTTTCTTATTAACTTGTTTGGCTTCACTACAAAGACGTTCTTTGTCTATTATGACTTCTGTCTTCTTGTTTATCAGAGGCAGAATAAAGGATCAACACTGTGAACATGAGTGGCCAACGTTACTGTTTTTTCACACATTTTTGACACTAACTCCTTGTGACGATACACAGCTGTAACATGTGGGTGTGAGTCTGCAACGTACCTACCAAGACACTACCATGGATGGTATTTTTATGTGTGGGTCATTGCTCAGCGTTATTGTGTAGTCAGATCTGGACTATCACCAAAGTCTGGCGCCCCACTCTGCTCTAACATTAACTCCAGCAACTCCACTAAACAACCTCCAGACGCCTTTTACATCTAAGACATTAGAAGCAGAGGAGCTCTGTAGGATAGCTGTAGATTAGTCTTATAAAACCAATGAATCTCTTCTATGTTTTTTTGAAGGTGAACTAGGTTTTAATTGCATGCATTATGTTCTAAAAACTGTTCTTGTTAAAATGCGCGGAAGCTCTGGTGAAGCAAAGTGGTCCTGAAAACAAGTGACTGCGCTCAGGCTCAGCCTGCTCTGCATGAAGAGAAGTTTGCTGCCCTGTTGACATGCACAAGCATAGCTAATGTGCTCTGACTGGATGCAGTCTGAACAGATGACAACTGGAGATTTTTTTTTTAAACATAACATTTGAAAACATCCAGATAAATTTCTTTAAAAGTTAGTAAGTGTGAGCGTGTAAGAATCACTGGGATGGAGACCCAAAAGAAAGACAGCAGAGAGGAAAATGAGCTCCAGACTGGACTGGAAAATTGCTTCCCCCTCACTGAGTTTGTCCACTGTGTCAGCACCTTTGGCTGTTGACCAGACATTGTTTTGTCCTTTAAACATCTTGCTGGGTTGCTGACCTCGCACACAGAGGCTGGCTCCTTCACAATTAAAGCATTTTTCTGGTTCACTAGAGAAATAGTGTTGAGGTGAACAGGTTTTGTTGGTTCGATCAGATAAAACTTTCATCTGTTTTTCTTAATGTGTTGTTTCAGGTGTTGTGTAGCTGCAGAAGACTGAGCGAACCATGGCACAGTTCCCAACCACGTTCACAGGTCAGTATTTACATGTGGCTGACTTAACAGAGAGCGATAGTGAACCTTTTCCCTCAGTCAAGCTAAATGACAACATCAAGAGTTCATCAGACGAACCACATCTTTGAAGTAGAATAAAGTCTCTCACATGACGCCCTCTAAATAGTGTGTTAGCCGTACAGCAAAGCTGATATTGTTGCTACTTTGGATACTTACATTGTTCTTATATTTTCAGATATATTTGTTTTATGCCAAGTAGTAAAACAATTAATTTTACTTTTCTGGTAATATAGTTTTGGGGAGCACTGTAGCTGAGTGGCTATGAGTGGATGTAGCTCCTGTCAAAGAAAACAACAACCAAGTTGTTCTAAAATTGTAGCCAAAGAGACAGATCTCCCATCACAACAACTAAGAGATGGAGGCAAAGGCAGACTAAGTCGAATAGTTAAAAAGCACACAGACTGAGATTTGTCAGACCATAGACTGTGAGCTGTCACCCAAAACACATTACACTGAATGAGGACCAGCATTGCTTGCTTTTTGTCATCAGCGGGACATGCTGGAAATAAATCTCTGCAGCTACAAGCATTTGAGGCTGAATGAATGTTTGTACAGTTTTTTCTTTAATAAAAATAGAAGAGAATTAAAAACACATTGCCAGCAGGATAATTGTTGTGTTTCTGTTGAAATGTTGTGGCAGAAGCTTCCAGCACAAAAGACAGCCGACAAGTATAATTTTTATCAACAGTTACCGAGAAATGACTTTCAGTCCGCAGTGATTTGTCTTTCGTTTTCCAATGAACTAGAATGACTCACTAAACATTTAACTCCCTTCTCTTCCAAGTAAGTGGAAGTAAGACAAATGGTAGAAAGGTAGTGCGATTTTACAGAAAATATGGATTTATGCAAGAAAAGATGGATATTGTGTAGTTTAAATTCCTGTTCTTGTATTTTAAATGTATAGTATTAAAAAAAGGGCATACACACCATATATATGTAGTGTGCAAATACATGAGATATTCTTTTTTTCATCGTGTGGTGTCTTTTATAGTTATAACAAAACTTTTGCACCCTGTTCCTTCTTTTATCTTCTTTCTTAATTTCCTTGAATTATTACTTTGTCACTTGTGGGGCTCTCTGTGGGATTTTCGTGGGTTTGCTGCACTGTGTAACGTTCTTCAGCAGTAGAAACATGAATGCCATCAGCAGCGGTCACTTTACTTTAGTCAGCTGTGAAGTGTTCAGAAAAGCTGCGGCTGCACAATGGCAGAAACTGAAAGGCTGTAAAGAGAAGAGAGCCACCAAAACTGCAAAGTTAGCGCCTGTCACTGTAACTGTGCTGGAACTGGATTATCTTATCTTTGTTAAATAATTTTCTGTATCACAGTTAACACCAGCACGTTGTATCACAACATCTCTTTACAGCTGAGGATAGAGCATGAGGGCTGGTGAAGCAGAAATGGCTTTTTGTGATGAGTGATGAGAGAAGCTCACATTATTTCTGTCAACTGCTGATGAATTGGTTGCATTCGCATGTTAATTACGCACTCAGTTCCTCATCCATTCATCTCTGAGCTGGCACTCTGTCCAACCCTTATAGGAGCTATATAACAGGAAGTGAGACTCATGACTAATGCATTCCTCTCAAGCCTCCCTTTTCTTTCTGTCTGTATCTGACTTGGGCTCGACCTCTGTGGTTGTAACTGGCTCTGTGTGTGTTTGTTGTTTCTTATGGATGCGTTAGGTCCAGATGTGTTTCTGATCTCTGTGGACGAGAGAGCCAAACATGACCAGCAGTTTCACAGCCTCTCTCCGACTGCTGGGGGTTTCATCACAGGTAACGCTCTCTCGCTCTCACACAAACATGGGTAAGGGGTGATAGGGGCATGCACAATGCCAGTGTCACGTGTTTTATTATTGGCTCTGTGGGGAACTTGCTGTCCAGGTGTCAAATGTCCTAAGTGCTCGATGTGCGTTGTGGGAAATGTGGTTGGATCAAAGAAAACTGGACTTCATTAGGAGAAAATCGTCACAGCCACTAGAGCCATGACTGCAATTTAATAGTAAATTCATCCAGTTCAAAATCTCAATGTGCCTCACAAGTACAGCTGTTCAGACATTTGCTTAAATGCTGTTATTTGAAGAATAAAGACAAACTTTAACTGTAATTTAACACATAATGAGGCAAAGCTTCATTCAGGCTTCAGACTGCTTTAAACGGTCACTCTCAGGCAGCTGTTTCTCCTTTCTCTGTGTGAGTCAGTGAGAGTGGATATCTTTGACCGAAAGAGCTCCACCCCACGTGCTCTTCCCACGCTGTTTGTGACGGGCAGCAAATCAGAAGACAGTTGACTCACAGGCAGTTGATGTTGTACTTAAGAACAGGTAGCATGTGCCAAAAGCAACTTCACAACTGTTGCTTTGGTCAGACTGGACGCACAAGTTTTTCAAGCGGGTCGGTCTCTGTGTGCACTTTAATGATGTAAGAGTGCAGGCGCACAGACTCCCGTGATGAGGCAGACGGAGATTGTTGCAACCAAAGAAATAAAACTGTTTCCTGTTTCAATGACTTCTGCTTCTCTTCCAGTGCTGATGCGATGATTTCTTTTTCCTGAGTCAGGCATGAGAAAAACGGTCACATGGCTGAGTTGCTGTCACAGTTTTCGGGAACAGTGATCAAAGTGCCAGGCTTACCCGAAACATTAAAGGGAGAAGGAAAGGAGCTCGTTTCAGACAGAGGATGAGCTGAGGAGATGAAGAATCAAGGGGCAGACTCACTGTTGTTTGACTATTACACATTGTGTTGCTTCTTAATTAACATGCTAAGGAAACACCGCCTACAAAACCTGTTACTGTTTATCTAGAGCTTCTAATCTATTTGTTTTTGTAATCGAGTAACGTCAGGAGGCAGTTTCTCACCTCCTGGAGTTGGACCATTGTTGTCTGCAGGACCCTTGATCTAACCCTTTGGCATTGCTTAGCATCTACATGTCAATCGCACCCCGCTGATCACTGCCCTGCTTCTGCTTGTGTACCTGCACAAGAGCCATAGCTCACCAATGATTGGCTTATCTCCCAGACCCTACCCCAGGGTTGGAAAACGGGAATTTGAGTCCCAGTTTAAGAGAAAAAGAAAACCAAAAAAACCAACAACGTTTTGGACTGTGAGTCATGTAAAGCTGCTTTAGTTCAAGAATGAAAAGTTGGAAGCCATTTCATATCATAGATTATGTTTTACTGATTCAGAGAAGCTTCAATATGGTTTGACTATCTGCATTTTATGATTTAGTTGACATTGTAATAAAGGTCAGAGGTCGTTTACATTTAGATTCTCTGGGCTCTGTGGTGATCTCACACTCTGTCTGTCTGTCTGTCAGGTGACCAGGCCAGGAACTTCTTTCTCCAATCAGGGCTTCCCCCGCCCGTCCTCGCCCAAATATGGTGAGTCACATAGCCAGGAATTAGTCAGCTCATTTATTACTCTCCTTTAAAAGTAGCATTTCAAAGAAGTTGCAGACTATTGTCTAAGATTATTTTTTTTTGCACCAGTGGTTTTTAATCCATGTCAGATTTTACCCCTCGTTAATGTTTTAAGGTGCTCATGCTCTGTGTGAATCTGCAGGGCTCTGGCTGACATGAACAGCGATGGCCGAATGGATATCCACGAGTTCTCAATCGCAATGAAGCTCATCAAGCTGAAACTACAGGGTCACCCTCTGCCCCCATCGCTTCCTCCCAGTATGAAACAACCCCCGCTACCTTTACCCCCACAGACTGGTTTTGGTAAGACTGACACTTGAACTAATTCCATGAAAAATAAGTGAGCACCTTCCCGTTTTTCTGAGAATCAGCAATACCTGTTACTGTATTTATTCAATTTATAAAGAAACTAAATGAATCTCTTCTACAAGATGAGCCGATTGAATATGAGACCTTTCATTTGATATAAACCTGTTTTGATCAGCCACAAATTTATCTCCTGGACCTTTGATGTTACGAGGGCTCAGAAGAGTCAAAGAAAAATCAGTTGGATCAGATCATTGGAGTCAGGACAGTTCATGGGGCATCTTCATTTCTTAAAAATACTGCAGATAACTTATAATAAATAATTGTCTTTTAAATTAACTCATATATAGTGATAATGGTCCTGCCTCCTTCACTGTGTGTACAGACAGCATCATCTTGTCTTCTCGCTCTGTTTTTAACTCAGGCATGCCTCCCATGGCACCCATCGCTACTCCTCTGCCCGGCGTGCCCCCGCTCCCCTTGCCTCCTCTTCCCGTCGGGGTTTCGCCCCCACTCGTCTCGTCTGCGCCGCCACCCCTCCCACAGCCCATTGCCAACGGAGCTCCTCCCACGGGCATAATACAGCCTATCTCAGGCTTCTCCCACCCAGGTAACAGTGGAGAGCATTGTCGTCACATCTTTGTGATGCGTTCCATCGCTAAGCTTGTATTTACACATAACAAGCTTAATGTATTTACATTTCAGACATTCACACGCTCTCTTATCTCTGCATGAATGCTTTTCTAAGACACGGGTCACTATTTTGTTTTTAAGTTAGAGGCTTCTTAGTAAAATTACACAACAACATATGCAGTTCACCAAGTCCTAAAATGCACTCCTCTCTGTCGCTCTCAGCTCCCTCTTCGTTTAATCGGGCCAGTACCAAGCTGCAGAAGGGCTCGTCCTTTGATGCTGCTGGGTAGGTCAAGCAATCCAAATGTTTGCACCATTCTGAACTTGGTGAATTTAGCTGTTACGTTCATGTAAAAGTCTGCTGTGCACTTGAACCTATAGTCCTTCGTAGCATGTAGTTTTTTTTCTTTAATTATAAAATCTCATTGGTTTCTCATTCTTGCTTTTTATTCTGTTGTCCTCCTCCCAGTGCTCAGCCCCCTGCTGACTGGGCAGTTCCTCAGTCCTCCAGGCTGAAGTACAGACAGCTTTTTAACTCTCATGACAAGATGATGAGTGGACACCTCACTGGTACTCACACACACTGACATGCTGTTGATTATCATCATGTTTCTGTTATGTTTGCATGTAACTGTGTGTGTCTTTCTCTACATTTGACGTGCGTCTGTGTTTCAGGTCCCCAGGCTCGCACAATCCTGATGCAGTCCAGTCTTCCTCAGACCCAGCTTGCCACGATATGGTGAGTACACTTGAATTTAACCCTCCATATCAGAACAGAAAACAGCAGTCCTTTAAATCTGACTTTTTCCTTTCATGTTTTTCCCCTCAGGAGTCTTTCAGATATTGACCAGGATGGAAAACTGACAGCTGAGGAGTTTATCTTGGCTATGCACCTCATAGATATGGCTATGTCAGGGTTACCGCTGCCCCCTGTGTTACCTCCAGAATACCTCCCACCATCATTCAGGTAAATGCTGAACTAAACACGAGGATGTTACTGACAATGTGCTGGTCACTTAAACAAGAACCAAAAAATCAACCTCCAAACATTTAAAAAAAGAAAAAAGAAGCTAGAACTGAGCACAGAGGTTACATGTGGTCATTAGGGGTGCAACGATACACAAAAATCACGGTTCGGTTCGGTTTGATACTTTGGTGTCACGGTTCGATATTTTTTCGATACAAAAAACAATGTTCATGCCTTTTTAATTTGTCATTTATTAAAATTATAAACATATACTTTAACTCAAAAGTACAGTTTTTAAATTTAATTACGGCAAATCTTCGTTAACGAGCTACCGCAGATCGCCCCGTGCGTGGGCTGGACGGCCAACACGTTAACGAGCTAACTGCGCTAACACACTAGCTCCCACCCATGTAATTGAGCATTGCATGGCACATCCAACATACTGTTTTACTTTAGTCCATGACGCGCTTACCTTCAGGGTCATACGTCACATGAAAACCAAAATAGTTCCAAACGCCAGATCTGAATGAGGGTGGGGGAGGTTGCAACGACAGCTTAACTTCTGTCTTGCTAGCTTGCCCTGCGCTCAGTGAATCTGCGTTCGACTACTCCGCCTAGGCTGCACTGTCAAGCGCAGATCCACTGAGCGCTCAACACAGACAGCATCGTCAGAAGGAAAGTTGATAAAATAAATTAAAAATGTTGTATTGTTCGATACATATGCGTACCGAACCGAAAGCACTGTATCGAACGGTTCAATATCGATACGAGTATCGTTGCACCCCTAGTGGTCATACTAATCTGCACTGGTATTTAACAATTACTTCTTGATGAGACTGTTACACACATATGAGCTCATAAGAAACACCAGCACCACCTCTCTCCAGTCATGTCATTAAGGCAGACGATGAGTTTTCCTTCGCCCTGAACTAACCACACTGGTCTCTGTGTGCAGCTGGAGTCTGTGTGCAGGGACCTTACAATCATATAATAACCACATAATAGTAAAAATAGACAGTCAGTATTAACTTTGCTCTCATTTTCAAAAAGGTTTCTTTGGAGTTAATGATGTCAGGTGATCAAATATGTGAGTTTTATTCTGATTCAGCATTACAAAGTGAAGTGTTGCAATCCCTGCACTGGAAAAAAAATGTCTTGCAGGTTTGTTTTTTATTACTCTGAAATTTATGACTTTAATTAAAACATTTTATATTTGTTTCTGGCATTTCCCCCTCGATCTTTAATAGTTCTTTTCCTTCAGTGCCCCTACAGCTGACCACTTGTTACATGCTAAATGCAAAGATGCAATACTCGATTATTGTTTTGTGCGGCATTGCTTATTTTAAACGATAAAGGTTGAAAGATCTGATCGGTCGTTGTTCGTCCCTGTGTGTGAAAGGCGTGTGCGCAGCGACAGCGTTCAGTCGGACCAGAAAAGCGTCCAGGAGGAGATGGAGGAGGAGACGGAGACCAGCCAAGATAAGAAATTACCAGGTGATTCGTCCTAACCAGCGAGTACACGCTGTTTTATTACTGGTCAAAGTGGAATTAGATTCACCCTGAGCTGCTACTGACGTTTAGACATCATTGACTTATTTTGGCTTCTGCAACCTTCAGTAATTTTGTAATAAACTAATATTATGCAGCATCTGTGTTTAAATTCAAAAGCATTTACATAAACATCCCTTTGTTTTTCTTTTTGACCTTTTTGTGGCCACAGTGTTCATTATGCTGACAGAACCTAACCGTGCTTGTGTAGTCGGCTCTGTTTTCAAGCTTCTTCCTCTCATCTAAAATGGTTCTAGCAGTTTCAGTTAAATAATTTACAAACCATCTATCATAGCCCACTTCATAAATGTCCTCTTTGTCTCCCTGCAGTGACATTTGAGGATAAGAAGAGGGAAAACTTTGAGCGAGGGAATCTGGAGTTGGAGAAAAGACGTCAGGCCCTGCAGGAGCAACAGAGGAAAGAGCAGGAGAGGCTGGCTGCCCTGGAGAGGGAGGAGCAGGAGAGAAAGGTTTGCTCTTTTCACTGTGCACTGCACATTTGATTTGCTCATGGTTTAAGGCTTCTTTATGAGGCCGTAAAATAAACAGCGCTTTCAAAGTTCTGGCTACAATCTCCTGCGTCAGTAAATTATTTAATTCAACTCTTGAAACTTGGAGGATACGGAAACGCATCGGGGTGACGCGTGACAAATACCGGTTTGTTTGTTCTGCCAGCTCATTTCTCTACGTTTGTGCTTCAGGAGCGTGAGCGTCTGGAGCACGAGAGGAGACGGCAACAGGAACTAGAAAAACAGCTGGAGAAGCAGAGAGAGCTGGAGAGGCAGAGAGAAGAAGAGAGGCGCAAAGAGATAGAGAGGAGAGAGGTATGATAGAGAGACAGAGGGAACATCTGCATTTTAATTAAAGAGCCAAAGCTGGGCTGAAGCATAACTGCTGCAAACTTGTAATTAGTGCTGCAGACAAGCGCACACCAACCCCCCCCTTTAAATCACTCACAGCAAAGAGCCTGATTCACACCGCTGCACCAGATAACTAGTCATGTGTAATCAAGTGTATGATGTACTATATGTATATAATGTTTAACCTCCAGTCTTTTGTGTTGTTGTGCAGTTTCTTTATAAAACTGCGTCCTGAGCGTAAACAGAACTTTCTGTGTCTGTGTGGCAGGCCGCTAAGAGAGAGTTAGAGCGCCAGCGTCAGCTGGAGTGGGAGCGTCAGCGGCGGCAGGAGCTTCTGACTCAGAGAAACCGAGAGCAGGAGAGCATAGTTCTGCTCAAAGCCAGGAAGAAGACGCTGGAGTTTGAGCTGGAGGCTCTGGTAATCAAAAATACTCAGTATGTCTGTGAAGGTTCTCAGTCATCCAGGTCATCATAGTCTAAGGAGCTTGGAAAGAAAAGCGTCTGGACTTTAAGTTGCTTGAAGACGTTTCACCTCTCATTCCAAGAAGCTTCTTCAGTTCTAAGGTCAAATGGTGGAGAGTCCCAGATTTAAACCCAGTGGGAGTTTCCCCCCAAAGAGGGACAAAAGGACCCCCTGATGATCCTCTACCTAATCACATGAGTCAAGGTGTGAAAGCAGGGTGTGGGTCACAATCAGCCAGGGTTTCTGGTGAGCTCATTGTGAAACCTGGCCCCACCCTGTCATGTGATTTCCTGAGGTCAGATGGCCCAGGGTGTGAGTGGGTGTTAAGGCGTCTGGGAAGGGAACTCAGAACTGGATTATAGATGGCAGAGAGTTGGTGCCACCGCCTCTGTTCATAGAAGCATCTATGTCCACTGTGAACGACCATCTTTGAACAGAGGCGGTGGCTTACGACACCAACTGTCTGCCATCTATAGTAAGTAACTGACTCTCAGAATCGTCGTTGCACGAAACCATCAGACTGCTGCTGGTTGATCACTGTCCTGCCTCTTTGTCAGACTGTTAGTGTCAGTAGGTCAGACACAATAGAAAGTTGTGATTCTACTTTTTTCCTTTCAGTGTTCTAATTTGGAAGAAAAAGATGGAAACGTCAGCATTTATGAACTGATGTTTTCATTAAATCAGACTAATCACTGCTAATAAAGCTACAGGATTAAGGTTAAGTTTCATCTCATTCTTCTGCCCTGAGGAGATATTTGGTAAAGTGGAGGCGTGTTTTTCATGAGGCTAAAGGGTCTCTTCTGATGAAGAATCAAACTCAGCAAGTGATGAATAGAAGATGAAAATAAATCTGTGAAAAGTGGCTGAAACGTGGGGTCGAACATGAATCCACACAGATTAGAGCAGCTAATCCAGACCTTTTTTCTTTTTCCACAACAGAAAAAGCTAAATTAAAGATTTTATCTTCCATCAACATGACTCGAGTTTGGATTTCACTGTTTTTAAGTATTAAATGTGATCTATTCTGTCTGTTGTTCCTCCAGAATGACAAGAAGAGCCAGTTGGAGGGTAAACTGAAGGATGTTCGGTTTCGTCTGTCGAATCAGAGGAAAGAGGTGGAGCAGACGAACCAGACCCGAGAGACGCGCATCACTGAAATCACGCTTTTGCAACAGCAGCTGCAGGTGCGCCAAGCAAACAAAACCAGCAGCTAATGAATAAATGAATACAGTTCTGACCCCACTGACGACCGGCTCATTACTGTGTACGTGTTAACCCTTTCTGCTGGTCTTTCTGGCTGCGTGCAGGACTCCCAGCAGTGGTTGGGGAGGCTCATTCCTGATAAGCAGAGTCTGAACGAGCAGCTGAAACAGGTTCAGCAGAACAGTCTGCACCGTGAGTACCGCAGACACTCGGCTCACATGCAAACATTATCATTCGTTCTTGTTGTGGAACAGCTGAAATTTCGTCGCTACGATTTTTAATTTCTTTTTTTTCCCACTTTTTAATTCAGTTTAGTTTCAGTTTCCAGAGGAGATTTTCTTGTTTCAGTTGCGTTTTTTATCCCTCAGCCGCAAAAGGCTTATGGAAGTTTGTAGTTTGTGAACGCGATAACGGCGCGACGTAGGATTTTGAAACTGATACCATAGGTGGGTCTACTCGGAGGCTGAGGGGTGGCGCTTTTATCTTAATTTTAGTTAACTCAAATGTTTTTTAGCATCTAGTTTTTAGTTTAAGGTAAATGTTTTAACCTTGGTTGTGATGCCATATTTTGTTTCTGATAAAAACGTTCAAAGTAAATGTTTTGTTTCAGATATTACAATTTTAAAAAGGGATTATGAGTGCGTACGTTTTACCTTGTTAACTGTCTGTTCTGCTAACTACTGCGTAGCTTGGAAACTTTGATTTATTAACTTGCTGCTGTCTCATGCTGTCTGTGTGTGTGTACTTAGGTGATAGTCTTTCGTCCCTGCAGAAGGCTGTCGAGCAGAAAGAGATGAGCAGACAGCAGCTCAGAGAGCAGCTTGATGCTGTGGAGAAAGAGACGAGGGCCAAACTGCTAGAAATAGACGCTTTCAACACTCAGCTGAAGGTAAAGAAACAAATGATCAACAACACTATGCAGGACAGCAAAGCCACAAACATACTGGGCAGGGTTTTTCCTGTGTACGTGTTGGCATCCCCAAAAGAGACAACGTAAAAGACATTTTAACCATTTTTTAATATCATGGTTCACTTATTCTAGCATAAAATATACTAAAATGTATAACAGTTGTGCTCACGTGTGTCATTACCCCACAGGAAAAACCCAGCCAGGAAATGCCAGGTCACAGTATTATGTGGTTTGCCTAATAAATTAAAAGAGTTTAACATAAAAAGAAGCATAAAAATAACAGATGTGAATCTAATACTATGTTACAATGAGACGTTTGATGCACACTGTGATATTTGTCTTGTTGTTGTTCATTTTTGTTTGGAAGCTGCGCTCCATTGGTGTTTTCACACAAGTGTGAGGATATTAACGTGCTTTTTCCAATTCACCTTATATATATCTCTATGTTAAAAGTGCCTATTCTATTTAAATAAACCTAACATTATTACATCTGTTGATTATAAGAGTAAATAAAATCTAATTTTGGTGCTGAGAAGCATATTTTCTTTCCTTGTAACGTAGATGTGAAGTAGCTGCATGTTTTCTGTCCAGATAAATGCAAACAAAGTAATTTCTAACACAGTAGCTGTTTTTCTGACTGAATCACGTCCTGTCCATCCCTCATAACCACATCCTCACAGCTTGGTTTGTCACAGTTTCCATGTTTACTGATGTTCTATTTATACCTGACTGCTGCTCTGTTTGTGTTCATGTTGCTGTTGTTTTCAGTGTTAACGCTGATTGGCGTGTTTTTGGAGAGTGTACGCAGGAACACTGAGTCCAGCTGCTTCGCGTAGCTTTCACACAGTTTACTACAGAGAGATGAAGATTTTATTCCTCCGGAATTGGATCGCTGCAGTCTGTTTACGTGTCCCAGAGCACCTTTTGTCCCCGTTTCTTATTTATTTCCTCTGGATTTACCCCGGACAGCGAGACAGGTCAGAGAGGGGAGAAACAGTCTGCTTAAACAAGGAGGAGAATGAGAAGAAAGGGAGGATAGCAGAGACTAAACAGACCACAGTAAACTGATTTTCTTGCAGCTAATCTAATAAAGTTGACTCTCAGTTGGATTCAGTGTAAAAACCACGATGCAGTGATTGGGTAAAGCCTAGCAGCATAGGAGCAAACGCATAAGCGGCGTATGTAACCATTTCTCTGCAGAGGAACACGCAGCCGTCTCTGAGTGGTGTTATTCTTTGCAAACAGAGGCAGAGGCCACTGAGACATAATCGATATTTGACTATCCTTCCCTCCACCTTCCTTTCTACGCCACTTCCTCTCCCTGAAATCTTCTCTTGTCACTCTGCTGTGCCTCATCCGGCACCATGCACCTTCTGCCTTTTCTGCTTCTATTGGCTGTCCTCGTCTATATTTTGTTCCCGTTTCTTCCACCTGTATTTCTTGCATTCATTTTCTCCCTGTTTTACTCTTTGTTTATTCCACATAATAAACCCTTCCTTCTATATTTTCTACTCTTTTATTTTATTTCCTATACTGGCCTTTTGCTCCCTTTCCCATGCCAGTCTCTGTGTGAGTTCTATGCCAACCACTGTGCCAGGATAGATGCCCTGCGACGCCAGCTTCAGGAGGAACAGAGAGGGAGACAGGTAGAGCACACTGCCACTGCTGGACTGGGGTGGTACTGCAGCTGGGACATACTCTAATATAAAACAATATCAAATTCTGCAGTTAACACTAAGCCATTAATGGCAAAATCTGGAAGAAGGAGTGGGTTCTGCATTTTGATTGGACCTGATTTGGCAGATTATCAGAGGAATGATTTGAACTAAAACACTGTACACCCTCTTGTGAGAATACTAACCTGCAGGCTTGAAGTGTTTTAGTCACTTTAGAAGGCTTTGCTGTCCTTAACACCAACAAACCAGACTTCTGGTCTGATTTGTGGTAACATTTCAGTGCATCGCTTGTACTGCACTGTGCTGTCCCTGCCAGCCAGAGAGATGTACCGCGGCCAGTCGAGGCCTTGTAATTGTCGAGCTGTGACGCACCGATGTAGTCTGTGTGCTGTTTATTGCTAATCTCACACGTCAAAGTCAGGAGAGCCTCTAACAAGGAGGAGTGCACCACTCGCTACTGATCCCGGCTCTGTAGATGCACCGATGAAGCAGCAGGACACGACTGACACAGGAAACGACAAAGGCTTTAATGAGGTTGTAACAATTCTGACTCGGAGACGGAAACGTCAACACGAATGTTTGCTGCTGCTGTTAATGCCGAGTTAAAGACTCGAAGGTGACATTAACATCCTGCTGGTAGCTTTAATTCATTTTAAGACTTTTTTTAAATGCAGGATTTTTTGACATCTCTAAAGATTATTCACATGATGAGTAATCTGGATATACATGAGAATAATGTTTATTTTCTTGTTCATCTATTTCTGATTAAGTGATCAGGCCTGCAGTAAAAAACATATTTATCGAACATACGTTTGTTTTAAAGGCAAAGCAGGAAATAAAATGGGTAAAACCGGTTTGAGCAAGCTTACTTACTAAAACTCTGACTTATGATCCAAAGCAAGGTGACAATTAGAGGCAGCCAGCGTTTTACCTCTGATGAAACTAACAGCACATTAGTCATTGCAGTGACTCACGAGAGCCTCCCTTCATGAGTCAAGGCCATATTGTGCAAGCCTGCTTTTCCTTTAGTGTCTCAGAAGAATCAGACTGATCCACCTAATATTGAAATTAACTGGTCATGTGACAAGAGCATGAGGTTACATGGACTAACCCCAACAAAAATGACTTGGTGTGTACAGAAAAAAACCAACAAAGAAATCTACTGACAAATATTGTGTGTGTCTGTGTTTTGAACTGTGTGTGTGTGTGTATACATATATGCGTGTGTGTTTCAGCACCAGGAGCAGGGGCAGCTGCAGGAGTGTGTGTCAGCTGTCAGAGTGTGTCTGACTCGGCTAGACCACGTTATAAAGGTCCATGAAACAAACCAGCCTCCCATCACGCCCCTCCTCCTGTCGCCATTCTTTGCTCTTCTTCTTCCTTCTTTTCCTCATCACTGTTCTTCCTGTCTGTCTCTTCTTCTCTTCACCCTAAATTTGTCACCCTCTCTATCTTTGCCTCTGATCTTTTGTTCTGTTAGGCTGGTGTTGGCTCACTACTGATCCAGCTGGCTAGCTGTGCTGCTGTAGTTAAAGGAACAGTTCAGCCCAGAATCAAAGTTGGTCTGAGTTGCGCCGTTTTTGGAGATGATCAATGACTCTTTAATAAAATGAAACTAAATGAAACTCACCTTTTGAAAAGCAAAAACCTGCAGGTTTAGATCTCACCCTGGGTCAGCCACACCTGAATCAAAGGATTAGTTCATTACCAGGCCTCCGGAGAACTTCAAGTAATTTAGCCATTTAAATCAGCTTTGTTGGATCAAGGACACATCTTGATGCAGGACACCAGCCCTTGAGGCCTGTTGTCCCCCCAGCCCTGACATACAGGGTTTCCAGAATTTCTTACTACACCTGCCGGCTTGGTGGACGCAGTCAGCAGTAAACTATGTAGATTTCCTCAATTAGCTAACCTACAGGACGGACAATCCTCACACAGGCACACATCACTGGGTCATGCCTGTCATGGGTCTTTGAATCTGGATGTCCTTGCTCTCACTAAGTTTTTTTGATATAACTTCTTGATTATAATAATATAAAAAACAAAACAGAAAGTAAACACCTGTAGATTAATGCGTAGATGATGATTGTAACTATGCAACTCACACCAAGTCAATATAGACTAGAGAGCGCTACACACCGGGTGAAATGTGTGTATCCATGATGATAAATTATGGTGAAATGTCCCTTCACTACAGCAGGTATATTACTTTAGGTGACTTTATGCTGTTGCTATGCTGGGATTTACTAGATTACAGATGCTATACTGTAATCCTAAAGCCTGCGTGCTACCAAATTATGTTTCAGCCAGACACG
This sequence comes from Simochromis diagramma, assembly GCF_900408965.1. Lineage (NCBI taxonomy): Eukaryota > Metazoa > Chordata > Actinopteri > Cichliformes > Cichlidae > Simochromis > Simochromis diagramma. Next base: position 5,285,131 of record NW_024386892.1, on the reverse strand, counting down.
TAGAAGGTACTAGAAGTTAACCAGCCTAATGTGGCAATAAACTAGACCTGATCTGGACAAACGTTTGTGTTTTTGTGTGTGTATGTATGTGTGTGTGTGTGTGTGTGTGTGGTCTCTGTTGTTTCGTGTATCCTCCACTTCCTGTTTGAGGTGATGTGGAGGTTTCTGTCTTCACGTTTGTAGTTCGGCTCGTTGTGTCTCTCGATTGCTCGTTTCTGGAGGTTTCCTCACATCGGTTGTTTGGCTGAAACACGACAGCTGCCTTGTGTTGTTGTTATAGTAACAGAGTGTGTTCTAATGGCACAGCTGGTTGTCATGACTACACAGAACTGCCCCTTCCACAGTTGCATCCCTTCACTTCCCTTCAATCCCCCTCCCTCCCATACATTTTTTTTTTTTTGACCTCTAACCCATCCCACGAACATACTGTGCGCCGTGCAAGCTCCGCCCCACCACCATGACCAAAGCCCTCTATTACGGGCCGGGTCTGTTTCCAAGTCACATCCCTTCCCACGTACTGATAACCTATAGAAAAGTTTGTTTTTTAATCATACTCGGACAGAAACACAAGTTGCAGGGACTTGAGTGCAGGCAGCTGGTCCCCCACATCACCACCATTTCCTTCTTACGGCCTATCTGATTCTGGGGCAGAGCAGAGACGCTATTCTTGGATACCTCGTGGTCCTTTAAGAAGAGAGGTGGGGACGTGCCTGAAACACCTGAACTTAAGAAGTAATTTCTACCACTCGTATCGGCAGTCTTATCTTTTCAGCTGTGATCATTAAATCAACAGCTTCTCTTTCACACTGTGCGCTCCCTTCACAACATCAGCATCACACTCATAGGTGATGAACAGCATGTGCATTCAAAGGCTTGTTCCAGGAAAATCAGAGAAGCAGTGGAGATAAAATAATGTCACCTGAGCAGTAACAATAAAACAGGATTCTATAAGGACAAATGTTCCTTGCCTCACTTCCTTGTTGTGTAATAACTGTTACGCAGTGGTGTAAAGTGAGTGCATTTTTAGTTGCGATGAAATATATTGAGCCTATTTCACACCTTCACTTATTTGTGTTAAGTCTGCAGCATCAGAACATCCTGATAAATTCACAGAGGAAGTTCAAAACTAGCTTGAACTGAATAAAGGGAAACTCCACGAGAAAGAACCCTCAAGAACACAAACTGAGGACACTTTTATGATGTGTCACTGTATCTCTATATATACAGATCATACAGAGGGAGCCTTTTGTTTCCCATCAGCTGAGCCTTTCAGACTCTGATTGAATTTGCAGGGTGTGGTTGCTGTGTAAACAGAAATAATTCTCTCCTAGAGGTGAGGGAAACGTCTGCTCTGCCCTGACTTTCCTCTGTAAACACTTTCCTGGGAGTTTCTAGACTCAGGCACTCACCTGCAGTCTTACTGAATAAAACATTAATTCCACTTAATACATTTTTAGTGGAATGAGGATTATCCAAAGTGTAACGATTGGTGATCGATGTGTCACTAGTCGATAGGTGACGTCATGGTAACCATTGCCTTGTTAACCTTTCTGTCACTTGGCTGTTCTGAGTGACTTACACTGAGTCTCGAGGAGAGACGCTGCCAGGTGTAGATATAAAGGTAATGCATGACATCCTAAACTTTGGATCAAATCTGTTTATGGTCATGATCAAAAGCAGCAGCCGCCATCGCTCCACAAAAAGCCTTTTCATGAAGAGTTGGATGATCTGTGCCTTCCATTGCACATCAGCTCAGAAAGCCGTAAGCGCCGACGTCAGTGTCTTCAGGTTCTCTGTGACATGTGATGTTCTAGTTCGAGTGCAGTGACTGGTTAAAAGAAATGAGACTTCCCAAACAGAAGGCTTCAGTTTAGCGTCCTGCCTCGTCCGTTTTAGATTAAACTAACAAGACTACCAAAGTAAAGGGGCGGAGCTTGCCTCGCTCACCTGACTAATACAAACGTGCTGCTACTGCCGGTGTTGGTGTTCTTGTTTGTTGTCATTGGACGCCCTTAGCAACCAGCCCTGTGACCCCACTTCCTCCTCATCGCTTGTTCCTTCCTGTATCCCGTGATGCTTTGCAGGAGCTGAGGGAGATCCACACCCGGCAGCAGAGACAGAAACAGAAGGAACTGGAGGGAGACACACACACACAGACACACACACAGTCTCACATACACACCCCGAGCGAGAGGAAGTCCGCTGAGCTGCAGGAGGGCAGGTAAGAGTCAAGTGGAGATGATGCAGTACCAGAAAATGCAAAAGTCAGTCACTCAGCAGCCATCTGGGCCATTTTTTCTGTGGTTGTTTTGAAGCATTATACAAATTAACTTTAATTTGAGTGGTTAAAATTGTATTTATGGAATTGCGTCTCAAATCCAGTTTAAAAACTGCTGGAAAGTTTCGCTGAACTTGCCCCAAAATCCGAGTTTTAAAACTTGTTTTAATGATCTTATTTCACAGGTTGTCGTCAGAGGAAGGTGCCGCCTGGAAGGAGGAAGCAGGAGGCTCTGCTCCACAAGCTCCAAGCCCCGCCTCCGTTCCTGCATCCCACGCATGGCTAAACAGAGTGACGCAGGAAGAGGAGGAGAGGAAAAGGAGAGGGATGGAGGAGGAGCAAGAGGTCAGGAAGGGAGCAGGATCGACAGAAGAGAAGGAGGACGAGGGAAGAGGCAAGAAGGAAATGCAGGACAAACTAAACAAGCTTTTCAGCCAGCCGGCTGATCCCTGGGCGTCAGCAGGTGTGTTAACACGTGCATTTAGTGCTTTGGTCACCGGTGTGTTGCTTATGTGAAATCCTTTTTTGTATTCATGTAGGAGGATGACAGATGTCTGCTAAATAATGCGTAACATGCAAATAAAATGTCACTATTTCACTGACTTCAAACTGGAGCTCAGACCTCAGCATGTCCCATAACTGTCACATAATTCAGTTAAAAATGTTCCAAAATGACACAAACACCAAACTCACAGTGTGGAGGTTCAGTTCCTCTGCTTGAGTTAACTGAGATGACACCCAGCAGGTGTCGGTATCCACCTGTATGTCACACACGGTTGTTATGTAAGTGGAAACTATCCACAGACACCCAAGCTGGGTTTTTCACTGGTCTATAAACACGACATCTTCACAGCTGATTTGGGGTATTTTAAATTTACACTGTATGAGAAGAGACTCAATTTTGGAGTCAGCCTCAAGTGGCAGCTACAGGAACTGCGGCTTTTGCCACTTCTGACAACTCGGCTCCGTGATGACGAATTTCTTTTTAGCCCTTTGAGACTGTGACATCAAAAACCCATTGACTTAATCATTCAAAAAACCTGTGTGCTCTGGTAGGTGTTTTTAAAAAAGCAGAAAAGCTTCTTTTATATTTCAGGAGAGAAACGAGCGCACATAAACACACTGAACTCTGAATTTAGTGCTAAAGACCTAATTCCTGTCTAGCAGGAAGTGCTTCACTATAAAGCCTTTTCATTTGCTCAGCAGTGATCTATTCTCTCTTACTAATAGTTTAATTTTTCTGCTTAGTCACAGTGGAAAAAGCTCCAGGTCCCAGTTTATTTGACCAGAAGGCTTCAGCCAGCGCCTTCGACCAGCAGCAGCAGCAGCCGGTGAAGGTGGTGTACTACAGGGCTCTGTATCCGTTCGACGCTCGTAGCCATGATGAGATCAGTATCACTCCCGGAGATGTTATTATGGTATGTAGTTTGCAGAAAAAGCTGCTCTCTCAGATGAATTCAGCTAAGCTCACTACAGTCAGTGATGGTCACGTAAAGGACTTCCACACACGTGTCTTATTGCCTGTGTTGTATTTGTTTGTGTTTATTCTTTCTGAAGGGTGTGTGTGTGGCTGTGCGGTGTGTGTATTAACGTTTTCCTCTCTCCTCTGCTGTGCAAACTGAAGGTGAAGGGGGAATGGGTAAGTTCTTGCCCCCCCCACCCGCCCAGTGATGTGCCTCCACCAATCACAAGCCAGAAACGCTTTCATCTCATGTCGCCTCCATGTTCATTCATTTTCAGTGGATGAATGTTTGTGGTTTTTGTTTGTTTAGTTTTTGTTTGTTTAAGGTATTGCAGTCAGATCTGTAATGTCGTGCTATTTTTAGTTAGTGTGGAAACCTGTGAGTGTGCTTACTGTAACTATCAGCCAAAGACTGGTGACTACAGCACAGAGGCTATTTTAATTCCCACATAAATAAACTAAACAAATAAAATATCCCAGCTTGCAGTTTTCCATTTTTCATGTAAACATATCACATTATTCCGTCCCACTTCCCTGTCACCATTTTAAGGAGGGAAAACAGAGGAAATATACTTTTTAGCTTGCAGCCACATTTCAGTGAGATGTTACTTATTGCAGTGTCGTTTCTGACAGATTGGGGTTGGGACCATGAGGAACAGGGGGGTTACTGTTTAAAATGGAGGTTTCAAATTTATAAAGTGCATTAAAAAAAAAAAACTCATACTTATTTTATTTTTGCCCAATTTGACATTGTCTCCTTGTGCATCTCTGTAAAGCTTCTAGCACTCCTCCTACCTTTAGATTGGTCACTAGGAGCTTGTTTCTACCAACTGCATCCTCACGTGTTTCAGTACAGCAGCAAATTTAATACATTCTGGTAGAGGGAGCCGAATCTGAGACGTAGGACTGTGAGTGAGCAAAGACTGTGCTGGTGTGGCCAAGAAGTCAAAAAAAGATTTAGTTTAGCTGCTAAAACCTGGATGGATTCAATTTTTCATCTGTATTTAATACAGGAATACTTTTTTAATGGCTCTGTGGGTTTTTTTCTTATATTTATGGCAAATATCCTAAAATTTACAGATGTAGTTAATTGTGGTTTTCAGCTATGATAAAAATCCACCTCAAGGCCACCGTAGCAGTAAACCTGTTCTGTCTGTCTGTATGTTAAAATACATGCCTGCCCATGGTGCACTGCTCTGTTTGAGGATATCCTAATGTCAGAGCTGCACAAGGATGCTTAGGAGCCAAATTTAAATCGGGTGTTGTTTTCGGGCAGAGTCGTGGGACTTTTTGCGCCTCGTGTTGTTTTTTGCATCATTTGTCCACTAATCAGGATCTGATCAGCTGCTGCCGTTTCCACCGTTGTTATTGTTTGCGCCACTCCCACCATGAACATGACACGTGCATCTCTATCCCTTGCGTGCCATGAGAGCTGTCCTAATCCTGTCCCTGTGCTCTGATAGGTCGATGAGTCGCAAACAGGTGAGCCCGGTTGGCTGGGGGGTGAGCTCAGAGGGCGGACCGGTTGGTTTCCTGCCAATTATGCAGAGCGTATACCTGACAGTGAAGCGCCAATCACGCTGCGCTCCACAGTCTCAGCCACAACCTCCTCAACCCAGCAGCCGATGACTACGCCCCCTCCCGCCCCTGGACACACCGCCTCCTCCACCACGTCCTCTTCTAACAGCAACTGGGCGGACTTCAGCACAACGTAAGTGCCATTAAAGTCCGATTCGCTGACATTTGACGATTTGTTTGTCCGTTACTGACCCACAGACACGTCAGTCACATCATATTAATATGCATGCTTGCAATATTTCCAGCTGGCCCTCAAACACAACCAGCCAATCAGACAGCGAGGGCTGGGACGCGTGGCCCACCTCTTCGGCCAGTCAGAATCCATCTCTGAGCGTTCCCTCGGCACAGCTGCGGCAACGCTCTGCCTTCACTCCCTGCCACCATGACGACGGGTTCCTCTCCGTCTCCCGTACTGGGACAGGTAACGACAGAAACAACATTTCTCTGGTTTTGCATCTCTTTCTGCTGAGAGTAACGGCTGTGATTGTCTGTGTCTCTCAGGGAGAGAAGGTCGAGGGTCTTCAGGCTCAGGCCTTGTATCCCTGGAGAGCCAAGAAGGAGAACCACCTAAACTTCAACAAAAACGAGGTAGAGATCTCCTGATTACTAATTTCTTTCTCTTTTTGTTGCGTTTTAATTGTAATAACCGAACTTTTTATTTGATGCAGATAATAACAGTGCTGGAGCAGCAGGACATGTGGTGGTTGGGTGAACTGCAGACCGGACAAAGAGGCTGGTTCCCCAAAAGTTACGTGAAGCTCATCTCCGCCACCATGACGGCTCCCCCTGGTGTTCCAGCAACAGCAGCACGCAGCAAAAACACTAAGTACGTCAAAAAGCTTCCAGGTTTTTCCTGACACAAAGCACAGTTTAAACAAGCTGTTATGTTGTGACACTGGGCGCTTAAAGTGGGCAAGACACCCAAAGTACAAGGGGACCTGCTGACTTTGCTCACATAAAAAAAGAAGAATTATTTCATGTATTTAATGATATTTTTTTCTTATCTCTTTGTCTCTCCCAGTGAAACAGGAGCATCGGAAAGCCCGCCCAATGGAAAACGCCCCTCCCCCTCCCCAACAAAGCCTTCAGAGTCGGGTGAAGGTAACGAACGCAAATGTGGGCGAGTTTGCTGAAACATCAGCGAGCTTCTCGTCACTCACTCTGTCTGCATGCTTTCATACAGAATACGTGGCCATGTACACCTACGAGAGCAATGAACAGGGGGACCTGAGTTTCCAGCAAGGGGACATCGTCGTGGTGACGAGGAAAGAAGGCGATTGGTGGACGGGGATGGTCGGAGGAAAGACTGGAGTCTTTCCATCCAACTACGTCAAACCACGGGACTCCACATCAGAGGTGAGAGCTCATTTTGAACAAATTCGGGGAAGAATAGAAGATCTTCAGGTAAATATTTCTAATCACTGTGACTCTGAATCTTTGCCCACAGTCACTGGGAACAGCAGGGAAGACGGGAAGCCTTGGGAAGAAACCAGGTAGGCCTGTAATGTTACCAAAATGCACTTTAGCCATGTGGAAGAGAACTTGTCTGATTTAAACCTTCAAAATAAAACTCACATAGACCAGCTGTCAGAGACTAAAAGAAGAAAAAAATAAAAACCCTCATCATCTTCTTCCTGTTCCTGTTCAGAGATCGCTCAGGTGATCGCCCCCTACAATGCTACAGGAGCAGAGCAGCTGACTTTAGCCCCAGGACAGCTCATCCTCATCAGGAAGAAGAACCCAGGGGGCTGGTGGGAGGGCGAGCTCCAGGTACACAAGACACAACCGTCACTTAATCTCTGCCTGACACAGTGTAATGAGGTAGAGAAGGATGGGTATGATGGGAAACGCTGACATGGATTAAACGAGACACAAATATTCACCAGATAACTGAGGATTTTTTTTAAATCTGTATCATTTTATTTACAGAACAAAGCTAAAGGAATTACCTGCTGTATTTTGTCATTAAGTACATAATTTGTTTTACATATTGGTTTGTGACTGATGGCGTCCTTTGATTTTATTGGTCCAGGCTCGAGGGAAAAAGCGCCAGATTGGTTGGTTTCCAGCCAATTATGTGAAGTTGCTGAGTCCCAGCACCAGCAAGACGACGCCCACAGAGCCCACACCTCCTAAACTGGCCCCTGCCAGCACAGGTACATCCACACACAAAGAACACACAGAAAAATCCACACACTTTACCACAACACCTACAGAGGCCCTTCAGTCCATTGTGAAACGTGCTGAAGAAGAAGAGGTGCACCTTTTTTAAAAAGGCTTTGCATTCTCTCTACTGGCCAGCAGGGGGCAGCTCCTGTGGCTGTAAAAGGGATTCAGCTTGTATACAAGTCTATGGGACCCCAGACCTCAGTTTCCTGCAGCGTTCATGGTATTTGTGCCTAGTTTGAAGTCTAATATACCAGAGTTTTTGTTTTTGACCCCATGTAGAGTAAAATAATTGGTATTGTCGGGTAGTTTGTATTTTGGATGCAGCCAATCTTGCAGCTTTTGTGTGCAACCAAATGGACTTAAAGAGACACAGTTCAGCAGATTTGATGCCGTTAATAATTATTGAGTGTCAGAACGTGAAGAATCCAGAAAGACCCGGACACTAATGATCTGTCCCTGTTCCCCGTCTCTGGTCCTGAAGCTCTGTGTCAGGTGATCGGCATGTACGACTACGTGGCGCAGAACGACGACGAGCTGGCCTTCCAGAAGGGTCAGGTGATCACGGTGCTCAACAAAGACGACTGTGATTGGTGGAAAGGAGAGCTCAATGGGAGGGAGGGTCTGTTTCCTAGCAACTACGTCAAACTCACCACAGATACTGACCCAAGCACGCAGTGTGAGTACCACAAACACACACACACACACTTCCTGCGTGGAACATATACAGACGTACTAACCGACTCCCAATGTGAATACAAAGTAGTGTAACACACTAAAACGAACTCTCCCACACACACACACTCTCTACACACACACACAGCCCAGAGCCAGGTGTGGAGATGCTGTCCCTCTCTCAGTCTTTGATTGACCTCCCCGGGCTGATTTGACCTCTCACCTTTCACCTTGACACTCCTTTGGGCCTCTTTGATAACCTCCCAGTCATACACCACCTCTGGGTGGTGTGTGTGTGTGTTTGTATGTGCATGCGTGCGTGTGTGTGTGTGTGTGTGTATTTGCATGTATTAGTGTGCAAGTGTCCCCTCTTCCCTGCATGTGTCCCTTCAGCATGATCCACCATAGACGTAGAGTTTCTAGAGCGGAGCAGAGAGATGTTGGCAGTAAACAGACTGTGTCTGTGTACAGGCAGGGTTCTCAAAGTGAGGCTCGTGGACTAGTGGTGGACCGAAGTTTAGGTCAAGCCACATAGATAAAAAACGAAACAAAAACCAAGGCAGCATTTCTCCTTAATATTGATCCTTGGATCGAGCCAACTGAGCAGACTGAACCTGTTGAACTTGAGTAGAGCAGAGCTGATGTAAAGTAACGAAAAGTCACTTTGGTAATGGTAAAAAACAAAACAATATAAAAACCATCAAATACTCATCAAATTTTAGCCCCGCTCTATCCCAGTATGCATAATGGTGCCAGGGATCGATGATGGTCGAAGCGAACCGCGATACGTCGACAATTAAAGTGATTTTTATCTGTTTTCCTTGTTGATCCATTAAGTTTTTATTATTGTGAGATTCATAACAGTCTGTTTCACAGTCGTTTCACTGTCATCGTCTACAAACAACCAACACATGTATCATATACCTGTGCACATGTGTGTTGCACATATCAAATGACAACAAGAGCAGGAGAATATTTCTTACTGTTGGATTGATTTTTAAAATCTGAGTTTAATGTAAATCTTGTTCCCAGCCACCCACCCCGGGTGTTTCTTTTAGGGGAAAAACACATCTGTGTGTGGGCAGGGTGAGATATTTGGATGAGCTGCATACATCTATATATGAACTAGAAGTTAATAACAACAAGTTTATAAAATCGTGTTTTCCTGAGTGAGTATTTGGATCAGTTACAGCTTCGAACCGTAACGCAACCTCAGTACTCAAAATTCAGAATTTCATGTTTAGAAATCCAAAATGAAATTTATTGTGGCTTCAAATGAAAACAGTAAAAACCGTCACCGATTCCTGTGGTCGGTGTTGAAGAGCGAAAATAAAATAATTTAATTTTTTAAACTCTGATCTCTGTAAATGTGAATTTTATAGAGAGAAAAGGTTCATCAGTTAAGCTGCTGGTTACTGTTTACTGCACATGTAAGTGTGACAGGTCCACATATAACACAAACTAAGAGTCTGTGTCCAGTTTTTAATAGAAATCTGTGAATTTTCTGGTTCTTTCTTCTATTTGAAAATAAATACTAACAATAATAAATACAGTGATGACAGCATTTCTAAATGATTGCAGTAGTGGGGATTATGGCTGGTTTTTAAAACGTTACACAAACCAAACGATCTCCTGCCGACTCGCCTCGCTGCCCGCTGTAGCTCCTCTGTTTCTATGCTGGGTTAGACCACGCCTCCACACTCTCCGCCTTGCTGCACGCTCCACCCACCTAGCGGCCCGACTGGTTGTTGTTGCTGTTGTTCTTGTTGTTGTTTTGTTTAGTTGTTTTTGTTGATGTTTGTTGTTGTCGTCCTCTCTCTAGGATCATATCATTACCCAGAACCCCCCTCTCCTCAAAGCCCTCAAAGAGACCCACTAGGCCACGCCCACTAGGCCACTCAACCAATGGGACAGCAGCAAGAGGTCACATGACCCGGAAATGGCGACTCTCCACCAGTAGAAGCCAGAGAGAGAGAGACAGACAGACAGACAAACAGACTGTAACGTTAAAGCGCCCTCTGCTGGCGAGATCTCTGACTGGACTTGGCCAAACTCTGTTTATCTGAGGCTCTGGCAGCACACAGCACTGTTCAGCAGGAGGGAGATCAGTAGTCAGGACTCCTCTCCTCCTCTTAAACTCTTCTTCCTCTTCTTCTTCTTCTTCTTCTCTTCCTGTTTTATCCGTTCCGAGATGCTTAGATAAGGAGGGAAGGGAGAAAGGAGGAGACTATTGATCTCCTTTTATCCAAGACTGGACTGATGAACATGTTTTTGACTGGATCACAGTGACTGTAAACACACACACACACACACACACACACACACCGTGCTAGCGTGGTAAAGTGGATAGTGGGTCGTTTTGTGGCTTTATGGGAGACTCTCATTAGAATCAGTCGCTCAGCTCATCCTCCCTCCTCATTCCTCTTTCTAAATTATTTTTTAACCTCGCTCCCATTGGTTCCAAAGCCTGTCAGTCAGAAACGCTGTCTCCACCTCCCTCACTAACCCCTCCCCCTCCCACAGCTTCACAGAAAGACCCACTATCTGCTGGAGGACAAGTCTCAAAGTCAGAGTCTTTAACTCTTCTCTCCTCAACGCCAAAGACGCCTTCCAGCTTCCTGTTTCCTCGTCTCCTTCCTTCCCTTCCCCTGCTCTAAAGGAGACGGGAGAGGAGAGGAAGCGAGGCAGTATTGAGATGCGTCCCAGCAGCAGTTACAGGCCAAGTTTCAATCCTCGCTGCTGCTTCCTTCTGCTAGTTTGCCCTCCTTTCACTTTGTGTAGGGAAGGAGGCATAAAAGGAAGCGAGCAGCTGGAATTAAAAAAAAAAAAAAAGCCGTGCTGCTTAGCTAACACACACACACACACACACACACACACACAGACACACACACACACGTTTTTATCCGTTGTAGTTTAACATATGAATATGTATTAACTTTAAACGTTTGTTCCATTGTTTTTGTTTACATGTTTACTGTTTTGTCTGTTGCTACGATGATGATGGGATGTCATATATATGAGGAAAATGAGGAAAACTGATATGACACACAGAGGGGCGGGGCTTTTAGCTAAAAAAAAAAAAAAGGCTTGTATCTTTCAGTCATTCCAGTTAAAAGAGCAGTTTGAAATTCAGCCTCCGCGTTAAAATAATCTCGTAACCTCGTGAGTGAAACTCCAGATTAAACCTCCAAAATCTGGTGTGATCGTTTCGAGTGGCCTCATATTTACAGATATCATCTCATTTTCTCAGTCAGAAAACTACAAATATTCCTCCAACAGTCGTTTAGCTGATGTTTAATGTCACAAATTAGCATTATTTTAAATTTATAGAAGCATATTTGTCCCACTGCATTGCACCAAAGTCTGTTAGCTTAATGTCAACCATACTTTATGTGAAAAACAGCTGATTTTAAAGTTTTGCTTCCCGTTTTCCCGACTGCACCATCATTACAAAAATAAATAAGAGTTAAGGAAGGGAAAGTGAAGTGTACGGAGCTCCTGGAGTCTCACAGCGTTTAAATACTTTACCTCGTGCTTGTGGGATATTTGAACACAATATTTATCTTTCACAATGAGTTACTTTGCACTTCAGCTCTTAACTGTTTGAAAGCCTACAAGGAGCAACCTCAGCAAACTGTTTTTATTGAAATATACCAACAACAATAAATGTCATCTGTATGGGAGAATCTTGTGCGCGCAATTTAAACTTTCTCCACACAACTCATTTAATTGTGGTGCAATTTTTGTGCACACATTTTATCCTTACTGTATGAACGCATTATTCAAATGTTGTGTGATGAATTCATTGAAATCTTTTCCTTATGAGTTATTTATCGCGTCTGGATCGTTTGCTATAAATTCACTTGTGTGTCTCGAGTGTGCAGCTTCACTCACACAACTCTGATAATCAGGTTTTGGTTTGATCACATTGAAATCACACACGTGAAAACTTGTGCGGACAAGATTTTGTCTCTTCAGTGGCTTCAGGGGCTCCGCAGACTTGCCACATTTTCACCGAGCATTAAAAAGCAAATCGTCTGCTCCGATGCACAGGAGCAGACGAAGCTGCCTTCCTGTGGCTTTATTTCCCACAGCCCGCCGTGTTTTTTCCTGGGCATCACACACGAGCCACGGTTGTTCCGCTAAAACGTCGTTATCTCAATAATTACCTCCTGAAAGCATCGTTCTCCTCGTGTCATTTTACCAAGTTAGCATCGTCAGAGGACATTACAGAAACCAACGCAGAGACCTCCGGCCTCGCCCCGCCTTCCCCTCTGTTTGTTGGCATAGCAACAGACTAGTATTAAGAGAATAGGGGTTGCCATATTAGATTTTTATTTCAGTTTGTTGATGACAGTATTGGGATTTTAATGTTTACCCTCAGAAACAAATAATGAAAGAAATGATTGTTAAACTACGCAACGTTTTATACAATGAGAAATACAGTCATTATAATTATTGTTATTGTTATAATTACCCTGCTTGGATCCCATTGGCTCCTCAGTGTGTCAGTGTTGGAGCTAAAGCTCTCTGATTGGTTCATGAGTCCAGACCATTGATGTTTTAACAAATCTGGTTTCTTTTGGGAGCTTTTTTTCTTTTCTTTTCTGTTTTTTTAATAACAGCTGCTTGTTTTCGGGGTCCGAGGGGAAGTTTGGTAACCGATGGTCGAGACTTCTTTCAGTCAGAGTTTTACATGAGATCAGAGACCCGTCCGGACCAGAGCCGCGCTCCACGTCTGCCCGTTGTCATTCTGTCCTCATCACTTTGCAGCGCTGCGGGTTAGTTTGCGCTGCAGCTCAAAGACGCTGAAGCCTGGCTCTGATCTGGTCCGGCGTGTTCAAAGAGATAAATCTGTGTATGCTCTTTACATAATCTGATGAATGGTAATGGTGATGCTTCGTATAAATATAAATAGTAATCTGATGAATGAGTGAATAAATGAATGAGTGAATTAACAGCCAAGCCAAATGTAACCAGACTGCACTCTGTGTCGGTGTTAATGAGTGAGTGAAAATAAAGCGCGAATGATCAAACAGATTCATAAAGTATTAAAAAAGGAGAAGAAGAAGGTGATGCTGGTGAATGAAATGTACAGAATGCTAGCACAGAGCTGATAAAGAGAAATAGCCAGGATTTTATTTTGGTGGTGAATCTGACTGCTCCTGATGATTAAACGCTCTGAGACAGACTGCAGCGACTGGCCTTGTTACTCATTCTTTCTCACACACACAAACACACACAGCGAGTAACACCTGTCTTTTAATAATACAAATATTTCATTTCATTCCCTTGGCTTTGTTGTTCCTGTATCTTAAAGGTTTCCAACCCCATGATTTACACTCTGGAACAATGCTAATGCTAATTTGTCTTCCACTGGGCTTTGGTGGAGCCCATAATTCATCCATTTTCTGCTATTGCTCACTCCAGAACCTCCAAATCCACAATTTTCACCGTGCATTAACCAAAACAACAAAAGCTGAATTTTAACTCATTTCTTCTGATTGGCTGCCCCTCGCAAATATGGTTTGAAAAGCAGGTTGGCGGGGCTTCTGTGCTCAAACTCCAGCCATGTCCCCAAGATGACCACAATGGGGTATCCCCTCTTTATGACATCACACACATTCATGAGTAGAGCTTAGATTAAGGGGTGTCCAACTCCAGGGCTCAAGGGCCGGTGTCCTGCAGGTTTTAGATGTGTCCTTCATACATCTGATTTAAATGACTAAGTTCTCCAGAGGCCTGGTAATGAACTCATCATGGCTGACCCAGAGTGAGATCTAAAACCTGCAGGACACCGGCCCTTGAGCCCTGGAGTTGGACACCCCTGGCTTAGATTATCAGACCTGATCCTTTAAAGCTGAACATATTTAAAGTTAACAGCGTGCCTGGGAACAATAAATGTAACGGACTCATTGAGCGCTTTTCTACTCAAGCACTCAAAAGTGCCTCGCTTACCCATCCATACAAGCTTCCTGTCTAGCATTCACACATATTCACACTCTGATGGGTCCATCGGAGAGTAACTTGGGGTTCAGTATCTTGCCCCAAGGACACTTTGGCATGCTGACTGGAGCAGCTAGGGATCGATCTGATTAGCAGATGAACTGTTCTGCCTCCCGAGCTACACCCACCATCAATTTTAAACTTTTAACCCTTAAAGTTTGAGATTTTCAAAATAAATCCTCTCTGCTGTCCCTTCATCCTCTGTCTTAAAACCAACAGTTTGAGCTTCTCGTGCCACCAACTCTGCAGGTAATCAGAGTTATAAGGCTGTCTCCTGGCTTCTTGTGTACTTTGTTTGCCCTCTAGTGGCCAACAGTGGCAAAAGCACAAATTTGGACTACATAGTGTAAAAAAAAAAAACCAACACTGTCGTTTAACGTTGTGAAAACTATATCAAAAACTCTAAGATTAGAAATGAGTGCTGTCAAATTACCATAATTTGATATAAATGGTCTCAAAAAGCAGCCCATGGTTACACACACTGACTCCCTCAGGTCTGTTACTGCAAATGCCTTTGAGTTGATCTCAGGTATGTATGTGCTGTTGCAGCTCGACAGGTTTTCTATGGTTGCTCCTTCCACATTTGAGGATGTTTGACTGACTGCTGGTGTGTGTGTGTGTGTGTGTGTCTGTGCGTGTGTGATGCTGCGTTTTCAGGGTGCGCTGACCTGCATCTGCTGGACATGCTGAGCCCCATGGAGAGGAAGAGGCAGGGGTACATCCACGAGCTGATCGTCACCGAGGAGAACTACGTCAACGACCTGCAGCTCGTCACGGAGGTAAACACACGGGGTCTCCTCCATCCTCCATCCTCCTGACTTTATCTGGGTATCAAATTCCAAGCATGTCTCAGTTTGTAAAATGTATCTGGACATGAGAGGAGCATGGGCGGTAGGATGCACATATCAGAGAGACGTGGCACACAGCTGGAACATTAGGAGGCCTGCACAAGGAGTGATTTTATGTAACACAGCATGTGCTCAGGATATAATTCTCTGGCTTTTCTCAGTAATAACAATGACTTTTATTTCAGGCATATGTGCAATTGTTGACAAACAACAACAAAAAAGTCAATAAAAGTAAATTAACAACAATAAATCCTGAATTAAATGGAGGAGAACACATTGAAGCGTTAGGCTTGTTACAAATTTAATCAAAAGCTTTATTTGAACACCTCTAAAAACAAAGTTAAAGTGACAGAAAGGCAAACGCAGAACACTCAGACTGTGGGTTTAAAGAGAGATAAAATACTAAAAAGGTTTTTAGCTTTAACATCCAGCAGTAACAACAACTCGCTGTGATCTCTCCAGAAAGTCTCGTTTTATTTTATTGTTTTGGCTTTTTATCTTTCATCGATCACTCGTTTTTTGCCCATGAGCCAAATACAAACTCTTTTAACAGGAAGTAGACAGGACCAGTAATAAAAATAAAAAAAAGAATCGTCCTGATCGTCCGAGCCAAAGCTGAAGACACAAACCCAAATTAAAGGCATGGGTTTATAAAAAGATCCTTTGAGTTTTAGCACAATGTTTTCCTCATTTAATGAGAAAGATCATTTATCAAACAGATCATAAAAAGTTTATCTGAGTTATTCTGTGCACATTACAGTTTCTCTGTTCAGTGAGTTTCATCACTCTCTGAAAATTTTATTTCTGAGATTTTTTGTCTTTAATATTTTATTTGATCTGAATATTCGAGGACGAGTACAAGCAGGAAATGATCGATTCCCTTGGTAAAATCACACAATCATGTGTGTGTGTGTGTGTGTGTGTGTGTGTGTGTGTGTGTGTGTGTGTGTGTGTGTGTGTGTCTGCGTGCAGATTTTCCACAAACCTCTGCTGGAGTGCGAGCTGCTGACAGAGAAGGAGGTCGCCATGATCTTCGTGAACTGGAAGGAGCTCATCATGTGCAACATCAAACTGCTGAAGTAAACACACCAAGCTGTGAAACAGACACACACACACACACACACACACTGCGCATGCACTTACTCGACACAGAGACATTTGCATCTGGTGCAAATGTCCCTGTTTGACTTGCAAAGCTCACCTTGTTCTATTTCCTCCTGTCAGACAGTCGCTGCAGTGTGTTTGTATCTGTGACGGTGAAACTTTTCCTCTGCAGGGCTCTGAGAGTGAGGAAGAAGATGTCGGGCGATCGGATGCCTGTGAAGATGATTGGTGACATCCTGACCAACCAGCTTCCTCACATGCAGCCGTACATCAGGTGCCGTCTGCCATCTCTCAGTCCTGAGTCGGCCTGCAGGGGGATCATCCCCTCAGTTTCGTGTCTTTTATGACTCTTTACGTGTTCTCGTGTTCAGGTTTTGTTCGTGTCAGCTGAACGGAGCCACGCTCATCCAACAGAAAACCGACGACAACCCCGAGATCAAAGACTTCCTCAAGGTACAGCGCTGTAGAGTGAACTGTGGGCAAGGTTTTAGCCCCTCGTCCCAAAGGAAAATCACCTGGATGGCTTTTATAGTGGGGTTTTATTTACTCATGCACGGTCCTGTCATGGTTCACACAGACGCTTCCCTCAGTTTGAAACCTTACTAAGAAAACTGGCAACTCAAACATACCTTTGTTCTTCCTGTTTTCTTTTTTTGTCCGATTGTTGTGCGGGTAATTTTAATGGACACTGGGAAAGTGTGGAGGAATAATTGCAGAATAAAGATCTGATTTTCTCCAACTCCCTCACTCTCTGTGTGTCAGAGGTTAGCCATGGATCCCCGGTGTAAGGGAATGCCTCTGTCCAGCTTCCTGCTCAAACCTATGCAGAGAGTCACGCGCTACCCTCTCATTATCAAAAACGTACGCACAGTATCCACACACACATCACACTCCCTCATATTCAGTCTGTTTTCTCAGTGTTTTGCTTTCTAGTTGATCTGTTTTTTGTTTTTAGATTTTAGAAAATACTCCAGAGTCTCATCCAGATCACAGCCACCTGAAAGCAGCTCTGGAGAAAGCAGAGGAGCTGTGCTCGCAGGTGAGAACCCAACACGGGACGATGTCCACACTGCAGTGAAAGCCTCAAATGTGTTAGTCTAGAAATAAAGCTTCACACCTGTTATAGTTCAGTAGGTAACATAAAGCAGATGCCTGCATGCATATCCATGAGTATCATCCTGATCGATGTTTCATCCGATCATGAAACATCGACCAGAAACTCTCAGACTGCAAAATCGTATATTCCTACTTTAACTACTATCAGAGTTTCAGGCTGTCAAAGTGCACGGGGGCAGGTTGAAATTGTGTGGGGTTTTTTTTTATTCATTCATATTGTTTGTTTGGGTTTTTTTTTCAGCCTTTATAACTTTGTAAGTGCAGGAGACGCGCGCATTAAATGAAAGTGTTTCATGTTTGGCTTCATGTAGGGCTTAAACCCGTCTCTCCGGGTTTGAAACCATTTTTTTATAGCTGTGCTGAAGTCAAAGACTGGATGGAAAAAGAAACAGATCCTAGAGAGGTCCAGAGGTTTTCCCAACAAGGCCAAAAATAACTTCTTACCCTGGTTTCAAATGTTGTTTATTCCTGAATTATCATTAAGTATGGTGTGAGAGACTCAGATTGTCTTCCTCCGGCTCAGGTAAACTTTGGCTCTGATCCTGGAGCTGGATGGGACTTCACTCGATGTGTTTTTGTGGGTTTTTCAGGTGAACGAGGGCGTCAGGGAGAAGGAGAACTCGGATCGCTTGGAGTGGATTCAGGCTCACGTTCAGTGTGAGGGCCTGTCAGAGGTACATCTTATCCTCCTGATGCCCTCTGAAAACAAGGCAACGTAAATTTATTTGTATTCGATCAGCAGACGACAGTTTGATAAACTCCTGTTTAACTTTTATATTCATAAAAAGTTTTCTATTAACTCTAAAATCATAGCTCAGTCCTCTGAAGGATGATAAACATCCTGCGTCTTTCCAAGCCCGTCTGAAGGCCCACAGTTTAAGTGTCGAATCTTTACTTGAAAGTGGGTTAATTAGGAAATAATAGCAGTAATATCTGCCTGTGTATCCCTCAGCAACTGGTGTTTAACTCAGTCACCAACTGTCTGGGTCCCAGGAAGTTCCTCCACAGCGGGAAGCTGTTCAAAGCCAAAAGCAGCAAAGAGCTCTACGGCTTCCTGTTCAACGACTTCCTGCTGCTCACACAGGTGAGTCCTGCACCTCTGTACAGTTTACATGTTTAGTTTCTTGCCTTAAATCCATCTTTTATGCTGTACATGTCTGAATGTGGCTGGGCTGGTACTGACGTAGCATCTTTCTACTCAATTTAAAAAATGACCCTCACAGGTGACCAAACCTCTGGGCTCGTCAGGCTCGGACAAAGTCTTCTCTGCAAAGACGCACCTGCAGTACCGCATGTACAAGACGGTAAGACTACACAATCTCTTTCTCCAGAGAGACTCGCTGTTAAACCTGCCCCGGGTTATGTAGTGTGAGCTGGATAAACATGTCCTAACTAAGGTTTGTGTTCACTCTCAGCCAATCTTCCTAAATGAGGTGTTGGTGAAGCTGCCGACAGACCCGTCGGGAGACGAGCCTCTGTTCCACATCTCCCACATAGACCGAGTTTACACGCTGCGAGCCGAGAGCATCAACGAAAGGTGAGACGCTTCACGGTCCGGACTGAGCGAACAGGAAATGCCTGCAGTCAAACTCTCAAACCTGAAAGTCACTCTTAATCTAGGATTAGTGGATTCGCTTTAAGTTTAGGTCTGTGAGTAATAACATGACTGCCTCACAAGTTAGCAGTGTCTTCAGCTGTGTGTATCATTGCTAGTCTCTAAATGTGTGTGTGTGCGTGTGTGTGTGTTTATTCAGGACGGCGTGGGTTCAGAAAATCAAGGCAGCTTCAGAGCTCTTCATAGAGACGGAGAAGAAGAAGCGGGAGAAAGCGTATCTAGGTACCTGTCCCGCTGAAATAAACATCCTCAGATTGACCATGATCAGAAATGTCCTCTGACTCCTCCATGTCTCTGTGCCTCAGTACGTTCCCAGAGGGCTACAGGTATCGGGAGACTGATGGTCAACATTGTGGAGGGAATTGAGCTCAAACCCTGTCGCTCCCACGGTACGTGTGAACTCCTTTTAACTAAATTTGGAAAAGGAAAAACGTTGATTTCAGTTATTGGTTATACATAAGTTCTGTTCTTCCAGGAAAAAGCAACCCGTACTGCGAGGTGACCATGGGCTCCCAGTGCCATATCACAAAAACATTACAGGTAAAACATTACAGGTCTACAGGCAGGCGTTCATTATTATTCCATATTTCAGATTCATTGACTTTTTCACAATAAAACGTATTAATTCATAACGATTGACAGCTCAGCCACAGCTACAGTACACCACTGCAGTGCTGGTTCACTGCTGCAGGGACACAAATATGTCTGCTATAATTTATATTTCACACCATCGTTTTGCTGTTTTCTCTCTTTTTCAGGACACTTTGAATCCAAAGTGGAATTCCAACTGTCAGTTTTTTATTAAGGACCTGGAACAGGACGTCCTCTGTATCACTGTGTTTGAACGAGACCAGTTCTCGCCTGATGGTCAGTGATAGTCGCACGCTGATTTAAATCCCTTCATTTCACGTTCCCTGTCCTTTTCAGGAAGTATGAGTGGTTTTGTTTTCTGTCTGTTTATCATCCTCTTTGCCTCCAGACTTCTTGGGCAGGACAGAAATCCGGTTAGCGGAAATAAAGAAGGACCAGGGCTCTAAAGGACCAATCACAAAGAGGCTGCTGCTCCACGAGGTTCCTACGGGAGAGATCGTCGTTAGGCTCGACCTTCAGCTGTTTGAAGAACCGTGAAACCTGGACGGGGCCACGGCGGACTGGACTGGCCCAAAAAGGACCTGTAGGAGATGATGGTTTGGACTGGACAGCTTAGATGGATTAGACTGGACTGGACAACTGGACTGGTCTCAAATCTTTATTTCTCCGCGTGTACGTCTGAGCTTTTTATATCCAGAGAGAAAGGATCAGTTAGCTAAGGGTACAATGATGCCATTACTAAACATCTTCAAGTTTAAAACAAAAAGGAATAACTTCATGAATTACCAGCTGGAGAAAAGACCTTCACATATACACAAAAGCTGAAAATGTGTGTAACTCCATTTCAGCTCCTAAACATTAAAGATAAGCAGCAGTTAGGGTCACCATGGCAATCCTGAGCACGCCTCTTGAAAAACACATCACCGCCTCCAGTCTGTGCCTCCTATCGACCTGCTTACACACCGTGAGTGCGGCAAGAAGACTCTCCACAGCGTTTCTGTTTCTGTCAGAACATCTTGATCAGATTTCCATTCGATTCTGTGCAGCAGGCGGAGCTCCTGTGAGTCTGAGGCCTCCATAGTCAAAAGATAGAGCAGACACATGATCCCATGTTCTGCTTATAGTCTGGATCAGCTCTAGTGGGCTTGGTGTTAGATTACAGAAAGGGTTTTTAGAAGAACTTCCTCCCTCAGTCGAGATGAACATTACGCCCATTCATCTGACTGAGATTGCATTAATATATGTGAATAATACAAATATTAAT
The DNA here is from genome assembly GCF_900408965.1 of Simochromis diagramma. NCBI lineage: Eukaryota > Metazoa > Chordata > Actinopteri > Cichliformes > Cichlidae > Simochromis > Simochromis diagramma. Next base: position 5,264,428 of record NW_024386892.1, on the reverse strand, counting down.
GCATTTTTAGCCACTAATAATAATATACAGTATGCTGGGATTTTTGCTTTGCAGTAATCACACCAAATATGTGACACACTGATATAAAAATAGAGATGAAGTGGACTGGGATCATAAAAAGTTGGTATGAGATTCTTATCATTTCTGGCTTATTCATTTCAGTGGAGAGGGTAAATAAAGAGCTCAACATCCAAATGAGATTTATAGATTTTATTCATCTAAATCTAAATTTGTGTGGATTTTTTAAATGTCACATACACGTTCACGTCTTAAATCTGGTGTGCTGGTGCTTCCGTGGTTAGAGATTGGACCGTTTCAGCAGGTCTGTCCTGTGATCTGACATTTAAAGAAGCAGCTCGACGGGTTTTCTAGTCTGCAAATGGTTCTCAGTCATGTTGGTACCACTGAGAAGTGAAAAAAATCCGAGACCTGGTCCAGTCCAGTCCAGTCTGCTTGTGCCCCCTCCCTCCTTCAGGACCGGTCCACGTCAGTATTTAGTCGAGTCTTGGAGAAGATCAGTCAGGTCTTTACTGTCTCCTCTCCCTCTGCTTCATCCAGACAGTCTCACAAACACTCCAGCGACAATCCCAGCCCTCCTTCTTTGTCCAACCAAACCCAGACCTTTATGTGAGAGAGTGTGTTTGTGTGTCTGTGAGAGTGTGTGCGTGCGTGTGAGGCAGACGGCCGATGCGAATGACGGTACGAGTGTAAAGATGGACAGGCTAACTAAAAGCACGGTTCAGTCTCCACGCATTTTTACACAGAGTCTCTCAGAGTCTTATGATCAACTCTTTGGGCTTCGGCTCATGTGAGGGGACATTTTTTATAATTTCGCTCAGTTTGGACGCTCACTGAACGCTCGCCACGTTATCTCAGAAAGTGCTAAATATGTACAGGTTAAATGAGAAATCCTAACGATGCAAAATAAGCTGAAGATATAGAGACCCTGATATATGACTGGTGTAAATACATTACAGACAAGATGTCCCCTTCACATGCGTCTGTGGTACTAATGCTGATAATAAGACAGGGAACAGGCGTGAAAGCTGATTTAAACTGAGGTACTGTAAAGAAGAATGTCTTAACTGTTCAGGGTGTTTTTGTTTTTATGTTTTTATGTATATGTGGGGGGGTCGCAGATTTAGACGATTTCTGTCACACATCTGAACTCTGATGTTATGTTGCTGCTGTGTTGAGCTGTCACAGTGGCCGTCACTATGCAGGGAGGGTAAACCCTGAGGGATTTCGAGGGCCCGCCGCTGGACTGGGGCCCTCGAGCAGGCTCCGTAGGGCACAGATGTATTTTATAGGAATAGCATTTTGACCATTTTCACAGTTTAACCCTATGAAAAGCTCAGAGTAGAAACAACGGTACTGTGCGTCGGCACTCCCAGCACTTTGAAAAGCAGATTTTGGAGCAGAGCAGGACACGAATCTCCTGAATTTCACCCAGCAGCTGTTTTGGGTAATCAGAGCAGGAAGTCTAATAAAAAGAGGCACTCAAAGGATGTGTTTTTATTAAAGTCTTATCATTTTAAAGACATTTTAATGAAGATAAGCAAACTGTACTTGAGCCCAAAGGTGGATCCCAGCAAATAAAAGAAAGTCAGGAGTGAATTTCAGATGCAGTCGTTGGATTTTCTTCTTAAATGGAGAGAATGTAAAAAGAAAAGAGTGATCTGCACCGACTGCTACCATTTTTGTTCAGCATAAGAACTTTATATTTAAAGTAATGGCAATAACTGTGAAGCTGTAATTTGTGGACTGAACTTATTGTCCAAACTATATCTTCTTTCAAAAACTGTCCCAATGTTTCAATTTCAAGCACACTTTGAAAATGAATACTTCTCTGATCTTCCTCCTAAAGTTTCCTCGAGCTGATTATTCAAAACGGCGGCTGCGTTCGCCGACAAGGCCGGAAACATCGCCTAGCTAGGTTGCTTAGTAAGATTGTAGATAAGTTAGTTAGCGAGCCACTCGGCCGGTTAGTAAATCTAGTTAGGTGTTTTAATTTAGTGCCAAGTTACAGTAATGTTCTAAATTACCACGAAGACAACAGTTACCTTAGTGACCAGCCACTGTCCAATCAGAAGTCGGCGAGGCTCGGCCAGCTTCAGCAGCTTGACTATGGAGGAAGGTGTGAACGAATGTTTGTGTTTCCCCAGACTGAAGCTGATGATGATGATGATGATGAATGATGATAAAGCTGTCTTACACCCCTCTGTACTGTCCTGCTCAGTACCCCTCTCGCCTCCTCCTCTCCTCACTGTACTGAAACTAACCCAATCCAGTTTGAACCTTACTGTCTACCTTCCAGGTTGTGTATAATACTGCTGTTATCTGAGAGTTAATATATGAGCGATAAAGGCAGCCTGCTGTTAATTATCACTGTAGAAGATGATGTACGTTGTTGTCTTTCGGTGTTCAGAATAAACTTCAGTTGGACCAAGAACTGCACTGCCTGTGCTGCTGTTTTCATTATGGATTTAACTACTTGTATGATCCAATCATAGACTGTAACTAAAAGATGTATGTACAGGACTGTGCAAAATTCTGGAGCCACCATTAATTTGTTCAATGTTTTGCTAGGAAAATGGGGCACGGATGCAGTCATGCACAGAGACAGTATATGAGGCAAAAACTGTTCTCACGAGCTTGAAAGTCGATATCTGGTGTGACGATCTTCATTCTCCGACAGCCTGAACTCTCTGAGGCAGCTTTCTGTAAGCAGTCTTCAGGAATTTTCTCTGGGCTTCTGGAAGGATATTCAAAGCTCTTGGCATGTTGGCTCCCTCTTTTATTTATTATTGTTCTTCAATAAAGCTAACGTCTGTGCAGGTTTAAAGTAAAAATGTATGTAGAAAAGCAATGATGCTTCTCAAAACATCCTAGTTCGGGCACTGCATGCAGATCTGGCTTTGTAAAAGGCACTCAGATTTCTAACATGTTCTTTTTATTTATTTTTACCAAAAGCAAAAAAGAAAGAAAGCAGTGACTTTGAAAAGAAAGCAAAATAATCTTCGTAACATGCATGATAATTGTTTATAATGTGTAATAATTATAGTGGTTTCAAATACATTTTGCACATCATACTAGATTATTTGATCGCAGTGAAGTGGTGGTGGGGTTAATTAGAGCAAACATAAGCACCTAATAGCACATCAACCGATCTGCGTCTGACAGCAACATTTGTTTGGATGTGTTTGAACTATTTCAGCTTTTACTTTGAAAATACCAGGAAATAAGCAAATTCTTTATGCAATCATTGTTAGAAAAAAACAAAAAAAACAAAAAACAGGCAGAACGACAACTGAGCTGAGCGCGTGAGACAGTCAGCAAAAACACACCGAAGCAAACTTTATTTAAACCGGCCCAGGTAACAGCGGTGCAGGAGGAGAGGGAGGCTCGGGACATTCAGTTCTTTCACAGAGAGGGAGGAAACCCCTCAGGCTCACTTCCCAAACACACACTGGGAATATTTCTCCAAACTTCTGATAGATTTCATTTAAACCAGCATGGCTGCTGCGCTGTTCAGAGCTGCAACAGGACTGAGTGTCAGAGTAGGTATACTTTATTTTTACATTTATTCTGTAGCTGATAGAATGAGTTTGTGTCTGCAGCTTCTCATTACTTTACAGCTGATTAACAGCCTGGCATGCACACACACACACACACACACACACACACACACACACACACACACACACACACACACACACACACACACACACACACACAGATAACAAGTTTTAGTTTTATTCCCTGAAACTCTGTAACATCCTAATCCTCAGCTCATCACTGAGAGAGCTCTAGGGACTGATATTGAGAGGCCCCACATGAAACCGAATCATTTTATTGTAAATGAGTCCAGTTTAGATTAACTAGGCTCTGGTTTTCAGGCTCATGAGAAACGCTGTGCTCTAATAAAGATGGCAGTGGTGCTCAGTCATGGAGTCTAAGCATGGTTTTATACTAAATAACTGCAAGTATTTAGACTAATCATTTTACACAAGTTAACCAGTCAAATTGGATCATGGTTATTGTTTCATAAGCTGGAGATCATTTATGCAAGTAGTTTAATATCTGCATATTAAATAACTCAGACTTTAAAGCTGCTAAATGTTTGTAATGTGCAATAAAAAGTAGGCGCAGACATTTGCAACATATTTCTATCTGCACTTAGTTGTATATACAATTAGACTTTTTACCACTCATGTTTTTGAGATTTTGTTTAAAATACTGCTTATTATTTCCACTACTGTAGCAAATGCAATGAAATCTCGTTATGTGCACTGTAAGGTGGAAATTTGAATTTAATTAAAGTTCTTCTGGCTACTGTTTGTAAAATAAACTGTTACCACCAGGGGGCAGTGTTTTACCAGTGGGCGTGTAAAATGTTCTCAGACCTGTGCTACTATTCAGGTTCTTTTTTTTTTTTTTTTTATCCCTTTCCATTTTTTGTGTTTGTCTTTTCCAAGGCCATCCTGGAAATGAGAGTGTGACGTAATTCCAAGTCAGTCCACCAAATACGTCTGACCTGACCATCTGACATTTAAATGAAAAAATACAAGGGAATATGCACAATTTTGTATCCCTACTCTTATTTGGTTTCTTTAACAAAAATAATAATAATAAAAAAAATCTCAAAGGATGAAGGCAGAGCACAAATCCTCTTTGGGCTTATGTCAGGAAGGGCACCCGACATAAAACTGCCAAATCAAACAATTGGTGACCCCATGTAGCAAGAGGGCATCTTCAAAGCATGAAGATGGTTTTAGATGTTACTGCTACTCTCAAACTTTTTGAGAGATGTTTTTTAAATTATTATTGTGTAAAATGCTTCTTAAGCTTAAGGTTTTTCAAAATTTTGAGGCTAAATATCGGGTACTATGGCTATTAATCGCCTATTAATCCCAAATCAGATGAATGGGGGAAAACACTTCCATTTAACTTTATTTCGAGAAAATAACTAAAAATTTCGAGTCATGGATCCTTTGTTGTTGTTTTTTTTTCTGGTGGAAACGGGCTTCCATAAGATTCTGTTAATATTATATCAAAAAATTGTGGTGTTTTTCTCTTATTTTTAAATGTGAATTTGTGAAATCTATTATATTTATGGACAACAGGCAAAGATTGTTTCAGAAGCAGAGCGAGATAAGTTTCAGTTTATGCAATATAAGCATTTTCTCTCATGTACTGAGTACTATTACAACACATAATGCCCATTGTAAGAATAAAATACTCTAGTCCAGGGCTTAGTCCCACCTCACATGCCCCTTTTTAGGCACGGTCTTGGAAACCATTCACAGCAGATGGATGCCCCTCCCTTCAGCTGGCGGCTTCTTCCTGCTAAAAGGCAGTTTTTCCTTCCCACTGTTGCCAAAGCATCTGCTTATAGGGGGTCATATGAGTGTTGGGGTTTACTCTATTTTCGTTGTTAATTTTAGGGTCTTATAAATACATAAAATTGAATTGAAAGTAAATGACATTAAAAAAATGACAGTTTTACAATGAAATGTGAGCATTAATGATTTATGTGTGGTTCTGTATGTGTGTATGTTCAGCGGATCCACGGGGAGTTTTGTAGAGTGATGTGGACGCCACAGGCTGCTCGGTTCAGCTCCAAACCATCAGACAGAGACCCGCCACGCAGAACACACATCAGTAAGAAAACACACATCCTCTCCTTTTGTCTTCTTTTGGCAGACAGAGGCTGGAAACAAGGTCACAGAGAGAGACAGACAAAGAAAAGTACGGTATGCAGCAAAGGTCGCAGCAGTCGAAGGGTATAGGAGTTGATTTTGGGGGTTATTACACTTCCTGTTGTGCAGAAATTGCCTGCACCTAAAGATAGTCCTCAGTGAATAGGAATGAGTGCGATAGCTTAAAAAATTACATCTGTTTCCAGTCAAAAGTTCCACATTTCATGCAACTGCAGTATAAAAATCCTCTAAACAAAAGTAAAACAGCTCTCATGTACTCCAGTCTTCCAGTTTCTTTTAGTTTGAAGACGATTTTGCCCATAAAATGTGAGCATTCTGCTAATGCGTGCTGAGTGGCCGGTTAAGAATGCATGACAGGACACATTCTTTTGATGGTATTCGTCTGCAAAAAATAACTACACGTTAAAGGTTTACTTAAACCACAACATAAACGTGCGTCTGTATAAGAAGCAGGTGTTTATGGTGGGCGAAGGTTACTTCTAAAAATCAAAATGGTGCTGTGGTCTGATGTCCATAACACTAACAAAAAGTACTGCTATGTGCTACTCTAGAAACTTGTTAAAATCTAATAACATTACTGCATCTGTTATCTCAGCTCCTGCTTTGATAAAATATGAAGAAGATTATTTCCCCCACGGAATAGAAACTGCTCACAGTCTTCTCTCTGCTGACAGAGAAAGCCAAGGCCCAGCCTGCAGAAGAAGCTGATAAAGGTCTGGACAAATTCTTCTCTGAAAGGAGGCCAGCCACAGCGCCCCCTGCTGTTGGTGAAGGTCAGTACATTCAGGATGTGCTTAGTCAGGGTAACAGTTGGTAGACACGACTTAGTGGTGTAATAGTGGTGTAATTAATTCACTGTAAATATATGAGTAAAATGTTTCTACAAACAGCTTTTTTGTGCTGCTGCTTGGTTAGGAAACAAAAATGTATCCATTACAAACAGAACTGGGAGTTTTAGGAGGGCTAATGGAACAGTCATCATCTTAAGATTAGTACAATCTGATTCAAAAAGCTGAAGTGGGTATCAGTGAAACCAGCTGATGTATTCAGATCTGTGTTACGCTCTGTTTATCATGGCAGGAGAGCTCATATAGCATAGTGGACGCTAACAGTAAAGGGTCTAAATTTGGCAGTAATGACTGCGTGCAAAAACAAAAACCTTTCTTCTTTCTTGCATGTTTATAAAACCTTTGGCTGCATGCATAAACCTGTCAGAGTAGTATATGGGGTATGATAAAGGTAGTGACAAATTCCTGCCTGCTTGCTACTGAATCACCTAAAAGAAATCCATTATTTCTACACAATAATTAACAAAAACCCAGGAAAGGTGAGAAGGTTTCACTCTGGTTAAAGACCTTTTTTCTTGCAGAGCTTTCCAAAGCTGCCGCCGTGATAAATACCAGCTCAGCCCAGGATCCACATGAAGCAGCTAACAGAGACTCTTTGGAGAAAGAAGAGGAGAAAGCCAGCAAAGCAGAAGCCATGATACCTGAGTCAACTTTAGCAGAAGTGAAGGCTGATGTGGGGAGTGTTGAAGCTGACGCTCTGCAAGAAACATGTGACTCGCTCCAGAAGGGAGCTGAGGAGCTAGCAAAAGAGTTGGAAGTGAAGATGCCAATAGAAGATGTTTCTGTTTCTGAAGGTGCAACAGAGGTGGACAATTTAACACTAGATTCCATCCCTGAAGCTGCGGATACACTGGAAGCTGAAACATCAGCAGTCCCTGAAGCTGTGATTGGATCTGAGCAAGGACCGATACAGTCGTCTGACACTGACCAGGAACTGAGACTAAACGATGGGGTGATCAATCAGAACAAAGAAAAAGGGGCAGCGGAGCCCGAAGGAAATGTTTTGGAGGCCATGTCTCTTGAGTCTGTGACCTTGGCTGAAGTTGAGGTGTCTTTGGGAACTCTGGAAAGCAAATCTCTGAGTGAAACCTCGACTTATCTGGAGAAAGAAGCTGCAGTTCTTGCTGTAGAGAAGAAGATGGAGGTAGAGGAGGAAACCACTACCAAAGAGATGACTGAGGCTACACACGCTGACCCTCTGTCTCTGCCTGAAGTCGTTTCTCTGCCTGAAGATGTGCAGACTGATGCACTGATGGAGAAGCTGCTCTTTACTGTTCCTGCTAACGTAGAGGGTGCACGAGAGAGCCAGATTATTGAGGAGGCTGTAACAGCAGACAGTCCAGATGGTAAGTTAAACTCCTGTGAGCGGTGAAGCGATGGTAGAAGAAACAGCTTCTTAAAGGCAAACTGATATTTGGTACGTTAGTTGGTTTTCTTACCAAGAGCTAGATCCAGGAGAGTCACATTAGTTTAACTGAAATCCAGTTTGAACACACACAGCACGCGTTAACGGGGCAAATCTCTGTTAGCGAGTTAATGCGGATCGCCCCGTGCGCGGGGCTGCACAGCATCAACGCGTTAGTGCTGTAGGCTCGTTAACGCGTTAGCGCTGTAGGCTCGTTAACGCGTTAGCGCCGTGAAACCCCACGCACGGGGCGATCCGCATTTACTCGCTAACAGAGATTTGCCACGTTAATGGAGTTATGGCGTTAACGTCATTTTAACGAGATTAACGCTGACAGCACTACTTCTTACAGGTTAAAGTTTCAGAGCTTGGGTTTGATTTTAGCCATGGATCTAATGTGGAGAAAATAAATAAATAAATAAAATGGGATCCAAAATTAATCCGTGCGGTACACCACAAATGTGTGAAGATGAATAACACTAGATAACATTTCCAAACATTCAACTTACATATTCATTTAAAATAAGTAAAAATTAAACTGTAAATTGTCATTTGTCTTCAGTATAGGAAATAATTAAATGCTTAATATTTATTAGCTGGACAAACAGGACAAATGGTTGTTATTACATAAAGTGTCATGTTTCGGCTGTGTGCAGGCAGGAGAAGGACCCAAACGCAAAACTCACGACAACAAAATTAAACTCAAAAAACTGCTTTATTGCAGAATGGCATGGAAAAACTAAACTAAACTGGGACATGGATAAACTGACACACAGGGAAACACAGCTATGAGGGAGACTATGGCTACGTTCACACTGCAGGTCTTGATGCTCAATTCCGATTTTTTGATCAAATCCGATTTTTTTGTCTGCTCGTTCACACTACAAATAAAATGCGACAGCAAACGCACACAACGCGCTCTGTTTAGACCCAGAGCAAACTATATTGTTTGACTGATGGCCCTTACTATAAAGACTTCGGACTTCACATTTCCCAATTTTTGCTTTAAGTTATTTTGTTATTTACATAATAATGTAAATAACCTAATAATTATCCTTATTGCTGTTTTAGAGGAGCGGTGCTTCAAAGGATAGTTGCAGATATTTGTCAGAATCTGCAGATTATGCAGTACAAATAAAATGTTCACATTTCTCCAACGTTGTCTTCCCAGCAGTTTCACTGGATGGCCAGGAAGCGTTCGCGATGTCTTCTCGGGCGCTGATAATTGGCGTCTGTCTTGTGTCAGTGACGTAAAAGACGGATTTAATGCGACTTGACCGTTCAAACAGCAGTCGCTTTCTAAAACATCGGATATGTATCGGATTCAGTACCACATACGAAAGTGACCCAGATCGGATGTGAAAATATCGGATTTGTGCCGTTCACACTGTCACACCATGATCGGATATGGGTCGCATAGGGTCCAAAAAATCGGATTTGATGCGCTTTCGCCTGCAGTGTGAACTTGGCCTATGACACTGTCAAAGAGAAACACAGGGCTTAAATACACTGAGGGATAACGAGGGAATGAGACACAGGAGGAGAGCACAGCTGGGAGTAATCAGGCTGGACGAGACAAGGGAAGCAAAACTAGAAACACTGACATGAGACACGGACCTACAAAGTAAAACAGGAAACACACTGACTGAACTCTAGACATGCAAACTTAACAGCAACTGGGGAGACGGAACATAGGAACCTGAAACATGGTACAGACAGGCACAGTAGACACAACATGGAACACAGTGAAGCCATTATTACAAGAACTAAGCCTATGATAACCATAACTGAAACCTAGGGAAATAATAACTATAAAGATCAAAACAGCACAACCCACATGAACATACTGAACTCACAGGGAAAGAGTAAAACTAAATACAGTGAACATAGAAACACAAGACGTCTTCAAAATAAAACAGGAAACATAAGACGCAGACATGACAACCTGAACTAGACAATGTAAGACACAGACATGAAACACATGAAGGGCAAGGGAGACTTAACAGGGGTTGGAGGACACAAGGGGAATCTAATAACAAAGAACTATAACAACCTAGGCATGATAAAAACTTAGAAAACCTAAAGGGCTTAAACATAAACATGAACATAAACTAAAACTCCAAAACGCTGGGTCATAAGACCCAGGATCGTGATATAAAGTGGTTACCTCTGGTGACAGAGTAGGCTCTTTTTAGAGGTTAATAATGAAATCAGTGAAATTAAATGTACTTGATGCCAACCCACCTTATAAGATGACATTATCTCCACCATTATTTTCTATTTAAGTGAAGCCTCACACTCAGTTTACAAACCAACTGAAATGTGGTTGGATTTCAGAAGACTTGTTGGGACTGACTTCTCACCAGCATCATGTCAGTGGTAACAACAACTCAACTATTATGTTCTTCAACTGGGAACACATATTTCAAGAAACTCCCTTTTTGCTTTGTATGTAGTGAAGCTTAAGGGCACAGTGCTTATACTGCTGTATATATGATGATGACTAAGGTTTGTATACAAATACCATATAATTCATTCATAATACTCCTGTATGGGGGCTGATGGATGTTGTGGGGTTAAACGTAGTTGAAAACACTGAAATATAAACTCTGTGATGAAGACCTTCATTCAAACTTTGACAAAAGCAGATAAAAGGCAGGAAGGGTTTTCAGTTTTTCTATAAAATTCCAAGGAATGTGTCAACTAAAGCTCTGGGCCTACGTACTTTACACTGTCCTGTTTCTTCAGTTGTAACAGCTTCTGTTGATAACGTGGCTGCAGAGTCAGATCATCCTCCAGCTCCTCCTCTTCCTCTGAAAGAGGAGCTGCTGGTACAAGAAGAGGAAAGAGCCACAGGAGATAAAGAAGATACAGGGACACACACAGGTAAAGAGCACAGACATATACAGCTATAAGGTGGTTTGTCTACATTAAAGTACATTTTCTGTCCTTATGGTGTCCGTGTTTTGTTGTCTCACTTTGATCATGCTGTATTTTCCAATGACCAGTATCAGCTGGGAGTCAGAAAATGTTGTTTTAATGTGTGTTTTTCCAGATTTGGATCCTGTGCAGAGACTCTTCCTGGAGAAGATCAGAGAATACACTAACATGCACAGGTAGAGAGATAAAGAGTTACAGTTGAATTTAATAGGAAAAATATTTAGAGAGTCTACATTACAGCTAGAATAACCAACACATTAATTATTGTACATTTCCTCAGAAGCATTATCCACACTACCAGATATAATTATCTGTCTGAATCCCATTATCAGAAAATCAACCGTAATTACATTTTTTCTAAGTGTCTGCCAGGTATTGGCCACATGTGGTCTGTTTATTCCTACTGTTTGTTCCATGCTACATGTATTCTTATTTAACTTTGAGTATTCCTTTCCTCATAAAAACTGTATGAGTGAAACTCTTTAACTGGAAGCAAGCCGTGTAAAGAGACATCAGCTGATTTGTCATCTCACTCTTTAAGGTCGAATGCAGGATTCCTGGAGGCGGAGCCAGATTACCAAAAAAACCTGTCAGAGGAGACGGCTAAGCTCCAGAGAGTCTATGGAGGAGGAGACCTCAGCAGCTTCCCTCAGTTCACCTTCAATGGTGAGAGTGATGATGAAGGGAGTGATGGGGAATGCTCAGTGACATGGCATTGTGGAGTGTATGAGAAATCCACCTGGACTGTGTATAAAGTATAACGCCGCTCTGTTCCAACCTTTTCAGGTGGCAAATTGCCCTCATAAAATAGATTCATGAATGGGGAAAAAATTGGAGCTGTACTGCATGATTTGGGGATCTGGCTTAAATTAAAGTGAGGAGAGACCTGGGACAGGACCAAGACATACTGCATTCATATCCCCCAGAAGATCTGCGGGTGGTGGCTGGGTACAGGGAGGTCTGAGTGTCTCTACTTAGACTGCTAGATGGATAAGCTGCAGGTTGTAAAATACAGCGTGTTGTCACATAAATCTGATTGAGATCCTTAATTCCAAATATCGCATTGGTGGATACCTAATCACAGCAGCAGCTAGAAGTATGATGGGGAAAAACAGAAACATCCACCCAAAAGGGGAGAATTTCAGTTCAGTTTTATTCACATAGTGCCAATTTGCAACAACAGTCACCTCAAAATGTTCTTTATTGTAAGGTGGAGACACTACAATGAGCAAGAAGTTGGTGACAGTGGAAAGTAAAAACTCCCTTTTAACAGGAAGAAACCTCCCTTTGATTTATAGTAGGAATACAAGAGGAAAACTTTTTTTTAAAAGCTGTTTAAAATGTATAGAAATGCTTAGAATATCTCCCTGTGGAGATGATTCTCTTTGGAATCTTATGATGCTGCTGTTCTGTAGCACTGCTAATGATGGGCAGTAACATGACAAAAATGTTACAAGATAATTAAAAGAAATTAACACACTTCTGCTGTTTTCTCTCTAGATCCCAAATTGGACCAGGAGTCCAAATGATCTGTGAATGGTGCCTCCAACTCTCTACACTCTTCCTCAACCTCTCCCTCTCCATTAACTCCTCAATTCATCTTTATTCCAAGGAAGAAAAAAGAGGAAGCATATGCATTGAAATCTAACGGTGTGGTTCTCTGGCTAAAATGTGGGGAACGTGTTACTTGTGGGTGTTTGTTTTCTGTGTGATGTCCAGTACTGAAATTTATTAGATTAAAACACAAAAAAAGCATTTTTTTTTTATGTTCAGCAGCATTTGTGTGTGTGTGTGTGTGTGTGAGAGAGAGAGAGACGCAATTAAAGTATAACACACAATGCCTCATTGAACAGCAGATGGAGCTGTCAGCCACATCGCTCTCATTTGGCTCCATTTATCTTCCATATACCTGTCTGTTTCTGCACCTTACACCCTCACATTTCTCTGTATTCTCTGCATATGTGAGCTATCTTTTTCTGTGTTGCCTCTCTCAGTTTTGGCATGTGGTGACAGAAGCAGCACTTGTCACTTCAAACCCCCAGCCCCCACCCACCATCCCTCAGTCACGACTCTGTCATAGAGATGGTGTGAGTCATAAAACGCCAAAAAAGGAACACAGCACCAAACTACATCCTAAAAAAAATCCAAATCCTAAATTTTGCTCTTGCTTTGGCCAGTTACGTGTTAATCATTTATTTTACACTGCATCTGAATAATAGATTAATGTAAAATGTTATCTACAATAATTCGGCTGTATACAGAATAGAATTAAATAGAACTAAATAGAAAAAACAAGAGCTCATTCATTCAAATCCAGCTGTGCTGACGGGGATGCGCTAGTGGTGTTGACGTCAGTCGTTAGGCGGTCACACAGAATGCCTGTGTAGAATTACGGCGAGCGCGCGTGCGTGTATGTGTGTAAATTTTGTCCTTGCTGCGCGCGACCGTTCGGTTGCCTGGGTCAACACATGAAGGACTTTAATATCAACACTGCACAAAGTACACACAGCGCTTACCGTAAATAAAACGGTTCCCGCTGTTTGTGTGTGCGCGCGCGTGTGTATCATTGGCGTATCCGCGCGACACCCCTCTCTCCACCTCCCGACGTCACCGCTCTCCATCACTCGTTAAGGGCTCCGGCTACAACCAGCGCTCACACAGACGTACGCGCGCGCACAGCCGCTAGCCAGCAGGCTAACTACCGTTTCCTCTTTCCCTACCGGCGGTGCGGTCGTTGCGTTCAAACTGTGTTTTCCCGGTGTTGTTATGTGAAGACGTGACTCTCGTCGAATAACGGAGAATATTTATCTGCATCTCTTCCTCGGCTGACCGGGAGCCGCCATGGAATGCCGCGTCCTGTCCATACAGAGCCATGTAGTCCGGGGATATGTGGGCAACAAGAGCGCCTCTTTCCCGTTACAGGTAAATACAATTTGCATGCACCCGTTTTCGGACAACGAGCGACCAGACGCTCGTTATCGGACACGACCCTGTCTGACGTGTTTCACTGCCCTTTGCCAACAAAATCCGACTGCGGCACTCTTATCAGCGCCAAACAGGAACGTGTAAATGGCTAATTAGATGGTGGAAAGTTAGTACAGTCTTGGATGCGTTTATTTACGGCTCCGGTTAGTTGTAATTTCCCAGCTGTGAGAGTGAAAAGCGGACATAATCGACGGCGATGTTAGATGTGCAACGAGAATCTAAAAATAACTGTGTAGTAGCCCAGATATTGAGGGACAGCCGCGACGACAGGTGTCGTGCATAATACCCCCCCAAACCTGTGCATCCTTATCAGAGATGGGAATGTTAATCAGCAGAGGTGTTTTTTTCTACTAGCGTCTTCGTTATTTGCACATTTAGCCACCAAATGAAGAGGAAAGTCGTTATCTGCTAGAGAAATTGCGGCGCGACACATGTCATTGAGGGTGTCCGATAATGGAGCAAGGTGTTCTTCATCATAATCCGTGGAGAGAAAACACGAGGCTGTAGAGCAAGCGTATTCAAGCCGTATAAAAACGTGTAGCCTACCAGTACTTTTTGAATGAATCATCCAACAGTGATTAACAGCCTGAGGATTTGCATACAAAACCAGTGCAGTTATAATATGTCCTATTATTGTCATTACAAAACAAATATCGCAGTGAAAAAACCCTTAAACTATACCCTGCTTTACTACAATTTTAAAGTCTTCCTTGTGAATTGGATTGCACCCCCTGACATTAGATTTCCTTAAGGAAAGCAAGTGTGAATATTGAACCAGAATTAAAATAAAGAAATGATTGGGCATGATTTTCAAGCCCTTTATATATTGATATAGCTAAAAGTCATAATCAAAGTATTAATCTGACTGAAGTAATGCTATAGAAGTTTTTGATCAAAATAAAACTTAAGTAACAGGACTCCTTGTGCAGAATAGCATACGATACATTAGTGCATCTGCTGGGTACCTTTTCTATAATAATACTGCATAATATACCTTTATATTTCTAGTTACAATTCTGGAACATAATAGGTAACCAAAGCTTTAATATAAATGATGCAGAGTATCATTTGTAAAATTTGAAGTAGTAGAAGTAGAAAGACCAACAACACCACAGAACAAACCCCAAATGATGTGCAAGAACTTGGTGACAATGGGAACAAAGAACTCCCATTTACCAGGAAAATACCTCCCGCAGAAATTGGCTCAGGAACTGGAAACAAACAAAAGTGTTTGTCTCCTGAATCCAAACTGGAAGCTGCTTCCACAGGAGAGGGTCCTGATCGCTCAAGGCTCTGCCTTCCATTCAACTTTTGGAAACTGTAGGAACTGCAAATAAGCCTGCAGTCTGGAAAGAGGCTGATATTGGAGAAATATGGCCTCTATTTGAGATCAAGGCTTTTCAGGGAGAACTTGATAATTAATAATTACAATAGGTCAAAGTAGAGGTAATGAGTTTCATCAATACGAAGAAGGCAAATGAAAGAAGGCAGTCATAGCTATTAGCTGCACCACATCTCATCATTCACAGTAATACTGAAAATTTTATTTATCAGTGGTACCCTGATATAACACAAGACAAGCGCACACATGTCTGAAACTGAGAGCAATTTAGTAAAAGGATAGTTATAATAACAACAGTTATTACACAGTTGGAAAGACACTTGGAGCTGTACTCCAAGTGTCAGGAAGAGCAAAATGGATGTAATTTACTGATGTGGTTACATGGTGTGGCAAAGTAGGGCTTTAGGAAGCTGGTTGAAAAGCTTGACCCAAGATACATCATCCCGGGTAGAATATATATTTCATTTTAGTTTTATTAGGGACAAGCTATTAATTCAAAATCTCTGTTCACCTGAGTGTGTAACAGGTGAAAGAAAAATGCTTATTGCTGATACATTTAGGTTGTTAAATTACAATCATCTACCTGATGAAGGTCAACTGGACTGGAACCTTGTAGTTTAATAAATGTATTGGTGGTAAGCGACACCATGAGTGGGAACTGCATTTAATTGTTTTGGTGAAATGTTTTTATGTGACATTACGGTGTAGCTGCTGAAGACTTATGAGGGTGAGGTACTTTTTTATTAAATTAAACAGTTGTGTTATACTTTTACTTAAAAGTCAGAGAGTTTTTATATTAGCAGAAATACTGTTATCACAGATTTGCTAAAAATTGTAAGATAATTTTGTACTTGATGGCCATACCTGGTTAGACACCATGATTCTGTGATTCCATGATTTTTAGGGCTAACTATGATAGTAATTGCTAAGTAGTTTATTAACGTACCACACAAAAGAATTGAGCATAAGTACTACGTTACATCCCACCAGTAGTCCTATCACCATCATTGAATAGTGTTAAGTATTAACAGTACTCAAGCCCAATAGGGAGGTAAAAGGAAGCTGGAAGTTGTCTTAATCACAAAGTGTTGCACTAATGATAAAGGCTGTAGAGCAACTTATTTAACAGTGGGAACAACTTTGCTGTGACAGAGTTTTGTCTGATAACAAACCACATGCTGTTTAATAAATGTAAAATGAAAGTTTAATGCAGCAGTATCTTGTACTTAAGATGTTTTGAAGAAAAAAAAAAACTAGGCAGATTAATAGCCTGTAACTCAGAAAGTCTTCGTACTGTGAAGGTAATTTTTTTTGTAATGGTCTTTGGATATCATATGATATATAACATTTGTTAGCTGATCATAACAAATGTTCAGCTGGTTCTGAATTGCTCAGGTCTGACTTTTTTTTTTTCCAGATTCATAAAATGAAAATCATTTCATTACGCATTATAATGTGGCTGCCTCATCACAACATTGGAAAGATGTTGGTTGGTTTGGTGTCCTCGTAGCATTTTGTTAGAGTTATTTATCTAACTAGGATTTCAAGTATGTTAATTTCTTTCCAACTTTACTTCTTCAGAAGTTAAGAAATGCCATTGTACAATTTTCTTGTCAGCTTCC
This sequence comes from Simochromis diagramma, assembly GCF_900408965.1. Classification (NCBI taxonomy): domain Eukaryota; kingdom Metazoa; phylum Chordata; class Actinopteri; order Cichliformes; family Cichlidae; genus Simochromis; species Simochromis diagramma. The sequence continues at coordinate 5,247,563 of NW_024386892.1, read as the reverse complement.
CTGCTTCTTGTGAACTTGGCATTTTTTTATCTTAAATTTGCCTTTTTGTACATCTGCCATTTTTTCTTTTTTCCTAAGACATTTTCTTCTTTTGTTTCACATAATGCACCGTTTGAATCTAGAGTCTAAAGTTGGCCCTTTATAGTTAATTTGATATGTGAGACCTAGAGACCTAGTGTTCTTGCCATCAACTGACAGTGAAAATCTTTTCCTTTAGGATCTCTGATGTTTACAGTATATCACCTTTATTTACTGTATAGCACATTTAAACCAGGACATAGGATGATGCAGACGGATTGCTTTGAGCCTGTGATTATCTTGATTACACTGAGGATGGTTATAATTTTAGTGTGCCAGTAGTGATGCAGTCAGTAGTGGTAGTGAGGCTTTATCGGCCAACAGTACAGTACATCACCCTGAAAGACTGGAGCTTGTTGTAAGAAGGTTCAGGTTTATTTTTAGCTTGCAGTACCCCAGGGTGAATTTTGCGGTTATCCAATGACTTGTAGGCTTTGATGCATGTCACCAGAGTCCAGTAGAGACACTAATGTTCAACTACTACGCCTGGTTAAGCCTGTTTATACAAGGCTAATACTAAAGCAGTCTTAACTAGTGCAATGTAAAGTGTACTGTAAAAAATTGTCATTATGGCTGCTTATAGCTTAGGTGAATAGGATCACTGACACTTGTCCCTAAGTTTTCAAGACTGATGTCTTGGATTCATGATAAATATCTGAATAGGTAACAAATTTGCTGGGTTGTAGGTTGTTTTTTTTTCTTCAGTTTCTCCTTAATATTATTTCATAATACAACGGTAATGCAGCCTTAGCTGAGATGCTCAGATCCCTCTCTTTAGCCACCTCCATCAGCTCATTTGGGGGGAATACCAAGGCATTCCTTGACCAGCTGAAAGATATGCTCGCTGTGCCCGGAGTCTACCCTGGTGCTTCCTGACAGGGCATGCTTGGAACACCTCAGCCCAGGAGGCATCCTAGTCAGATACCTGAACCACCTCACCTGTCTGTTTTTGTGATTGGAGCATTACTTTCCCCTTTTGAATTGCCTGAAACCAACTTAAACTCTTTCATGGCCACACAAAGATCCTCCCACATGCATGTTTTTGCTTCAGCTGCTGTCAGAGCCACACTCTTGGCTTGCTGGTATCTGTCAGCTACCTCTGATATACCTCAGGGTAACCAAGCCCAGTACAACTCGTTCTTGAGCATGATGGATCCTTTCACCATCTGGTTTAGGGACTATCTCAATAACAGGCATCCACTACTTTATGGCTGCAGTTCTGTGCAGTTGCCTCGGCAGGAGAGGTACAAAATATGGTCTATGCAGTCTCAATGTCTCTGATATTCATTGTAATGCCTTTTGAAGTTCTGCTGAAGGTGGGAATTGAAGATTTTGTGGACCAGCGCCTCTACCTCTGCTGGATTCTCTCAGTGCACCTGCACAATAGGTTTAGGTTTGGGTGCACCAGGGCTGTCCACTATCCTCCTCTGCCACCTGATCCAACTCACCAGGTGGTGATCAGTTAACCGCTTAGCATCTCTCTTCACCCGAGTGTCTGAGACATATGGTCCCAGATCTGATGAAACAATTACAAAATTGATATTGTTCTGCAATGCAGAGTGTCCTGGTGCAATAATTAACACGCTCATGCTTGAACATGGTGTCCATTATGAATACACTGATAAGCCTCGCTAAGAGAGCCAGCATTTGTGTTAGAATATCAAGAGTCTGCAAGAACATACATTTTCTAGGAGCTGCTCATGGTGCCAGTGTGTATAATGAGTGTGTCTGGATGGTGATTGCGGCAGACAGACTGTGTGAATGAACCACCGCTGATGCTTGTGGACATAAGCAAAAATTAATTAATTAAAAAAAGGGCAGTGTGTTAAATTTAGACTTCAATGGAAAACCCACAGGTCAATGAAGGAGAAAGTCTCACCATGCACAGTAACAACCATGATTCAGCTGGTGTCACAGATCAGAGAGAAGAAGATGATGATGGTGATGAGGATGATGTCAGCGAGCGTGCCGGGCATCCCTCTCTCTTCTGTCACGACGGAGAATCTGTGGCATGTCAGCAGCCGGGAGACGGCAACATGAGAAAGCAGGGCTCTGATTGGCTGCCACAGGATTCCTCCTAATGACGTCAGAAAAGATGGAGACAGGCTGCCTTAAAGTTAAAGCTTCAGCTTTCACATAGAAACAGCATTCAAGGGCACTGGCACCCTCCATAATATCAAATAGCGATTTTTTTTAACATTAAAAAATAATGAGTACATATAAATTTTATATCTTGATTTCTTTTAAGTGCCAGAAGTGGAAAGGAATAGTTCTTTCAAAAATAATGTACAGAGTAACTGCACAAGAGAAGAGTGTAGCAGTTAAAGTGGAATAAGTGATCCTTATTATAAAACTTTTAAGTTATATCAGACTTTAGTGACATGCACCCACAGGTATGGGCATTTCCAAATAGGGGAGAAAAGCTGACTTTTATTTCTCCCTCTGTTATATAAATCAAACTGAACTGAACAGTCATTGCAGAAGGATGGTGCCAGCGAAGTCACGATGCAGTAAAATTAGCTGTTGTGTTGCCTCAGATGTGATGAGCCAGAAGTGCAACTCGTTAATTGAACTCGTCTTTCGTCAGCTGTGAAAGGGGCTTCCTCGCAGGGGGAATTTACCAAAAACCTTTTCTCCAAGAAGGCAAAATGTTTAATTTTTTTTAATCTGTTAAGATCCTCGCCTTGAGTGAAAGCTTTCCCGTCAGCAGCGGTGCAAACAGTCTGTCAGTGACTTGAGGCCCATGAATAGAGCACGGGAAGATGTGACCTAAATAACATATTCTTAGACCCACCCATGTACATCCGCTGTAAATACACGGTTTTGCATCAACGGCAAATTTGGATCCACGCTGAGGCAAAAGAACACGCTGCGATAAATATCAGTGACAGTTTGTGTAGTCACAGCAAAGAAACAGATGTTTCCAAACAGACGGGAGGTGATAGGCTGGAAGCTCAAAATCACTTCTGAATTGACTGAAATTTGAAAACTGAAGCTGAAAGAATTCCTAAATGGTAAAATCCAACCTCACCATGCATTTATTGATCACACCCACTACTACTATGAGTAACAACAGTCTTATATCTTGAATAGGATTGAAAGTAGCGTTATGCTCAAAGCTGCCATGTTTTTTTAGGTACATGCAGTCCAAAATGCTGCAAATGTTCTGCATATTATTTTACATTGATATTGAAACGTTAAAGTTATGGGGCAATTGTTTATTAATTTTCTTATAATGTATTTCACAAAATAGCAAACAACTTATTGTGAAAGTTACATAAAATGAATGAGTGTTTATCAGAACTGAAGCACAGACTTCTTGGACAGCATGTACTTTGCCGTAAACCAAAATACTAGTATGATATTTAGATTAAAAATATACAATAACAAGTCAAACAGCAGCAGTTGTTTGATTATAGAGAAACTGCAGTCGAATTTGCTTTGGTCAGTAATTACAATTTGGATTATTTTAACATTAAAAACTGTTTTTTAAGAGGGGGAAATAGAGTGTTTGGGGTAGGGGAGTCAGGGACATCCAGTAGGAAGTTAGTCCCAGACTAGCAGGTGTTTTCGTCTGTAAAGGCAACTACTGGCTCCAGGTAGAGAGACAGAGAGGGACACCAGGATGTCCAGACAACAGTGGGCTTGATCCCTTTTGGAAATCTGCTCTGTAGCTACACAGGGAGCAATTTTCATTGCCACATTTAGCCATTTACCTCGCTTTATTTAGGAAATTTGTATTAAATATTTTGGCAAGGCAACGATCACTTGAGGTTTAAAGTGTAACGTGATCACTGACAGTCCTGTAAGTTAGGACAACAGAAGACTCTCCTTGAAGGATAATGCAAATATTAATATATGAAAAAAAGTCATAATTCATTCAGTTCTGTGTGCACAGGAGTGTAATGTGACTGCAGTGAATTGTTCTGCATGTTAATCGTGTTTTCTGAATGCTTCACGCTGCTGAAATAAATACAGTGTCCCACCTTTCAGAAACCCGTACAAGGTCAAAGTTAATATCTACACTGTGTTCCTGGGTGGGTGGAGGGGCTCTTCTCTGAAAGAGGATTCTTGTATCTCAAAGTCACAGTCAGTTGAAAAGAACAAAGACCTCATTCACTCTGCCAGCTTTAGCTCAATTAAAATAAAGACATTCAGATAACAATTAACTCAGCACGTGGATGAGCCATGTGTGGGTGTCTCTCTCTCTCTCTCTGGGGTAATTTATAAAAACAAATCTGTTAAGAAACACAGAGAGAGTGAGGACACCACGAGCTGTTTCTTGCAGATCTGTGTGCAGACTTCAGCAGAAGTTACATTTAGACGATGCCTGTATGTCCATCAAGGTTAAATGAAGTCTAACAGAGTGTTTCTTTTTCCCTCCATTGCAGTTTGACTTTTTCATGTTCAACTTTACAGTATTAAAGTATTTTCAGCTCATTATTTTGCAGCTTTACTATGTTGATTTTATATCACAAACACAAAACAAAGGCACTGAGGCTATCTAGTTAGCTACAACTGAACCGCCAAAGTCAACCTGAGAAGGACTGTTCTTTAGTGAGCCTTTGCATTAAAAATGACAAATGACTATCCTCTCTTTGAGGTTGACTTGACACAATGGAGAAGTAACACATTATACATTAAACTCAATCAAACTGTTCACCCAGAAACCAATGTGTCTGCCCTTCTGTTCTTGTTCTGCTTTCATGAAGAAAATTAACTTGGTTAAGTCATCACAGATAATTTCTCCCACTGCTCAAAGGTGGGCAATTACTGCTTTGCCGCAACCAATAAACCCTTACTTGTGGAGAAAACTCAGATTAAATATTTTAATATGCAAACCAAACATGGTGATGGAATCATGGCGATGTAATGACCATATTTCTAAATCTTTTTAATAATTGTTCTAGTACACTGCCAGTCTGTCGCAGGGCTAACACAGACTGACAAACAGCCATTCACACTCACATTCAGACCTATGACCAATTTAGAATCACCAATTAACCTAACCCCCCCTAACGGCATATCTTTGGACCGTGAGAGAAGCCAGAATACATGCAAACTCTGCACAGTAAGGCCCCAGCTAGATCAGGACCTTCTTGCTGTTAGGCAACAAAGCTAACCACTGGGCATCACTGTGCTGCCCGAGGGTCCAACTCCTCCACAATGAAAGCATCAATATTCCAGCAACGTTCCAGTTAAGACATAATGCTCTCGGTCTTTGAAAAGATGAAAGCTTTGTTAGGAATAAGTATATCTCGCTAATGTCATAACCTGGTGCCTCACACATCATCACCAGTGAACTCCTTGTGGTACCTGAGACACACCAGCAGCCTGAGACTACAGAATGAAGTCTTTAAAACACAGCCGAGCTGTAAAAGTGTGTTCTCCTGATATCTTCTGACAACTGTTTTCTTTCTGTGTCTTCTGTTTTCAGCTTTTAGGGTTTGAGGTGGACTCAATCAACTCCGTCCAGTTCTCCAACCATACAGGTCAGGCCACTGACTTAGCCTGTGTATCTCTCAGTTCGTGCGTGCCTGCTTTGTGTGGGTGTGTGTGAGTCAGTCGGTTCCCTCGGTGTCGTGATGAGGTGTTGGCGAGTGTTAACAGACATGGTTCCCTTCGAGGCAGCGACCGTGCCGAGGCTGACGACTCGACAGATAAATGAGTTTCTGTGGAGGTCAGCGGCTGCATGCTCAGACACCAGAACAGCTTGGAAACACAGATATAGCTGCAGGGAGATGAACGCCATTCACATTTTATACAAGCTCCATCTCTGTCTCTCTCTTATTGGACATGATGCTGCTGATCTGGTGCCATCTCTATTCTCTTTAAGAAGAATCATCTAAAGATCCCATTTCATGAAAAATTCATTTTTATACTTTTATGAGATTTTTTTAATATGAGCCGTGAAAATCTGAAGTTGCTTAATTGGCTCTCCAGTAAAACTGTTTTGTTTTTTTACATCCTTAAGCTTATTAGCTGTATGTTAAGGGGTTAAATAATTATGAAAGTTTATTGATGACTGTCAAAGTTTAAAATCTAATCAGTATAATTGAAAGAGATGTGTAAAATTTCTGCAAAGGCGTACTTGTGACAGAACTAATTTGATTTGAAGGAACTTGTATGATTGCAGTGATGATGCATCTTGTTACAGAGATGATGCAGACATCGCCTCTGGGCTGTCTGCATCATCTCTCTGTCACATTTAGCCATAATATTTGGATCTGATTGCCAGACGTGAGTGAATAATCTGCACCGTGTCTCCTTTGTCGCACTGATGTGTGGCCCCACTTCATGGAATCCAAGCTAACTGAACCTGAAGAATGAATCAGCTGTGAAAACAAACATATTTGTCCAGCTGTTGCTTGTTGCTTCATAGTGGAGTCAAGAAATAGTAGATCATAACAAAGGTTTGATTTTGTTTGTGGGTGGTAAACTAATTTATCTGCATATCTGATTTCATGTGACCTAAAAGACAGTGCGACCCCCTCGTGTTATGGTTTAATGCAAGTGATCCGATTCCATACGGTTACTGCTGACTTAGCTGTAAGCTGAAAGTCTGATTGACGAGTGAACTGCTTTGAAGTCAGCCTCAGATTGTTTTGTACGGAGTTGTTATCGACACAGATAATAGTGAGCTTAAAAACAGTGAAAGTGACCTGTGGTGATGTTGCAGACTGAGGCTAAACATAATTGTAGGAGTTTTTGTAGGATAAGTGTCTTGTGGGCGAGCCTGGAGCTTAAATGTAGCAGCAGCAGATGGTGGTATTTATATTTGCCTGTTGCAGCCTTTTTCAGTATTTTCAACTACTGCCTAGGTCACGTTTCATGACAGATATGTGAGCTTTAAAGAAAGTTTATGTACCTGAGAGGTTAGATTCAACTTAACTAGGCTTTCTTTGTGTTAGCTGGTTCAAGAAAACCCCAAACCCGCTGAGATTGATCTTTGTAAATAGCTATTTAATGTCTATCTTCTGTTTCTTTACCTTTTTCTGTGTCCTGCTTTTGGGTCCTATTGGTGCATATATAGTGAAATCTCACAGTGAAAAATTTGAAGCCTTTTTTGGGTTTAATTTAGATAACTATCACTTATAGCTCACGAAAATCAGAAATCCGGTTTCTCTTTAGAATATTTCATAGGACATACAAAAAATAATTTACAAAAGAGAAATGTCCAACTTCTGAATAGTATGTTCTCTTATGCACTCAGTACAGGCTGGAGCTCCTTTACCGTGAATTACTGAATCAGTGTCACCTTTTTCATTATCACTTTCCGGATGACATTGGATAGTTTTGCAGGAAAAGTTGAGCCAACTCCAGAATTTTCCTCGCAGTCCTTCTGAAATTAGTTTTTTCTTGCATTTCTTGTCTTAGAGAATTACTGGAGTTCAATTTAAACCCTTGGGGACGAGTTAAAGCCAGGAGTGAGTAATCTAATCACAGGTTGTAAGCTCACTGTTATTATCAATCCACTTGCAGAGTAGACAGTGATACAGCTGAGGACGGTGTGTTGTGGAGAAGAGAAGAAAAAGTCCTCACATCAATTGTGGGATTCTGTTTGAGTGACCTTAACGCAGAAATGCCTCAGACTTTAATCAGATCTTACATTTGCAATTTCTCAGAGGAGAGTGTGTAATTTGGTGTGACATATTGAAGAAGACGTTTTCATCTGAAAAGGGAGAGAAGAGCGGCTGGGGAGAGGGGCAGAGAAGGTGAACAGAGAGGAAAAAAACTGGAGAGAGGAGAGAAAATGAATCAAAGAGAGAGATGATGGAGAGAGAGAGAGACGCTGGGAGCGGCCATGCGACGCAGCAGTAAACAGCAGCGGGCGTTGGGAAATTGCGACAGCAGCGTGCGATGACGTCAGAAGCAGCTCTTATCTGAAGGCCTGCCTTCATTTTGCCCTCCCTCTCACGCACACACCACTCTGACTGCTCATCTCTTTTCTTAGCCCCCTTTGGCTTTCTCCTGGCTTGTTGCTTAGCAACCAGAACCCCCACCACAACCACGTGACCTGGCTGTGACTCACCTGGAGCTACGACGTCACCAGCTTGCAGCAAACCTGTCATATGCAGACAGACACCCTCCACACTGGCTTATATGCTTGTGGCCACTTCACATACATGCACACCTCTATACAGTATTCAGCACATGCTGAGGCAACACACAAACACTGTGTGTGTGTGCGTGTGTGTGTGTGTGTAGTGGAGCATGTACGTCTTTGTCCTGCTGCTAGCCTCCACTCTGTCCCTGTCTAACCAGATACTGTGTCTGCAGGTATCAGGTCTGCTGTGTGTTTGTGTGTGTGTCTCTGTGTGTGCGTGCATGTATGTGTGTGCGTTCTTCATGCAATCAGATTCAAATTTTGGGTTGTGGGGTAAAGACATGTCTGGGGCACAAAGACCTTCTCAGGAATTTATGATCAGGGTGTTTGTCTTATCCTTTGGATGATGTTTGCAAGGTTTAATTGAAATGAGATATTAAATGTAAAATCTTGATATGTCAGTGAATAAGATGTGATATAATGAAACATTAGATATTATGAAATGTGGGTAGAAAAGTTATCCTGTGTGTGAACCCTGAAAAAGACTGAGGGCATAGACACAGACAGGAAGGGAGGAATAATAGGGAACAGCCTAAGCAAACATTAAAAAATACAAATAATAAAGGAGGAAAGAAAACCACACGAGGGTCTGACCTTCAGAATAAAACAGGAAGTAAACTGAAAGAGGGACTGGAGCAAACTCACACAGAGAGAGGCTCGACTAATTAAAGTATCATTGTACAGTTTTCTAATCACATCACGTCATGTTTGATTCTCATTTAAACTTTCTTTGATTTACTTGTTGTGAATTGGTTGAAAAGCTCACATTTCCCTGCAGGAGAAGTGTGTTTTACCCACTGGTCTCTTCACAGCAAACACAGTAACATCTCTCCTGTGCTTTCTGAAGGATATTCTCACTGGAAAGGTCAGGTCTTGACAGCAGATGAGCTTCACGTTCTTTATGAGGGGATCAAACTGAACAACGTGCACCACTATGACTATGTTTTAACAGGTGGGTGTCCTACTTTTTCACTTGTACCGCTGCTCAAAATGCAGATATCTGGACAGTTTAATTTAGTTTAATCAGAGTTGAGTTTTAGATCCCCCTGAGGTTAAATTTAAATAAGTTCCTTGCAGTCTTCTTACTTTTTTTTTAGCATCATGTACTTGTGTGCCAAATGTAGATAACACATGTTATCTACATTTATCAAAGCAGTAGATCAATTTTGACCACGGGAATAAAAAAGAGATAATAAGTCACAATTTTCTTCTGTAAAAACTTTTTAAGTTAAATCTGAGAATCTGTTTGGATTTAAGTAAGTTTAAGTTCAACTGGGTGCCATTATTGAGATACAGAGCAGTTTAAGTTTAAACAGTTTTTAACAGAAATCAAAAAGTATAGTTAGTTATGAATCTTTTCATACACGGCCTATAATAATTTCTCTGCTCTGTCTCTTCCTTGTGTGTGTGTGTGTGTGTGTGATGTCTGCAGGGTACACCAGAGACACGTCCTTCTTGGAGATGGTGGTGGACATTGTTCAGGAGCTAAAGAGAGCCAACCCCAACCTGGTGTACGGTAAGCAAACACATGGTTTCACAGAGTGAGAAGGGCACAAGAATCACATTAAATGCAACAAAAGATCCACTGCTGTGACTGAGCATTTGGCTGCAATAAAGCTGTAACCTTTGTTACCTTTAGGAAATTCTTGCAGTTAGTAGAGCTGCTCAGTTATGGCAAAAACTGCAATCAGATTGTTTTGGTCATACTTTTAATTAATTTTAAGAAAAGTGTCTTTTTACTGGGGATTTCAACTTAAACTTAAGTAAATAATTCAAATGAAAAACAGGTTTCTTTTAGAGTGGTAGATGTGGTGGAGGACAGAGTGGGAGGGACAAAAACAACCGCAGCGTCCTTCCACAGGTCAGTCTCAGATTTATCAAGATGAGAGGTTTGGCTCCTGGGCTGAATGCTTTTACATTACAGGGAGTCATCCAAGCCTTCGTTATCAGAGTTTAAACACATTTTTGGTGAGGCAGCAAAGGCATTTATTATTTAACCAGCTTATTCAAAGTAGATCCACTTCACTCCAGGGATGACTCTGTAGCCTGAAGGATTTTTTTCTCATGTCACACCACTCAGTTTGACTCAAATCAAGACTGTTGCAGTTTTGCCTGTGGACACTGTAATAGTAGATATACAGTGAGACTTACTGCCTCTGCTCAAAATAATAAGCAAACATTGGGTTTTGCACAATGTGTTTACCTAAGCACTTATAGAAGATCCTCTGTTACATGCTGCTGCTGCTGCTGCGAGATGCTTTTGAATGTTGTCATACTTTAATAACATAGGAGAGCAGTGACTGTAAGACAGCATGGGTGTTTTATGGAAGTGAGAGTAATTGTATGCATGTTTCTGGCTGTATTACACATATTTATTTGTCATATCAGAACATTACTGGATGTTTAATCTCTGCCTTATTAGTTCATTATTTCATCAACATCTTCCCAGTAACAGGTTGTACATTTTTTACTGCAGTTAGAAACACATGGAAATATTTCAATGTGACTTTTTTGTGTGGAGAATGGGGATTGGATAAAAGTCTGATTGGATAAGTGGTTAAGAGGATGTATGGATGCATGGATTTATGGATGTTTGATCAGATCGGTTCCAGAGTTATAGCATAGTTACCTTTCAAGACCTGATGTCCAACTCCACCCTCAGAACTAAACTTACATTTTTGCCTTCACCACAGCAGAGGCTCCAATAATGAGAAAAAGTATTAAATTGGTCATTTCCTAAACTGATATGTAATAAACAGTATAGCCCAAAGCAGGGTCTCCAGGTCTTCTGTTTTAATACTTTAAAAATGGATAATAGGTTTTTCTGTCAGTCTCATTCCCAGCTTGGATGCGCTCATCTCCAAATCCACTTTCATGCCTCCCATCACTGCAGTGTGTTTATGTAATGCGCTGATTGCTGGTGTGCTCTCACTCTCAGTATCTTTTTGTCGTTTCAGTGTGTGACCCCGTCCTCGGAGATCATGGATCTATGGTGAGATTACTGATTATTCGTGTACCCTGTTGTATGTGTGTCCATGCTGATGTCTGTTGTTTTTAAGAAGGAATTTTGTGCCTTTCAGTTTTGTGTGGGTGGGATTTAGTGTGTGTGTGTGTGTGTGTGTGTTTATACAAATATATATATTTGTGTTCGTGTTCTGTGGGTGTGTTACAAGACTAATTTCTCATGACAGAGGGATTATTGTGATCTGACAGTATTACATATACACAGTGACTCACTCTGTGTGTATATATATCTACTGTGTGTGTGTGTCTATATTGTGTATGTATTACATTATGCGGACAGTTTGTGTTGATCATGTAAAAGCATGAAAACAAACATCAGAGAAAAGCTTTGTATTAACTCAGCCCACAGATGAAGTCCTCTGTGTTTGTGTGACTCTGTTTCCACAGTATGTTCCTCAGAATCTTTATCCCGTCTATAAGAACAAGGTGGTTCCTGTTGCTGACATCATCACTCCTAACCAGTTTGAGGCTGAGTAAGTAAAAGTGTTTTCAGTCTTGACAATTTGACGACTCTGTGACCATCTGTTCATTCACCTTCTGATTAGTAGACTAATATCACTGCATAACAAAGCCTTATATTATTGCCAGAGCTTAGTTTTATTTATGTGGTGCCAGTTCACAATGGTCATTGTCTCAATGTGCTTTATATTGCAAGGTAAAAACTAGATGTTGATCATATGGTCACCAATGAGCAGCCCTTGGTGACAGCAGGAAGGAAGAACTCCTTTTAAACAGGAAGTGAATGCATTACTTTAGTTCCCTAGTAAGAACATTCATTGACATGAATGCATTCCCGATCCTCTTACAGGTAAGTTTAATCATCACAGCTTAATTCCGAACCCTGATCCCCAAGTTAAGTTTAATCTGCAAAGTAATAATAATGTAATGTAATAATGTGAGCAAGTAGGTCTCATAAAGAGTGTTTTTATTTCATTTTATTTATTTATTGCCTGGTTTCCTGACAGTGACCGCTACATGTGAGCAGATGCAATCACACACACATTCTGTGAGTCCTTACAACGGTCCTCTGCTCATGTCTGAGACAAACTCTCTCTGAATGGTTTTGTAGCTGTTCTGATTTTCTGAGTATATTGGTGCAAACGGCCTTTATGTAATGCCACTTATGTTACCTAATACTTCCATTTTGTGGTCCCAAAAATACATCTTTGCTCCCCTTGTATCCTCTCTTATCTTTCTTGTTAATTTTTCCTTCCACACTTTATGAGAATCTCTTTTATGTATTCTTAATTTAAGCACTGTAAATCCAAGATGACTTGAGTTCTTTGAAAATACATTATTTTAATCAGTTACTTATTTCCTCTCTAAATATTTCTTTATAAATAGTGGTTGTGTAAATAAAGATGGATCCTTTCTTCTGTCACTCCTCTTTACCCTGAGATCACACAGTGAGATTGCATCATTAGAGCTTTGCTGTTTTTGGAACAAGATTAAGTCTGATTCACGCTCCAGTTCAAAGGTTATACCAGCAGGAGAGCGCAGAATACAGTTAGCGCCATTCAAGTACAGTAATGATTGATTAAGTCGAAAATAATTTGTCAGCTCAGCAACAGAAGAAAAAAAATTCTGACAGTTGCTTTGATCTTTTTTTTGTAGTCTGTTCAAACTGTTTTAGTGGTCCATTATCTGTAGGTCATGGACCACGAGATGGACCCAGGCAGAGTGATTAGTGCATCCTGTAAAGCAGCATAATAGCCTAACAGCTAACATTAGGTACAGTTTTAGCTTGACGCTATATATAATGGTCTTTAAAATACACAATTCGAATAATTTGGAACTTGAAGCATTTTGATGGAAACTGCTAAATTGAACCTCTTGTCAGTCGGCCTGCTCGTGGAAAAGTAAAGATGGTGGTTGAAGCCCAGTCCTAATAGTTTGCATTATGTCATTCGCGTTCTGTTTGTTTTCTCATCACATTAATAAACATGAAACTATTTGAAAACCTTTTTGAATGTATATTAGTGTCTCTATAAGAAAACAATTTTCTGCACTAAGTCATTTAACGTGGTAAGATTTAAAGCCTTATTTTTACCTCCTTTATAGTTGTACGGACTCAGTGGACCTAACAGATGAAGCCATCAGATTCTTTGTTATAAATTCTTAAAAGTGTAACATCTGCTGCTTAGGTTTTAAATGACATTTTTATGATCTCCACAGTCACATGTGAAGGTTTTTTAACCCTTACAGCCTCTTTTTTGCAGTAATATTAAGCAGTTTAAGAATCTCACATCTGTCACAGCTTTATTGTGACGTTACTCCACCTGCTGGTTTGTCTGTATGCCTGCAGAATCAGACTGAATCAGGTTTTTCTGTTCATGAAAGAGTCGTGATTTAGTGTCTTCGGGGTCTTTGTTGCAACTATGTTTTCACACGTTATTTATTTTGCAGCTGTTGTGATTGTTTGCTTGTGTTTTAGATTATTGACGGGGAAAAACATCAGTACAGAGAAAGACGCTGTAGAGGTAACATATCTACTTATCCTGTTTTTCTTCTCTACATGAACATTAGTTCTTGCTGTAAAAGTAGAGTTTGTCTTTTTGCCTTTTCCAGCTTCATACTTCTGTATCTCATGTTCTGATTGTAGGTAATGGACCTCCTCCATGCGATGGGCCCAGACACAGTGGTTATTACGTCCTCTGATCTTCCCTCTAGACTGGGAGACCGCTTCCTGGTGTCATTGGGCAGCCAGCGTCATGGTAGGCGACAGGATTAGGAATGTAGTTTGACATTAATACAGGAATTTAACCTGTTGTGTGTCTGTTGTGCTGTTCAGTTCGTCCAGATGGCAGCAGGACAACACAGAGAGTGCGATTAGAAGTTCCCAAAGTGGATGCTGTCTTTGTAGGAACTGGAGACTTGTTTGCTGCTATGTTGCTAGCGTGGACACATCACTACCCCACTGACCTAAAGGTACACACTCACAAACAAACACAGAAAAACTGTTTGGAGCTCAGTCCAAAGTAACTGAAAGTTTGAGGAATAGGAACAGATTAAAAGACCTGCAGAGATTTGATGAATTAGTCCTCTGACTAAAATCAAGAGCAACGATTCTGGTTTTTGGGGCGATCGTGGCTCAAGAGTTGGCAGTTCGCCTTGTAATAGGAAGGTTGTCGGTTCGAGCCCCGGCTCCGACAGTCTTGGTTGTTGTGTCCTTGGGCAAGACACTTCACCCATTGCCTACTGGTGGTGGTCAGAGGGCCCGGTGGTGGTGTCTTACTACTGCTGCATATTACTGTGAAAACAAATCTTTGTATGCTGTTACAAAAACAATAAAAAGATTGTTTAAAAAAAGACTATAACATAAGCTCATGCAACAATAATGCTGTGTGAGAGGGGTAATCACATAAAAAACATAAAATTCAACCCCTTAGATTTGGCTTTCCTGTCAGGCACTGCTGCTAGTTTTAGATGACTCCCTGGAAGTCCCATTCACTTACACTGTGCCCTTTCTGATCTCACCCCAGAGAGCGAATGCTAACTTAATCCATGTGGTGGATACTCACTGGTGGTAAAAGCTAAACAGTTTTCAGCAGTTGGTGAGTCCAAACTTTCTAAGTCTGAAGGCTGAGCATCAGGGGGAGGAACGAGACTTCTACCTGATGCTTTTTCAGCACTCACTATGGTGCACTATGACCTCATCCTCCAGGGTCAGACGTCAGTCTGCTGTAATGTCTTGAGGCGTCTGAGGGAGAACATTAAGAGGAATTTATCTCAAATCTGGTGACACGTGTACAATTTTTGCTCACCAAACATGGTATGGTATTTCCACTTAATATGGTGGAAATACAGCTAAGTAAATAAAAGATAAGGTGACATATTTGAAGTCAGGAAGAAAAAAGATAAATTACTGTTTTTCTTTTCTTTTCTGTCTCTCAGACGGCCTGTGAGAAAACGTTTTCAGTGATGCATCACGTTATCCAGAGGACCATATCCTACGCTCATGGTGAGAATAACAGAACTAGTTATCAGCGCCTAAAGCTTTCCTTGTTTGAATTTCATGAACAAAAACACTAACAATTATGTGAAATCAGTTTAAACAGCGTCTTACTTTAGAGTTTCAAAAATTTTTAGGTGGTAAAAATAAAAACTAGCAGTAATATTTCTTACCTGCATGGGTCCTCACTACAGCAGCTCATTGATAAAGTCTGGATTTCTGCTCCTGTTGTTATCAGTTACTGGCTTCTCCTGCATAACTGCTTTTAAATGCGTTGCATGAATGGCAGTTTGTTCATGACACCTGTCTTCAGATTCCAAACTTTGCACAATCAAACTTTGCGGGTTAATTGAATTTTGTGTGACCCTTACCTGCCCCTCTCGCCCTCAGAGTTAGCAGGTCCTGGTCGGAGGCCCAGTCCGCCCCAGCTGGAGCTGCGGATGGTCCAAAGTAAAGCTGACATAGAAGATCCTGCCATAGTTACGGAGGCCACAGTCATATCCTAACATTGCCCACCCATAAGACTCATACTAACCTCTCCACCCATAAATCTCTCAGCTCCTGTATCTCGGTAAATCTCTCATTACTGTAAACCTTGACTGTCATTGCCTAACTTCAATAACTCATCATCCAGACTCCTTAAACACCTTAGTATTGTAAACCCTTTAGTCCTTTAACCCTTTGAAGTCCTCAGTGTCCTGATCCCTAACTTAACCCTTAACCCTGTTTTGGAACCAGAGCCATGGATAGACAGAAGGTTTGGTCAGGGTATCCGAGAGGACTTTGCAGCAGCTCTTTAGAAATTTTTAGGGCTCTCCGGATGACTCAGATAGGGAACTTCCACAAGCACAAAATGTCATATGTTAAGGTTAATGAGAGTGATGGCTTTAAAAAAAAATCATCCAGTATTCAATCACCTGCACGACAGTGGAATTGATTTGGAGCTGGTAAACTGAGATCTGGGCAAAATTCACAACTGTTATAGAAAACATGGGAGAGGTTTTGTCCTTGGAGTGCTGCTAGGATAAGTTAATAGTCTTACCTCTGGTTTAAAATAATATTTTACCTTTTTTAAGTTTCATAAGACTTATTAATAAGTCTTTTCAAAAAGTTCTCATGAATAACTTGATAACGATCTCGGGTTTAGTTTCTGTGGTTTCTCTTCAGTCTGGCCTGGTTTTTTTGCCCCTGTAGCCACACTGAATAGTGATGTCAGTGTATTTGGATGCACGTCAGTCTATTCACAGTGACCCAGCTGCTGAATAACAGCTCTCGCACAGAGTTAGACTGTATTTGTGGTGTTAGTAAGGGTCATGTGTACGTGCAAATGTATGCACGTGCACATGAAAATAGGTGCACCCATGCTTTCTTAAAAAATAAAAAAAACAATAAAGAATGCAAACATTTTCATGGTAAATAGCAATAATCAGCTGCATCTACAGGCCATCCTTGTTCTGCTCTGCAGTGAGCTCAGCGTAGGAGCAGTAGAAACAGTTCTCCACCTGCTGCAGGTTCTGATTATTTATTAAAAATTATTTAATTAGGAAATGATGTGAGAGTATCTGAGTTTACTGGGACTAGATGGCTACATAAACCTTTCCCAACAAGTAAAGACATGTAAACTCCACAAACTCCTGCATGGAGTCAACTCCAGGTCCCTCTTGATGTGAGAAAACAGTGTTGCCAAGGATACGGCAGACCTCTGGGTCGAAGCTGATTTTCAGAGCAGAACAAGAATTACTGTCAACAGCTGACTTGGAGTACGCGTGACTGTGGGACGAGATCTTTTTGGTGGATGTAGTTGAGTAATGGAACGTATGAACCTACATGGAACACATCACGGATCCTGGATCTGGCGAGTAAGCCGGCTGATAGAGGAAGAAAGGCTTAGAGGGTCAGGGTTAGGAGTGACTTACCTTTCATCCAAAGAGCGAGGCAGTTGTCCACGGATAAAAATTGAAAAATGAGTTGCAAATTATAACCGGGCAGGCCGCCCAACTAAAGTCTCTTTGTGGAACCACTGAACAAGTTCTCCAAAACTCTACCTCAAAATTATTAAACTTGCCTACTTTATTGCTCTATTACTGCCACCCTGTTAAACTGGCATATTCTGTTTATTTCTGACAGTGTTGCACTCTAGAAGTGGTTCTCCACACCTGACGCCAAGTTGCAAGACTCTAAAGATCAAACACTGTTTTTCTATGGCTCTGCCCACCACTCTTTTAATCCCTTACCCGTCTTACAGCAGTGATGTAATGGTGACCAAGTTTAACCCCTGAGATCTCTTGAAAAATATGAGAAAACAAACAAAAAAAAAAAACGCACAATGTATAGATGTTGTACTATAACTGTATTGGACCATCTGTATGATATCTTCTATCTGATCTGTCTATTGGACCATTGTGTTGATGCTACTGTACTATAGACTACACGCACTACAATATCACTCAAACAGGAGACGTCCGGGTTGGTTGTGGCACTCGCAGACGCTTCAGTGCCTCTAGTTGTTGTCACCTGATAGTAACTGTCTAAAAATCATAGTGTATAGTTGAACCTTTTTCATCTTAGCACAACATGAAAAAAATGGGCAACCCGAGCTGCCTGAGCTGTCCCCAGCTGATTGTAGACCACTCAGAAATTGGCCACCTCAGTGCCAGAACCAACCCACGTCACGCCGGACGGCTGCCGGCCCAGCTCTCGCCCAGAACTCTATATCTGAAAGTTGAGTCACTGAATTTACTGGAAGCCTCGAGTAGTATCGATAACATCTACAAGCTCTGTAAACTTTTATTTTTAAAAATGAGCTTTTGATTCCCATCACACTCCACTGTGGTCTCTGTCACGTCTTAATCTGTACCAGAAACCTGAATTAGTCTGTGCATGTGCGTACGAGTTCCTATTACCTTTACGTTCAAAAGTAGTCATTAGGTGTGTTATGTAGAAATAGTTCTGTTTGTTGTGGGTGCAGTAAAAGTAGGTCGAATTTCAACCAAATGCTGTGAGTTGAATCTTGAAACGAAAGATTAGTTTTGCACTAAACTAATACAGTTAAGTCGTTAGTACAGCTTAATCTGTTCAAACAGTTTCAGTTAAATCATCATCTTACAAATGTCACAATATAAACAATTTTCCAGAGCCAAAAGTGATTAACAATAAATGCGCCCCAAAAATGCCTCTCTAATTTTTAGTTGCACAAAAAGACGATAATGGGATATAAAGTCAAATGTCAGGGTTTCAAAATCACAGTATCATCTTTTGAATTACATTAATATTTTATAACCAAAACCAAAACCAGTGGTGGTATTATAACCTGTAGCTTTTCCACAGTGGAACGTGATGGGAAGGGTGAGAGGAGAGCAAATGGCGACAGTGGTCATGAGCTGGTTTCAAACCAATGATGTCGCAAGAACTTGGGATGTGCCTTAGCCCACTGCGCTACAAGGGCACCACAAGAAAGGAGATTTCAGTTTTAAATTACCTCCAGAATCTTTTTTTCTCCTCAATTTTGGAAAGTGCAACCAAATATTCAGAGGCTTAAAAAAAAAGAAAAAAAAAACAGCCAGAAGCCGTCAGTGATCCACCTGAGCTGGATGTAAGGTTCTGGGCAAGTCAGTGTATTTCTGTACTGCTGTTGTTTCTCTATGGACTGTACTGTGATACTGCCTTAGGAATCTAACATCATAATACCACAATACTACTCACAGAGAGGAGGAGGGGAGGGAAGGAAACATGAGATGTCTTAAATGTAGGTAAATGTATGTTTATCTTGTTTATAGGGGTGCAAGGGGCGGAATTATTGTCTGGTTTACAAAATTGCAGAAAATTGACTCTAAATCGCTTTTAATTCCAACTAAAAAAATGAAACCCAAAAAATATAAAATTCAGTAAATATTTATAAAACAGTATTTTTTTTTCTTGGTGAATGACTAATTTGAAATTGCAGCGTGGGTCAGATTTATTAATAATGATCCAAAACTAGACAGAAGTTAGAAAAAAACAACTGAATGAAAGTCACTTTATGATGTCATGGAGCTCCGTGTGTATGCGCACTGCTGAGAGAATGAATGCAGAGACTTTGTGAGCTTTGCAGTTTGCATTATAAAGCAGTCAGTGATTTACCTGCCTGCGAACCTCAGCACAAAACAGTTTTGTTCACAACTTCTAGATCTCCACCTGCACCAATTGCGTACGCATCGTAACGTCTTCCCCTCCAAAAAACGCAACATTCCCTGTGAGATTTGTCAAAACCCCACAAGGAATAGGTACAAAATAAAACATACAAACAGTTAATTAACCGTTTGCAGTTAATTAAAACTCAGATTGTTAATAAATCTGGCCCTAATTGATTTATCATTTGGGAACTGCAGTGATGTACACTTGTGCTCAGAGGTAATCTGAATGCACCTCTTGGACAAATAGGTGGGAAAAACGATCTCATTTGTAAAACACTTTTGTACCAGTACAGTTATATTGTGTCACTGTAGCGCTGATTGTCATATCAGTAACAGACTTAAGGAGTCTGTGCATTTTGCCAACCGTCTTTCAGCTCTGCTAACAAACCCGACCGCTGTAACACTGGATCTAAACGCATCCACCTGTTGTGTCTTTGCTCGTGGGAGAGTGTGTGTATGTGTGTGTAAATGTCGTTTATGGTAACAGGGTTTCGTGTGTATGTGTGTCTGCGCATGTAAAAATGAAAGAGCAAATACATGGAAAGAAAATCTGCCAAATGTTGTGGGATGAAGAGGAGGGGGAGGTTAAAAAAGAAAAGGAACGCTTTGGTTAAGATGAGGGGGGGAGGAGAGGTGTGTTCAAGAGGACAATCACTCCCTTAACCCCAGCTGGACATTTAGAGGACTGCTCGGAGAGGGAACTGAATCCTAAATGTTCCCTTGATGCCTCACTTTGCTTCTTCTTCCTTTACATCCTCCAAACCTGTGCAAACCCCTGCAGTGCCAGTTCTTCTAGTATTGCTAGTTTTTAAACCTTAGCCTTGCCGTGTGCGTGTTCGTTAGATGGTTAAACTGTACTTTCACTGTTTCTGCTGTCACTGCTTTGTCACGCTGCTGTTCCCTGTTCTCAACGTGCCTCAGTGTCCATGTTGTTGCTGTCTGTCCTGCTCACGCTGCTTTCAGTGAGTCCAACTGCTTCAGATTCCTCCGTTGAATTTTGACTTGGTTAAAAAAACAAAAGACGCAGGTTTGGTCTCTGGCTGCTTGTTCATGGTAACTACAGGGGTTGAATTTTGTAGGCAGCAGGTGTTGCTAATCTTTTGAGGTTTTTAGAGTTTTGAGGGGTTTTTGTTCACTGAATCTGGTTATTATCATTAAAAACTAATTGCTAGATTTTAGATTTTTTTTTTAAATGTTAGTTTGTGTTGAAATACACCATTTTATGTGTTTTAGATGGAGGGGTGATGTAGCCAGTGAAGTCTCGAGTTTATTGAATTTAACTGACATGAGACCAAACTGGAGGCTCAGACCATCCAAAACATTGAGGTTTACACCTGCTACTGACATGCCTCTGTTTGTGGACCGTGTGTCACGTTTTTAAAGTTAACTGCAGATCAGACGGCCGGTGAGGATTCTGAATGTTTCACTGAAGTGAAACCCTGTGTGATTGGATCCTTTGCCTCTCTGGCTTACGTGGTCATGTGACTCATTCCTGCGTGGCTATCCATGCTCTCCCGTCCTCACACCCCAGCCTCCCCTCGTCCGTCTCTGTTTAGTTATGAATTGGCTGCCATTAAAAACTGCAACAGCCCACCTGCTTGTGCCACAGTGGTCCTCTCCTCCTCTACATCCACAGGTTCAACTCCACCATCTTTTTTTTTCCTTCTGTTCTCGGCGGCCAAAACAAAATGAGGAAATGTAATAATCATTGTTTGGTAACTGTTTTTAGTGCTATGTTTTTGGAGCGTTACGAGTATTTTCTAACATGTTACAATAAAAGATTGTAGTGTACAAATTCACATTTATAAATATATATATATATATAGATATATATGAGAAATGTATGTTCTAATGCAATAAAGAGAGATTAAGAATTACACGAGCTGGATCAGTCTCATTATTTACAATCTGTTTCTTCCTTAGATTTTATTGGACATACAAAATGAGGACATGCTTCTGTATTTTAATGAATTTTATTTTGACATTTATTTGTGTGATATGCAATACATCGAGTGACTTTGTGCTGTTTCAGTTGGTCTCCACACCTCAACCTTCTCAGACATGATCGTAGATCTCAAAAGTTGGATTAAAGCTTACAATGTCCACCATGTGATTGCATTGTCAGCCTCATGAGGCAGTAAATATGGTGAAATGCTGTATCTGGCTCCAATCAAACCATTTTTACATCCTTTATTGTTTTTAGTTTAGGTTAGTGATAGCTCTGTTTTCCTGGTGCTGAGTGAGGGTTTGAAAATGCCAGAGTTCATTTCTGAAACTAAGAACGGATCAACCTGCCACACCAATGACCACCTGAGGGCGCTGCTGAGCCATCAACTACATGGTATGACTGATCTTGAGCTCCAGTCGACCAGAGGTGGCAAAAGTACAGACATTCTGTACTTAAGTAGAAGTACAGATGCTAGTGTTAAAAATACTCCAGTACAAGTTAAAGTACTGATTCAACTTCTTTACTCAAAGTGAAAAAGTAGCTCTTTGGAGCACGCTGTTTGTGCAAAGCTAACTGAACCTTGTCCTACATTAAAGTAACAATTAAATAATATTAGTGCATATAATACTGACTTTATTTCAGTGTAAATTTTAATTCTAATCAAGGTACTCAGCTTGAATCAGGTAAGTAGAACACCAGCAAAGATGTTGCCTCTAAACAGGAACATGAGTAGGGAAGAGGTTCAGTGGAATTCAGCAGGTGGGGAACGCATAAAGTCAGCTGTAGTGGCTCAGTGTGGGGAAAAGAATCACAACTCACAATCATTTCTATTGAGAGCTCCAGTTTTTTGTTTTTTTTTAGTCTACAAGTTGTGGTCAGCTGGCCTGCTTGTCAGCAGATGCTTCATGAGTTGTCCTGGCTGATTTCCATCCTCTAATTTATCATGTCTCATGTCTGCGTGGTTTATGTTGTCAAGCCTGTGTTGTCATGTCTGTCCCATCATGTTTCCTGTTTTATTTTGAAAGGGTCTGTTCTTTGTTCATTGTATTAAATTTTACCGCCCTGTCCCGTCATTAGGTTCATGTGTGTCAGCTGTGCCCTCATGTGTCTCCACTCCCCCTGATCACCTCATGTCTGTATTTAAGCCTCCCTTGTTCATTGTCACATCGTCTGTGTTACTTCCCCATGTTTTCATAGGTCTAGTCATGCAATTTTCATGTCTTATGTCTGTTTCATTCCCCCAGTCACAGTGTGAAGCTGTGCGTCTCGTCTGCATCAAAGTATTTGTCATGCTTCCTGCAGTGTGTTTAATTTTGCTTCCCTTCTTTCTGATTAGCCCCAGCTGTGTTTCCACCTGTTCCCCATCCTCTCATTATTCTGCCTGTGTATTTAAGTCCTCAGTCTCCCTTTGTTTGTTGTTGTGTTCTCTGTGTTGCTGGGTGTCATGTAGTGATGGCCAAATGAAGCTTTCTGAAGCTTGTATTGAAAAACGGTTCATTACTCGAAGCTTCTCAACACAGTCCTCTCTGGTGACATCTGGTGGCCAGAAATATGAAGAGCAGCTTGAATCCACAAAATAAAACCAACCGCTTCATTATGATTGCCCACTCTACAGAGTGGAATCCTGTCTGATATTGGGCCTCCGTTGTGTTGCTTTGAACGTGTATTTTTTGGTGGTTAAGAAAATGGTTGTTTATTTGTTTAATAAATAGTTTTGACCAGTAAACTCTCCTTGTTTAAATATGCATGGGTGGTGGTCTTTCTTTGCTTGTGACTTCTTGATGTTGGTAAATACAATAATTGAAAAAATACCACGTTACATATATATACATATAATAATGTAAAACACATTATGGATGGCTTCCGCTGCTTCCATCAGCGTATGCAAGGTAATCGCCGGGGGGTGTCTTTTAAACTCATGAGGTTATTAGGCAATTCCCGACATATCGCTGGGGGTGTTGTATTTGGAAGGAAATAATGCTTTATGAACTTGCAAATTCAGGAATTTCCCCGCTATTTTTCCTGTTTTTTAGAAGTAGAATTGTTTGTTGAAAGCCTGGACCAGGAAATTCCTTTCTGGACTTAGCTACCATGCCTTATTTCAATAGGAACAGAGGCGAGTGCAGAGACTGCAGATCGTTATACAGTCTACCTGGGCCCCACAAACTATCACTAAAGAGAATAAGAAATTCATTGCTGCACATTTGGCAGACTAACATTTTCAGATTAATTAAACAATGAAATATATATTTTTACAACATTACATGTAAAGAATCAAGTGGAAGTTTTTCTAAAGTTATTTAATGATATTTATATTATGGAAGCAGATTTTTGACATTTTACCTTTTTCCCGTTTTCAGATATAATAAACACGCACAAAACAAAAGCAAACGGCCAGAACACAAAGCTGGAAAACCCACCCGATTGACAAAAATCAACTCAAAATTCTCCCACACAACAGAACCTCCTCTATTCCTCGCTGGCTCCAAATCTCTCAGTAGAATGATCAGTGGTTCGCTATCTGTCACCATCAAAACACTCCACAAATCCCACGAATGATTCGCTTCCTTATAAACCATTGAATCAGATACCGAAGCAGTTAGGTTCTAAATGAAGCTTCGGACGTCACTGATCACGTGACTCTGGCCAAACGAATCAAGCTTCGACACAGAGCTTCTGAAGCAGTGTGTTGATTTTTTTGACACACGCACCGGAGCTTCAGCTTCAAGCGGACCACCACTAGTGTCATGTGTAGTTCCGTGGTCCCATGTCACGTCATCTATGACCAGTCAGAAGTTTCTTAGTTCTAGTTCATGTTTGGTTTGTTTCTTTAGTATTCATGTATTTTGTTTTTAGTTTGTTTTTTGCCAGCAATAAAGCTGCGGCCTTTGGTTAAGTATTCTGTCTCTGAGTCCTGTGTTTAGGTCCTGACCCAGCCTGCCACACCGCCCATCATGACAGGTTCATTTCTGAATCCAAAGCCCACAGCTGGTATTAACATCAAAATGAATGCAGTTTTCATAAATGTATAAGCTTTGCACTGCACTTTGCACTTTAATATAATGATCTTTGTGACTTTGAGTTCCTACGAAACTTTATCTTCGTGTTTCCACTGAGTTAAAACCCACAGACTCATCAGATGAGAGCAACTTAACTTGCTGATAACATGTTTTTTTTTAAATAGATTTATATCTTCACTGAAAGCCAATGTGCTCAGAGACTGGAGTCTTTTACTGACAACATTTAGCCTTTTACTCATGCACAAAGCACAAGTTTGCTTAACCTGCATCAGTGCATAGCATTTGTACTGTAATAGCAATCAGTTCAGTTAGTTAAGGTTTTGCTAAAGATGCAACATTAAAGAAAGGAAACCTGACTGATGACAATAGCTGTAAATGAAAAATAAAATACAGTCTCAGTAATGAGTGGCTCCACTGTTATTGTTGATCACCAAGTCGTGAATAAAGCCACACAAAGGGCATTTACTGTCAAAAACTGTTGTCCCTTTTTGTAAACTTTCCTTGCCATCCATCCCCAAAGGTTCTCAACTGGATTTAGATCAGGGGAAGATGCAGGATGGTCCAAAATAGTGATGTTATTCTCCTGGAAGTAGTCCCTTGTCCTGCGGGCATTGTGTACTAAAGCATTGTCCTGTTGAAAAACCCAGTTGTTACCACACAGACGACGGCCCTCAGTCATGAGGGATGCTCTCTGCAACATCTGGACATAGCCAGCGGCCATTTGACACTCCTGCACCTCCGTTTTTCCACTGAAGGAAAAAGCCCCAGGCCATTATGGCGCCCCCTCCACTATGGGGCGTAGAAAACATCTCAAGTGGGGTCTGCTCTGCTTGTCATACCAGTAACACTGGAAACCATCAGGACCGTCAAGGTTACATTTTTTCTCATCAGAGAATAAAACTTTCTTCCACCTTTCAGTGTTCCATGTTTGGTGCGCTGTTGGAAAGTCCAAACAGTCAGTTCTGTGGCGTTCAAGGAGTCGAGGCCTTTGAAGACGTTTTTTGTTTTTGAAGCCCTTCAGTCTCAGATCCTGTCTAATGGTTATGGGGCTGCAGTCGGCACCAGTAACGGCCTTAATTTGGGTCGACGATTGTTGGACAGCCAATTGGATCCTCCGGCTCAGTGCTGGTGAAATTTTTGGGGTCTTCCACTTGGCCTTTTTGTTCCATAACCCTCAGGATTATTAAAAAAATCCAAATGACTGTCTTACTGTGTCCCAACTAAGCAGCGATGGCGCGCTGCAAGAGATCCCGCTTATGCAGTTCAACAACCCGACCACGTTCAACAAGGGAAAGTTTTTTTGCCTTTGCCATCAGAATGTCATGACAGTGTGATTACCTGACAGAAAATAACAATGAATCCACATTTTAAGTTCATTTTGTTAACATTTTGTTAAAATCCAACCATGAAAAATAGGACTTTTTGCCATTTTTCAAATGGTTTTAAACTTTTGATTGGGACTGCATAATAATAATTTAGAGATTCTGAATTATTTGACAGCTATCTCTTAGATTTTACATATGGCTTTCTTTTGACCCCCAACTGCTATGTATCATTAAAGGTGTTCCTCCGCCACTGCCTCGTTTGAGTTTTGGACGAAATGCATTCTGGGATATTGCATTTCGTCATTTTGAGCTGATTGGAGACCAAAACAGCCAATCAGATTTTTTTGCATCCAAGGCTGTGATTGGCTGGTTGTGTGGCACAAATATAACGGTGTACAGAAAGAGTTGAGCGCGCATGGGCAGAAATGTTGAGAGCGCGAGCAACACATTGCCAGCGAGCGCAAATGCTAAAACTGAGCAAGAGGGGCTGCTGTTGTGTGTGTGTGTGTGTGTGTATGGATAATAGCAAACACTGAAATACATTTTTTGCACGCAACAATGAATTTTGTTCACTCAAATTTAGCTTTTCTTCGCTCAAAATCTATTTCTTCTCAAAATACAACACTTGCACCTGCAATTTTTCTTTTACGTGCGCTCAGAATAGTGGCACAAAAATAACGCCATACCTATTAGCTTAGCACAACAACAACAACAACAACAAAAAAGCGCTCTCTCACCCAGGAAACACACAGTTGCAGAGAGCGCGCGTCACCATGGCAACCGTAACGGTGCCGCCTGGAACAACAGAACACAGCTGTCAAACAAAACCCAAAGTCCTGACCCGCCACAATATGAAACAGGAAAATACCGCCGTGTAATCCATTTATTTCAACTAAGTAACTGTATTCTAAATACCACCTTTTTAAACGGTACCTGTAACGGAATACAGTTACTCATATTTTGTATTTTAAATACGTAACGGCGGTACATGTATTCCATTACTCCCCAACACTGCTCAAGAAATATTCATATATGACTGAATATTTAAATGTGATGTGAATTCTCTATCTTAAGCAGAGATGGGCAGTAACGCGTAATCTGATTACTTTTTTCAAGTAACGACTAAAGTAAGGGATTACTATTGCAAAAACGGTAATTAGATTACCGTTACTTTCCCGTAGGAACGCTGCGTTGCTGCGTTACTAAAACCGTAATTTTTTTGCGAGAATGTCTCATGACAGTGACGTAAGCGAGTGCGACGTTAGTGACAACAGCTGTGTGCAGATCAACAATGGATAATATATCGAGTGCGGGAGAGAGTATGAGCGTGCAGCGTTTAAAGCGTGGAAGTACTGACCTTACTTTGAGTTTGATTCCATAAAAAGTGACCAAAACATTAGTGTCCGTTGTGTGTGGGAAGAAAACCCCTAAATAAGCACCGAGTGCGCTACGACGTAATGGGAAACTCACAGAGAAACTCGCGGATTCTTCCACTGACCGCTGCGGCACACCTGCACCAGGGCAAACCTCCGCCTGCCCCACTCCTGCTTTACAGGTGAAAATAGAGCAAAAGGACCGCTAGTCTTTGATTTTATTTATTTTCTGCTGTGTTTTACTTGCATCTATTTGAAAGACTGAGTGTAAACACAAAAAAAATTATTTTATGTGCTGGAATGTGCAGAAAATAGGTTTAAATGTTAAACAAATTTCTTCCAGTCAGAGAATGTTGCATATAATTAAATTTTTGCTTGATGCATAAAGTTAAAAGATTAAAACTAATAAAACAAATTTTAAAAAGAGACTTTTCCATTTGATTACATTTTGTATGATGGATTATGCAGAAAAAGTAGAATTGGGCTGAAAGATCTATCGCTTTATCACCTATTCAGGCTGTAAATCGTGTTTTTTAAAAAGTAACTAAGTAACTAAGTAATTAATTACTTTTGAAAATAAGTAATCAGTAAAGTAATGGGATTACTTTTTTGGGGAATTAATCAGTAATTACTTACTGATTACTTTTTTCAAGAAACTTGACCGACACTGATCTTAAGAACAACAAAGGAAATGTAATTAAGTGATCTTAAAGTTTAGACTTTTTGTTAAATCATGTAAGTCAGAGATAGTCCAGGCTTCTAAACCCATCTCAGGTGATCAAGTACCACAATCGAAAGGAGAGCTGCCCGACTGATATAATTTGAACTGCAAGGTTCAGATTTCTTCATATCAGGGAAAGCAAGAAGACACCTGGATTGAGACCAGGGATCAGGATCAGGGACTTTTTTTTTTATTAGAGAGCCGAAACTAAGGATCATGGGTGCATAAAGAGATGCAAAGTTTTTAATAACACGTGCTGCTGTAGCATCAGTGGGTAGATCAGAGGAAATGCAAATAACCTTAAAGAGTTTCATACAAAAATGAATGAGAGATGGCATAAATAAAAATTCAAATTCAAATTTAAAAAGTTACAAACATTTGGATACATTATTTGCATGTAGAAACAAATGAATATTAACTGGTGATCATAATTACAAGGAAGGGAAAACAAAACACTTTTAAGATCTCGATGAAAAAACAATTGAAAAAGAAAAGAAAAATGTGTTTAGTACTGGAATACAATGAGTGTTTAAAGGTGATTATAAAGTAATTTTGAAATTATTTACACAAAAAGCGTGTCTGAGATGCAGATATCAGCTGTTGTTTGCTTCATTTATCAAAAAACTCTGACACTCTGATATCAACTCTTCCCCCTCTTTTGCTCTCCTGACTCTGTTTTCATCACCACACCTCTCACTGCTGCCGTCAGTCACACCGATGAGCACAGACATGCCAGCAGCCTGTCAATGCGCCCCTGCCGCATGAAAAGACACAAAACTAAGTCCACAAAAGGACAGAGCAAAAAGAAGATCCAATTGATATGAAAGAAAAGACGTTCATTAAAAATGCTGATTATGGGAATGATTAGCACAAAGTACTTAAAGAACAACAGAATTAAAATTCCTAGACATCTACGTTTCTCCTGAGTGGGCACTGAGGTGGCAGCAGGCAGGGCTCTGAAGGTCCGAGCTAAGCAGAACATGAACAGGAGACCAGGGAGGGCGGCATAAATAATTAAATGTCCTAATTCATCTAAGACTATGGCAAGAGGGACACTGACAATACAAAAAGCCCAGACAAGGACACAGACCAGCACAGAACTCCTCGTTCGTCTGAGGCAGTCCAACAGTGGGAGTGTGATGAAAAAACACCTGCAACACAAGAGAGACACAAATTCTGACTGTCACAGTACAAAAAAAAGGTTTATGACTGTGAGGATTCTTCACAGTACAATATGATGTTCATAGAAATGCAAGGACGCACACATTAAAAGACAGAGAGGTACCTTTCCAGGGCAATGCACACCTTGAAGTAAAGACCGACCATCACACACAAATGGTAAATCATACCACTCATGCTGCTTTCCACTCTTATGATCCAAACGATCATTATGCAGATCCGGATTAGATTGGAGAGGAGGAGGTTTGTGTAATAGATGACAGGGACCTGACTCCTTTGCATCTGAAGGAAAAATAAATTATTATATTACATTACACATTGAATCTAAGGGACTATTTACTTCATTTACTTACCACACAACACACATAGTAGATGATCAGTACGGTCAAAGGAAGGCAGACACACACGTGAATCCACATCACCACTTCAAGCAAATATCGGTCATCTTGATAATAGTTTGTGATCGGATTTATCACTATGTATGATCCAAGATGTCTGATGTAAAACACTTTTGTGAAGCACACAGAAAAAACAAAACAGCAGGTTAACATTGTTCTTATGATGACATGAAATTGTGGATGAAACTGATAAAGAAGAAGCAAAACCTGCTGAACTGATGTAACAAATCATAAAATAATTTAAAAAAAGGACAAAACAAGGAAGAGCATACACAAGAACGTGTCTGTACGCCTGTAAAATTAAGATTAATTAATATATAATTAATATAATAACTTTAAAGTCAGGTAAAATCTACCTTTCATTATTTGATTTAACTTGTTTAAATGTGAATAAAAGTGATTCAGAAATTCCTTTTAAATTGTTAACAAATAAAGACAAAAACACCTCTATATAACTTTTAAATAATCCTCATGGATATTTTTTATTAGACTTGTGGATAAAATAGGCAATTCATTTCATATATTGACTTCAGCAGGATCAAACACCTGTCCTGTATTAAACAAAGACGTGAACACAAATATCCGATTTTCTCTGTCAAATAAAAAGTACAGTAAAGCTGCACATTTACATCCTCTGCATTCACACAGAAGCTCACTGCACGCACAAAAGAAAAGTTGGTAGTACTATGACTTCCACATGCTGTCTGAAAATGCTGATTTGTTCTAATTATAAGCCAGTTTCTTCATAACTATGTTGCTCTTCAAGTAGAAATAATATGAATTAGCATAAGCTTTGCTCTTACTTGTCTCAGGGCTGCTTCCAGCTGAACCAGTGGGTGAAAACTGCAATATGACGAATTTGTCTTGAACGAGGAAATTGTGGTAACACTTTATGGACTCCACCCTGTACTCACTGGTGTTCACACTGACAACAGCCAGTCAGGATAAACTTAAAGCTTCTGCACCATAGACACAGTGCTAAATGCAGTGTGTACACACGTTTAGCTTAGCTTTTCTAAAAACTGCAGTTGGCAGTTTATTTGAAACCATGTTTGTGACTTTATGAACTCTTTACAGGTTCGATCTTCCTTTTTCCACTACAATAAAATTTCACAGACCCAAAAGAGCAGGTGATGTGGCAGCAAACACCAAGTTGATAACATGGGTTTTAAATGTGCAATCTTCAGTGTGAGAGCACTTGTGTCAAAACAAGTCTATAGAACATTTCCACCTTTAACACAAGCACAACTACACAAAGCAAAAGGACTGATACTTACATAGTGCTCTTCTGCTTTATTTGAACACTCAAAGCACTTTTTTACAAGCCTCATTCACTAGGGGTGCAACGATACACAAAATTCACGGTTCGGTTCGATACTTTGGTGTCACAGTTCGATATTTTTTCGATACAAAAAAAATGTTCATGCCTTTTTAATTTGTCATTTATTAAAATTATAAATATATATTTTAACTCAAAAGTACAGTTTTTAAATTTAACCCTAACCCTTGTGCGTGTTTTTTATTTTGACAGCGAATGCGCACCTGCGGACCACTTATGTGCAGCCCTGGTTATTTAGCTCATCATATTGCAGCCACAGAAATTATTTTGTCCATGAAACCATAAAGCTGCACTTTCTTTTTGCCTTATAGTCTGATTTGTCATAACTTCTCCGTTTTGTGGTAAGCTTTTCTTTGGCTGTCACTTCTTCACCCTGACCTGTCTTATTTGGCTCAGCAGAACTAAAATATATATCCTGCTGTTTTTACACACGCACTCACATAAGCTCAGCGATTCTCTGCGCGATCAACCTCTCACATGTTTAAGCTGCGGGAGATTTCACTTGTCATGTTTGCATAGTAAGCTAACAATTAATAAGACGATGTCAGAGGAATTGGTGCACAAATTATCATCACTCACAGATCAGTGCTGTCGCTCTCTATACACAGTTCGCACTATTGCAAAGTGAAAGCAAAAAAACAAGCGCAAATTCAAACGCGATTTCAATATGTCACATATTGACAGTGGCTCACCGATGCCAATGACATAATTACCCAGCTACATTTCTGAAAGAATGCAAAAGCATTGACATATATTTTTCCTTCCTACAATAGCCCGACGGGCAGGGAAGAGATAGATTTTGGTAGCCCGACTGAAAAAATCGCTAGCTCCAGGACGTCGGGCTAGCGATATTGCAAGCCCTGTATCTGATTGAGGAATCACTCATCTTTGGAAAAGAGAGTTTATTGCAGAGAAACGTCTCTTTCCAAAATAAAAGCTATACTATCCGCTTCTTCTGGGCTATATTCTCAGCAGCATAAGGAGAATCATGTGCTAACAGCTGTCTAAATGACTCGGCTAAAGTTAGTAGCATGCTTGTTGTTTTTGTCTTTGCACTAGGATGATGTCGGCGTAAATGTGCAGTCATATTCGTTGTGCTCCCACTAGTGTTTTCAGGTTAATCTCGTTGAAATGACCTTAACGCCACAACACGGCAAATCTCCGTTAACGAGCTACCGCCGATCGCCCCGTGCGTGGGGCTAGACGGCCAACACGTTAACGAGCTAACTGCGCTAACACACTAGTTCCCACCCATGTAATTGAGCATTGCATGGCACATCCAACATACTGTTTTACTTTAGTCCATGACTCGCTTACCTTCAGGGTCATACGTCACATGAAAACCAAAATAATTCCAAACGCCAGATCTGAATGAGGGTGGGGGAGGTCCATGTTGCAAGGAGAGCTTAACTTCTGTCTCGCTAGCTTGCCCTGCGCTCTTCCTTCTGACGATGCTGTCTGTGTTGAGCGCTCAGTGGATCTGCGCTCGACAGTGCAGCCTAGGCGGAGTAGTCGAACGCAGATTCACTGAGCGCTCAACACAGACAGCATCGTCAGAAGGAAAGTTGATAAAATAAATTACAAATGTTGTATTGTTCGATACATATGCGTACCGAACCGAAAGCACTGTATCGAACGGTTCAATATCGATACGAATATCGTTGCACCCCTATCATTCACCTAGTCTAACACCCCCCCCCCCCCCCCCACACACACACAACAGATATGTTCATCTGTTATTAAATCATTTACTCAGTTATTATTTATGAAGTCTTTATTTATCCTTAGCCAGGTGCTGATGTCTCTAGCCTCACATTTCCCAAAACACAATCACCAATAGTGCGAGTTTGTTCCTCAGGGAGTGTGTCACAGAGTGGGGAAAAAGTGGTTAGAAACATGAACTGATTGGTGGTGCGCCGGGGATCTAACTCGCTACTGGATTTTCCAGGCAGGTCTACAACTACAGAGTGCAGTGCACCACAAAGGAAATACACCAAAGACAAATGATTGAATACATATCTAACAAGTTACTACCAAAAAAAAAAACAAAAAACTGTGGACAATTTATTGTCACTCTTCAACTGTAAACACAGAATAGTCAAACAGATTCACCGTCACACAAACCTCTAAAACACCATCCTATTTTCAACCCTGTGTCTCCATCTAGTGGCTAAAAAATGGTGACGGTTCAAATGTTGTCACATCTTTCTGCTGACAAAGATAATGATTTCACGGTTTACTATATCATCTTTGGTGTTTTTAAAGTTAAAGTTAGTTCAACCAAAAATGTTTTTTCCACGATTTAAGGGAGAGATAAAACCACCTGGCCCTACAGAACACAACCCCACCCAACACGAATGAAAAAAGTTGACAGTGACATAAAGCACAGAATAAAATGGAATATGACCAAACTTTTGCAAGAATAAGAAAATATAGATGTATATTTAACATACAAAACTGAAGTTACTATAGGCCACAGGTGTCAAACTCCAGGTCTCGAGGCGGTGTCCTGAAACCTTTACATGTGACATGTGACTCAATAAATCAGAGGAAATACAAATGTTACTGTGAGAAAACAATTAATGCAATTTTAAACTGAAATTGAAAAAAAAAAATCCCCACTGGCCCGTCTTTATCCTTCTAGATTGAGCGTCCTGTGCAGGATCTTTGCTGTTCCTAGAGATGTTGTTCCTGGGATCTGTTGGAGGCATGCCCCCAGTTTTAGGGTCACTCCTCCGGGTGCTCAGATTTAAGTTTTTGATCCAATTCCCCTAGTGTTACCAGCAGTGGTAGCACAATTGGCCTTTGGAATTTCAAGCCAATTCAATTTTTTTACTCATTTTCTTTAGTCAATTTCACCTCTGGGTAAATGTCTTCCTTAAATAGAAAAATAGGGGCAGGCAGCACTGCAGCCAAGCCCCTTCGTTTAGAATGAGTCTGATTTACTAACATATGTACAATCGTGCACACATTTCCTAAATCTGACGATGATTTTACGCACAAATTTTACATTCCACACACATTTTAGTGAATGAGGGTTCTAGTGAAATAGATTGTTTGCTTGCTTTCTCAGCCTCTCTCCTGCTGTGTTCTCCTCTTATTCTCTTTTCCTTTCCTTGTTGACATGAACCCACTCGTGTGTGCTGCCATCACTCACACTGATGATCTCTTGCTGGATCTGCTGCAGCAGCACAGACATGCCAGCAGATTTTCAACTGGACTTCTAAACATAATGACAAACAGAATCAAGACCTCAAAAGAATTGAGCAGAGAGAAGATGGAAATGAAGTAACTGTCAAAAAGATATGGTTCCAAAACTATTAGGATGATTGTAGGTATGATAATCAGACAGTAACTAACCAACAACAGAACCAAAGTTCCTATAATTCTTTGTTTTTCCTCACTGGGCACTGAGGTGGCATCAGGCAGAGATCTGAGAGTCCCAGCTAGACAGCAGATGAACAGGGGAGCAGGAAACAAGGCAAAAATAAAGATGCGTTCAGACTGCTCTAATAATACTCCAAGAGGGCAACTGAAAACACAAAGGGTCCAGACCAGAAGACAGACCAGCACAGAAGTCTTGGTTTTTCTGATGAAGTCCAGCAGGGGGCAGGCGATGAAGAAATACCTGCAACACAAGACAGATACTCTGCATATCACAGTTCAGAACCATAAGGATGCTTCATTTACAGTACAAAGCGCACACACTGAGACAAATAGGTACCTTTCCAGAGCAATGCACATCTTGAAGTAAAGACTGGCCATCACACCCAACAGGTAAAAAACTGAAGCAATGCTGGAGACTGTGCGGTCATTTGGTTTTGCTTTTGTCATGTTGAAGGCGCAAATCTTGATCACATTGGAAAGGATGAGGTTTATGTAATAGATGACAGGGACCTGATTCCTTCTTGCCTGCAGGAAACATGTATTTAAGTCACATTAATGAAGTAAAAGGAAGACTCAGTATAACAGTGTTTGTACTGGATACTGGGACAGCAGGCTCCGTCCATATCAGTTTATGGAAGTGTTCTTGTCTCTGTATCTGATAGGTCTTGATGGTTGGGTTGCTTCCTGGTTTACTGTGAAGGTCATTTTCTCTTGTGTCCTTTGTTAGTTTTACTTCCTGCCTCGGTCTCTATTCAATCAAATAGTGTAGGATGTGTGTTTCTGATTTACTTTAGTATTACGTTAATTTTTTGAGGTTATCCAATGTAAACAAGAATCAGTGCTTAATGTCCATGCAACAAATAACTAATGATTTTTTTTTAAATTATTATAAATCAGCTTTTAAAAAAAATCTCAAAATTATTCACATGCTGACATAAAAACACATGAAAGTAATTTACTATTTACTTACCACACAGCCCACAAAACAAAGGACCTGTATGGTCAAAGGCAGGCAGTCGAAAACATAGATCCATGCAACCATAACTATGATGGGCAGCATCTTTTTCCAGCTTTCAGTGATGAAATTGCAGTAAAAAACTTTTTCTTCAGAGAAAAATATTGTTTCTGGAAAAGGCAGCAAGTTAACACTATTAGAAAAGAAACAACGGATGAAAAGAAGAAACAAGGCCTGGTGAACTGACAATGTAACTATGATAGAGCCCAATGCTGTATATGTCTGAACTACAGCTGACCAGAGTTTGCTCAGTTTGATTTATGTTCAGACTTCTAAAGGAAATTGATTTTTTTTAATGATTCAGAAATTCCACATTATTCCACCAAGAACAGCGAAAACAGAAAATTCCCTCTGCAGTTTCAGTAAATCTTTATTTAATTCTTGAAAGCAAGCTCGATTCACAAGAATCAAACTTTTTTAGGAAGTAAAAAAGTAGCGCATTCATCCAGAAGCTCACTACAAGCACAAAAGAAAAGAGTGTGACTTTAAAACTTCAGTAAGATATCTGATGTAGGTCAGTTTTCTCATAATTTGCTGCTCTTCAAATAGAAATAATGTGAATATGAGTGATAGGAGTCGTCTGTATTTACCTCAGGTCTGCTTCCAGCTGAAAACTGTAAAAACTGTAATTTGATCATTTTTGTCTTGAGTCAGGAAGTTGTGGCAGCTTACATTATACCCCATCCCCTGACTCGCTCTCTCTCTCTCTCTCTCTCTCACACACACACACACACACACACACACACACACACACACACAGAGTGCTGACTGTAGCTCATGAAACAGTGAATTATCTCTTATGTTTTATTTTATGTAAACAAACGTGAATGTGTAAAATCATAAAATCACAGTGCAGATGTTGCAGCATGAACATGCTGTCATTAACCATCAAACATTTGAACTCAAAGCCTCTACAGTAGTCACAGCTGGATCCTGCTTGTACAGGCCAGTCGTACCCTCTCTTAAGCTGACTGGCTGCAGATAAACCGCAGACATAATTCGATCATAGATCTATAAAGATGTTTGTTTTTGGTCAGACAGGCCTTGAATTCTGTGTTTATTTCAGAAAAGTTTCTATAACCTGTAAACAATGATAAAAACCCGGTACAGCTGTTTCCCAAACCTAACCAGCTTCATGTATTTCGACACTGTCAACAACTAAACTGCCAATTCATATCTGACCTTTTTAAAGCCCTTTCTATACCGCTGTTTCTTGTTGGAGGTGGTTGATAACCACAGTGACTAACAGTCTTTATCTGGAAGCTGTTCAGTGTTAGAGAGATGTGAACTCCATGTAATAAAACTATCATGTTGCTGTAAGTTCAGCCAGTTTACACTGGAACATTTTTTCCATCATGTTTTTTAATTTTGCTTCTCTGCTGTATTTCTGAACACTCATTGACAAAGATGAACGCCCGCCACAGATGAAAGATGCATGCAGTCAGCATGAGGTCACCCATTGAAGTCCTGTTTGTTGTTGCATGTATTTGACATGTTCACAGTAGTTCTGCTTGGTGCTATGATCCCACATGGAGTATTATTCTGATTTATGAACAATGTGTAAAAGTCAACATTGTTGCACTTGTTTTATGGAGAATATGATCTTCTTGCAGAGCAGCAAGAAGACGTTTATCCCACATTTCTTCCTGTAAATATGCTACAATGCTACAAATCTCTGTGCTGTAGACAGATTTGTCAACAGTATTTGATAGTAATGGGTCCTTTGTGTATGTAGAAAATGTTTCACATCTTTAAGTTCAGCTCATGAAAAATGGGAGCAAAAACAAAAGTGTTGCGTTTATAGTTTTGTTCAGTGTATTTACAGTGGATGACACTAGACTGGAAATTTGCAATGCAAACCAGTAAAAATTTAATCTTGATCCATATCCAGCAGGCATTAAAACTCAAATTAATTCATGTTTATACATGTTTTGCTTCTCTTTGCTAAAAACTGCATTTGGCTTTTAATACACTTTATTAAATTTTTATTAAACCACGCGTGTGACTTTATGAGAGCTTTAGTAACTCAGTCTTCCTGTGTCCACCACATGAAAACCCACAGACACATCAGATGAGAGCTGCTTAACGTAGCAGCCTCGATGATACCGCATGTTTAAAGATTTCTATCTTCACTGAAAACCGATGTGCTCAGAGACGTGACTGACTTACCAGCAACATTTCCCCTTTTATACATGCACAAACCATGAGTATTGCTTAACCTACATCAGCATATAGTATTTACATTCTAACAGCAGGTGGTTTGGGTAGCTGAGGTTTTGCTAATATGTTACTGAGATGGGAGGCCATCCTCCTAAAAACAGGAAGCCAGAGTATTTGGTTTTGCATATGGTTTTGTAACCCCAGAAATAACAAGATATATACTAATGTACATATATCTATATACTTATACGTACAAAAGTCCATACACAAACATACATGTGCACACACACAGATTAAAAATACAACATAAGCGTAAATAGCCGGTAACAACACTCAAAGCTCATCATCCTTGTATTTTGTGCCCCTTGGTGTATTTTGTCATGCTTAGACATTGCTTTAGTTCATCTGCCTGTGCTGCAGCTTTACACTGCATAGATGCAAAAATTGCAAACGTTTTAGTAATACCTGCTGCCATCAGCCAATAATTCAGAAGAAATGCAAATGTTATTATGGGGCAACACAAATGTAGTCCAGAAAAACAATGTGTTAGCTTTAAAGAGTCTCTTATAAAATGAATGAGAGACTCAACAATTGCAAAATTCTATGTCAGCTTGTTCTTGAGTTATGACATTCACATGATTTTCAGATGATGTGGTATCAATTTGAAGCTCATATGTCACCTCGTTTTTGAGTTGTCTCCTTCACAAGCTTAGCTGTCCACACCACCATCATCATACTCCATCAGCCTTTCACAGGTGAGGACTACAGAAATATGATGAGGCAAAAAACTTTTCATATCATTCCCCACATGGCAGGAAAAAAATACTTTCATGCCCCATCTAAACAAAACAATGACAGAAAAGCCGAGCTGCAACGTTATTTAGATAATAAACTCATTCACAATGAATCCTTCAGTAATTTTTGTTTTAAACAAACAACTTTCATTTCAAACAACTATTTGTAACTTTTGCCACTAGACTGCTTCATTAGTCTGCACCACTTCTTCAAAAAAGCAACATGTTAAACAGAATTTGAAGATTGCCAAACATGGAAAAATAAGGTTCAGTCTTAGTCTTATTAAAAATAAAGAAATCCAGAAACTTGTGAACAGAGATGAAAAATATATAACTTGGTGGTCTGCGGTGCGGATGCGGAGGAGGCGGACACACCTGAGCGGCATCCGCAATCATGCACTTTCAGTACACTTCTATATTGCGGCTATCTGTTGCAGCAGATGTGCATATTATTAACGTAACTGCTGCCCATTTCTTTGTTATGCTGTCAAAGTGATTCCGATGTTAAACATTAGTTCTGCGTGACTTTTCTGCCAGGTGAGTTGCACCTCATCTGTCAGAACTCTGGCCACACACCTTGAGAACCACTGCACTAACATCAACATGAGAAATTAAAAAAAAAAGGTTAATATTGGAATAAAATAAGCGTTCATGCAGATTATGAAACATTTTTTAATTATTTACGGACACACTTCAGTTGAGAGAAGCACGGCTGACAGTCTGATGTCCTCATGCAACGGTATTTGTAAAGGATGGTTTTTGCCTCATTTTGCAGAAACTCTTCAACCATTTGCATCCTTGTTTCTCTCTCTTGACTCTGTTTTCATCAACACTCGTGTCTGTTCTAAAGTAAGCCGCACTCATCATCATATTCTTCATCTGATGCAGTGCTGTTCTCACACCACACACATACAGTGAAGATGAAAAAAAACAAGTCCACCAGAGGAATTAGCAGAAACAAAATCCAACTGATATGATTATGATTATCAAGAACATAACTGGCAATTGTGGGAAGGATTATTACAACGTAGTTTAAGAACAACAGAGTCAGAGTTCCTAGACTTCTTTGTTTTTCCACAGTGGACATCGAGCTGATGGCAGGCAGGGCTCTGAAAGTCTGAGCTAAGCAGAAGATGAACACAGGAGCAGGAATAATGACATAAATAATTAAATGTTGAAATGTATTTAAGACTATGGCAAGAGGGACACTGACAATACAAAAAACCCAGACCAGAACACAGACCACCACCGAGCTCTTAGTGTTTCTGAGACAGTCCAGCAGTGGGTGTGTGATGGAAAAATACCTGTAACACAAGAGAAACACAAATTCTGATTATCACAGTGCACAATAGTACATTTCTGACTGTAAGGAGGCTTCAGAGTACAAGATCATGTTTAGAGACATGCAAGGATGCACACACACTGAACAGGTACCTTTCCAGAGCAATGCACATCCTGAAGTAAAGGTTGGCCATCATAACACAGTAATAAATAATGATGGTGATGATGCTTTCCACTCTTGTAACCCAAAGGGTCATTATGCAGATCTGGATTAGGTTGGTGATGAGGAGATTTGTGTAATAGATTATAGAGATCTGACTCTTCTGCACCTGCAGGAAATATAAATGTAATGTAATTATTAATTAATTAGATTGATATTTATTATAACGTCTCAGCAGGTAAAGCTGGCCATTCACTTGAAAATTGCTGTTCAGACACTCTCCATCCAATCTGTCTGAGCTTGAGCTATTTTGTAATGAACAATCGGCAACAATTCAAGTCTCTAGATGTGCAAAGCTGATAGAGACATACCCCAAAAGACTTGCAGGCTCTACAAATTATCGACACGGGGGGGGCTCAATTCAAATGGGCGTCACACTTTTCACATTTTTATTTGCTTAAAATTTTGAAAACCATGTATAATTTTTCTACCACTTCACAATTTGCTACTTGTGCTACTTTGTGTTGTTCTGTCACAGAAAATCGCAACAAAAAACATCTAAGTTTGTGGTTGTATGTGACAAAATGTGTAAAAGTTCAAGGATCGTGAAAACTTTTTCAAGGCACTTTACTTGAAACTAACTAAATTACAAGAAGTTAAACTGGACAAACACTTAAAACTTAAACCTTAAAACCCTCGGAAAATAACACATGGAACCTAAACCGGAACATGAAACCCGAACATGAAACAGACAATCCAATAAAGCTGGTCTGTGTGACTGTGTGATTTTTTTCAGTTGCGTTATTCAGCTCCTGCTCAAACTGTACGATTGAATCGCAGGGGTGAGAAGGTCGTAGGTCACAATGCAGGGTCTCACACTATGGCCCGATGCTCTGATGCGACCTGAGTGCTCACACTGTGCGTCCATAACATGAAGGTTATAACAGAAAATCTGTCGCTCTCTCTCCCTCTCTGTCTTTCACTCACACAGACACGCACACCACCACCACCATCAACTTTGCTAAATTGCTAATGAAAAACATTGATCAGGCAGCTGTGATTGAGCAGCAATGTCCATCCAACTCTTTTCACGGTTGGTGTGGTCGTGATAATTTTGTGAGGCCACATCGAAAAGGCTCGGATGAGCTTGCCAAAGTTCTACAAGTTGTGCCTCCATCGCTTGTGTCCAGATCACACTCCGTCTTTCCACTTCCATTTCTGTTTGCGTGTGCGCAGTGTGAGAGGTTACGTTGACACTCTCACGAGGATGACAGGATTTCAAACAGGTTTGATTTTCTTGCGACCATGCGATTGATGATCGGGAGCTGGTTGTAAGGTGTTAATTACTTCTCCTTACGCCATGTATACTACACGATGCACAAGACACGATTAAGGCGAAACTCGGGCCGATCACCAAAAGGTTCGCACGACTGAAAAATCAGCTCAAAATGGGCCAAAAATCGCACAGTGTATGAAAAGCTTGAGGGACAAGGGGAAACTGACAACATAAATACATGTGAGAGTGAATGAATAGTCATAGCGAAATGGGTGAAGTGAAGCTAAACACACTGAACACAGGAAGAGAGGCTGTCAAATAAAAAAGGAAACAGTAAGACGCAAACTATGATACACAGAGGAAGGGAGTACACAGTGACGTAAACACACACAACATGACAGACTGTCACAGGAGACGGAGATGAAGACAAAGACACAAAGGGAACCTAAAAGACAAGAGAACATGAACAAGACAATAAACAATAAACAAATAAACTCAGAGACCTAAACGAACTAAACTTGAGACTAGACCGAATAAACTTGAACTGAAACTATCTGGCTTTGCACTGTTGGCTCAGGAGGCCAGCAATGGTACCAGCGGTGGTGATGGAGCAGTTCTGGTGGTCAACTGTGTGGCCAGTGGTGGAAACGCCCCATGATCGGAAGGTCGGGGGTTCGAATCCACTGAATGGCTACCCCTGAGTGAGGTACCCTACACACTGCTTCCTGGTGTGGCTGCCCACTGCTTCACTGACTAAATGGGTCAAATGCAGAGGAGTAATTTCATGGAGATCAATATATATCAAGTATACATTATTATTAAAATGACAAATGACATTTGAACCATTCCTTCCACCTTTATTACGAGAGTTAACCACACCACTTTGTTGTCCTTTGTCATAAATACAGATTTTAAATCAAGAGCTGTTACTATAAAATTTACCTTCTTTAGTACATTCATTTAATCAGCCTGTGTCATCACCCAGAAATGACATATGGAACTAATGATTATTGTCATTAGATCAAATCATTGCAGCCCTCTGCACGAGTTTTCTTTTATTGCTAAATCTTCTAATTATTCTCATAATTGCAGACTCACAAAAAGAGACGTAAGAAATGTAAAATCTAAGTCATCATTTACTTACCATATAAGACACACAGTAGATGATCAGTATAGTCAAAGGAAGGCAGACACACATGTTGATCCACATCATCACTTCAAGGAAATACTGCTCCTGTCCATGACTTTCTGTGATGGGGTTCTTTCCTGTGTAAACCACTGCATTGTGTGGGATAGCAAGTGTTGGAAAGTGCATTAGTTTAACATTTTTCTTCTTTTCTGTATGTGAATTGGGAAAGAAGAAACAAAGCCTGTTGAACAGAAAACAAAAACATGAAAGAGCCCAAATAATATCAGAATTTACTCTGGGTATACAGAATAGAGGTGGGATGTGGTATGAAAATATGAACCATTGTTGGTAATGGTCCCTGGGCTGATGTCTTGACTTTTGTCATTTCTGTATTTGTTTTTGGTTGCGAAGTGGATATTTTTAACAGTATTATTATTAAAGTATTATTATTATTATTATTATTATTATTATTATTATTATTAGTAGTAGTAGTAGTAGTAGTAGTAT
The DNA here is from genome assembly GCF_900408965.1 of Simochromis diagramma. Lineage (NCBI taxonomy): Eukaryota > Metazoa > Chordata > Actinopteri > Cichliformes > Cichlidae > Simochromis > Simochromis diagramma. The sequence continues at coordinate 5,205,218 of NW_024386892.1, read as the reverse complement.
TGTTGTTCTTGTTATCATTATTATTAGACGGCTAATTAGCTTCACAGCGTTTGTCACAGGCCGCTTGATTGTGCGGTACTTGCCTTTATTTAGATTTTCAACATTTCATATTTTCCACTTTTTCTGTTCCATTTTCTCCCACACCGTTTGCCCAGCACACACAGTTGTGACACAGAATGGTTACAAAATTGTTACAAAAATCACAGTTTTTAAAACACATCCATACCATTTGTGGTTATAGTCACAGTGCAACCCACTTCTCACATAGAGATAACAGAGACATAAGTGTACTCTCCTGTGGCTCCCTTACTTATGTCATTATAATTCTGCAATTTGTTGGAATTTCCTCTCCGTCTCATTTTGACAGACCATAGTCCCGTCCCTGCTCTGCCATTTAATTAGGCATATCTGTTTTTGCTCTATAGCACTAAACTATTTACCTATAATCTTTTAGTCCCACCGACTGCAAGCCAAAGACAGAAACTGGCAGTAGCAACAATTCCAGAAACTTCAGTGTTGTTATATTAGTTATGTTCCTTCTCTACCCAGCATTAACTTTGTATTTTTGTATCAGATATATGACTTTAAAGTGACGAAAAATCTATATTTCATTGATGGATTATATATATTTAAATGTCAAGGAATAAAAGTCATCCTGAAATTCCTCAGAAAATGTTCCAGGACACCAACAACAGTAAAAAAATGTCTTTGCAACAGTAACTGTAGTAACTATGATTGAGGCAAGATTTATTAAAGATATGTTTTATGAGACTCTTTTAGCAATGTGTATCTAATGAATTGGATAATATGGACAGTTAAATTGTATATTATATTATATTCATCATATACACCACAAATTGCTAATACTATTTGAGCTCTCATAAACCAAGTACAGTTCTTATATTACCAACAAACACATGCATATATATATATTAGCAGGAAACACATTGACAGCACTGCATTTACACAGAGGCTCACTGCAAGCACAAAAGAAAAGCAGGTGGTGTCATGACTACAATATGCTGTCTGAAAATATGGACTTGTCCTTATTATGAGTCAGTTTCTTCATTACTATGCTGCTCTTCAAGTAGAGATAATGTGAGTAAGTCTAAACATTGCTCTTACTTGTCTCAGGACTGCTTCCAGCTGAACCAGTGTGTAAAGTCTGCAATATGACAAGTTTGTCTTGAACGGGGAAGTCGTGCTAGCTTACTTTACTAACCCCACCCTGTACTCATTGGTGTTCACATTTACAAAAGCCCAAACATGAAATCAGGAACAGCAGGACACATTTTAATTCAAACTGTCTGCACAGCTAAGCATCATCCCTCCAGCTCTGTTGACTGTAGTCAATGTCTGTCCTTCTCAAAGGGACATGCAATTTCGTTTCAACATAAACAGTCTTTTTTTCTTCTTCCCCTGTACAGCTGTTGCCTAAATCACAACACAGCTACAACAAATGATCAACATTTAACAAACTTTGTGACAGCAAATATGGTGTAAGCTGCTATTATTTCAGAGTGTCAGCAGTGAACATGTCAAAGCTGAGAGGTAGGTGATGGCTTATTCCACATCAAGAAGCTCTGATGTCTTGTTATACAACCACCAGTATGTGCACACATGCTAGAGCGAATTGCTGAATAGTATCTTTATAACAGGGTCACAGAGGGAGGCAAAAATAACACAGTGTGCTCATTACTAAAATCATGGCTGGGACAACAGTAGATCACAACAGTCATTAAAGAAGAACAGAATCTGCTGCTCTTTGCACCAGTGAATAAATACAAAAAACCAAATGCTGGTCACATTATAGCAGGATTTATTCAAATATCCATTTAAATGAATGATGGATACATTTAAATCTTTATTTCAGTTTTGAAGTCCTGAATGATTGATGAGGTTTCTGTGACTTTACCACCTTTCATGTAGAACTGAATTTGTATTTCTGTCAGAATGAGCACAGAGTCTGCCAGGGTTGGAGAATTCTGATAAAAACAAAATAACTCAGATATACACAGTATATACTTGTTTATTATCAAGTGTAGTTGGCAGCGGCTTTATGAATTAAAAAAAAACTTTATGAGCCCCTTACAGACTGAATCTTCCTGTTTCCACCACATTAAAACCCACAGACAGCAGATGTGAGTAGTTGAAGTGGCAGCGTGTTTCTTTAAATATGTCACACATATGCAGATTCAGTAGGGTTCAGTATCTCGGGTACTCTGACGTGTAGACGGGAGGCGCTGGGGAGAAATCACGTGCGTTCTAACTATGACCTGCTCTACCAGTGCAGCCTAAATCAGGAGTTTCATCACTGGAGTGTAACAGCAGTCAGTTCAGTTTACACAGTATCGTGCCACTCAGGATAAAAGGCTGCTGCCTGTCTGTCACCAGCAGCTGAAAATTTCTAAATAAATAAATATGAAAACAATGCAATATTTTACTTATTCTTATTGAAAGTAGTAAACAAATAGTTAAAACTGATAGCATGGTGCCCAGCTAATACAGGCATTTGGAATCACCAGTTACAAGCCCATCCATATTTCCACGCTGTGGGAGGAAGTCAGAATACCTCACAGGAGAGAATCCTCACAGGCTCAAGGATAGGGATGGGTACCGGTATCCGGTGCCATGGTAGTAACCAGACCGAAAAGCAGCGCACATTTCGGTGCTTTATTTCGGTGCTTTTTTTCCCCTGAGCTGTGATATACTTTGAATTCTAGCCAATCATTTTACGTTTCCGAGGATAGTAGGCGGGTCCAGGTACGTACGTTCTTTTAGAGCAGAGCTACAGATTAAAAATGCCCAAGGCAAAGTGGTCAAAAGTCTGGCTGTACTTCACAGCAAAAGATGCAAACTCAGCAGCCTGCAACAAGTGCTTTAAGCTGATACTGTGATACTGTCAAAGGAGGTAACACCTCAAATCTGATGAAACACCTGGCGACGCATAGCGTTTTTTAAAAGCCGAGAAATGCGCCGTATTTGATAGCTTGCTGCGAGACCTCACACCGAGCACATCTACTGCGGGTGTGGTGCCTGTTATCGGACCCGGAGTTAGCAACATCCCCCAAAAACCCGAAGAGGAGAGTCCTGGCCCCTAGCCCTGCCAGTGTAGCAGAAAAGATGACGGATGATGATGGCAGCAGCAGCCGTTCGTCTCTGCGTGAGTAGCTTAATGTTGTTCGTGTGTAATTTATGTTGAGTAGGCTAACCACGTTATTACATTAATGCATGTAAGGTGAACTAGCAAACACCATCGTAGTTACATGCAACTGTCTTCTTGTTTGATGGCAGGTACTCCCTTCACCCTGGCCAAAAAGGCTAAAATGACCAAAGAAAAAGTGGAAAACAGTTAAACATGAGAGGTTTTGGACAAAGTTTGTGTTTTTTCCATTGTTTAAACACTGCTTCCAGCCAAGAGTGATACCATATATGCCCTATAGCTGCAGAAAAGGCTAACATTGTTATCTTTTTACAAAAAAACCCCAGCTGAACATGAGAGGTTTTTGGACCAATTTTGTGTTCTCCATTCTTTAAGCACCGGTTTGAGCACCGTTTAAGCACCGGCACCGTTTCAAAAGTACCGGTTTGGCACCGGTATCGGATAAAACCTAAACGATACCCATCCCTACTCAAGGATGACATTACAGAAAAGCCCAGATTGGATATGAAGCCAGATGATGATTTTTCCCCTGTAGTACTATGATATTAGTCTTCTACTTTATTTGAATACTCAAAACACTTTTTTTTACAAGCTTCATTCACCCAGCCTAACACACACACACACACACACACACACACACACACACACACACACACACACACACACACACACAATACTCCTGGGAAAATTATAGAGGCAGCTGTTAGTACATCACACTTTGACAAGCTTACACTCACTGACTAACTTGCTGGGAAACTGGTAGGAAGTCTCACACAATGATCCAGCATCGAGGAGAGCAGCACCACACTGCTAAGTAGCTCCCATGACGAGGTTGATCAGCTGCAGGTGTGTAGCATCATCCTTGGGTGTGGCCAGTCACCTGGCAGGGCACACTCACCTGGCCTGATGGCGCTGTAATCCGGCCTATCAGATACACCAGCACACATATACACCTGCAAGCAGTGAAACAGCAGCAGAATATAGCAAAAATATTCAATACCACAGTACACCCCAGCAATGTATAAACAAAAACTGCTCATGCACCCTGGGTCATCAGAACCAGGTGGCTGACAACAAGATCATTAAGATAAGATGGAGCCTGATTATTTAAGACCTGTAATAGCTCGAATCGCGCTAATAGGATATTATGGTCAACAGTATCGAACGCTGCACTGAGGTCTAGCAGGACAAGCACAGAGATGAGTCCATTGTCAGAGGCCATACATAAGATCATTTGTAACCTTCACTAAAGCTGTTTCTGTGCTGTGATGAGCTTGAAGGCCTGTGGTACATAGCTGATTGTACCACAGGCATGTAGAGGTCTGGGCATTCCTTGCTACACTGTACAGCATACATTGTTACATTGTTAAGTTTACGCTACATTGTTTAAACTTAACAATGTTGCCTCTGTCAGTGCACCCCAGGGCGGCTGTGGCTACAATGTAGCTTGCCATCACCAGTGTGTGAATGTGTGTGTGAATGGGTGGATGACTGGATATGTAAAGCGCTTTGGGGTCCTTAGGGACTAGTAAAGCGCTATATAAATACAGGCCATTTACCATTTACCAATGTAGCGTATGCCCAGACCTCTACATTGGAGAAACCAAACAGCCACTTCACAAGCGCATGGCACAACATAGTCAAGCCACCTCCACAGGACAAGACTCAGCAGTCCATCTGCATCTCAAGGATAAAGGACACTCTTTCGAGGATGCCAATGTTCAGATTTTGGACAGAGAGGACAGATGGTTTGAAAGAGGAGTAAAAGAAGCCATCTATGTCCACTGTGAGCGACCATCTTTGAACAGAGGCGGTGGTTTACGACACCAACTGTCTGCCATCTATAATCCAGTTTTGAGATCCCTTCCCAGATGCCTTAACGCCCACTCACATCCTGGGCCATCTGACATCAGGAAATCACATGACAAGGTGGGGCCAGGTTTGACAATGAGCTCACCCGAAACCCTGGCTGATTGTGACCCACACCCGTTTTCACACCTCGGCTCGTGTGATTAGGTAGAGGATCATCAGGGGGTCCTTTGTCCCTCTTGGGGGGAAACTCTCACTGGGTTTAAATCTGGGACTCGCCACCATTTTACCTTAGAACTGAAGAAGCTTCTCGGATGAGAGCTGAAATGTCTTCAAGCAAGTTAAAGAAGTCCAGACCCTTTTCTTTCCAAGCTCCTTAGACTACGATGACCTGGATGACTGAGAACCTTCACACTGTTTTGAGGCTCTTGGTGCTTGACTCTGAAGCCACGCAATCTTTAATGCCTGTATCCCTTTTTAGTCTGACTGGAAACCCCCAAAACAGCTCACTGTTGCAGATTTTTGTAGTTCCTCCTTCTCTGTTTTGTTTTGTCTTTTTTTTCCTCTTTCTCTTTTGGTTTGTCAGAATTCCTGGATGTGTGTGTTCCTGGAGTGCGTTCTGAAGTTCCCCGTTTGTTAAAACCGGTGGGCTGAATGTCTCTGGCCTACCACAATGGCCCACTGTGTGTGTGGAACACATATACAGTGGGGCAAAAAAGTATTTAGTCAGCCACCGATTGTGCAAGTTCCCCCACTTAAAATGATGACAGAGGTCAGTAATTTGCACCAGAGGTACACTTCAACTGTGAGAGACAGAATGTGAAAAAAAAATCCATGAATTCACATGGTAGGATTTGTAAAGAATTTATTCGTAAATTAGGGTGGAAAATAAGTATTTGGTCACCTCAAACAAGGAAAATCTCTGGCTCTCACAGACCTGTAACGTCCTCTGTAAGAAGCTTTTCTGTCCCCCACTCATTACCTGTATGAATGGCACCTGTTTGAACTCATCATCTGTATAAAAGACACCTGTCCACAGCCTCAAACAGTCAGACTCCAAACTCCGCCATGGCCAAGACCAAAGAGCTTTCGAAGGACACCAGGAAAAGTATTGTAGACCTGCACCAGACTGGGAAGAGTGAATCTACAATAGGCAAGCAGCTTGGTGTGAAAAAATCAACTGTGGGAGCAATCATCAGAAAATGGAAGACATACAAGACCACTGATAATCTCCCTCGATCTGGGGCTCCACGCAAGATCTCATCCCGTGGGGTCAAAATGATCATGAGAACGGTGAGCAAAGATCCCAGAACCACACGGGGGGACCTGGTGAATGACCTGCAGAGAGCTGGGACCAAAGTAACAAAGGTCACCATCAGTAACACACTACAACGGCAGGGAATCAAATCCCGCAGTGCCAGACGTGTTCCGCTGCTGAAGCCAGTGCATGTCCAGGCCCGTCTGAAGTTTGCCAGAGAGCACATGGATGATACAGCAGAGGATTGGGAGAATGTCATGTGGTCAGATGAAACCAAAGTAGAACTTTTTGGTATAAACTCAACTCGTCGTGTTTGGAGGAAGAAGAATACTGAGTTGCATCCCAAGAACACCATACCTACTGTGAAGCATGGGGGTGGAAACATCATGCTATGGGGCTGTTTTTCTGCCAAGGGGACAGGACGACTGATCCGTGTTAAGGACAGAATGAATGGGGCCATGTATCGTGAGATTTTGAGCCAAAACCTCCTTCCATCAGTGAGAACTTTGAAGATGAAACGAGGCTGGGTCTTCCAACATGACAATGATCCAAAACACACCGCCCGGGCAACAAAGGAGTGGCTCCGTAAGAAGCATTTGAAAGTCCTGGAGTGGCCTAGCCAGTCTCCAGACCTCAACCCCATAGAAAATCTGTGGCGGGAGTTGAAAGTCCGTGTTGCTCGGCGACAGCCCCAAAACATCACTGCTCTCGAGAAGATCTGCATGGAGGAATGGGCCAAAATACCAGCTACTGTGTGTGCAAACCTGGTAAAGACCTATAGTAAACGTTTGACCTCTGTTATTGCCAACAAAGGTTATGTTACAAAGTATTGAGTTGTATTTTTGTTATTGACCAAATACTTATTTTCCACCCTGATTTACGAATAAATTCTTCACAAATCCTACCATGTGGATTCATGGATTTTTTTTTTTCACATTCTGTCTCTCACAGTTGAAGTGTACCTCTGGTGCAAATTACTGACCTCTGTCATCATTTTAGGTGGGGGAACTTGCACAATCGGTGGCTGACTAAATACTTTTTTGCCCCACTGTATGATGCTGTCCTATATTTATATAACTAAGTGAGACAAAGTGAAATGACTATTACTAAAGTGATCAATACATGAAATAAAGACATTTCCCATCACACTGGTCAGTGACTATAGGTGTCAGTGATTTCTGTATGTCTGTGCTTGGCACCATAGTATCAGTTTAACCATTGGTTTACTATGAACTCATAGTTAGAACGCACATGATTTGTCCCCAGCTCCTCTAGTCTACACGTCAAAGTACCCAAGATACTGAACCCCACTGAATCTACATGTTAGTGATTGAAGATAGTGATCTTTAAAACCACGCTGTCAACAGTGTGTTTGCTGCCACTTCAACTAATCTCATCTTCTGTGTCTGTGAGTTTTAATGTGGTGGAAACAGGAAGATTCAGTCTGTGAGAAGCTCATAAAGTTTAAAATAAAATTCATAAAGCAACTGCCAACTGCAATTGATATTGGAATAAGCCATGACCTACTGCTCAGCTTTAAAATGTTCACTGCTGATTCCATGTGCCATGAAAACATCTAGCTGCACCCATAGCTGCAAATGCCCGGTGGGCCGATGGTGACTTTTCGTTTTCACGGATGATGTTTTTTTGTTGTTGTTGTTGTAACGGTATAAACAATGAAACGTGGTGGATTGGCCAGATGTTGGCCGATGTGTAAAAATAACTCAGTTGTTTGGTGGTGGCTATGGCAGAGCTTCCACAGATTCAGTAATACTGTATTAGCAAGTGGTGGAGGCCAGCAGGTGGATGAGGGAAAGGTGATGCAGGAGAAGGAGAGACCAACAACCAAAGTTTTCATCTGACGTAAAATGTATAGAAATCATACATATACCAACAAGACAGCGTAGATCACTGTCACCACAGCGTTTGTTTTCATTCAAAGGCTTTTTGGCTTTTCCTATAATACCTGGTGGGCCGGTCTCTAGTCAAAATGCCCGGGCCAATATTTTGTCCCAGTCCAGCCCTGGCTGCACCTTTGACACCTTTGCATAAAAAACTTTCAAATAACAGCAGCTTACATGTTTACTGTCACAAAGTTTGTTGTAGCTGTGTTGTGATTTAGGAAACAGCTGTACAGGGAAAGAAAAAAACACTGTTTATGTTAAAATGATTTTGCATGTCCCTTTGAGAAGGACAGACTCTGACCTCTCAGTCTGAATTAGGTGTTTAAAATATGTAGTTAGCAAAATTTCACAGTAAACAGAGCTGGATGGTTTGATGGTTAGTAGCTGTGCAGAAAGTGTGAGTACAGGGTGGGGTTAGTAAAGTAAGCTAGCACGACTTCCCCGTTCAAGACAAACTTGTCATATTGCAGACTTTACACACTGGTTCAGCTGGAAGCAGTCCTGAGACAAGTAAGGGCAAGTTTACATTTATTCATATTATCTCTACTTGAAGAGCAGCACAGTTATGAAGAAACTGACTCATAATAAGGACAAGTCCATATTTTCAGACAGCATATTGTAGTCATGACACCACCTGCTTTTCTTTTGTGCTTGCAGTGAGCCTCTGCGTAAGTGTTTAATAAGTGCTGTTGATGTGTCTGCTGGTAATATAACAACTGTTGGTCTATGTATTTGACAGAGATCAAATAGTATTAATAACGTTTTTATATAAAATAGTGGTAAGGATGCAAGTGTTTGATCCTGATGAATGCAATATAAGAATATAATTATTCATTATCCAGTTCATCAGATACACATCGCTAATAGTCTCATAAAACATATCTTTAGCTAATCTTGCCTCAATCATAGTTACTACAATTACTGTTAAAAAGACAGTTTGTGTTCAGTGTCGTTGGTGTCCTGGAACATTTTATGAGAAATTTCTTAATGACTTTTATTCCTTGGCCTCTAAATATATTTAATCCATCAATGAAATGTAGATTTTTTCCCTCACTTTAAAGTGATATAACTCATATAAAAATACATAGTTAACATTTGGGATGCGGGGTAAACTGAAAGAAGGAACATAACAAACTCAACTAAACTGCAGTTTCCGAAGAAATTCTGGTGGATTCGTTGCTACTGATGGTCTCTGTCTTTGGCTTGTGGTCAGTGGGACTAAAAAGTTGTAGGTAAGTAGTTTAGTGCTGTGGAGTGAAAAAAGATCATTCCGGTTTGTTAATTCATTGATCGGACCTTCCAACTATCCATCCATTCGCTTCCGCTTATCCTTTTCAGGGTCGCGGCGGGCGCTGGAGCTGGGATCCCAGCTGTCATAGGGCGAGAGGCGGGGTACACCCTGGACAGGTCGCCAGTCTGTCGCAGGGCCAACACACAGGGACAGACAACCATTCGCGCTCACATTCACATCTAATGACAATTTGGATTTTCCAATTAACCTATCCCCACAAGCTGCATGTCTTTGGACGGTGGGAGGAAGCCGGAGTACCCGGAGGGAACCCACGCAAACACGGGGAGAACATGCAAACTCCACACAGAAAGACCCCGGCCCGATGTTGGAATTGAACTCAGGGCCTTCTTGCTGTGCGGCAACAGTGCTAACCACCGTGCCACCGTGCTGCCCAACTAATCACTGAATAATAAGTAAATGAGTAAAGGAGTCACAGGAGAGTGCAATTATGTCTCTGTTATCTCTATGTTAGAAGTGGTTTGCACTCCTCTCAGAAAATGGCTCATGAAATGAAAACCATCAGTGGTATTGATGGCCTTTAAAGATGTTGCTCTGCATATCTGTGGATATCGGTGTGTTTACTCTGTAAATTGAGGCCAGGAGAGTTAAAAAGGAGTTTTCTGTGTCTGTCCAAAATTCATTGGAGAAATTAAAATGTAGTGAATCAGACTTCAGGATGGCATTATTTGAAACAAACAGCTCCAGTTCAAAAGTGTGTGTCGGCTGTGAGAAAAGGTTCATTTAAAAGAAGAAAGGAAAAAAGTCTAGCTTTGAAGGTAAAGAGATGACTGTACTGTAGGGTGAAAATTGTGGCCACACTGGGAGGTTACAGGGAAAGTTTTCAGGTAAACTCTGTGCTTCTCTCACTGTGACCTAATTAGTCCTTACTTTATTTTATTTAAGTTATTTTTACACAATTGCATGTATTTATATTATATATTTAGATTTAAGAACAATGCTAACCTAATGCTTTTTCCACCACTTCCTATCCCACACAACAAAGTGGTTTACACATTGAAAAACCCCCTCACAGAAAGTCATCGACAGGAGCGATGTGTCCTTGAAGTGATGATGTGGATCAACATATGTGTCTTCCTTCCTCTCACTATACTGATCATCTACGGTGTGTCTTATATGGTAAGTAAATAATGACTTGTTGATCTCTTTTTGTGAGTCCACAATTATGTGAATAATTAGAACATTTAGCAAAAAACCCATCATTGCTTACGTCAGCGGTCCCCAACCCCCGGGCCCTGGCCCGGTACTGGTCCGTTTGTCGTTTGGTACTGGGCTGCGAGAGTAGAGGCTCGGTTGGGAAATCTATGGTTTAAGGGTTTTTATTGTTAACTTGGTTTCCCTGGGTCTTTTCCGGTGTTGTAGTTGTGTGTCTTATTTTGAAAGAAATATTTATGCATTACCATAGCAACCAGAGAGCATTAAGGGGCAGAGAGGAGGATGTTACTCTCAATGTTGTTGACACATTTCAGGAGGACGCTGCTAATAAAGTTACACAATTACACAGTGAATTCATGTTTATTATCATATTTACACAATACCACAGTTTTTGTCTTGGTCGTATCATTTCATTTTGTTGTATTTATCCGCAACACCTTAAAGGTCGGTCTGTGAAAATATTTGCTACTGTGTCGTGTGTCTTGTGTCTCCACAGTCTGGTATTAAACCGGTCCTTGGCGCAAAAAAGGTTGGGGACCGATGCTTTTCGTTCCTTACGTCATTTCTGGGTGATATCTTCTCTGTTTAAATTAATGAATTGGAGCAGGTCAGTTTGATATTGAAAGCTCTTGATTTGGCATCTGTATTGATGACAAAGGATAACAAAGTAGTAGCGATGGCGTATCAATACAAATGTCTTTATTGCCAATACCAATGGTGGTATTAGAGTCGGCCTAATACTAGCATAATATAGTCGATACTTTGTTTCTATAGCCCACCTTTTACAGTTGACTGTCAAATCTATTTCATTTAAAGCCAACAGGACATTTAACCAACAGACGTTTACCCAAATTCTTTTAGACACAGGCAAATTCACATTCCAGATTTTTTTGTAAGTGAAGTCTTTATTTGTTTTTAACATCAAACCAAATGAAAACAAAAACAAAAACAAAACAACAACAACAACAACAACAACAACAACAACAACAACAACAAAAAGACAGCTTCCAATACCATGGTTAATTCACCTTTACATTTTGGGTCTATTTTCAATAGTTACTAACTATCGGTACACACACACACACAAAAAAGGGACAATAAATCAAATTCTTAAGTTATTCCGTTACTGTGTGCCTAAACAAACATACAACACAGCAAACATAAAGTTTAACAAAAGATAATTGCCCAGCCAAAATAAAAAACAATCTCAGCCATAAACACTTCCCCATGATTTGTCAAAACCCTCCCTATCATCATTAATCCTAGCCAAGAATTTTTCATACAGCACCATTTTCAGCATATTATCTTTCCACCTATTATATTCTGGAGGAGATGGTTCCTTCCACACACTGAGGATAACTCGGGCCGCTGCGATCACCCCCACCTTTATAACCACAAAATCATATTTGGAAAGCCCGGGTAGCACAGACCAATCCCCTAATAAGCACAGTCTTGGTGACAAGGGTATTATCAAACCAATCCACCTTCCTATTTTGTTTAATACTTTTTGCCAAAAGGGATAAACTTTCCCACATTCCCAAATAGCATGCATAAATATCCCTGGATCTGAGCTACATTTCCAGCATATATTATTGGGACTGATTCCCATTCTATAAAGTTTGGACGGAGTGAAGTACCATCTGTGTATTAATTTGTACTGAGTAAATTTACCCCTGGCCTCGCTTACATATTTATCGGAGAATGACAAAATTCTACACCAGTCTTCTTTAGAAATTGCACAACTCAAATCTCTCTGCCATATAATGCTCAAGTTCTCACATATCTCTTTTTTTAGATTGTTAAACAGTTTGTAGAAAACAGCTGCTCTATGTGCTGTACTGGACAATTCTAAAAACTCCACCACCGTATTTGTGCTTTGAGTAAATTTTCCTTTGGTAATACAATCCCTTATTTGTAAATATTTCCAAAAATTATTTTCCCTTATCAAACCATATTTTTGGGTTATTTCAGCGAACAGCATAAACGCTCCCCCTGAGTAAAGATCGCTTATCCTGTGTATGCCTTTGACAAGCCATTCCCAGTCTGTACAGCAGTGTTGTTCCATAGCGAGGTAAGGTTGTCTTAAATGAGATGCTCCACACATTGTGCACCTCTACCCAGACAGCTTTAGAATACCGAGCACTGGGTTATCATGAAAGTCTTGTCCATTAATAGCTGAGCCCCGTGAGAGAACATCCAAGGGTGCAAAAGGGCTCACTAGTTCCTGTTTGATCTTCATCCAGCTCAGCTCAGAGTCCGATCCTGTCCAGTGCTTGACCAGTCTTGACATTTCAAATGCTAAATTATACAACTTCACATTTTGGAGGGCCATTCCCCCAATGTCTTTAGAGGCCCACATTTTCTTTATATTCACTCTTGGCTTCTTGAATAATCTTGAATTAGCTTCTCAAATTGACTAAATATGTGTAAAGGAATTCTTACGGGTAACATCATGGAAACATAATTGAACTGCGGGGCCGCCATCATTTTAATCACATTAATTTTACCACATAGTGTAATTATGGGGTAAATGGGGTACATTCCAGATTTTAAAAAACCCGCTTTCAAAATACATGTAAGGTTGAAAGGTATGTTTCTTATATTAACTATTTATTTTGATTATTATTAATGATCACTAATATTTTTTCAGAATTTATGTGTCATGACACACTACTCTGCCCTACATTAGGAGCCTTTATAAGTTAAAAGTATTGTACCGGTAATGTGTAATGCAATTTAAAGTTGCTGGGTTTTTAAAAGGTTTTTAGTTTTTTCTAAGTTCAGTGGAAGAATGGAGAGAACAGAAGCCATTCTGAATATAATCAGAACTTGGATGGACATTGGTTTGAACTGGTTTGAAAGCTACTGGTTTCTGTTCTGAGCAGTACTCAAACATGAAATAAAATCCACCATAGAAAAATTAGAAAAATGAAGTTGGTGATTTAGGCAGTTTGCTAAATGTACTTGTTCTTAAATGGTGCTTTTCTACTCATGCACTCAAAGTACTTCTGTGTCACAAAAGCACTTTTTCTGTTTCAGTGGTTTCTATCTAACATTCACACTGATGAAGCATACTTTAGCATGTAAACTGGAGCAGCCAGGGATTGAACCCAAAATGACCATCTTTACCTGCTGAACCACAGCCACCAGTTCGATAACCATTAAAAATAAAATAAAGGAGTAGGTATGATATTAGAGCAAAAGAATAGCATATGTACAATACATTCTCATTTTTCGACTTTTCCGATTGTTTTATTTTATTTTATTTAAATTTACATTTCACTGCGTGTTGTACTCGTATATGCATGTGACAAATAAAGAATCTTGAATCTTGAGTAAGAATATTATAGAAAAGTCGAAAAATAATCTAGTCAGGAGCCAGTTTGTGTTTAGCAGGATTGCTACAGTCTAATGAAAACACTGACAGTGTTGGGAACAGTGTTGGTCAAGTTACTTGAAAAAAGTAATCAGTAACTAATTACTGATTACTTCCCCAAAAAAGTAATCCCATTACTTTACTGATTACTTATTTTCAAAAGTAATTAATTACTTAGTTACTTTTTAAAAACACGGTTTACAACCTGAGTAGGTGATAAAGCGATAGATCTTTCAGCCCAATTCTACTTTTTCTGCATAATCCATCATACAAAATGTAATCAAATGGAAAAGTCTCTTTTTTTTTTAAACTTGTTTTATTATTTTTAACCTTTTAACTTTATGCATCAAGCAAAAATTAAATTATATGCAACATTCTCTGACTGGAAGAAATTTGTTTAATATTTTTCTGCACATTCCAGCACATAAAATAATTTTTTTTGTGTGTTTACACTCACTCTTTCAAATAGATGCAAGTAAAACACAGCAGAAAATAAATAAAGTCAAAGACTAGCGGTCCTGTTGCTCTATTTTCACCTGTAAAGCAGGAGTGGGGTAGGCGGAGGTTTACCCTGGTGCAGGTGTGCCGCAGCGGTCAGTGGAAGAATCCGAGTTTCTCTGTGAATTTCCCATTACGTAACGCGTTACTGCCCATCTCTGGTTGGGAAGGTTACTTTTAAAATGTATTCCACTACAGAATACGTTACTCAATGAGAGTAATGGATTACTTAATATATTATCATGCTTTTTTACAACTACATGAATGTACTATTGCTGTGTGATTTATTACTGTTACTGAAGGTCCGCGGCTCCAAACCGTAGTAAAGGGACCTCTGGCTAATATGTCGGGTTCTGTGTCGGGCTCGTAGCCAAAAACTAGCTTTACTTTGTTGTGTGGGTCAAGACAGAGAGAGGCGAGAGACAGAGAGAGGCGTTGAAAGGCTGCTCATACTCATATTTTGTATTTTAAATACGTAACGGCGGTACATGTATTCCGTTACTCCCCAACACTGAACACTGATCACTGTTTTATGTCTCCTTGTGCTGCTCATGTCATGTTTATTACTGCATTAATGTAAGTTATATTAAATATAAATAAAATTATTTACGAGTTAATTACATTTATATTCCCTGCAGGTGCAGAAGAGTCAGGTCTCTATCATCTATTACACAAATCTCCTCATCACCAACCTAATCCAGATCTGCATAATGACCCTTTGGGTGACAAGAGTGGAAAGCATCATCACCATCATTATTTATTACTGTGTTATGATGGCCAACCTTTACTTCAGGATGTGCATTGTTCTGGAAAGGTACCTGTTCAGTGTGTGTGCATCCTTGCATGTCTCTAAACATGATCTTTGTACTGTGAAGCATCCTTACTTTCAGAAATGTACTATTGTGCACTGTGATAATCAGAATTTGTGTTTCTCTTGTGTTACAGGTATTTTTCCATCACACACCCACTGCTGGACTGTCTTAAAAAAACTAAGAGTTCGGTGGTGGTCTGTGTTCTGGTCTGGGCATTTTGTATTGTCAGTGTCACTCTTGCGATAGTCTTACATGAATTTCAACGATTACTTGTTTATGCCGTTCTCCCTGCTCCTGTGTTCATCTTCTGTTCAGCTCAGACTTTCAGAGCCCTGCCTGCTGCCAACTCAATGCCTACTGAGGAAAAAGAGAGAAGTCTGGGAACTTTGATTTTGTTGTTTTTTAACTACTTTCTAGGAACCGTTCCCACAATGATCTTTGATATTCTAGTTATTCAAAGTTATATCAGCTGGATCTTGTTTCTGCTTGGTCCTTTTCTGGAATTGATTCTGTTTTCTTACATCTTCTCTGCATGTGTGTGGTGTGTGGCCACCACTGCATCAGATGAAGAAGTTGATGATGAGTGTGGCTTACTTTAGAACAGACAGGTGTTTTGATTAAAAGAGACACAAGAGAGAAATAAGGACGGAAATGGTTGAAGAGTTTCTGAGAACTGAGGCAAAAAAAATCCTTCACAAATACCGTTGCACGAGGACATCAGACTGTCAGCTGTGCTTCTCTCAACTGAAGTGTGTCTGTGTAAATAATCTTAAAAATGTTTTAGAAGCTGCTATGAACACTCTTTTTATTCCAATATTGAACACTGAAAAAATACCTTTTTTTTAACATTTCCCATATAGTTTACCTTTTTTCCTTTTCTTTTGTTTTCTTTGTTTCTATGGCTACGTCCACACATACACGGGTATTTTTTGAAACCTGAGATTTTCTGTTTTCTTTTAAAAAAAAAAATCCAGTCCACATGTGGTATTCACTGAGCACGCTTCCTGATGTATTCGTGGATGTTCGCTGCCTCCTAGACTGTGGTACTGACACTCACTAGTTACTGGCCTTATCCCTTACGCTTAGCATACAGCTTCAGGGTGCTGGAGATGTTGTGAAAGCCTCCATGCAGGGTCAGGAGCTTCCTGTTCTTGATGTCAGTGGCTTCTATCTCCTACGTTGGCCAGCTTATATAAAGATATACATGTGTGCTTCTGGGGTTAAAAAAACAAATACATGTAGCAAAATGTAAATAAACTTGTGTTTATGTTTCTTCCTGCTTCTATTTGAACATTATTTGAATAATGGTTTCGCTTATGTTTGACTTTTTTTGGTTTTTGTATAATTGTAACATGTTCAGTAACAAGCTACCTATCAACTAGTATACTGTATGTTGTAATATGTAGCTATGTCCATACCAAGCTGTTTTGAAGCTCCTTCAAAATAGGTCTAAATAGCTATATACAGCAGACTTAATGTCTTAACTTAATAAATCAAATCATTTTCTTGCCTGCCTTCTTTGAACCAATTAGCATCCACCATAGTTTATCTCAGTGCTTGTCTGTGTTTTGTTTGTCACCTTATTTCTGAAGAACGAGTCATTTTTTTTTTTTTTTTGCCTGTCCCGTTTGGCTCTTTTGCCATCAGAATTGTTGTCTAAAGGCAAACAAAGATGCCTAACGGATTTACTTTACCAAATTGACCATCCCAGCCTTGCCGTAATGGTCCATTTGATTCACCTTTTATTGTTTATTTTATTTTCACTTACTGAATACGGGACAGACTTGACTGGGGGAAAGAAGGGGAGAAAGAAAGAGGGAAAGAGAAACAGCTGAGAAGAGGGACGGGGGAGAAGGGCAAAAGACAAAAACCAACAGAACGGGCAGAGAAAAAAAATGCATATATCAATCACCTGGATCACCTGCTGAGAAAGAAAAAAGAAAATAAGCAGAAGAGAACAAGAGTAATAGAATAAACAACATCACAATGATATATGGGAATATGACAGTAAATACTAAATATTAAACATTATTGTGCAGCACATAAGATCAACAGAACAGTGTGCTTTGAGGTAGGAGCCAAAAAGGGTGTAGTTTGTGGGTGTGATCACCCGTGTGTACACCTGTGAGCATGGACGCGCTTGTTTTTTGTTTTTTTAAAAGGTTCCTTCATGTAATGATCTGCTAGAGGGTGTGGGGGGGCCACAGCCCCGTCCTCCAGGGCATGAAGCAGGTATGGAGGAGATCAAAACTCCAGACATCCAGAGGCCCCCAGAACACAAGAGACCAAGGAAGACCAACAGAGGGGCAGCCGCGCCACTGTCCCAGAAAGAGCTGAGGAGAGTCCCAGATGAGGGCTCACTCAGCAGCCGCGGAGCAGAAGCCAGGGGGGGTTGCAGTGACGCGCCCGTGAGCTCCGCCGGCAGCCAGCCATGCCTGAGTGACCGAGCCCCAGGCCGAGAGGCCGGGGGCACCCCACCTCCGAAGTGGCCCGAGCGAGCCCCAGGCTCCAGGCCCCGATAAGCGGCCGCCAAGGAGTGAGCCGGTGTGTACCTGGACGCCCATCCCCAGACACAAAGAACCACCAACGCACCGACACCTGAGGGAGTCCGCCACTGGCAGGGGAAGTGGTGGTAGGGGGAGATAGGCCTCCAAACCTTGGAGGGCCTGAGATGTCCCCAGAGAGGTGGCACCTGACACCCAACCTGACATATAGACACAGACATACAGGCACACACATATACAAACATCCATTCCCACCCTCATGCTCTCATATGCACTTACTCCACACTCAACCAACGTGGAGACAGACATAAAGAGACGCTGTACACACGATCACACTCCCCAAGCGTACTCTACAAACCGGGTCTAGGTACCCTTGCCCCTGGAGGGGGGAACTGCACCCAGACCCAGGTGGTGTTACCCTTTTCCCTGCGGTGGGGGGAGGCAGACCGCCCAGACTCCGCAGCAGCAGGGAGGCCCCACACTCCAGACCGCAGTCGGACGGCCAAGTCCTCCTCCTAGCCCCCCCGCTCCAGCAGGCCGCAGAGAATGGGGGTGAGAGAAGACTCCAAACCTCCCTCCACCCGCTCATTGTAGTGTTGATGCATGTGTGTTCTAAGGTGCAATTAAAACCCAGGAGGGCATGGAGCTACCTGCCAGAGAGCAGCAGGTAAGCGCATGGTCCCTCCTGCTAGCCCTCAATGTCTACGTGTATTTAAAATTGAGAGGTGGGCAACGACGCCAGGGGTGGGGTGTACACCCTGATGGTACTTTGGATTCCGTGTATCGTGCCCACCCCCAAGATCCTACATGTATGTGTAATGAGAGTGTGAGTAATGTGAATGTCTAAGTTGTGGGATAAAATTGAGGCAGAGGCAGCCAGAAGGGGACAGGGGGGGGGGGGGGGTAGCCTCCTCTGCACCCTGGTGACATACCCCTACTCCAAGGCCCTGCATGTGTGGGTGGTTGTGGTGGAGCAGGAAGAGGGAGGCAGCTGGAGATGGGGAGGGAAGGAAGGGAGGGGCAAGTGACCCCTCCCTGGGGCCAGCTCCCCCGTTGACCCCAGTAGGCACCCCCATACTCCGCGACCCGCCAGGGAAAGGGGGCCCAGGCCCATCCAGACCGGGGCCCAGTGCAGCAGCGCCTCCCGGCCCCACGGAGCCCGGGACAGTCCACCCAACTCCACCACAGAGAAAACTGCACCCACCCCACCATCCACTCATCTTCCAGACTACATAAGACAATAAACACCCAGGCTGAGATCTTCCTCCACCTCTCCTGTATCTCCCCCTCCTGCAGAGAGAGCTCCTGAGGAGAGGAAAGCTCCTGCAAGATGTGACCATCTCCCCCACCAGTTGAAGAGCCCCCCAGGTGGCTCGATGCACCGGCGGCACCCTGCTCCAGGGCTGGGCCCCCATGCACCCACCCGCCCACAACCCCGGCAACACACCAACCAGGACGAGTCATTTTTAATCTCTGCTACTCAAAATTAACAATCTCAGCCAAACTGATTTACTCAGGAATAAATAAAACACTGAACAAAGCCAAACAATAACATTTTTAAGTTATCTAAAGGACTTATATATCATGTTTAACCTGAATAGCGAAACACCGCGGAGGTTTGAAAACAATGTACCGG
Source organism: Simochromis diagramma (assembly GCF_900408965.1). Classification (NCBI taxonomy): domain Eukaryota; kingdom Metazoa; phylum Chordata; class Actinopteri; order Cichliformes; family Cichlidae; genus Simochromis; species Simochromis diagramma. Next base: position 5,185,794 of record NW_024386892.1, on the reverse strand, counting down.
GAGTTCGCTGTTCTCGCTGGCTCTAGCGACCCTTGAACCCCCGGCTAGATATCTAGCTGGTGGGTAATGGACGTCTCCGAAAACGTCGGAGCACAAATATGTGATGTCTTGATAAATCGAGCAGATATTTGAAGTCTACACAGCTACATTCTCAACTGAAATTATCTTAAAAGTTTATTTTGTGACCCAGAAAGAGTAATATTAACACCAGCACTGCCAGGCTTCTACCTTTCTACCTTTAAAACCCACCTTCCAGCCAAATGGCTGGTAGGCTTTTAGCTAGGCTTTAGCTTCAGCCAAGTGGAAGCTAAATTGGCTAGTCATTCATATGTAAATTAGGTTGTTACCTGAGTATTCTGGAGGGGAGTGGGTGTGTGTGAATGATTGCTAATTTCTAACTGCCAACTGCCTCTTTGTTTGTCGGGGGGGGGGAGCTACTAAAAGCTGTGAACTTCCTTTTGTGTTCGTCTTCCGTCTAAGAAGTTTTTGCGCAAGTGAAAGCGATGTGAAGAAATTGTCCGTGGTAACACAAGCCCTAGACAAGGGCAGAAATGTCACCAAAAGGATCATAAAAGCAGGAAGCAACATCACAAGAAACAGATCTTCCAGATAGAATGTATCTGCAATAAAAGCCTCTCAAGCCAGTGGTCAGAGACAAAGGAATGTCTTGATCCTATAAATTGAACTCAGACCTTACAAATTTAAGAAGCACAATGACAATATTCAACAATTAGACTTAACAGTTTTCTTCCAAGATTGCCCTGTATTTGGCTCCATCCATCTTCCCATCAACTCTGACCAGCTTCCCTGTCCCTGCTGAGGAGAAGCACCCCCAGAGCATGATGCTGCCACCACCATATTTGACAGTGGGGATGGTGTGTTCAGAGTGATGTGCAGTGTTAGTTTTCCGCCACACATAGCGTTTTGCACTTTGGCCAAAAAGTTCCACTTTGGTCTCATCTGACCAGAGCAGCTTCTTCCACGTTTGCTGTGTCCCCCTCATGGCTTGTGGCAAACTGCAAACGGGACTTCTTATGGTTTTCTGTTAACAATGGCTTTCTTCTTGCCACTCTTCCATAAAGGCCAAATTTTTGCAGTGCACGACTAATAGTTGTCCTATGGACAGATTCCCCCACCTGAGCTGTAGATCTCTGCAGCTCATCCAGAGTCACCATGGGCCTCTTGGCTGCATTTCTGATCAGCGCTCTCCTTGTTCGGCCTGTGAGTTTAGGTGGACGGCCTTGTCTTGGTAGGTTTACAGTTGTGCCATACTCCTTCCATTTCTGAATGATGGCTTGAACAGTGCTCCGTGGGATGTTCAAGGCTTGGGAAATCTTTTTGTAGCCTAAGCCTGCTTTAAATGTCTCAATAACTTTATCCCTGACCTGTCTGGTGTGTTCTTTGGACTTCATGGTGTTGTTGCTCCCAATATTCTCTTAGACAACCTCTGAGGCCGTCACAGAGCAGCTGTATTTGTACTGACATTAGATTACACACAGGTGCACTCTATTTAGTCATTAGCACTCATCAGGCAATGTCTATGGACAACTGACTGCACTCAGACCAAAGGGGGCTGAATAATTACGCACACCCCACTTTGCAGTTATTTATTTGTAAAAAATGTTTGGAATCATGTCTGATTTTAGTTCCACTTCTAACGTGTGCACCACTTTGTGTTGGTCTTTCACGTGGAATTCCAATAAAATTGATTCATGTTTGTGGCTGTAATGTGACAAAATGTGGGAAAGTTCAAGGGGGCCGAATACTTTTGCAAGCCCCTGTATATCTGTAACTGTCTTGCCTTTTACCCACATATGTCCTGGCTCCCTACTCCTCCTGCTATTCTCAGAAATGGAAATGTCCAGTTGCCCTACTTCTTCTCCCTCCTTACTTCCTCCTTAAGCCCAGGTCAGAAGTCACCCTGTGGATATAGACACATCCCAGGCGTCTCCCCTCCTGAATTAACTACCCCTATATTTACACATGATGCCCAGTTTCACATGATCCTTCACCCTGCTCAAGCTATTCATACTTCTTCTGCTGCATTTCTACAAACAGAGGCCTCTCTTTTTATCATGCAAACCCAACATATTTATCCACAATAGGTTGGGCAACAAAGGATACACCCAACCCATCCTTCAACTCTGGGGAAAAGGAAGATGCATTTATCGCATTTGGAGGAGTCTTCGAATTTGGACAGCCTTTGTCGTAACGCTGTGACGTAATCGGCATACAAATGCGGCCTCTGAAGGATTGGGCCCCTGAATTTGGACACAGCTACGATACCGGAGACTGCTTCTTGTTCTTCTTTGGCATTTAACGGCCACCCTTGTAGATGCATTACTACCATCATCTGTTTCAGTCCATTATTACACTCTTAAATCCTACTACTTATTCCTGCATCTTTCAGGATCTTACAAAACTTCAAACGACGCGTTGACTCTTAAATTAGTCATTGACAATTTTGGTAGTCAATGTAATTGTGACTCGTCGACTAATCCTCGAAGAAATAGCACCAACATCATAATTTGATAAAAAAAAATTTAATGTAAGATCATATTGCAACACTACTGCAGAAACCTTAGCTAAATTACATATTACTGAAGTTGCTATATTGGATTGGATTGGATCAGATTGGATAATGCATCTATTTGTCGGATGCAGTTGCCTGCAACTGAGGTGACAAACCTTGCCGACCGTACATTAAATACACAAACTTTACATTGGGAAGACAAGTCAGGCTAAGTAGCAAAAGGAAAAACAACGAAATGATAGTGAGGGCGTGTCAGTATCAGTGTACATGTGTGCGTGCATGTCAGTATGTGTGTCCTGTGTTCAGCCTAAAGAAAGTGTCCTTTCGCCCATTAGGCGAAGATCAACAGTCCTTGAGGGATCCGGCGAGAACGACAGTTTGTTCTCGTTATCATATCTCTTGGAAGAGTTGTTGTTCTCCTTGGCGTCAACCTTCAAGAGCATCCAGCTGGCGCCGTCGGGGTGGGGGGTTAGCTGATTGAAAGATGAGGGATATCTTGTTTTAGAGCGAACAAACGACATCAATTTTACAGCTGTTCTAGCGTCCATCACTGGTCTCCAGGTTTATCTCCCATTTAAGAGCTGTGAGCTCCTCCAAGATCTTTCCCATAGTACGTTCAGTATGAACAGTCTGAGCACTCAACGCTCTTCCCACATTTTCGATCAAAGCGGCAAGCCTTGTGGGGTCTACAGGGCTCTCTACAGCTCTTCAGCTTTCTAGCTGTCAAAGGACGGGTGGCATTGTAAACCCCGGACAGGATGCTAATCTGACACGGACTGTTCACACCTATATGCAATGTAAGATGACCATGTATTTGTTTTTGGACTGCAGGTGGCAGCTGGAGTACCTCCTTCGTCTGTTTTACCCTTTTATTATTTGTTATTTTATGTGCAACACTTTGTGACTCTGTCTAGAAATGTGGTATATAAATACAATTTTATTTATTTATTTTACCTGGAGACAACCCTTGCAGACTTGGGAAGAACTTGGAAAACCCACACAGAAAGGCCCCAGACTGGATATGAACCCATTACCTCCTTGATGTAAAGTGACAGTGCTAACTACTGCACCACCATGCTGCCCTTCAGAAGAGGTGATGAAATAATTTGAAAATTTTCACTGAACTCATCCAACTACTCAACAAAACAATGCTCCTATAGGTGCAGATTCTCTAAGAAATGGATTTCAGGTGATAAAATTATTTTGGAAAGGATGGCGTTTATCTCACACTTTCTAATTCCTCATTTCATCCATCATGTGATCCTTCATTTTCTCTTTCCCTTTATCTCTGACCATGTGAACTTAACTGTCTGTGCTAACACCAGTCACATCTCCTGTATTGTTGCTCTCCATACTGCAGCAGCACAGACATGCCAGCAGTCTGTCAATGGGCCCTTTACACTTGAAAACAAACAGAATCAAGTCCAACAATGAACTAAACAGAAATGAGATCATGACAATGAAATCAATAGTTGTAATAGGGAAGTGTAGCTCTAATTTAAGAGTTAATAAGAGGACTGCAGGAAGGTTTATGAAAAAGTAATTAAGCAGCAACAGAACCAAGGTTCCTACAATTCTTCGTTTTTCTTCAGTGGGCACTGAGGTGGCAGCAGGCAGAGCTTTAAGTGTCCCAGCTACACAGATGATGAACAGCGGGGCAGGGAGGGCGGCATAAATAATTAAACGTACAAGGTCCTGTAAGATTATTGCAAGAGCAACACTGACAATACAAAAGACCCAGACCAGAACACAGACCAGAAGAGAACCGTTAGTTTGTCTGAAGCAGTCCAACAGTGGGCAGGCGATGAAACAATACCTGCAACACAATAAAGATGAGTTTATTTCTAACTATATTGAGCCTTCAGAGTACAATATAATGTTCAGAGACATGCAAATACACACAGACTGAAAGTAAGATAGGTACCTTTCTAGAGCGATGCACAACTTGAAGTAAAGACTGGCTGTCACAACTAAATAATAAAAGAAACACAAGGTCCTGTCATGCAGTTTTGTCCACAAAAAGAACGTCATGCAGTGATGGATTAGATTGGAGATGAGGAGGTTTATGTAATAGATGAGAGGGACCTCACAACTTCGACCCTGCAGGAAATATGAATTGAAAACATATTATTTTTTATAATAATGATAACATAATCATAGGTGTAGCTGTCAGGACATTTATGGTAGAAAGTCATTTAATTATCTAAAGAAAATGTATATGTGCGTATGTGTGTGTGTGTGTGTGTAAAAACCGAAATTAAGTAAGTAGTAGGATTATGTATGCTACAGAACATTACTGTTTCATATCTATCTATCTATCTATCTATCTATCTATCTAGATATACAATACGGTGTATATATATGATCTACAATATGGTGATCTACAATACGGCAGCAGTGATCAGCAGTGATCATTGAGATGCTTGGCTACAAGTTGATCAGCCACAAGGGGGCAGTACCCTCCATGGAGAAGGAGGCTAGAGGCTAAAATCAAGGTAGCACGGAGGGAGGTTAGCCAACTTGGACTTGCCAAGCAACGATTCACAGCCTTGGCCAGCCGCTTGATGACATACACCAGAGAGATCAAAGGCAGGAGAATAAACCAGCTATTCTCCATAAAACCAGCCAAGGTCTACTCTGAGTGGCAGGGGAAAACAGCACCACCAAGGCTTCCAATACTGGAAGAGCATATGGGAGAAGGACGCAACCCATAACAGTAATGCTGGGTGGCTAGTGGATCTGAGGGCAGAACACAGCAACCTCCCTGAACAGGGTCCAGTAACCATCACAGTGGCAGACATCCAGAAAAGTGTCTCTAGTATGAAGACTTGGACAGCACCAGGCCCCAGGCCTCAGTGAGATTATTGACAAGACTGGCTACAGATACAGAATAGAGCAGTTGTCAGCCACCTTCTGTACACGGATGACATCAAGCTGTATGCCAAGAGTGAACGAGATCGATTCACTGATCCACACCACCAGGATACACAGCAATGACATCGGAATGTCATTCGCACTGGAGAAGTGTAGTCAGATGATAACAAAGAGAGGAAAGGTAGTCAGAACTGAGGGGATTGAACTACCAGAAGGCAACATTGCAGACATAGAGGACAGCTACAGGTACCTGGGGATCCATGGGAACCATGAAGAGGCCACTAGGAAAGCTGCAACCACCAAGTACCTGCAGAGGGTCAGGCAAGTCCTGAGGAGTCAGCTGAATGGGAAGAACAAGATCAACTCTCAACACCTACGCCCTGCCCGTGATCAGGTACCCTGCTGGGATAATAAGCTGGCCAAAGGAGGAGATAGAAGCCACTGACATCAAGACAAGAAAGCTGCTGACTATGCATGGAGGGTTTCACCCCAAGTCCAGCACCCTGAGGCTGTACGCTAAGTGGAAGGAAGGAGGCCAGGGACTGGTGAGTGTCAGCATCACAGTCCAGGATGAGACAATGAACATCCATGAACACATCAGAAAGATGGCCCCAACTGACAGCGTGCTCAGTGAATACCTCAGGCAGCAGAAACCCAAGAAAGAGGAGGAAGGCGAGGAACCAACATGGAAGGACAGGCCCCTGCATGGTATGTACCACCAGCAGATAGAGGAGGTGGCTGATATCCAGAAATCCTACCAGTGGCTGGACAAAGCTGGACTGAAAGACAGCACAGAGGCACTAATCATGGCAGCACAAGAACAAGCTCTGAGCACAAGATCCATAGAGGCTGGGGTCTATCACACTAGGCAAGACCCCAGGTGCAGGCTGTGTAAAGATGCCCCAGAGACAATCCAGCACATAACAGCAGGGTGCAAGATGCTATCAGGCAGGGCATACATGGAACGCCATAACCAAGCGGCCAGTGTAGTGTACAGGAACATCTGTACTGAATGTGACCTGCAAGTCCCGAGGTCAAAATGGGAGATGCCCCCAAGGGTGGTGTAGAATGACTGAGCTAAGATCCTGTGGGACTTCCAGATACAGACGGACAAAATGGTGGTGGCTAACCAAACGCACATAGCGGTGGTAGACAAACAGAAGAAGACGGCCGTAGTGATCGATGTAGTGAATGACAGCAACATCAGGAAGAAGGAACACGAGCAGCTTGAGAAATACCAAGGGCTCCGAGAAGAGCTCGAAGATGTGGTGGTCCCAGTGGTAATCGGAGCACTAGGTGCAGTGACTCCCAAACTAGATGAGTGGCTTCATCAGATCCCAGGAACAACATCGGAGATCTCTGTCCAGAAAAGCGCAGTCCTAGGAACAGTTAAGATACTGAGCAGGGCCCTCAAGCTCCCAGGCCTCTGGTAGAGGACCCGAAGGATAGACCGCCCGAGGTTGTCACACTGTGTCAACCTGCTTGGTTTCTCTGCAGGAGAAAGATGAGTGACAAATTAAAGAAAAAAACCCACACCCTTGCATACCCTCTTCAAGCGAATTGTGACCCACTAGAATGTATACGGGAGATATTGTCAAACAGTGGTGTCAAACTTCATCAAAACCCAAAAGGATGAAACGCATTTTAATACGTTTTCTTTCCTGTAATAGTCCCAGACACTTGGAGGATAATTTCAGAGAAGTATTGAAACTGTCAGAACATGACTGGCTTTAGTATTTTTTAATTTGTCAGCTTATCTGCATGTTAAGAGTTTTCATGGGATGTACCAATTTTATTGAAACATATTAGAACATGTTGACATTTTCAAACTTTAGTTTTGCTCCACAAGTAAAATATGCTAAGAATTTGTTATTTTATTCTACTCTTCCTAGACTATCAATTGGCTACTTAGGTAGTCAGCTGAACCTATAGAGTATCACTGGAAAGTAGATTTATTTTATTATATTTTAGTATGTTTTTTCAATTTCTGATTTTTGTCAACTGTTTATCTTATATTGTTTTAAAATTGCTTTTAGTTTTTTTCCTAAGTTCTTAAATTGCTCACATACTCAGAGATATAACATATTTATTTACCACACAGCACACACAGCAGAAGAACAATATGGTCACGGGAAGGAAGACACTGACGTCGATCCATATCACCACTTCTTGCATCTCCAACTGACTTTTTCTGTGGAGTTGTAGCAAAAGAATCTTTGATTCTCTTTTATCTAAAAAACAACAACAAAAAACCTTAATGTGAAATAGCAGTCGTGGAGCTGAGGTCTTGGAGACACCAATTTATATAAATTATAAATAGTATATACAGTATATACCTCTCAGAAATTTGGAACACCCCCACGCCTTTGTGCTTTTTTGCACAAATGGGTAGATACTGGTCCTGTTGATGGGTTCAGGACCTTCTAAAGCAAATTTGACATTCTATTTCCCCAACACATAATATTTTATTAGACTAACAATGTGTACCCACTACACTGGTAACTGACAATATCAGCTGTACACAGTACTTGCCTTAATGAGGATCAAACAACTTATTTAAGGAACATCTTTGTAGTAAAGATGAGGTTGTTTTGGTTTCTTTCTAATACTGTAGGAACTTTAACTTAAAGCACCTTGAGGAAACTGATGTTATGAATTACACAAAAACACACTGCAAACACAAAAGAAATGAAAGCATTCACTAACTATTTATTAAGTTATTTCCTCAGAATTATGCTCCTCTTCAAGTACCAATAATAATAAAAAAAAACCCTGAAAACATTGGCTCTACTTACCTGAGGACTGCTTTGAGGTGGTTAAAATCTCTTGTATGATGATTTTGTCTTAAAAGGAAGTTCAGGTGCTTACTTTACACCCCACCCCCACTCACATGTGGTAACACTCACAGCGCAGATTTGGCTGATTCGCAGCACAGAACCATTTTTTTGTTTTTTCAAGCTGTGGCCCACTTTTTAGTTTAATATACTGTACAATAATTCCAGTCTGTCTATCTGTGCCAGAGTAACGCCAGAGATTAACAATCTTTATCTTGACGTTTGAAAATATGGGAACATAGTTGAAGCACAAACATTTGTGAACAAAGATTGGTTTCCAGCTTTAGACTTGGGCAAAGGTCCCACACTGTCAACAGTTACACATTCAATTCAATTCAATTCAATTTTATTTATATAGCGCCAAATCACAACAAAAGTCGCCTCAAGGCAAATGGTACCACCTTATTCTTCATGGCATCCTGCTGACTAAGGATGGAAGGGGGACATTTTGACAGCATTATATTATCTTCATCATCAAATTCCAAATTACTTTATTTAATTCATTAAAGAAACTGTTGGACATTATGGACAATGCTGGGGATCCTCTGCACACGGTCATAAACAACCAGAGGAGTCTGTTCAGTGACAGGTTGCTTCTCCCAAAGTCGAGGACCAACAGACTTAAAAACTCCTTTGTCCCACACGCCATCAAACTGTTTAACACCTCGCTGAAGGGGAGAGGGAGGGGGAAAGGGGACAAAGGAGGGCGGGAACAACTAAGCTGTAGTGCCTTTTTCACTGTGTAATAATTTTTCTATATTCAACGGTGCAATAGACTCAAAATAGTTTAAATGTGCAGTTCCCTTGCATTCCTATTCCTATTTATATACTATTATATATTATATATATACTCTTATATACTCTGTATTTATGTGTATATATGATATATTTCTGTTTCTGCTTACATTCTTTTGCAACTTCTGTCGGTGCTGTGCTACTGGAAACAGAATTTCCTGGAAGAACCCACCCAAGGGATTAATAAAGTTTTATCTAATTTCTCTCTCTCTACTGATTAATTATCTGTTGTCACGTTTTTGTCAAGTAATCTCTGATTATTGGCGTTTCTTTCTAATACTGTTGGGTATTTATTTTAGAATATAAAGTTTATTCTATTTGTACTGTAAACATGATACACATTAAACAATCTCATAATCCATACCTTTCCTAATTATGAGGTCGTGTCCTCCTGCTACTCTTAATAATAATAATAGCTTGCATTTATGTAGCGCTTTCCGTCAAAGCATTTTTCAATTCCACTATTCATTCACACACTGGTGGAGGCAGCTACAGTTGGGGCAGACAGAAGTGAGGCTGCCACATATATAATCTCTCCTTTGTTGTTTTACTGTGAAACTGTTTGGCGATTCCCCCATGATCCTTCAAAGGCCAAAATAACAGTGTCACAGACTCCTTGAACTCTGTCACCAAAAGTCCAAAAAAGTGCACTCATCGCACATGCAGGTTCACATTTTAAATTCTTTTTTACATTTTTTAATTTATTTGACCGTCACAGGGTATTAAAGAACACACACAGCAAGAGTTTTAAACAGTTTTTACACAAATGATATGACCCAGCAATGATTTGGGAATTAGATTTATTTTATGTTTACATCATATGTTGACACTTTGAAATTACAATGTGTGGCAGTGAAATTATTTCATATTTGTCATAATTTCATATCTTCTACGTAATAAAAAAGGCAAATAATAAAATAAATATTACTTTATCTCTTTTACTTCACAAATAAAGATGATTTTTTTAAGCAGTAGTGAAAGAAATGTAATTGTATTCTGTATAATAACATTTAAAGAAACCTTGAACTGGTGGATCTGCAATCAGTCACATTTGACCCAAACAATCTCAGCAGCTATACAACAGCATAAAATGTTAATTTTTGATTTTTGTGTATTCAGTACGTTTTTGTATTATATGTATTTTGGAAAAGTAATCAACTTTCACGTTGAAAGACAGATATCTAGGATGACTTTTCTCCTGCCAAATGTAAAATGTGTTAAATTAGACCTGAATAGTATGTAAGGGCTAAAAAGTCATATATGACTGCTGGGCTAGGCTCCACCCACCTGCAACACTAAAGCAGAGGAGCAGAAGAGTATGGCCGGATAATTGGATATATTATTTGTGCATAGAAACAAAGGAGTATGTTTTGGGAAGCATAATTATAAAAAATTATAAAAAAAATGTAAGATGGTATTTCTGTGTTTAATATTGGAATATAAAGTTATGATTTTTTTTCATTATTACAAACTTCAGCTGAGACATGCATGGCTAGGAGGCTGATAAGGACGGTATGTGATTAATTGAGAAACACTTTAACTATTTTTACTACCATCAGCCAATTTGTTGATCAGCTGCTACATCTGATACAGTGCTCTCTGCATTGCAGCAGCATAGACAACATGCCAATTGTGCATGGAAATAAAATAGAATCAAGTCCACCAACGGAGAGAACAGGTACAAGATCAAAATGATATGATAGAAAGTAATTGAAAAACAGGAAATATCACAGATGATTGCAGGAAAGATTATTAGAAAATAGTTAAGGAACAACAGAATAAGAGTTCTGAGACTTCTCTGTTTTTCCTCAGTGGACACTGAGGTGGCAGCAGGCAGGCCTGTGTAGGTCTGAGCTAAGCAGAAGATGAACACAGGGCCAGGGAGGAGTCCATACATTCTGAAATGTACAATTTCTTTCAAGAGTATTGCAAGAGGGACACTGACAATACAAAAAGCCCAGACCAGAACACAGACCAGCACAGAACTCTTAGTTTCTCTGAGGCAGTCCAACAGTGGGTGCATGATGAAAAAATACCTGCATCACAAGATACATATTCTGATTATAACAGTGCAGAATAATATTTTGCTGACAATACAATATAATGTTCAGAGACATGCAAACACAGTGAAAGACAGGTACCTTTCCAGGGCAATGCACAGCTTGAAGTAAAGACTGGCCAACACAGCAACGCAGTTAATAATAACACATGTGCTACTTTGCACTCCTGCTTCCCAAACAATCATTATGCAGATCTGGATTAGATTAGAGATGAGGTGGTTTGTGTAATAGATGATAGGGATCTGACTCCTTTGTACCTACAGGACACATAAATCATAACTATAATAACGATGTAATGAAAGAAAAGACAGAAGACACAAACAAAGTAACAATCAGTGTTATCTGTAGACTGTAGCAGGGATGTCATGGGCCAGAAGGCAGGAAAATGTAAAGGATCGAATAAACTTTTGGATTTTTGTAGTTTTTACAGCTATTCCTTTTGTTAAACTTCTCCATAGTCATTCATGCTAAACCAAAGTAATTAAGTAATAGATACAAAAAAATTAACACAGATATACCTGTTTTAATCATCTATATTAATCTAGTTAAAAAAAGAAGATTTTCTGTTAATGATCAAAACCTTTCTGTTTTATAAATACAGGACAGTCTGGCTAAGGAACGATCACAACTTTGTTTTCTGTAAATTGATGTGAAAGTGTGTAAAGTAGACTGTATGTCGTAAAATGAATTTGATGTCCCTGTGAAAGTGGCTCTTTTTTGTTATTGGTTTTCAAACTATTAGTTTGTCAAACTTGACACACAACTGTATGTATGGAGATCAGAAGGGAAGCTGCTGAGTGAGGTCACTACAAAATGTATGATTCTGAAACAGGCCGCCCTCAATAATAATAATGGATTGGATTTATATAGCGCTTTTCAAGGCACCCAAAGCGCTTTACAATACCACTATTCATTCACTCTCACATTCATACACTGGTGGAGGCAAGCTACAGTTGTAGCCACAGCTGCCCTGGGGCAGACTGACAGAAGCGAGGCTGCCATATCGCGCCATCGGCCCCTCTGGCCAACAACAGGCCGCCCTCAACCCACCCAAAATACCCCTCACCCTAAATGACAGGAGCTCCCTCATCTGAATGCCCTGTACACCCAACAGAACTTTTGCTTTAATAAGGAGATACATAAATAATAAATAAAAAACCAATGCACACATTTATAGTCCCTCAATTTGTACAGAAGCACATTTCAAGCAAATTATTGCAGTCCCATTATTTGCTAAACCTTCACATTGTTCACATAGTCATAGATTTATAAAAATACACAAATCTAAGTTATTATTTACTTACCACACAAATACAACAGAGGATCACTATGGTCAAAGAAAGACAGATACCAGTGTTGACCCATATTATCTCTGGAGGTGCATTCAGCATATCTAACTGTCTAACTGTGCAGTTGGAGTTGCTGTAAAAGAACATACTCTTCTCATCTGAAAAGACATGCAAAAAAACAACATCTGTGTGAAATAGCAGACAAGGTTTGTAAACACTGCTCTTCACAATAGGAAAAATCAGAACACTTCCAACTTGCCCCACGCATAATCACCTAATTTCATTTGCACATTAATTTTGCCATATCCAGTGAAGCAATTCAAAAATGTACTTTTTATGAACATTGTAGAGTTGTAGTACTTTTGACACATTTCCAGTTGCCATAGTGTTTTCCTAAAAGCTTTAGGATTTTTTTACACCAACTGCAAATGTTACAATCTATAGTGATTTTTTTTGTATCCAACTTTGAGTTCAATATCATGCAATATATACAGTAATATATGTAGTCTTAATATCAAAACTGCACCAATTTAATGACCAAAATGTCCAATAATAATAATAATAATGTCGTTCTACTTAGCTTCTAGCTGTTCTAGCTGATGTACTATGTTAAACATCTTTTTCATACAGTTACTTTTAAGGGAATTGTCTAAATCCATGATCATACTAAACAATTGGATACAAAGTCTCATTTAAATGAACCATCATTAAGGTAGGATTAACTTAAGAAACTTTTCTATCTAATAAACTAAAAACTGATTATGTTTACAGCTATATATTACACAACTAATGATTTAAGGAAAGATCTTGGTAGCAAAGATTTGAAAACAAACTACTGATCTGTTATCAAGTCTCTATTAACCAATCTGTGCAGAAGCAAGTGCATTTTGTGCATTACAGATAAACACATTTACATTTACTGCATTTAAACAGAAGCTCACTGCAAGCAGAAAATAAATAAATGCAATCTTATAATAATGATTTGTCCTAATTATGAGGCAGTTTCTTCATAATTATGCTGCTCCTGAGGTAGAAAAATTGTGAATAACTGTCAGCTTAGTGTTTACTTACCTCAGGACTGCTTTCAGTAGAACCTGTGGGTAAAATCTGTAATATGAGTTTATCATGAACAGGGAAGTTGTGGTTGCCTACTTTACACCCCACCCCCACTGACATGTGCTCACACTCAAAATACAGAGTAGCTGCTTAATTTTCAGCATTCAAACAATTTTTTTTCTGATTTTTTCCCACGTTGAAGTTTTGAATACAATAATTCCACCTCCATGCTGCGGCTGCTTTTGATATAAAAAATGATAGACTTTCTTTTTTCAGAAATACCCACTAGAGAACGGCTTGTGAATTGCGGCTAGAAATAATCCGAAACAAATGCAGTACATACACGTTTGGCTTACTTTTAGTAAGAACTGCAGTTGGCAGCTGCTTTATGAAACCATGTTGTTGACTTTATTAGCTCCTGACAAGCTTAATCTTCCTGTTTCTACCATATTAAAACCCACAGACATTCCTGAGAGCAGCTGAAATAGCAACAAACACCCTGTTGATGTTTTTAAGATTGCTATCTTCAGTCAGAACCTGCGACTAGAGTGTGAAAGTTTGACTCAGGATATAGTAGTTGTTTGATCGAAGGAGTTTTAAGATAAGATAAGATAAGATAACCTTTATTAGTCCCACGCGTGGGAAATTTGTTTTGTTACAGCAGTGGACAGTGCAAAGTTGCATAGAAAAATTAGAGAAAAACACTGGAATAAGATATCAAAAAGATACTATACACAACAGAATAAAATAAAATACTATATACAATCGAATAAACTAGAATAAAATAGAATACAAGTGCTATATACAATATGAATATAATACAACCATGCCAGAAAGAGTATTGCATAGAGCAGGGCGATATGACCAAAAATATTTATCACGATGTGATGGTGCTGGGGAGCATCTCCCTCACTAAATGATGTACGCACTCACTGTGTCTAATAGGAAGTTTTGATTTTGTTATGCTTTTGTTTTGAAGTCCATTAACCTCTCTCTCTCTCTCCCTTGAAGTAAACTTCCTGAAGGCCTTAGTCATGGAGTGCACACATGATTATGGCTTAATGATGTCCACCTGAAAGGAGTTCTCCAATCACCCACTGATAGTGGGTTGAACCATCTGATGAGAGCTGAGGGGGGAGTGGGTTGAATTTTCAGTTTGATTTGATTTAGTTAGTTGGGATATTGTTTAGCTGGGGGGTGTTTTGTAATCAGATATTTGTGAGGTGTGTCAAAATAACTGCAATGTTTCACTGTATAGGTTTTTGTAGCTGGGCTGTGTCGGGGTGGGAAGACCTTTTACATTTTATTGGTGATGGTATGACCAGGGGGTGATTCATTTTGAGGGTGTTTCAGCACCCCCAAAATGAATCAAAGCACCCCCAAAGATTTCTTACTTTTTTTTGACAATATTTGCTGTTTGTGGGACACACTACTAAAAATATAAAAAGCATACTGAGATCATAATAAAAGTATAGATAAACCCTTCCCCCCTCCCAAAGTGGTTTGTTCCAGCTCGCCTCTCCCCTGCTCTGGCTCTAGCGCCGTTGCTGCCAGAGCGATGGTAGCTGAGACGCAGTGGAGCAGGGGTGTAAGTGCCTGGCTTAAAACAGGACATATTAGCTGCATTTAACTTTCAGTTACTCTTTATATAGTTAGGTAGGAGTCAGGCCATGTTTCTTTTTAGCTGAAAAACATTAACATCTGGTGCCATTCCAGATATGTTAACATTGTACAATCTTCTGGATAATCAGATCTTCCCCACACTGAAAACTGTTATTCAGGTTGCCCTACAAACCCAGTTAGCAGCTGTAGCTGTGAAAGGTCTTTTAGTGTCTTGAGTCAGCTCCATACCTGGCTGAGAAGGACCATGGGTCAAAGCAGACTCCAGCACCTGGCTGTGATGTCAGTTGAGAAAGATGCTTGAGAGTAGTGATGGCCAAATGAAGCTTTCCGAAGCACTGAAGCTTGTATTGAAAAACGGTTCATTACTCGAAGCTTTTCAACACAGTCCTCTCCGGTGACATCTGGTGGTGAAAATTTTAAAGAGCAGCTTGAATCTGCAAAATAAAACGGACTGCTCAATTATCACTGCTCACTCAAGAGTGGAGTTCTCTCTGATATTGGGCCACCGTTCCGTTGCTTTGAACATGTTAATTGGTTTTGTTTTCTCGATTGGGGGGCTGAAAAAAATGTAATGCGTATTTGCGTAATACATTTTGATCAATAAACTTTCCCTATTTAAACATGCACTATGGTGTGGCCTTTCTTTGCTCATAACTCCTTGATGTTGGTAAATACAATAAGTGAGCAATATATATAATATACATATGATAACGCACAGCTCATTATGGAGTATGCCCCTGCTGTGAAGTCCTGCCTCCATCTACTTGTCGTTTAATCACTGGACAGCTGGACAGGTTCATACAAAATATTAGATTAGACCAATTGTCCTATACATATTTTTGACCTAGGGGTGGGATTGATTGTGAACTGGAAAGGGAAAATGCTTAGGGGGCTGAGTACGGCTGCATCGTCACTGATTTGTAGAATCATTTTGATTCGATACAGGATCCGATTCAATTTGATTGGAATCTGGAAAGTTTTGCCTCAGTCAGAAATATTACAATTCTGGTCATGTATCAGTATATATCCATAATTTCGTATCTATTAAAAGAAAGCTGACACATGTGAGACTTAATTAGAGATGTAAACAGAGAGTTATGAAACCTGCAGCTGCAGAAGCCAGCGAAAAAAAAAAGAGGCAAACACAGCGCGGACCCGACGACACATCAAAATCTGATTCTGACATGTCGGGTCCGCGCTCTGTGTTCACGCTCTGTGTTTACGTTTGTATGCAGAATCCGTAAACCTGCTCCCAGTTACTGTTTTAGCTGTATGGTGTTTGACGACATGTTGTGAGGTTTAACCTGAGATGCTGGCGTTTCAGGCATAATAACGTTAATTTACAAATCGACACAGGATTTTAATGAATCAATATAAATTTATTCAATTTAGCATGGATTGTAATCACCCAGTAAACACCAGTATGTGGGCCCCACATGGGCTATGGGGGTTCCAAGTGGGGATGGGCTTACAATGGGCATCCAATCTGGGACCCACCTGGGTTAGCCAAGTAGGACCCACTTGAGCCAGCCCAGATGGGCTATGTTCTATGGGCACCATATGGGTAACATATGGGAAGTTGCATGAACAGGCAACTGAGTTTAACGATCTTAGTTAAGTATAATTATTAGTCATGTGTAAGTATAAACATGAATTAAGATGAAATAACTGATAATAAATTATGCCAGAGGCAGCATATGTATATTTAATTAATAACAAAATATACATATAAAATAGTGAAACACAAAGAACAGATGTGACTTAAAATTGTAAGACGCTTAATAAAATAAAACAAATGGTTTTACATTTGAGTGGGAAAAAAATTTCACTCCATGTAGGAGTGCTTTTCGAAATCTCGCGTTATTTCATGAAATATCACAAGGTTTTCTCAAACCCGTCCCCCCATTTTGGAACATTCTTCATTTCGCGCCCTTGGACAAAGCTGACAGTTAAGCTGGCAATTTTTGGATTAAGTTCATCTTTGAGCTACGGACTTATTTTCTGCACTAACGGTAAGAACTTTTTGACTTAATTTGAATCCCTAAGTATAAATGAAATGTTTACAAAGTTATGATGCTGCAAAGTAATGTATGGCACAAGTGCTGGCGAACTTTTTCCTAGCACTCAGGCAAGGCTAAGCTAGTTTAAATTTTTAGGTAATGTTGGATTTAGCCAATTTTCACAGTTTGAAAGCATTGTCTGGTGTCCTGTATACTGCTTAACTAGCACCAAAATTAATGACTGCATGTACTTAACATTAAGTTGTACTTAAACATTATCTTGGTTTTTCTCTATGATTAGTATTAATAAAGGACTGTATTAGACCAATTTAACAACGTTCTAGTTTTTTAGGAGGAATATGGGAGGGTATTTTCACTATCAGAGCAACCAAAATTGCTTTGGTGTTGTCTTTATTAGCTTCATTCCTCACGGCTAAGTGATGAGGGTAGGCCATGGCCATGAGCAACTAGTCCCCAGCTTTTGCCCCTGTGTCAGGAGCATGCACAGCAGTCAGAGAGGCAGATCAGTGAGCACTCTATTTCTGTAGAAGACATAATCATCGTTTTTCTTGCCATTGTTCTCATTTTTCCAGAAAAAGCAAAAAAGAAAATATAGGTGTTCTTGATTTGTTTGGGTTTTTTTTTTTATACACACTTTAGTATGCAACTTTATATGTGTAGTTGTTTTAGTGAGAACTTCATCAGAAATACTGTACTGACTCAAGAATCTGCCTCTTACTGTTGTACAAGCTCTGTACATGAGGGAAACTGGTTATTTAAGCAGAAATGGTCGGTCTTGTTAGGGCCACAGTGCCAACTCCTTTTACTATGATTGCTGTGGCCCTCCTTTTTTCCTTTTTGTAATGTATATTTGGCTAGAATCTACACATTTATTTATTTATAAAAAAGAAAAGCAATTGCTCTTTGGATGTGGTCCTAAAGATCTGTGATCTTTAAGTGTTTGTCTGATGCCTTATTTGTGCATGCGCACTGTTATTTTAATTTGTTTCATTATGGCTTAAATTTGTTTGAATTTTGTGCATGCTCCTTTATCAGCCTTCCTGCATGGACAGCTTGTGTGGTTATTGGCCAGGAGGGTTTGCAATTATCTCAAAACTTGAGATGTTTGTTGTTTTGATTATGACTATGGCTACTTATAAATTGCATAGTCACACTATTACAATAATATGTTATTAATATCTGTATATTGGTTTGATTTTGCTGTTGGACAGTGGAGTGAATAGTAGCAAGGGTTATGTGTGATTTCTTTCTTTCTTTATTTTTACAGACTTTGACATAAGAAGCAGTGTATATTTCAAAATTCATTTCTATTTAAAATTTGATGCATGCCAGAAATATACTAGTAGGAATCTTTTTTTGAGTTTGTAACAATTAGAATTGTTACTTTTATAAAGTGATGTCAGGGTCTTTTATTGTAATACAACAGCTTTTAAGGCTGGTGTAAGCAGAGATGTCTTTATGCCAAAGTAACTGAGGATAAAACACAGAAAAAAGGAGATTTTCCTGGAGTGGCTTTTTAAATCAGATAGCCTTAGAAATATTCTGCAGTTGAACAAAAACTGAAGAAAACCATGAATCAATATATGAACATTACCTGATGCTGCTGAAGTAAAGCAGAGCAAAGTTACAGAAATTTTTTTAGAGGTTTTATTAGTGAACAAGGTGAGTTTTTTGCAATTTGGCATAATTTGGCACAAAAAACAACTGACAACAGCGCTAAGCACAACTGTACACTGATGTATAATAAGCAAGGGAATAATGTGGAAAACATATTTCAGATGGGGAAACTTTTCTTGAAGTATACTACGAGAGAGCTGTGCAAGAAGTATGATGTTTTGTTTTTTTGTTTTGTTTTTTTTTTCAATCGTGGTGGAAACAAGACAGGAAGAGGGAATTAATGACAGTATTTATCAAATGTGAAGCGTAGTTTGGATCTTCTTTTGCTGCTGGTTCAGTTAATTTTGAATTTTGATTGGAGAGTGATGAAACCTGGAGCTTCAGAATCTGTGAGCTGTCTTTCAGAAAGCAATGGAGCAATCTCAGAGGACAAAGAGCTCAGAAAGTTGTTGAACATTTTAGTTTCGTTTCACAGTAAAATGAGCATCATCAGGACTTAATATCGTACTCTGATTCTTTTGAGAATAAAACACTTGAGGAAGAGCACTACGATTGCGATGAACATGCTAATTATGTTATCATGAAATTTCTGTTGACTAAAGGACTGATGAAACTTTGTGCTATGGCCAACAAAGAGCACCAGGTTGGGGTGTCACTTTGAACGAGCTGGGTGTGGGATATGGGGGTAATGCGCAAGCTTATTTATCTTTGGTTAAAAAGTCCCCGAAAATGCAGACAGTCTATGCAAATTCTAACTGATTTCAGCATTCATGGTTTCTGTCAGGCAATATCTTCCTTAAAGTTTTGCAAGGAAACCAAGGGCTCTCATTGAAATTAGCACGTAGAAAGCAACTGAATTGAGACAAGTTTTGCTTTACACAAGCCCAGTTCTACTGAATAATATACCAAGCCAAATGTATAGATACTTTATACTGTTATCTGTATCTACAAGAATTCTTCTAAGTCCTGATTTGTATATTGATAACTGACTGTGATTATGTAGAGGATGTTTTGAAGCAGTTTGTGAAAGATTTTGCTTTGATTTATGGTCTTGACTTTGTTGGTTATAATATACATTCTTTAATACACCTAGCTCAAGATGTACGGAAGTTTGGCCCTTTAGACAGCATTTCCTGCTTCCCATTAGAAACCTTCCTTGGTGGAATTTATTTGGATTCTCGAAGCAGATTGGGAAAGGGAAGCGGAAAAGGAGGCAATTATGTTGAAAACACCTTAAAAGCAAAAATTTATTATTGAGATTATAAGAAAAAAAAAACCTGACAGTTTCTTTAGCAGACCCTTGCTGCTCATCAGGTTCAGATATGATTTCAAAATAGCGCTTTATAACTTGTTGACTTTTAAAAATCTGTTTTAGACTTTTTTTTGATGCCATTATATACATTAATGTTTTTAGTTTGTAGGACTAACCAGTACGCTAAATTATGTGTTTGGATTATTATTTATTTGTGTGTGTATGTTTGTTGTATTTTGTTTGTTTGTTTGTTTTAAGGCCAGTGATCCCGTCGAGCTCTGATGAGGATTGGGACAACACTGCGGAACAGCCAGAGACCTCACCACCATCAGCAATGGAGAATAGACATTCAAGTGAAACTCACTTCCTGAACATCACTCATCCATTTGTTCAGCCGCTACAACCCTCAACTCCTTCACCTGTGGTTTCACAAACAGTTCCAAGACAACTTCTACAAGCCACCAATACGAGCATGTTTGTAGATGTTCTAACCCTCCTGGAAGACATTAAGGACACTCAGAGGGTCCACAGTCGAATGCTACAGTCTCTCCTTACACAACGTGATGGACCAGTTGCTGCAGTATTACCCGAGGGTGCTGTATTTCCCATCCGGACAGTAGCAGATGTGGCAGCACTGGAGCAAAAACTGGCAGACCCTGTCTTCCTAAAAGAAGTGGTAAATAATAATGATGTAATAACAATATTCAATGATTAATGCCTCAATCAGTCTGTGTTTCATGCTAGCAGTTATGATCAAGGAAAGTTGCTGTTTGTTCGAACATGGTCAGTGCAATGAAGGAGTGGGAGGAGAGCTGAACAAAAGTTGCTATTTTTGTTAATAAAATAACTTCTCCAAACATTACCTAGTTATAAGTTGTGCCATGCCAAACCCAAAACTTAAGAAATTACTTTTGGTGAATCATTTAGCTCTTTGCATTCACATCAGACAGTGTTTGACTTTGACACCTAACTCTTTCTCAGTCAATTAGCATCAATATTATAGAGCCTAATTACTGTGTAGCTGTGCTTGCTTTCTTTTAGGTGTGACTGATGGTACTACTGTCAGTAAAATTATTGTCCTTGCGTGTCCTAAGGTTGCTGTTGTGGCAGAGATCACTGTTGATGAAGCCACAAGAAGAATGATGGCCTACATTATGGACAATGCTCTTTCCAGGCAATATAACTTCGTTGGGTGCCATGGAAAGCGGGAATTTCGAGGGCTTAAAGTTTTTGAAGTGCTATATGGTAAGTTCATTAGTTGTAAGATATTTTGTTGATGTTTGAATAACGGATGCTCACTACAGCTGCAGTCATTCAGAATCAACTTTTCTCTCCACCATTGTGAGCGGCTAGCTTCGCAATAACAGAAGTTTGACTTGATTGACGCGGGAATGTTCCCAGTTAGCCTAGCGGTCAGCAAGGAGGCTTCAGCGCTGCATTATGGGATCTGTAGTTTGTATATTATTAGCGCCTCATATCGCCGGGCCATGCATAACAATAATAGTACATCTATATAAAATGATCTTGCGGGCCGGATATAAATGTATGCCAGGCCGGATGTGGCCCGCAGGCCTTGACTTTGACACGTGGTTTAGATAGACTGTACAAATTGTGGAGATGAAACCATCAGCTCATGTTGTTCTGGAGGTTGGTGGCTGCTGGCAGGAATGACCACGTTTCTTTCTGGCTTGTAGCATACTTGAAGAAGTCTCTCACTAAACAGTTTTTTGGTTGCTCACAGAATGTGAATAAGCTCCATGAACTCCAGAGCCAGCCTCTATTTTTTCCAGTGTAATTAGTAACACACTGATTTATCTGATGGCCCTATTTTTGATTTACATGAAAATTATTGGCGCCCGCCAGGCACACACCTCAAGAAGTGGAATCTGTTTTCTCCTTGGTAGATGTAGCCCTTGTTACATTTTACTATTTCGTTTTGTGTTCATTATGAGGTGCTGTACCATGCAAAAAACTGGTTAACCACTTGCCTGTTCTAAGCTCTGTGCCAATCACTGAGACAGCCCACAACACCAGTTATCATTGTAACTATGTAGACATCTTTTAAACATTTGTCTTAAATGTTTTAAGGTAAAATATTTCACATTAATTTAATTTTTGAGTGCCTATGATAGGTTTTGTATTGTTGATTGTCATTTATGCTTAGAAACATTTACTCATATATGCTTAGAAGTATATAATCATTTGTAGATTGAAAGAATGTCTCATCCTAAGACGTGTATAATTAATTGTGTAGTGATAAGTTGTGTGATCTTTAACAGGCTACAGAGGCTTGGTGTGCATTCCTGGAATGCACACCTGCATCTTGGGGGCATGGGAAAAGTTCGCATCTTGTCTTATTGTTTTATGGTAGGATTACCGTACGTTTGTTCTAGTCTAAGTGCTTTTCTGTTTAGATGAACTGCTGGACTTCCTCACCGGGGGGGGTCTAGTCTACCCTCTTCCTGACCAAGGATGTTATATGACCCTTTGATCAGCAGTACCCCACACACACACACACACACACACACACACACACACACACACACACACACACACACATCCACCACACACACACAGGCAAGGTACTCTTTGTGTGTATGTAGACGTCATATGTTAATGAACCTATGCATATTCATGTAACCTCAATAAAAGGACAGTGGTATGGAAGAACGGACGAGAGCAACTGGGGTCAAGCGAAGGGACGGCGCTCTGTCCGGTTCTCTCCCGTGCACGAGTAACATGAAGAACTTGCCTACTTCGTGTCTTGCTTTGCGGTGTAATTATATTGTCTTCAACGTTCCAGCGAATAGGTTTATGCTGCAAACCTAACAGCCTACTTGGTAAATCATTTTGTAAATAGCTTTTCTGTTTCCATGAATACTCATGGTCTTCAAAGAGTTCAATGTAGGAGGTAGGGCTGCCACAATTAGTCGACTAGTCACGATTACGTCGACTATCAAAATCGTCGACAACTGATTTAATAGTCGAAGCGTCGTTTGAAGCTTTGTAAGATCCCAAAAGCAGGAATAAGTAGCAGGATTTAAGAGTGTAATAACGGACTGAAACAGAAGATGGCAGCACTGCATGTACAAGGATGCCAGCTGCCGTTAAACCCCGAAGAAGAAGAAACTGTGTCCCAGAATTCATAGCGCAGCCCAGCGCAGTTGTCAACAATGGCGGCAGCTAGTTAGTTTTAATATTACTCTTATTATTCTTTCTGGGTCACAAAATAAACGTTTAACATATTTTCAGGTGAGAATGTAGCTGTGTAAACCTCAAATATCTGCTCAGTTTATCAAGACACCACATATTTTCAAAAGCGCTCCGACGTTTTCGGAGACGTCTCTGTTACCCACTAGCTCGATAGCTAGCCGGGGGCCATGAGAGCACCGGACTCCCGGCAGATCGTTTTCAAACCCACCACCCTACTCAGGTTAAACATATACAAGTCACTTAGATAACTTAAAAATGTTATTGTTTGGCTTTTTTCAGTATTTTATTTGTTCCTGAGTAAATCGGCTGAGTTTATTAAACTCCACCGAAACAATCTGCACATTTCATTAAAATGTAATAAACTATCATCTTGTCTTTATTTTTAGTTAGCACAGACCTTAAACACTTAAAGCTGTAAGCTAATGATAGTTATATAAGAGCAGATGCTGCTGGTGCAATAAGCTGTACTTTTACGTTCAATGGATGATGATCTGATTAGTCGACTAATCGCAAAAATAATTGGTGACTAGTCGACTATCAAAATAATCGTTTGTGGCAGCCCTAGTAGGAGGTCAAACAACTTGAACAGCACAACCTCCAAAACAACTTCAGTACTATCGCAAATCTGATTTTGTTTGTGAAAATGCACTAATCTTTTATTTTATTTTATTTCTTTCAGGACCAATGGATTGGTGAATGAGTGAGAAGCTGTGGTTTGCTGCATTTGTTTTTCCTTTAAACTGTATAACATTTATTTGTTATTGTTTTGTGTATACTGTGGACATTTTTGTCAACATGTTCTCCAAACAAAAAATGTATTATATAAAAAAGCATACTGTTTTAAAATTTCATAGTAATCAGTATTAATAAAAAAGATAAACTGGCTTTGTTGTACAGGTGATTTAAATTATAGCTTACTTACATTATCCAAGATTCCATCTGGGCAAACACACTTGGGGCCACCATGGAAACTGGGGACAAAAATAGCTGGGTCTCAGGTTGGTAACCCAAGTGGGCCCCAAGTATCTGACCTGCTTCTATCCATCTGGGCCCCATACTCATTTATTGTCTGGGGCTGATTTGGGACCCATCATTAACCCATCTGGGAAAACACATTTGGGGCCATCATGGAAACTGAGGACAAAAGTAGCTGGGTGCCAGGTGGGTAACCCAAGTGGGCCCCAACCATCAGACCCGCTTCTATCCATCTGGGCCCCATACTCATTTGTTGGCTGGGCCTGATTTGGCGCCCATCCGGGTCCCATCAATAATCCATCTGGGCAAACACATTTGGGGCCACCATGGAAACTGAGGACAAAATTAGCTGGGTCCTAGGTGGGTAACCCAAGTGGGCCCCAAATATCAGATCTGCTTCTACCCATCTGGGCCCCACATATTTTTTTTGACTGGGCCTGATTTGGGGCTTATCTGGGACCCAGCATAAACCCATCTAGGAAAACAGATTTGGGGCCACCATGGAAACTGAGGACAAAATTAGCTGGACCCCAGTTGGGTTTCCCAAGTGGGCCCCAAATATTAGCCCTGCTGCTCCCTATTTGGGCCCCACATATGTGTGTTGACTGGGATATCACCCTATTAGAGCACTTCGCTCTCGCTCTGCAGGCCTACTTCTTGTTCCTAGAGTATTTAAAAGTAGAATGGGAGGGAGAGCCTTCAGTTTTCAGGCCCCTCTTCTGTGGAACCAGCTTCCAGTTTGGATTCGGGAGACAGACACTATCTCTACTTTCAAGATTCGGCTTCAAACTTTCCTTTTTGCTAAAGCATATAGTTAGGGCTGGACCAGGTGACCCTGAATCCTCCCTTAGTTATGCTGCAATAGACGTAGGCTGCCGGGGGATTCCCATGATGCATTGAGTTTTTCATTTCCAGTCACCTTTCTCACTCACTATGTGTTAACAGACCTCTCTGCATTGAATCATATCTGTTATTAACCTCTGTCTCTCTTCCACAGCATGTCTTTATCCTGTCTTCCTTCTCTCACCCCAACCGGTGGCAGCAGATGGCCCCGCCCCTCCCTGAGCCTGGTTCTGCCGGAGGTTTCTTCCTGTTAAAAGGGAGTTTTTCCTTCCCACTGTCGCCAAAGTGCTTGCTCATAGGGGGTCATATGATTGTTGGGTTTTTCTCTGTATCTATGAAGCGCCTTGAGGCGACTTTTGTTGTGATTTGGCGCTATATAAATAAAATTGAATTGAATTGAAAAATTGAATTGCACATGCACAGGTACAAGGCAACGAAATGCAGTTTGCATCCATCCAGAAGTGCTTTAGCCATGATATAGAAATATTACAATATATATTAGCAATAATATAGATATGTAAGTATATTACAGAAATGGGTCTATTATGGTATGTCATAATGTACACGGCATGAAGTATGTTTTGAATATGCTATAACTATAAGTATGTACAGGCTATGAACAGGATATAAATATGAAAAACTACACATAAACACAAATATGAACTATGCAGGTTTTAAACAGTTGTAGAATTAAAAATTATTGTATTGTACAGAATGATTACTTACACAGAATCATACTGTGCTGCAGGTGCAGCTCCAGGGAGGAAGTGAGGTTGGCTCCGCCAAAAGGAGGAGCCACGTAGCTCTAAATACTGCCATTCACCCGGACCGTGACAAAAGTAAGGTGCCTTTACGCAGGGCTTATATTTATCTAATATGCATATCCACATAATTACAGTTATTATAATTATGATATTTTAAAAAACTCACACACTGTATTTTAAAGAAAATACATTAAGAAACAGATTATATTAGATTTATATTTCAAATATGACAAAATGCTGATTTTACAGCAGCAAAGTTATATTATGTCTACAGTTTAAACATTTAATAAGCGTTTTGCCTGCACAGTGGATAGTCAAACAAATTATTACTTTATTATTAAAGCACTGGGAATAAATAATAAGGGAAGGATTCTGGATCAGCACTATGATGTCAACTTGTGGCCACAGTATATACAGCATACTGGGCAAGCTATAAAATGATGTCACTGTGTGTGCGTGTGTGTGTGTTTTTATGTATATAGATTTTTTAAATTATTACTCATGATATAACATTATCCAGACTTGCCCTGTAAGGAAATGAGGAGGAAACCGTGACAGAAGGCGCTGTGTGAGGATCCCTCAGCAGCTGGATTACAATAACACCTGAACCAGGTGTTGCATTGCAGAGGTGTTCTAGTATAAAAACAATAATAAACACAATGTTTTGCTTCTATAACATTGTCTATCATTGTCAGATTAATGCAATAGTAAAGTGTACTTTGTTCTCAGATGGACAGCAAGTGGAGAGTGATTGATGAGGCAAAGAGTGATTCACAGGCAGAGTTTATTTCCCACAGTTTTGTTTCCTTATGGTTCCAAGCTCTGTCACCAGTCTTTGCATTTTATTATTATCTCATAACACTTGTTTAATCAGCTCCCATCTCTCCTGTGGACTCTTTAATGTCTCCAGTCTGAGATCAGCACAGCCCTGCCCTCCAGCACCATCAGCAGCAGCAGCAACATTGTACCCATCAGGTAAAACTACATTTGCTTTGCATTGTCCCCACATGATGATAATGATATAGTATGATGTGATTTGTGAGGACTAGAAAAGTTTGGTTTACAAAACCTGTGCTGGCAAATGGTACTGACAGTAGTGAAATTTTAGATCACGTTAATGGTTAATTGTATACCGAGCTCTCCAAATAAAAAGAAGAAAAGTTACAGATTCCCACGATCGAGGCTTGTTTGTGGAAGGCTGTGTGCAGGACTGCAGCAGTGAACCAGCAAGGTCAAGAAACAGTAGCTCTCACAGAGAGCTGCTACGCATGAAACTGGATAACAGGTCAGGGAAAAGTGTGTGTGTGTGTGTGTGTGTGTGTGTGTGTGTGTGTGTGCGCGTGCGTGCGTGCGTGCGTGTGTGTGTGTGTGTGCCCATCCCTAGGTGAAGCTGCACCCAATGGAGGAGAAGGAGAGTGCCAATAAGGGGGTTGAAGTCTAAACCGCGGCTCTTCTAAACAGTTTTTGACCAATCAGATAGAAGCACATTTTCTTTTACAAATATGTGGGTCATCTGTCTCCGTTGGCCACAGCAAACTGTGTGTTTCAAACTGGACACAGATCCATGCACATAGACTGTTTTTGAAATACTAGATTCTTTAAGAATGTGGGTTGTTGTCATTCAGCCTGGTTCTAGGTGGCCCTTGTTAACTTTGAGCACCACCCCTTCAAACATCTCAGCGCGGCCCTGCAGCTGATCTAAAGGTTTGCTCGTTCTGCACATAATAAGGTTTTAAAAGCTTATTGTATTGGTAGTGTCACAATGGCCACAGGCCGAGAGCTAAACTGGACTCAAACGCAGATAACCACAACAGAGACGGCTCCTACGTTTTACATTGTTTGTTTATTACTTCCAGAGCGAGTTTGATGGTTCTCTGTCCCCAACATCATAGTTATGTTCGGCTGGCGACAGCCTCCGTGAAAAGAACGCACACGGCTGTAATTTAGCTCCTGGGCCTGTGTGTTGGGAGACGACAGCTCCTACACCGATGTCTGATGGATCTACTTCTACAATAAATAGCTTATTGAGGTCCAGTTGGATCAACACTGGGAAAAAGATTAGGATGTCATCTAGGCAGACGTAGACAAAGCGGTTTAGAAAGTCCCGTAGCACATCATTGACTAAACTCTGGAACACAGCTGGAGCGTTGGTTAACCCAAAGGGCATGACGAGGTATTCAAAATGGCCTAGCGGGGTGTTGAAAGCTGTTTTCCATTCGTCACCCTCTCTGATGCGGACCAAATGGTAAGCATTGCAGAGATCCAGTTTAGTGAAAATTGTGGCCCCCTGAAGGGACTCGAAGGCAGCGCTGATGAGTGGCAGGGGGTATTTGTTTTTGACGATGATGGTGTTGAGACCTCTATAGTCAATACATTGGATGGTTTTATCTTTCGTAGCCACAAAGAAGAAACCCGCGCCTACAGGGGAGGATGAAGGCCGGATAATTCCTGCTGCCAGAGAATCATGAAGGTATTTCTCCATCGCCTCTCTTTTGGCTTGGAAATGTTGAACAGACGGCGGGAGGGAAGTGGAGCTCCAGGTCAGTGGCACAGTCATATGGTCTGTGTGGTGGAAGTGAAGGTGCTTTGTCTTTACTAAACACCTCTTGGAGGTCGTGATGCTCGAGAAGAACAGTGGTAAGGTCTGGAGTGTCGATGTGGGAGACGTTCTCCTTCATGGTTCCAGGTGGCTGACACGAGACAGTGGGCACGACAGAACAAACTCCAACTGACAACTTTATTCCCTAACCAGTCTATATGGGGATTGTGTTTCTGGAGGGGTAACCTAAAATGAGTGGCGAATCCGGGGAGGTGAAGGCGAACAGTGTAAGGGTTTCTCTGTGATTACCCGAGGTGAGAAGAGTAACTGGACCAGCTTGGTGAGTAATCTGAGAAAACACTTGGTTGTTTAGAGGAGGATTGGAGGATCTACTGCCTCGAGTGGCAAGTGGAGGCGTTCTGTGAGTGCGGCATCAGTTAAATTCTGTTCAGCCCCTGAATGGACTAAAGCGTGAAGGGAGTGAGAAACATGGCCAAAACATAACGTGACTGGTAACACTAGACGGGGTTTAGCACTGCACAGGGATCCGCCCACCCGTATCCCCAAATCTACTGGCGGGCGAAACCTTTTGGCCGCACTGTACATTGAGCCAACATTCCTTAGCAGTGAGACGCGAGCGGCCGATTTACATGCGCCCCGGTGTGGGATCCATATTTGCGGGACCGCCGGCGGATGTTGTTGCCGAAAGTGGTGGAGGCAGAAGCGATAGTGTGCTTACGCACAGAGGGCTTCTTCTCCGCTTCTCTCTCCCTAAAACGATTGTCAATTCTTAGGGAGAGGGAAACGAGATCCTCAGATGATCTTGGTTCATCGCGGGAGCTTAACTGATCCTTTAATTCCTCGCTTAACACACAGCAAAAGATGCTTTGAAGCGCACGATCTGGCCATTTAGCCTCGGTTGCTGCTGTGCGAAAATCAATGATAAATTCAGCGACGCTCTGGTTTCCCCGTTGGACTCCCAACAACCTCTCCTCCGCACTGCCTTTGGCCACCGGGTGAGCAAAGGTCCTTTTGAACTCACCCAGAAAGTCATCATAAGAGCAGGTTGGAAGAGGATGGACGGTGAGGTATGCCGCCTGGGGGTTGACCGTTGTGGCCGGAGTGGCTGATGCCCGGGGCTTGCACAGCTGGAAGCACTGCCCGGATCTCCTGTAAGGAGGCTAAAATTTTTTCTTGGGTGGCATTTAATGACTGACACTGCGCTCTGAGAGCTTGTAAACCCTGTTCATGTGTGCCTACAATGGCAACTTGCTTAGCAATCACAGCCACTACTGGGTCTGCTGAGTCCACAGTGTCTGGCCAGTTTGTACTGTCACAATGGTCACAGGCCGATAGCTAAACTGGACTCAAACGCAGATAACCACAACAGAGACGGCTCGTACGTTTTACGGTGTTTGCTTATTAGGTCAACGGGTGAATTCGTGGCAAAGTGTTGCTAATGATGTGGCCGTGGGTCAGTGGGCTGAACGGGGGATTGGCAGGTAGTGACGGGGACGGGGCGGGTGCGTGGATAGTCGGGGTGAACTTGGCTTTGAGGGAGAGGCGGTGAAGATCCAGGTGAGTAGTGGCAAAGGCTGGCTGACCTGTGTGGTGAGTGGTGGCTGGAGGGCAGGCAGGTGAGGTCCTTCGTATTGCTTAACCTCAACCTGATTACCCAGAATCAGCCTCAGGTGTGCAGGACTGCAGGAGGGATAATGGCTCCGCCCAGGGGTGGAGACCAAGGAACTCAGGAGCCTGATGGAACTTTCCAGTCAAACCTCCAGATCCTGACAGGAAGTTGGACATCTACTACCGTCTGTGCTGATCCAAAATCATCTCATCAGTTTCAGGTCAGATTTCTTAATGTGGTGTGTCTCTCTCATATAATGTCTCTGCTGCTATTCAAGACCTAACAAGGATATCACTTTCTTTCCTCCACCAGTCCAACACACTTCACCCATATAACTGTAGCACATTACTGCAAAAAGGCAGGATTAGAGCTAACTGGAGAACATGAAGTTAACCTGATAAGTGTTAAGAGCAAGGATAAACCCGCAGTACTTACTGTCACCAAATCAGCATGTGAGACGTGTCTCTGATGTCATCTGGCTCACAGGGTGATTGACCCTTTATGTCTGTCAGACTATTTATCCATTTCTTTAAAGGCCTGTCCAGCTGAGGGTCACGGGGCCTGTTCCAGCTGTCACTGGGTGCACCCTGGACAGCTCATCTCAGGGCTGCCAGGGCTGTACATAGAATATTAAACATTTAAATGCCATCATAAAAAATACATGAAGTAATACTACTAACACTACAAAATCTACTCTTATGCTCTGGTAATAAAATCAATTCTTGGCACAGAGCTGCAGTCTGTACTTAACTGTCTGTTAAGCTCTTCAGGTGGATGCAGTGTTGTCTTTGATTTGATTCTTTGTGGCAGAATTGTTTACTAGTCAGGAAAAACTACTGCTAGCTTCGAGAGGAATCTGATCTTTGCCTCAGCTGCAACATAAATACTATATCCCAAAAGTGATGTACAGCATCAGCTATAACGCGGTTCACCTTTCGCGGCCTCGCTGTTTCGCTGATTTTTTTGTGTGCAATTTTGTATGTTTTTTTTTAAACAGTGCGATGTGTTCTGCGTCTCGATCGGCTGTAGACCGTTGTCAGTCTCGTGCCGTGTCTCCTGTACAGTACAGAATGTGTCCAGCTTGTCTAATTTACATCGATCTTCAATCGCTAGCAGTGTGACCCTGACGTGCTGTACTATGTTTGTTTTCTCCCCAACAAACACAAAAATGTCGACGAAACGTTTTGCACCGTCAAAGGCTCCTGCAGTGGCACCCAAAAGGCAAAGGAAGATGCTAACCATCGCACAAAAAGTTGGACTTTTGGACATGATGCATTGAGTTTTTCCTTTCCAGTCACCTTTCTCACTCACTATGTGTTAACAGACCTCTCTGCATTGAATCATATCTGTTATTAACCTCTGTCTCTCTTCCACAGCATGTCTTTATCCTGTCTTCCTTCTCTCACCCCAACCAATCACAGCAGATGGCCCCGCCCCTCCCTGAGCCTGGTTCTGCTGGAGGTTTCTTCCTGTTAAAAGGGAGTTTTTCCTTCCCACTGTCGCCAAAGTGCTTGCTGATAGGGGGTCATATGATTGTTGGGTTTTTCTCTGTATGTATTATTGTAGCCCAGGGGTCACAACCTTTAACACCCAAAGAGCCATTTGGACCCAGTTTCCACTCAAAAGAAAACTCTGGGAGCCGCAAATACTTTTTGACATCTAAAATGAAGATAACACTGTATATATTGTTTTTTACCTTTATGCTTTGTGTGAGCAACTAAGGTGTGCTGCTTATGAAATCCATGAAGTGCTACAGAGAAAATTACATTTTATTTATGTAATTAACACATTTTCATCTCTTAAAGAAATATAACAAAAGCAAAGACGCTGAACTAAAATGATCCAGCAAACAAAAACTGTTGTGAGCCACCCTTATATCGCCTTTGGGCTTTTGGAGCCTTGACCTGACTTTTAAAAAATAATTGGAAAAAAGCTCGATGCTGCTGAAAAATGAAAAATAGATATTTGCAAAATTCTGCCTAAATATGTATTTTACCTGGTTAATGTGTGTGGCGGGGCGTGGTCTGCAGCACCGCTGCAGGGGAGGCGGACGCACCTGAACGGCACCCGCAATCACGCCTCGCTGCCTTAACGTCTGTGCTCTCTCTGCTGGTGTGTGTCGGGCTGTGAGCTGCAAGGCTACAGCCGGCTGTGTGCGTACAGCAACCGTGTGTGAAAAGTGGTCAATAAAGAGATGCTGTAAAGCATGTTCATGCAAACATCGTCCGGTCTGCCGTGATATGTTTACAACGGGACTTCTGCTCCTGAACCTCTGCGCACAGCGTCTGCAGGTCGGGGCTGTACGAAGTCACTTTCATCTTTACAGGACTGCAAGCTGTCGTCTGTGAGGCGCGAGGGGTGTTTGTTTTAACATAGTTCACGGTGGAGCTGCTGACATAATGTGGATCCCAAGATCCATAATTGTCCTACCTGGGGTTGAAAGTCTCGATAAATGCACGCCGTTTTGGCGAGTACACCGGCTTCTGCGAGTGTGACGCTTATTTTGAGCGATGAAAAAATAATAGAATATAATTTTATTTTTATATTTCAATATCACAATAATCTTCCAATTTAGAACTACAAGGTAAAAAAGAACTAACATAAATAAAATACACTTCAGCTAAATACTTCTAATTTATTTTCCCAAACCACGCGGAGCCACAGTATAAGGACTAAGGAGCCGCATGCAGCTCCGGAGCCACAGGTTGCCGACCCCTGTTGTAGGGTCTACCTTACAATATAAAGCACCTTGAGGTGACTGAGAATAGAATAGAATAGAATAATCCTTTAATTGTCCCACAAGGGGAAATTTGGTTGTAACAGCAGCCAGAAAGACACATACACAACAAACAGTACACAGGACACAGGACAGAAACATACACAGTTTTTCTTACATATTTACATTTTTACATTAAGGACGATGGTTACTATGAACAGAGTACTGTACAGTTATTAAATTTAAAAAATTAACTACAGATAAGAGGCAAACCAGGTTGTGGTGCGAATCGGTTGGTTAAATTTTTGCAGTTACAGCACTGATGTAAACATCTGTGTTTGTTGGGAGCAGTTCTGATCGTACAGTCTGACAGCTGCAGGGAGGAAGGACCTGCAGAAACGCTCCTTCATGCATCGAGGATGCAGTTGTTGTGATTTGGCGCTGTATAAATAAAATTGAATTGAATTGAATTGGACATGCTAAAAGGAAGGTAGAAGTTACCATATTTTCCAGATTATAAAGCGCATTAAGCGAAACAAAACAGTCAGATAAGTCAAACTTTACTCAACTGATTCTTCTTGCTTCCTCTACTTCCGTACCATTGATTCATTGATGTTGAAGCTGCTCTATTCCCATGTTCTAGACCTGAAAACAGGGTTTGATCTTTGGTTTCATTCTTTAACACTGGACTTATTTTCTACGAAGGTTTGAACTTTGTTAGTGTTTAAACGTGTCAAAATGTTCATGCCTGTCTGAGAAAAGAGTATAAAGTGTGTAGTGAGGGGTTTTACATGTTATGTGACGGCTGTGTGCAGGCAGGAAAAGGACCCAAAGTGCAGACTCCGGAGACAGACGTGAACTCAAAAAACAGCTTTAATGCTAAACTCAAAGTAACAAACTTCCAAAGTACAAACATTAACGCAGGCAGGAAAAAACCAAAACACACAGCATACGTGAGGGTAGATAAGAGTAGATCGCAACAATGACAAACTGAAACACAGGGCTTAAATACATAGAGGGAGCAATCAGGGAATGGACAACAGGAGGGAGACACAGCTGGGGCAAATCAGAACTGACGAGACCAGGAAGCGTAAACTGAACACACTGAGATAAGACAGAGACCTTCAAAGTAAAACAGGAAACTCATAACACAGACTGAACAAAGACACAGACTCACATGCAGGCACTACAACAGAGGGAACAGAGACATGGGACCAGGGCAGACACAGACAGGACACGGGGATATAGCGGACAGGGGAGACAGCAACTAAGGATTACACAGAGACAAACCATAAGACAGAACTCTAACAAAAACCCAAAGACTAGAAATTATAAATAATATAATAAACTCAAAAACCCTGGGTCAACGACCCAGGCATCCTAACATTACAGCCTTAAACATCTATAATATTTGTAAAAAATAGAGTTGGCTACTTCATGGATTTCACCTATCGCAGGTTATCTTTAGAACGTAACTCCCGCGATAAACGAGGGACCGCTGTAGAGAGTGGGAAATGCTACGATATGGGGCTGTATAGGTGCAAAAGATATGAGGGCGATGACATGACTACTGGTAGATATACAGTATGACATCAAGGCCTCCAAGTCTGACAGAAGTGAATTTGTTTTTAAAAAGTGAAAGCTTTGATTCTGGAAATGAACTCAAACAGAACATCTTTGGCATATTTCTAAGACAAAAGTAGTGCAACACTATTTGACAGTATTTCATTCTTATGATTTCATGGGTAACTCATTAAAAGCAATAAACCTGACAAATATCCTGCTTACAGTACATGGAGTGCTTCTGTGCTCTGTAACAGCTTTTAAAATGCTGTTTGCTCCTTTGCTGTCTTAAATGTTGGTGTCGTGCATCTCCAGAGCATCCTTAGCATACTTTAGGCAAAGCTGATGCAGCAAGATAAAAGTGGCTATAATTGCACAATTAATCAATTCTATTGTTTTGTAGATGCACCACATAATGGAGACAAGCCAATTTAGCATCTGTCAGGATAGATTGCTCTGTTTTCCACTCCAAGAGGATTCTGAAATCAGTTTCAATACTTCAGGTGCTTTCCTGAGGGTCATCAGTTGATTTGCAATTTTCAAAGAATGGATCAATGTGTAATTTAGCGACATTCAATAAAAGAAGGACAATTATGTGCTTCAAGGAAATACTGACACCTTTTCTGCCAGTGAACTAAAATGCATGGCTTTTTTCTTTTGGCATCAGACAAACTACATATTGACACCAACTGCTTAGTGGTTAACATGCTTCACACAAAGAACAGATGGACGTCCTCTAATGCAGAAAGGTTGTTAAAGTGACAGTTCCACTTTCTTTTTGCGTAGCCAAATCTGTGCACCAGACGCTATTTAAGAGATTAGAGCAGACGCCGTCCTTCTTCACTCTCACACGGTTCCTAGTGCGTTCAACTCCATCCTTAACCACTCTTGTATATGACTTACATCCTACGCTGTAATCACTCTGCCTGCCCCCGAGGATGAGGCTGCTTTACTCACCCGCTTCCTACTTCGTGCTCAATCCTTCCTTCTCTGATTGCATGTGCATGGAAAATCTACTGCTGTCCCAATTCACTCTGTCGAGTGGCTGGTTAACCTTCCCCATCATCTTCTAAATTGGAGTTTTTGCACTTGGCAACTGTAATATTTAATCTGCAGAAAATAGTCTTCACATTCCAACTACAGCAAAGAGGCGTCCAAAGCCAACTTAGACATTATCAACCAAATACTGTTTGTACATGCAAAACCATTCCAGAATCCAGTAGTTTAATGGGATTTTCAAGTGTTGTCTCCCTCCACAGTGCAGATAATTTGTTGACATGTTTAAAATCAAAAGGTTTAACCTAGGGTATTAAGAACAAAGAATCACCATAATCATAGCTAACATATTCCTCTAGAATTGTTCTTTCTGAAATGTGTTCACTGCCTCTAACCTCTCCACAGACAATCGTTTAGATTAAAGGAAAGAAATGATCTTTAACAACAGGAAGCTGATGTAAAAATGAAAAGGGAGAATGGAAGGAAGTCTGCGTGTTTCACGGATAAAGCTCTAATCCTTCTGGACCTGACCCTTCTGCTAACCCTAAACAGGTCACTGGTAAGAACTCAAAAATCATTTCAGACTTTGTAGAGTCTGGATTAATAAAAGCTAGTTCCAGTATGAAGATTAAAGTTACTGAGCTGAAGTTTAAATGAATACTTTAGCTTTGGTTTAGCAACACTGGAGCCTGAACATTAGTGAATCCATAAATAAAGACTATGTGGCCAAAACAAAAGCCAACGTCGTCACTGTTGAAACTTTTTAAGGGATTTGGAGGCTTAATTGTGAAAATTGGTATTGATGTTGTAAATGGACTGTTATTTATATAACCTTTTGTAAAGACTAAAAGCCCTTAGCCTGCAGGGTGTTCTTCAAACTGGAGTATTTACAGCATGCAGGTTTTACCCAGGTTTGAACAGGTGGACGAGGGAACAACAACCATTGATTTCAGTCATGTCCTGATTGCATGTGCTCCTAATTTAGGTTAAGATAAGAGAATGAGCAGTGTTATACTGCACAATTAGCCTTTCTAAGCAATACAAAGCATTTCTGCTTTCTGTTCTTTAGCAGCAAACCAGTAACAAGCAAAACAGCCCACGGCTCCAATAACCAGTGAAAACCTGATACACACATTGCAGCACTTCAGATGTAAATGCAACGATGTAATGTGGGCAATGTGAGGATTTTTGCAATGCAGGACACGGATCTCAGCCGAACAAAATCATGAACACTTAAATACCAAAAATGAAGAAAGAAAAAACCCACATGCATGTGTAGATTGTTAATACTGTCCAGTATTCCCTTGATATCTAAGTCTTTTAGAGACATGACTTAATTACTTTTATCTTTGTTATTATTTTATCTCATGAGTCCTTCCTCAAGCGTTATTTTGTGTTCCTATTTGAGTTTTTAACAGTGCCAGAATAACTAAATGCAGAGTGATATGTAATCACACGGCGAGTGAAGAAGAAATAGTGTATCATGGGAAACCCTCAGCAGCTTCTATCCATAAGGAGTTGGGAAAATAGAAGCAAGGTGCTCCGACTACTCTCAGTGTTACAGTGGATTTTAAACCCACAATGTGCTGAAGAAGGACAGCTGTGGGTAGTAGTGTTGTTTCATACGCAGGTCATATAAAGGAGAACTGGTGAAAAACTATGATTTCATTACCAATGTGGATTTTTTTAGAGGAATATACAAGCGTACACACACACACACACACACACACACACACACGTTCAATACATTTTTTTCACAATTATTTTCAAATGTATTTCTTTGAATCTCTGACATTCTTGAACATGTAATCAAATTACTTCAAAGCATATTCAAATATGTATGAAACACACTGTTCTGTCTTCTTTTCAGTAGGAATGTCAGGCACAGGACTCTGTACCACACATGAGTGGAGCCCAGAGAGCAGCTGGCAAAACATCAGCTGCTGGTATACAGAGCAGTCACTGGAGACTGTGAGGCCAGACTGGCCAAGCTGTGCACGTCCTGGACTGACTAAAGGAAAGCCTTCACTCAGTGGCTCACACGTGGGTTCTACCTGTACCAGATCAAAAGGACCCTGAGCGCGCTCATCAGGACCTCCATGGGGATGTGATAGCCCAAACTAGAGGGACATTTGAAGCCTTTCAGTCTTGGGTCACAGCTGCTCGTCCACATTTCCCTTTCAAACACATCCCAAGGATGCTGCACTGAGGTCTGATGACTTGAGGTGGGGACTGGTGTCTAATTTTAGTGAGTTTCCTGTTCTTAGCTTACAGGTGTGGACCCAGGTGTGGTCTTCTGTTGCTGTACCCACGTGCTTAAGGTCAAATGCGCCGTGCTTTGAAAGCTGCCCCTTCACATACCTTGTTGCCTTCCTATCAGCTCAAAACTGACTTTGCCTTCACATTCACAGTTTTACCGACTGACTGACCTTCAGTTCTTAAAGCAATGATGGGCTGTTGTTTCTCTTTACTCAGCTGATTGGTTCTCGCCATAATATGAATTCTAACAGTTGTCAAACAGGCCTGTCAGCTGTGCACCAACCTGACTGCTGCACAACACAACTGATGGTCCCAACGTCATTAAGAAGGCAACAAACCCCACCATGAACCCTGACAGGCTCACCTGTGAGGTGAAACCTGAGAGAAGGTTTGCAGCGCTGTCAACAAAGAAAGGGTGGAATCTAAAATATGAGACTTTAGAGTTTTTTACAGAGCTTTGCTACATAATTCTATAAATCTGCTTCATATATTTGATGTCTTCAGTTTGTATCTAGGATGTAGAAAGAACTAAAAATAAAGAAAAACCATTAAAGGAGAAGGTGTGTCCAAACGTTTGACTGGTAGTGTAGATCTATAGATCTATATCTATGATTTTCTTCAAGAATTTTCAAGAGGAAGTCATCACGAGATGTTGACTGTGCTCTGCTGCAGCATGTGTGTGTACGCCATTTTAAATCCCCCAGAGCTTCAAATTCAGATTTAAAAACATTGGCTCTTTTATTCTAACCTGTGGTGCATTGCTGGTGCAGTAGCGCGCTGCTGTTAGGAAGAAAACTATGGAGACTTATGGTTTCATATTATCTTTGAGCAGTTATAATGCAGACAAGCAATTCTGTGTTTGATTTGTCAAAAGACATGAATCTAAGATGTATTTTCCTTTGACTGAAGCATTTTTCTGACTGTGGTGTTTGGGAGTTGTTAATATTGTAGAGTTTGAGCTTGGCTGACATACTGCAGTTTGCTTTTAGCAGACATGCTGTGGAAAAGAGAAAACAGATGTGAATTCACTGGGGCTTTTTTTTATCGTACCTTTCTGAAGGCCCAGTTCAGTTTCAGTGACCTAGTTCAGTGATACATGTGTGACAGGAGGCCCACCTGATAAGCCTAAGTGACATTTCAGTTGTTGAGCTGCATACATACAACTTCCAGCTGTTTGTAATACGCAGTCTGTCACCCTGCTGATACCTGTAAATATCACAGCAAAGGGTTTAAAGTTCTGCTCTGCCTAGATTTACCTTCAGCTAGAGTGGGCATGTTTTCAGTCATTTGACATTCAAATGTTAAATCATACCGAGATCTGCAGCGATCATCATGTAGAATTATTCAAGGACTAAATTTTTAATACTTATACAGCTAAGTGAATGGAAGCGAAAAGTATGAAGTTTCTATGCAAATACAAACTGACACCATAAATCACACATGCTTGGATCACTCAGTTCACTGGATTTGCATTAGGAGCATATTAAAAGTCCAATAAGCCAAAAGAGACCCACTCAGCACTTTAAAAGCAGATGCACAACATGTAGAAGAGTAGAACGTATTTAAATTAAAATTTGAGCATTGAAGAATAAAAACACAAAATATTTACACCTCTCTGTCAAAAAGGACAAAACATGTTGGCTGTGTTAGAAAATCATATTAAGTCAAAGATCAGCAGCAGAAATGAAACTCAACAACTTACTGAACATTAAATGACCTGTTAAAATAACATAGGTTCAATATCAGCAGTTCATCTGGAACAGTCGGTCTATAAGGAACAGATGCAGTGTGTCAGCAGCTGGACAATAATGCTGCTGCTCACAGGGGCAGGTGAGCAGTTTGAGGGACTGTTGTCATCAGCAGTGTTGAACGGGCTGAGCTCTTTGATAACCACTGAGGAAAAAGATGCTTGAATGTGAATTACATTTAACTTCATTCTAACTGAGACCATTTGGTACTTCCTGTCAGTGACAACGAAAAGTGCTTTTTGGAAATGTTCACACACAAACTCCTGATGAAGCAGCTGTCACCTCAGGCCCATCAGTCTGAACTAAGAGTTGGACTCCAACAATTAAACCGTGTTTATGAAAAAGTCATGAGGAAGTTGATGCTGTAGGCAGGACTGGTTTTTTTTAACTGCGGCTTCATATAAAGTTTGTCTTTGAGATGCATGAAATGTGCAGTGCAGTGTATGATAAACACTGCAACAGCACAGCACTAATTTAATGACAAATTATACAAATAGTTCAAAGTTTTACTTGCAGTTTTTCAGTTGTTTTTCAAGGCTTGGGTTCAACACAGGATGCAACAAAGCCTGCTGAAGGTGTAAAGCTCTGCTCATCTTCTTTCCTGTTTCATTGCTCTAAAGAACTGAAAACTTACCTGAAAATGC
The DNA here is from genome assembly GCF_900408965.1 of Simochromis diagramma. NCBI lineage: Eukaryota > Metazoa > Chordata > Actinopteri > Cichliformes > Cichlidae > Simochromis > Simochromis diagramma. The sequence continues at coordinate 5,145,950 of NW_024386892.1, read as the reverse complement.
AAATACTGGTTGATTTATTTTGTAGGCTTGTTTTGATAGTCATGGTAACACTAACTGTTACATTTTCTGAAAGTTCCCCTCATGAACGCCACTCCAGGCTCTATTTCTGACTTCTTTTACTAAGAAACAGAGCAGGATATATGCAGTGGGCCCAGAAACAGTAGGATTTATTTAAAGGGTAACCTGTCTGGCTCTCAGCTTCATTTTCTTGAGCTACTGGAGTTTTCCATATTTGCAGTTCGCTTAAGCTGCCTTTATTTTGAAATATGTCTATTCTCACTGGCATCATGGAGAGTCAAGAGCACAAAATGTTAACTGAATGTTAAGAGCAGTCAGAATAGCAGAAACATTAAACTTGTCCATGTTTAATATGAACATTTGCCCCTGTAGCAGCATAAAGATGACAGACAATGAGGGAAAGCATAATAGCTCTACTTTAACTTTCAAAAAGCTTTCATGAGCCGTGCAGACGGGAACGTCTTACAATGTTGAATAAACTGACACCTGTAGAAGCACAAAGAGCAACTCCAAGCAGGTGTTTTCAAATAAATTTAACTGAATCGTCTCTTAAGGGACTCATACTTATCTAAATGTCAACAAAAAGTATTGTGAAAAACGTGCGACATGTCCCTCGTGTGACTGTTACACCTTCTCGGGGTAACTGTCTGAGCTTAATTGTCTCTACACGTCCATTACGAATAACTTGTTTGTTGTAAGTGCACAGAGAAGTGAGGTGAGGTGAGACAAAAGGTCATGCATCGTTTGTTGGGACAAAGAAGGCTGCGCCATGCATCAGACCCTCACAACAACTCAATCCTACACAGTTGGTTTATTGTCAAAAAGTTAACAAATGGAGCGCTCGTGACTGAGAACAGATGGTGCACAGGCTGACCCAGAAAGAGCAGCAGCAGATTGGGCTGCATAATTCTGAGGAAAAATCAAGAAATGCAGGCGAGAAACAGCAGCAACGATCAACAAGACTCACCTGATACAGCTCAGGTCACAAGCTCACAGACAGCAGTGTGGGTGGAAGAGGTGCAGCTGCAGCGTGCAGAACACGACTGCGATCTGCAGACAGCACTGTTTGCAGATGTGTTATTCTTTGATGATTCAGCTTCATGCTGCATGGATGTGATGGCTGAACGTTTGTGTGGCAGACTGTTGGTGCACTCTTCTGTAACTCCGCACTAACAGCCCTCGTTTCATGTCATGTTTTTAAAGTTAAGAGCTTGCTTCGTGCAACCAAAGATACATCGTTTAGTGTGTTCAGTACGACGGCATACTCTGCTGTAGCTTCACCTCTAGACTCAAGCACCCGTCTCTTTAGAAGCATTACCTGCAAAACACAAGATTGTATTTAATATCAAATTTATTTAAGATTATTTAAAAGTGACTAAATAGTCTGAGTTAAAATTAGCAGAAAAAATGCATAACATCAGCCAGCAGTGCGTAACAACATATGGCAAAGACTTTTTGGCCCTCCTAAAGCACCGTAGACACAGCTTGATCCAGACTTGGAGAGTTTACACAACTGAGCCTGCTCAACATCCAAAGACAGCTGCAACAACTGCAGACCTGTAGGAGCTGGAAACAGCTTTAATCTGCTCACTCAGAGTGGATTAAGACAGATTTGGATTTTCTTCCCTGAAACAGAAAACAGGAATGTAATTGTCTTTACCCACAGCTTAAAAAAACTGAATCCAGTGGAAAAAAAGTTTCCAGGTAAATTATTTCAAGATTGTCTGGCCAAACCAATCAGTGTCCTGCGAGCAAACCTTTGGGTAGAAGTATTGGACCTGTGGTTAGGTGCTAATTCCAGCTCCTACCCAAAGTAACCTGTAGTTTCCAGGTAAATGTCTGGCAGCTTGCTCACTCTACTTCCTCATTTACAACAAAGATCCTCAGCCCGCGACTGTCGGGTGTTCAGGGAAGCGAGTGAACCCCTCTCTCTAAACTCATGCTGACCACAGACGTCAGCCACCAAACTCTGTTGCAAACCCTGACCCAGGATAACCACAAACACACTAAATTAAAAAATACGCTTTAAAGACAGAAACTTCTGCACCCGACAGAAATGTTCCCAGAGTATCCAAGATTCCTGTTAACGCTTTCAAATGAACAGCTGGGCAGTCACACTGTAGCAATTTTGTAGCAAACGTTATGTATTTACAAATGAAGACACCAACCACCTGCTGTCGTCAGCATTACGCTGCAGTAACTACACTGTGTGCAGGTAGATTTGAAATCATCATCACACCCACTGGAACTCTTTCATCACATGCATCATCATTGTGTATCCTTCATACATCACGATCGTACAAGTTGAAGCAGCCATAATAAGAATTTACCATTTTTATCTCGCCATAAACTGTCATGTCCGCCCTGCTGACTCCGACTGTTCAGAGACGCCCACATTAATACTGACTCAAAGCCACAGTTGACTTCTAGGGTTGGTGGACATTCAAGGGTCCTTTCACACTCGCCAATGGCTGCCTGTCAGGCGAGACCATTTCAGAGTGAATGAAATCTAATCATAGACACGGTGCCAGACACAGGGTGAAGCCAGAGCAGGGGGGAGTCACACAATTCTGGGTACGGCAGGTTAACAACAAACAGATTCTGCCACTTTGGCATTTGGGACATTTGTATGCAAGGATTAAGACTTTACATAATGAACTTCCTGAGAAAATAGCCAACAGCTAATTTCAGGAGGCAGTAGTCAATTTAGGTGTTAAAATGAACGTGGGTTTGTTACAGATACAGATGGAGGCACTGATTTAAACCTGATAACAAAGCTTTATTGACAAAATGATTTAATGCTTAGATCAAACATGAGCTGTGAGCTATGGTGGATATCAGGCTCTAGGAGTGGGGGACATAAAGCGGGAGCTAAAGGGGAATTTGGGGTGCGGGTGGTGGTGCTCAGAGTCATTGCAACAGAGGGGCAGAGAGAGGTCAGGAGAGTGCCAGCGGTTTGTCAGGTAAGTGAGTTCTGTCAACTTCTGTCTTACTGGTTAGCAGGGAGAGGATGGCGTGGGGGAGGCAGTAACTGTCATGGCTCAGAGGCCCGTGAAGTGGAATGGACTCATGCGCAGAACCAAAAGCAAAAACAACTTTTAGTTACAAGAATTCATAACTTGGATAATCAAGACAAAAACAAGATTTAATTTTGTGCACAAGCGTGGTGTCTGTGAAGTGCTGGGCTTAGGCTAAGCATGAAACTGTCAGGTCACTAAACTGCTGAGGGCTGGAGTGGGGCAGGTGGAAACTACAGCAGACCAGGGGCAGTGAAACAAAGGTGAGGATAATCAGAACGGTCCAAGGAGTTGTGAGAGTTTCCCAGTTTTATAAGCTGAGATGGCTTACGTGTTCGCAGGTGGGAATAAGCTGGAGGTGGTGGTGAGGCGAGGTGTGCAGGGAGGTGTGAATGGCAGTTTGCATGAAAAGGATTAAGCAGCAGCTGACCAGAAGAAGCGTGACTGTGGCAGGGTTTGGATGACGAGTCCAGGTGCCGACTAGGAGACAGGAAGAGAGAAGTAACGCACACAGAGATACACAGGAACATGAGGCTGTGAACTAACAGGTTAGCAGACAATCTGGCGAAGACTCATTGTGTGCGCTGCTCCTAAATGCTGCCAGAATGATTGCCTGCAGCTGAGGAACGGGGAGGAGCAAGGAGGGCTCCACCCAGAGGAGGAGAGCCGATGCAGCTACTATGATAACACATAAAGCAGCCCCACACTAACGAAGGTTAGTAGATGGTCTGGCAAAGTCTCGTTGAGTGCACTGGTCTTAAGCACCGGCAACCAAATCACCATCAGGTGCGGACAATAGGCAGTATGATGAAGCTCCGCCCAGAGGAGGAGACCCCAGCTCTGTGGAAAAACACCTGGACCATGACAAGGTTATGATAGGACTATTACCTTCCTAATCATTACTGCCTGGGACCAAATGTGTTTTAATTGTGGCGACTGGTTTTGTTGAGAGGGCACTTTACCCACAGGCATAGTGATGGAGAGTGGACAGGCAAGTGGGATGCTCTCCAGAAGCTGCTTCCAAATCCAGAGTTTTCCATGGGAGCTTGACACAAAGTGGCACTGACACGGAGAAGGATCTGAAACAAGGGCACAAGAAGCAAGTGTAAGTAAAGAGTAACATGTTGGTTTGGCCAGGAGTGGAGGACTGAACCAGTCTTTAAATATGCTCGTTACTGGTAAACTGATGAGAAGCTGGTGTGCCAGCCAAAGAAGGTTGAGAGTGGTTGGAGGACATGGCTTTCAGAAGTCCTCCAGAGAAAGAGAGCGATTGAAGGAATCAGAAACGAGAGATGGCCAACAGGGCGCGATGACAGGAACGGTCTGATACGCTTCAGTCAGACCTCAGAGTCCATCATAACACAGAAGTCATAACGGAAGAAACCACTGGATTCATTTCTATGACTGTCCTCACAGATCTGACAGAGACTGAGAACATATTAGCTCATCTTTATTTAATATTTTGGAGTTTATTTATAAGTCTTGCTCACATGCAACACTCAGCAGGGGTTCCACAGGGCCGAGTAGTCCGCCACATATACTTCACTGTGTTCATGCTTCCCTCAGGCATTATTATTTGAAAACGCTGCATTCATTGTCGTTGCCATGTAGATAATTTATCTAAGCAGCTCGATGACACAAATTAAATATTTAAACTTCTAACATCTTTTAAAGATATAAAGGTTTGGCTCACTTATCATTTTTACATCTAAGTTCATAAAAAATCAGATGTTTTTGCATCTGCATGTTAACTTTGTGTCCTCTCGCGGCTGTAAACAATGCTTTGCTTTCTCCAAGTATCTCTGGCATATGTGGAGTTGCTGGTTCCACCACAGGATTTCTTCTGTTGTTGTTGCTTTTTGTGTCCTTATCCATTTCACTTTTCTCTTTGCCTTCGTTTTATTGCAAACTGTGAATCTTTCAAAAACTGTTGAAAAAATGAAACTGTTTCCCAGCCTGAAGGTGTGACGGGTCGAAGGACTATGGAATATAAAAAGGTTCAGTTAATACTAATTCATATAAGTTGATATATTGACAAAAATAATGTAAATATGGTAAGAAAATGGTTAAGAGGTTATTATTTTTCATGTTATATTAAGAGTTTTCAGTTTATTTAAGAGAACAGCAATCTATACATCACTGATTGGCTAGTAAGCCTTTTCTGGGATCAATTAGTAGTGTCTCTATTCTCCACTGAGGGGCTTTGTGCAATAAACGACTGCATGAAAGAAGCAAGTCAAAATCACTCTCGTGATTCTTTTCCCCTGTTTTCAGGTAAAAGTGTTTAAAAGTTGATGTATTTGCAGATATTTAAGAGGAAACCGTTCATTGTTTTGTAGAAGCATTATGTTACAGTTGTTTTGTGCACATAGACACGGCGGCTTTGAGCCTCAGTTTTGTACTGTATAATGTCCATTAAGCTAATGGCAGGAGAAACGTGGCTGTTATTGTCCATTTGGTGAGGAAACATGTTCCGATATATGTATAGTAAGCACATCAGTATTTAGGTTTATTATTTAGCTTTTCCTTCCACTCTGTGACACTGAGCAGTACAGGATGTGAAATATTTATGTTCATTTAAGAGGTTTAAAAACAAATAAAAGAATTTTAAAACGATCCTAAAATGCACAGGGAGCCAGTGAGTGAAATTAAAATGGGGGTAATGTGCTCAGACTTTTTTGTTCCAGCTAAAAGACGTGCTGCACAACCTGCAGACGCCTAATGGACGCATCACTAACCCCACAATAAAGTGCGTTACAATAATCCAGCCTAGATGTAACAAAAGCTCTGACCTGGCTTTCACCGTTTATGGACGTGGACGATGTGATAAGTGTTCACTGTGTTATTTGTACAATCATTAACATGTTGCAATGGCAGTGAGTCTTCTTCTTTGTTTCAGTGGAACTATTACGACATGTTTTCTATGTTTTCTTCTTCTACAGTGATCAGATGATTAAATGTGACAGGTTTATAACCTGTAAGGAAATCATTTATATAACTAATGAAACCTTTCAGAGTTCATTTTAATCTTTTCTTAATTAGAACAAAATTAACAATCCCTTCAAAAAATGACTTTGATGTTATTGCTGCTGATGTTGTGGTCAAATTAGCCCCAACATCTCAGACTATGATGATTTCTCTTTATTTAAATGATTCTACAGATTCTAGTTTCATTGACCATCCAAGTCAAACTCACACATCACTGCTTTAACCCTTGCACACACATTTAGACACATGAAGCGCAGTTTCCAGGGTTCAGCATTTCTTCAAAAACACTGGGCATTAATGCTCACTGTGTACAAGCAGTGACATCAACACAGCGCTGTAGCTTTTACTGCTGAGGGCGAGCCCTCTGTGTAAGATCCTCCTGAATCATAGGTGTGGCCATTCAACTCACCAGCACTGGTGAAGGCAGAGAAGAAGCAAAGAAACTGAATGAAAGTGAATTACATTGCAGCTGCTGTCTTCACTTAAGTAAACAATGGTTACATTTACGTCCATCTTTAAATTCTTCAAAGAGACTTCCTATGTTTCCGTGCTGCTTTAACTCTAACTCCTCATGACCGGTTTTAGAAACAGAGGGGAAGTGAAGTGTTGCATTGTCCAGTGAAATGTGAAGTTAAAACAGGAATTAACTGCCCCACACCCCGAGACATACACGTGGTGAGCATGTACCCACATTTACATGCACACGGGTCTCAAGCTAAACCTTTTTGTAAAAATCAAAATAAACAAATGCATCGAGCATACAGATTTGCAGCCAGTAGCAGAAGAACCGTTAAGGTAGTAAAGAATTAGGCAGAGCCAAGATCTCTCAGGTCCCTTTACCATTTCTTTACACTCTTAAGTGATAACGGCAGCAGACGATGTTCACGCCTCATTTCATTTCATTATCGTGTCCCATTTGCCCCATCGCCTCAGTTCTTGGACTAGACTTTTATCTCAGCATGCAGGCAATCGCTCATAGACAGCAAACATAATGGAAGTAGGGGGATTGTCTAATCAAAGGTTTGTGAAACCAATTTGCAATGCTTTGGAAAGAGCACTCCAGAGAGGAAGCATTCACCAGTGACTACAGAGGGAAAACCCTGCATCACGCTGTGATTATGATACAGACTCTCAGTGCTCGCCTGACTTTTACCACAATAATAACAACAACAATAATAATAATGATAATAATGATAATAATGATGATGATGATGATAATAATAATAATGATAATGATGATGATGATGATGATGATAATAATAATAATGATAATGATGATGATGATGATGATGATAATAATAATAATAAGAAGAAGAAGAAGAATAACAATAATAATTTCAGACACATGCATGAACTCAGTTTCAGTTGAATCCTGGTTGGAATGAGCAGCAGTGAAGACTACAGAAGACTCATTCAGTTCAACAAAGACAGCCTTCATAAACGTACCTGTGAAAAACTAAATGCACCTCATAATTCAACAAATCCTAGAATAGCAGCAACATTTTTAAATAAGAATTTTCATCATCATTGTGAAGCAAATTCTGTTCCCTGAGCTTTGAGCAGCTCTCCTCAGGTCTGTTGCAGCAGCTTTTTTCTGCTGTAGATTTGCTGGTGTCCATCCATCCATCCAGCTTCATCCACTTTATCCGAGGCCGGGTCTCGGGGGCAGGAGCCTAAGCAGAGAGGCCCAGACCTCCCTCTCCCCAGCCACCTCCTCCAGCTTATCCGGGGGAACACCAAGGCGTTCCCAGGCCCGCCGAGAGATATAATCTCTCCTGGCCGCCACCCGGCACACAATGCACCCGACCCCTATGGTGCCTCCTGCAGGTGGTGGGCCTGCGGGAGGATGGGCCCATGTCTCCTCTTCAGGCTGTGCCCGCCCGGGCCCCATGGACTAAGGCCCGGCCACCAGATGCTCGCCCTCGGGCACCCTCCCCGGGCCTGGCTCCAGGGCGGGGCCCCGGTAACCCTATCCCGGGCAGGGTAAACTGTTCCCTCGATGTTCTCTTCATAAGGGTCTTCTGAATCGCTCTTTGTCTGGTCCCTCACCCAGGACCAATTTGCCATGGGAGACCCTACCAGGGGGCAAAAGCCCCCAGACAACATAGCCCCTGGGATCCCTGGGACACACAAACCCCTCCACCACGATAAGGTAGCGATTCACGGAGAGGATTTGCTGGTGTGACTGGGACTAATAAACCTGTAGTGCACCTGTTCCTACACGTGAATTTTCTCAAGTATCAAAAGCACAAAATGCAAAAACATTGAAAGTGAAGCAGCAGTGAAAAACCACACTTTGTGTTATTCCTAAGAACAGGAAACTGGGACTTTGGATCCCTTAGTACCAAGTGAGAGTTTTTTAAATACCACAGGTTGCTTGAATGGTGTTGCTGACCAGTGTGTAGCTATTTTCTAATGGCTGCTTCCAGGAGGATAATGTGTTATATCGTGAGGCTCAGATAATGTCAAACTTATCTGGACCAGATCTCAGTCCAGCAGATCTCCTCTAAGATGTGGTAGAACGGCAGATTAATATCTTTGCCACATCATAAATTGTTCCATTATTGCTGTTGGTAAATTTGTATCTCAGTGTTCAGGAAGTATATCTATGTTTTACCCTGTGAGCATCTCCTTGTATGTAAGCAGGATCAATAACACAATACTGGACCAGCTCTTAGGAAGTCCTGATACAATATTGTCAGGCGTTAAAGAACGATCTGGAACATCTTCATGTCCTGATCCGTGGGAGTACCTGGAGGGGTTTTCCTTCTGTGGCTGCTGAGACAGCTCTTTGGGGCGGAGACTTCAGTGCTTCACCTGAGCCTCTTCTGCGAGCAATGAGCGGGAGACCTACTTAAGCTGACTCGACTGCTTCTCCTCGCCAGTTTGTTCCACTCTTCTCGATGGTAAATGACGTTTGCCCTTCATGGTTTCCTCGTGTGATTTATCTCTTGGAGTAATTTCTGTCTTCCCTTCATTCAGTGGAGTTCCAACCCTGGCTTCACCTTACTGGGACACTCTCTGTCTCCCTGCCTGCTCACTCGCCTGCCCTCCGACCTCCACGCTTCAGCTGGAGACCCCCCAGACGCTTTCCATGAACCTTCTAGTTATCAAGCTCCAGTTTTCTCTTCAGACTATAACTACCTCTCCCTCTGTTACAGAAAATTCCCCCCGGCTCTCTGACCTCTTCCCCATTCCTGCAACTAGCCTCCCTCGTCACTTTAGGTCACTGTTCCAGATAAATATCACTGTAAAGCTTTCCTTGCCGTGTTTGTCTGCGTTTTTGGCTCCACTTTCCTGGGCAAACCTTTCGGCTCATGACACTTTAGTAATTCCATAATACATAAAACTGTTGAGTAAGTTGATCTATTGTGTCCTTCAGCCTGGAATTGCTTCCAGCTGAAAGTAGGGAGATACTTGCTGAGTAATAGGAATATAATGTCATCCCAAACTTCCACTCCTTCCTTTATTTTACTCTTCCACCTTTTTTTCATGCTAACATTTTGAACACAGTATGGTACTTCTTTAGTACCACAGGATGGATATGTACCGAGGGTACAACTCTTCTAATTACACAGCGCCAAATCACAGCAAGGTGCTTTATACTGTAAGGCAGGCGCTACAATAATACATAGAGAGAAAACCCAACAATCAAATGATAGTATGATATGTATAACAGCCAACACCTACAGGTGTCCCAGCAGTCCCCTGGGCCATGGACCGGAGTCGTTTGGGCCACAAGAGTTGATGCTCGGGTGTGAAATTTATTGTTTTCTGGGTTTTTACCGTTATTTTTTTATCGTTTTTATCGCTGGTCTTTTCCTGTGTTATGAATAAATCTTCTTTTTTTGGTACTGGTTTTATTTTGTTGTATTTATCCGCAACACCTTAAAGGCCGGTCCATGAAAATATTGTCGAACATAAACTGGTCCGTGGTGCAAAAAAAGGCTGAGGACCGCTGCCCACGTCTGTCCCTGTCTGAGAGCAAAAAGGACGCGTGGCAGCCACACTACCTCCACCCTAACTCGTTGATAAGAAAGGCGGTGTTGCTGCTGTGATGGCTAATATTATATAAACCTACATACTTGTCATGATCTTAGTTCTGCAGCCGTACTACTGTTTCAGTCTCTTTTAGTCAGAGTCAATGTTCATGTTTTAAATAAAGGCCAGCCTCGTGTCAGTCGCTTCAACGTTCTTTGTAATAAAGGAGTTCATGTTTAGCTACATGGACTGACTGTACATGTGGGGTTTTTGTTGTTGTTTAGTTACCATAGTATGAAGCTGGGTCTCAAGTAATCCTGCTGATATCAGTAGCACACATAACTTTCTGGTATTGTGAAATTCCCACACTGCTGCTCTACCTGAGCTTAGGGTTCCCACATCTGCCACTGTGTCCGCTATGCCCAGATTAGTATTTTGCTAAATCTTTTGATCTGTGTTAGACTGTTTATATTTATACGAAGACGTGGCAGAAAAATGTCAAAATCCTGAGTTTTGTCTGTGCATTCAGCTTAATTTGAAAGAAAACAACCTTTGGCACTGGGCACAGGGGAAGGACATGCTCTCCACACACCCTTCTAGTTTATAATTTGAATACACATTCAGCTTTCATTGTGTTGGTTATGCATGAACACTGTGCCTCTTCTCTAGGGAGGAAAGAAAAACAGACAAGGTATCAGTGGGCACTGACCTGTGAAGGTCAGCTTTTACCATCTCCTCATATTTCTTCATTTGGGAGACTCATAGTGGTCACACAGACCAGGGGAAGATAAATCGTCTGTCGCTCAGATTTATAACTTTTGTCCAAAGCCATCACCCTGTGTGCTCACAGCCCCAGTTTTCATTCTGTAAACATAAATAGCTTTGTTATCCAATTTCATATTTACAGAACTAACCAGACGTGTTTGAGAACACTTATTTCAACAGTTTCTTTCTTGAAACTGAATTTAAAGCTGCAAAATTCTGGGCTGAGCATGTTGTGCTATTGTTAGAAAACAGGCTCAGAAATTCCTCTTTGGAGAAGTGTGAAATTGATCTGGCACTCACTGAAAGGCATGTGAGGAATTCACTGATTAAAAGAGACATCCCTTCCCCTCACCAGCTCTGGATTAATAGCCATCACTTCTGCTATTCTAACAGCCAGTGGTTTTGTTCACTATGGTCCCCTGCCTTTGTGAGTCTGCAGCAACTTTAACTTTGTGTACAACTTAGAGCAACCTGCTCCATGATTATGATTCAGTGGCTGTGTCCTCTGAATCGATCAAGAGAGCAAGATTATCGGCCTGCAGGGTTGATGGAAGTTATGAATTATTAGGTGGAGAGGAAAGTAATATTGGAGGACTGAGGATTGAGGACCTGCAGCAGAAATGACCAATGACTGCAGTGCTATGGTATAAAACAGACATTGGTATGATTTATAAGGTAAAGGGAGGCCCCTGGAGAAAGGCCAAGGCTTATGCAATTAGGCCAGACTAGTCAAGCCCAACCTTTTCACAGTACTTATAACACCTTCAGTCATAGAGAAATTTGCTCCACTTTAGTTTGATGGATGCATTTACAAGTATTGTCACAGCTGCATCAGTACTTGCAGCCTCTAGCACGCCCGGCTATGAGCCTCATCCTGTCTTCTAGAGATTACACGTACATGCTAGTGTTTGTTTTGCCCAGAGGGTGAGTGCAGTCCCGCGATGAACACTCGGGACTTTTTCAAACCAGCTGTCACGACTATTCTACTTATTTAAGCTGAGCTATGTTGGTGGTGTTTTAACTGCTGTAACTAAAGAAGTTTCAGAGATGAATAAAATATTTTCTTAGTGCGAGATGGACATTAAACGGCCTCGTAGTCAGCTTTTGATCTTAACAAAATAGAGGGCTGTGTATACAACTGTGGACTAAATTTAAAGGCTGATCCACAAGTTTAAAAATGTCTACAATGATTTGTGTGTCATTGTAGACATTTGTACAAATGCATGCTCCGATCCAAACGCTAAACAAAAGCCCCCTTTGCTGAAATCCATACAATACTATAGTGTCAGGGTTCAGGCTGGAGATGGGCTTTTTCTTCTTTGCAGGTAGATGGGTTGGCAGGCTTACCTGTACCTGAGGGGTGGAGCCTTCTGTGTATGAGGCTTGGCTGTGGTTCTCTGCCAGATGTGCCGTCACCCTTGATGGTAAATTGGATCTCCTCGTTTGTTTGTCTCTTGTACTTACATGAAAAGTAATCCCTGATTCTTGTTTCGTGACAGGGTATTCCACTCCACACCAGACCTCCAACCTACTAGCTCCCAGACCTCAACTAAGGCTCTAGTCTCTTATTCCAGTATATGCTTTACTGGCCCAATGTGATCAACCTTTCAGACAGACTCTCGATAACTGTCACTTATGCTTTTTCTGTTACCTTACCATTCACCAAAACCTTTTCTGCACGATCATCGTGCTCCTTCAGTTTCTCCTGCCGATCTCTCGTCTATCTCGAGTGTCCTGTCTGTTCTGTGTTTCCTAGCTAGCATGCGCAAGTACCTGTGTAGTTTCTTATATTCTTGTTTCCTGAAAGTCCGGCAGTAAAGCTGCTTTTGGGTTCAGTCCTGCATCTGAGTCCACAACTCTGCCTGCCACACATGACAGCCAAATCAGCAACCATGACATTCAGAATATGTTACTATCCAAGTGTATACTAAAGTATTGTGAACTTGAAATAACCTTAAAACACTTCATTGTTATTTACTTCCCAGTATTTGCTCTGGTATTACTGAGCTGTTAAGGCAGCAAACACACTGATTCGTTTCATAGTTATTGAAGATTCTGAGATTTGATTTTCACCCAGGTGTGAAAATACCTGAACATACCTGCACCAATGGCTTGGTGGTGTTTCAGGGTAGGATAGCTGTTAGGTTGAAATTGTTAAATGTTGTCATTGTGTTACTTAAATTTGTAAGTCTTGGTTCAAACTGTATGATCAAAGACATCCCTGTGTTTCTGACCCCCTCCCCAGCCGGTTGAATGGTGGGGGAGGTGTTTTCTTATAGGCACATCCTGTGTGAAGGTTCTGTTTTCTTGTTTGGTAACTTCCTGGCTTTATGACCCTTTGGTGAGCAGGAGGTCACACAAACGCACAACCTAACACAAACACACACACACAGTGTTTTAACCTTTTGTGACTATAGGGGGGATTTGCAATGGGTGGTGCTTGTATTCTCAGATCAAAGGCTGCAAGGAAGGCTGTTTATTTTTAGTTGGCTAGGAAACAGGTGAGGAGCGTTCAGCTCTAAGAGCCTGGCTTCGACCAGACTCCCTTGAAGCCCAGTTCCGTCATTGTCTTGCTTTCTTCATGGGTGATAAGTCTCTAAACCTGCGGGGCCTGTGGAAGCGCAGAGCCAACAATAGCAAAGCCCTCTTTTCCACTTCTTCCATGAACAAATTGGCCACGATGGGTGAAACTGGGGAGCCCATGGCACACCCATGTTTCTGCCTGTAGAACTGACCCCTGTATGTGAAGTAGGAATGAAGACACAGTTCAAACACACTTGGTCGGTCCTGTTGCTGAGGTTGGGGTCATCCTGTAATCTCTTACGAACTACCTCAATGGGATGCAAGTGAAGAGAGATGTAACGTCGTACGAGACCATGGTTTCATCTGCCTCCATCATGACATCTCTCACCTTCTCAACACAATCCAACGTGTTCTGGATGTGGTGTTCAGAGCAGATTGGGGATTGAAGCCAGAAACTTAGAGATGTTATAGGTGACCGAGTTGATCACACAGACAATCGGTCTTAAAGGTGCACCCTGTTTATGTATCTTTGGTAAACCATACAGACTTGGTGTAGACTCCCCTGGGTACAGCCTGTGGTATGAGGTCCGGTCAGTAGCCTTGTCTTTGTCTATCACCCTCGTCCTGTAACCACTTCCTTGTTTCAGGGGCTCATAAGTATTTTTGTCACTGAGTTTCAGTCATTGTGCAAAGGGACCTGCAGTCAGCTGAGAGTGAAGGAGTCACTTGGATGAGTGACGAAATGTTTCTCCCACTGAAAACGTCCAGATGAACAGAGGCGAATTTTGAGGATACAATGATTGTAAGCACCGCAAAGTGCACAAAAACACATAATTTACTAAATATCTTGATAATTAGAGCATGACCATTGTTATATTTACAGAGTTAGCAACAACAGGCAGATGAACACGTATATGTATGCTAACTCACTGTCAGAGCATAAAAAATGATTTGCTGCTAGTCCAAAAGTCTTCTTTCATCCTGGAGTCAAACTAATAGAATATTTGATCTCATTTGATTTTTATGATCAGTTTGGTTTTGGCATTTTTGATGGATTTTATGTCGTCTGGCCAATGAGCTCAGGACAAAACTCTGTGTGTCTCTGTTTCTGTTGGCCAGTCAGACTCTGATCAGTTCAGAGTCAGTAAATCTCTTCTTATTAAAATGTTATTCTAAACCAAAGAACAGGTAAAACATTTCCAGTATTTACAGCAAATGTCATGGTGAGAAAGATCCAAGTTGTGTTGAAACTAAAGTAAATCATTTTTATTGGGAACCATGAATGGAAGCTATGAAGATTTCATTTTGGACTCAAAGTGAACAGAGAGACGGACTTGGCTATCCCTAAAGCCATGCCATTTAATAACCATGGCAAATCACTAAATACAGCACATTAGAAGACAATGAATGCAAATTTGGAAATATGTCTATCTGTTGTTCCATATGTATAATTTGGCTATTTTCTCTGGTAGGTTTCACTGGTCCCTTGCAGTTATGGTGGAATGGCATTAAACCAGGAAGATCTGGGTCATTCTTCTGTTCACGTCCTCTGCTGTAGGGCACTGCTCTCCTGCTCAAACAGTGGAGTATTATTGGTGCTTCATAGCTTTTAGATGCACGCTACAATAAAGAGGCAGAGTTTAATCTTTATATATTTTTAACATCGTTAAGTGTCCTTTGACTTATTATGTTACTTCAAAGACATAATAGATGAAGAAAATATGCATGTATAAATGTTAAATGATGACCATGAAGCGGTCCTCGCTCTGATGTTAAAGATATGTAAATACATGAGCGCATATTTGCAATATGTTTTTGTTAATTAAATCTCCCAAAACAATTACGTACTGTACCTTTAAGATTTCTGCAGAAAATGTGAGTCAGCTGAAATGTGATGGTGCGGTGTTCAGACTGGCCGTCCCAGTCTCAGAGTCCTCCTGTGATGAGCACAGAGGATGAGGCCTCAGTCCTCCCCGAACAATAAAATACAGAAATTACAACAAAAAAACTGCATTTTATGTCACAATAATCACTTTTATATGAAAACCTGAACAATTAAAAGTATGGAAACAGAATAGATATGATTTCCAGGAGAATATAAATTTCTTTTATCTGCAGCTATAATTTCCATCTTCTTCTCTTTGTGTTTATTTCATTTTCTTTTTAGTTCCACAGTTTTGACATTTAACATCAAAACTCTACTCATGCTGTATTTTTTTCCTGCAGAAAAATCTCCAGAGTTGTCACAGTGAAATGTGCGATTGAGCCCACTCACAGTGGGACCTCCCTAAACGGAGTCAGCAGGAGTCGTGCCAGCGTCCCCCGAGTACACAGGAGGGATATTAAGCTGCGTAACAGAGACCGCAGCTCATGTCACAGATGGCACTTGTATGTGTTTATCATATGCACATATTGCCTTCTTCATACTTTGTTATTTAAGTCTGACTGGGCTTTTCAATGCTACCAAAACCTTTCGAGTCTCATATATTTGTTTATTTTTCTGCACATTTGTTCACCAAACACAACCCACCGCCCATCTATGCATGTTACTTCCAAACTGCTGTGGTAGAAGATGAATAACAAGAGGCTGTTCTCCTGTTAATGCATTTGAAAGACTGGGATATAGTAAATGTCCCATAGGGCTCTTTGCTGGACCCAAAGATAATTTACACATTTTTAAAGTAATAAAGGCGCATATTGCTTATGAAAATGTGCAAATCGAATATCTAAACATGTATTCAAGCTTTTCTGTTCTCCCCTGCAGGGAGGGAGTGTTCACTTCAAACTGGTGACCGTAGACACCAGCAACAGTTCAAGCTCATTTCGTTTTGGTGAAAATCGGGTCAAGGTCACACCAAATGGGAAAATCTATTTACTTTATATTCCCATCATATTTCCCACAATCATAACTTCATATACTGGGCCTTGTGGGATAACGAGTAGTTAGGTTGACTAAGCATTACTTTGACTTTCATCACTATTGACAAGATCAAATTAAGAAATCAAATTAAGTATAATAAATCATAAATGAACGGGTATGGAGAGACCTGTTAAACACATTCTTTACTTTTTTCAACACAATGCTCTACAACGTCACAATGTTGCCATGAAGGTTTGGGAAACACACACTCCATGAATATGAAGATCATAAAAACACCATGTTAGTGTGTAACACTTCAACATCATAGCTCGAAGGAAAAAGCTCAATACTACACAGACGTCCATGTTAACAGTGCTGACGTGGTCATAAATGATCTATTAAAACTATTGATGGGAACAGGTTGACGTTGTAATAACAAACTCATAAAACACCAGGGTTGTAATATAACCCTCGCAGTGCAAAGTAATGCAAATGTGTTAAGTTTGCTTTTAAGGGTGCTGTGTTTCATTTTTTCACTTGAATAAAAATCATTTAAAACATTATGACAGCTGAAAACAAACGACTGGCACAGCTGTTTTCAGTTACTGATCACTGAAAGTGCTTAAAGCCACATTCATCTTGTCCTTTACAATTAATAATGCTCATTTAGCATGTACCCCCTCCTGCAGCCATCTAAGAATGACCTGTTAACCTCATGTGCATGTCTTTATATGGGAAAAGGCTAAAATACCAGGAATAGACTGCTTCAAGCACAGGGCAAACAGGACCACCTTTGGCCAAAGGTTCTGTAAATATATCAAATCAATAACTAAGCCTGGATGTAATTTGGAATATTTAAATTGTCTATTTTTTCTACAACAATTTCAGCAGCACCTCTAAGGGTATAGATCCAGTGACATCCTTAACCTCCTGAGACCCGAACTCTTTCATGGCCTGCAACTTCAAATTCTCTTTGCTTTGGGCTGATGGGGACCTGATGAATGTAAAAAAAAAATAATTACCTGATTATTTTTTTTACCTGATTTTTATTTCTGAGAAAAATGAGATCCACATAAGAGGACATTTGTTTTAAATTTTCAGAGCAGTGGCAGTATAACGTCCTCGTAAGTGGATTTCAGGCCCTTGTAGAGCAAAATTTAATATTTTGGTCTAGACAGCCCAAAATATGATGTCCCCATATGTGGACGTCAGGTCCTAGGAGGTTAAAGGTACACGGTTTTCTTTTCCCCAGTGTGACTATTTTTGTATTCCAGTGAGCTGTCAATAAATGTTAAGTACAACCACAACCTTAAATCAAAGATTCTAATCATGGCGTGTTTGACTGCAGATTGGTTGAAATGTGACAGGATTAAAGGCTGGAGGCAGAGCAGCTAGCAGCTATATAAATGCAGGTCCATTTAGCATAAGCACTCCACGCTGGCAGTCACAAAGCTAGGACCTGTTTATATGGAATCTATCTGACATTCCCAAACGATCACAAAGAAACAGTGAGGCCAAAATGAATGTAAGAGACTTGATTTAAAAGGTAACATCCAGAGTGAAAAGCTGAGCTTGTTAAAGCATTTTCCTGAATGCAACCAAAGCCCAACACTAACTGCTTTTTCAACTCTTCGTTCCACGTGGTTAAGGGTCCTCGGGGAAGACAGTGAACTTTAAATGGTTCCCAGTGGCGGAGAGTGTGCAGTGAAACTATTTCTACATGTCAGAACTTACTGTGAAATCATAAGAACTGCAAGTTTTCTTCAATTTGAATAAAATAGATGATGTTTTTGGATCTTTACGTTCATCAACATAATACCCATGAGCAAACAAACCGTTTCATTCTGTTGGTGTCACTTTGTCTTTGTTGTGTCCTGTCCTTGTGAGTCAGACATCTTTCTTTGACTGCTGTTCAAGCACTGAATGCATCAGACAGTTGAAGCTGCTGATCCGTCCCATGTGTGGTTGCTATCAGGGCTTCTCTACCAGTTTCAATATTTTGGTCCATTTTTCCCCGAGTCACCTGGTAAAAACACTGATGACCTGTGCAAATTACTGCATGCTTTAACCAGTTTACATAATCAATGGAGATAAAAATGTGTATCGTTTGGAAACACATTGAGTGTGTGAGTTAATTATGCCAAAGCAGAAACTCCCACAGACTATAATCATGAAACTGGCCTTAATACCACTCTCTGTGACGCCCGGCGAGACTTTGCTCTTTCCTAATTCCACAGCAAATAGCATTCCCAGGCACATTTCTCATTCATAGCTATGAAATGTGTTCATGGTGTGAAAGAGAGTCACTCTGATTACACCCGCAATGTCATTTAGATAATAAGTGGTTTATGGCACAGTTTCAATCGTCATAAAATTGCAGTACTACACAGTAATTATAATCAGTTATAAAAATAAAGTTTTTTATCTAACATTTTAAGTGTGATTCCTTTGGTCAGTTTTGCTCTCCTCTGTCTTCATGGGCTATTTCTTTGTGGAATGTGAAGACCTTTCGCTGCACTTCAGTGGAACAAATATTCATAAATCATTTGAAAATGGCTCCATTTACGAGTCATTTGGTGCAGCTGCCTTGATGTGAGAGGCTTGAGCTGTTCTGTGCAGATGCCCAGACAATAACGGCTTTGGTGTCAAAGTGCAAGTGAGATAAATGACTCACAAGCATCTGCTTTTGAGCAACTCCTCCTCTAACGATCACTGGGTCGTGGATGTTTCCAAAGCTTTGGTGGCAATTTTTTTAACTGCAGGTTTTACTGATTTAACTAACACTCACTTCTTTCACAAGCAAAAGTTTGTACTGAATCAATTTTTAATATTGCTATTGAGCAGCTTATTCAGTGCCAGAGGACTCTTTTTTCATTTGCAAGCAAACTGGTGGAGAATAAAACTGGTGAGAATTAATTACCTATGGTTGAAAAAATCCGCAGCTGGGAAGAGACGCTGAGGAAAAAGCCACGTATAAAGAGAGAAACCAGTTAAGAGAAATGCTCATTTTCTCTGTTATTTTAGCGAGCGGTTGTTTTAGACACATCAATTTTATGAGGAAATAATCTATCTGGAGTTTAGATAGTTTTAGGAGTTTGTCTATTAGTTATTTTGACGCTCTAGTAGCACTGCAGTCCCCCAAATCCAATAATGCAGGTTTAATGGTGTCCTGAGCCACGCAGTCTCTTTTCACATTTACAGGACTTACTGTGATCCATCCATCCATCCAGCCATCCGTCCGTCCGTCCATCCATCCATCATCCATCCGTCCATTCATCCGTCTGTCCCTCCATCTGTCCGTCCATCCATCCATCCGTCTGTCCGTCCATCTGTCCATCCATCCGTCCGTCCGTCCATCCAGCCGTCCGTCCATCCATCCGTCTGTCCGTCCGTTCATCTGTCCATCCATCCATCCGTCCGTCCATCCATCCATCCGTCTATCCATCCATCCATCCATCCATCCGTCCGTCCGTCCATCCACCATCCATCCATCCATCATCCATCCGTCCATTCATCCGTCTGTCCCTCCGTCCATCATCCATCTATCCGTCCGTCCATCCATCCATCTATCCACCCGTCCATCCATTATCCATCATCCATCATCCATCCGTCCGTCCATCCATCCATCGGTCCGTCCATCCATCCATCCTTCCATCATCATCATCCATCCTCCGTCCATCCATCCATCCATCCAGCCGTCCGTCCGTCCCTCCGTCCCTCCATCCGTCCATCCATCCCCATCCAACCATCCATCCATCATCCACAGTCGTCCACCCGTCCATCCCTCCGTCCATCCATCCATCTGTCCGTCCGTCCCTCCATCCCATCCATCCATCCATCCGTCCATCCCTCCGTCCGTCCATCCATCCATCATCCGTCCATCCATCCATCCATCCATCCATTCATCCATCTGTCCCTCCGTCCGTCCGTCCATCCATCCATCCATCCATCCGTCCATCCATCCATCCGTCCATCCATCCAACCGTCCATCCGTCTGTCCCTCCATCCGTCCATCCATCCATTATCCATCCATCTGTCCGTCCATTTATCCATCCATCCATCCGTCAATCTGTCCATCCATCCATCCATCCTTTCCATCCATCCATCCATCCATCCATCCATCCATCCGTCCATTTATCCGTCTGTCCCTCCGTCTGTCCGTCCTTCCATCCATTATCCATCCATCATCCATCCATCCTCTGTCCGTCCATCCATCCATTCGTCCGTCCGTCCATCTGTCCGTCCATCAGTCCGTCCGCCCATCCATCCATCCATCCATCCATTCGTCCGCCCATCCGTCCGTCCGTCCATCCATCCATCCATCCGTCCGTCCATCCATCCATCCATCCATCTGTCCCATCCATCCCTCCGTCCATCCATCCATCTGTCCATCCATCCATCATCCATCCATCCATCCATCCATCCATCTGTCCATCCGTCCGTCCATCCGTCCATCCATCCATTGAACAACTTCACCAACTTAGGGAGAGCTGGGGTCTGTCCCAGCAGTAGTAGGGAATAACATTACAGCCTCGACTTCTCCTCTTTGAAACGTTTGGCTGACTAAAGTGGGATGGCTAACAACGTTCACCTCCCTGTTGCTGCAGTGACGTCTCTCACAGAGAAACTTTCCAGGCTGTAGGCTAATGTCGAGTAACCTGCTGTTCTCAGCTCTTCAGCCTCTCTCTGCTCTTCTGAGTAAGGGGGTGTCTCGAGGGTACTATTGGCCCCTTCTCTAATATGATTTGCCGCAAGGTCCTCCTTCACCAATCCCTTTGGACCAGATTTAACTTTGCTATGTCCAACACCACAGGAAGGGAATAGGGAGCGCAGATGGAGATGGGGACGGGAATGAAGTGCGGGGCAAGTGACCCCTCCCTGGGGCCAGCTCCCCCGCTGACCCCAGTAGGCACCCCCATACTCCGCGACCCGCCAGGGAAAGGGGGCCCAGGCCCATCCAGACCGGGGCCCAGCGCAGCAGCGCCTCCCGGCCCCACAGAGCCTGGGACAGTCCACCCAACCCCACCACAGAGAAAACTGCACCACCCCACCATCCACTCATCTTCCAGATTACATAAGACAATAAACACCCAGGCTGAGATCTTCCTCCACCTCTCCTGTGTCTCCCCCTCCTGCAGAGAGAGCCCCTGAGGAGAGGAAAGCTCCTGCGAGATGTGACAATCTTCCCCACCAGTTGAAGAGCCCCCCAGGTGGCTCGATGCACCGGCGGCACCCTGCTCCAGGGCTGGGCCCCCATGCACCCACCCGCCCACAACCCCGGCAACACACCAACCAGGACCCAAGCCCCCGAGACCCGGCCCGGGCCCCAGCCCAGAGACGGAGCGCCCCCAGAACCTCACTCCCATCCCGGACCCACCCAGGGGCAGCCAGGCTACCAGGTCAGTAACCCACGTCCGTCAGCACAGACCCTCCCCTAGCCCCGCTGCACGCAGCCGCGAGGAAACAGTCACCTGAGAGCCAACAGAGCCCCTAACCGGACATGACCGCTACCCCGGGTTGAGCCCCCCAAGGAAGATGCCTCCGGGGAACCCCCCGACGCCCTAAGCCTGTCCCTACCCCCACACCAATCACAACAGTGAAGGCGGGACCAAACTATGACCCCCCACCCCCACTAGGTGATGGAGCTGATCAAAGGAGCCCAGAGCAATTGATCTGATGTGGTGGCAGAGGCTGTATCAAGACTAATGTAATCTAATAGATAATTTCTATATTGGTTAGAATTAAGATTGTTTTTATTTTTCCAGTTCATGAGGACAGTTTTCTTGGCTATGCATAGGGCAGTGAAAACCATATGGGCTATATTCTTTTCTGAAGTGACCTTATCTAAGCTGCCCAACAAACACACTAAGGGGGAAGTTGGAATGTTACATTTCAGACACTTCGATAAGTCTTCACATATCGCGCGCCAAAACTTCTGGACTGGTGGACAGAACCAAAGAGCGTGGATATAATTGTCCGGTGAATTGGTTTGGCAGTGTGAGCAGTTGTTGGTAGACGTAAAGCCCATCTTGAACATCCGATGACCTGTATAGTGCACTCTATGTAATATTTTGTATTGAATTAATTGAAGACTGGGATTTCTAATTAGATGAAAGGTTTTTAAGCAAATCTGAGACCAGAAGTTTAGGTCTAAGTTAACTGATAAATCCGCTTCCCATTTTGCAATAGGAAGTGATATTGATTCATCTGTTTCAGAAAGCATTCTGTATATTTTGGATAGTAATTTGGGGGTTTTAAGAGTAAGAAATTGAACCACACTTGGTGGTGTTTGTAGTTCAACTTGACCCGGTTTAAATTTCTTTTTTACTATGGATTTAATTTGTTGATATTCTAAAAATCTTTTCTTGTTGATCCCATATTGTGTAACTAGTCCGTCAAATGAAATAAATTCTGTTCCTTCTAGTATATGTTCTAAATATTTGATTCCTTTACCACTCCAATCTGAAAAGTTTATCATATTATTGTTTTGTAATATGTCAGGGTTGTTCCAGATAGGTGTACGTTTGCATGGGATTAATGAAGATGCCGTCAATTTTAGAAACTCCCACCATGCTGTCAGAGAAGAGCTTGGACGGAGTGAAGTACCATCTGTGTATTAATTTGTACTGAGTAAATTTACCCCTGGCCTCGCTTACATATTTATCGGAGAATGACAAAATTCTACACCAGTCTTCTTTAGAAATTGCACAACTCAAATCTCTCTGCCATATAATGCTCAAGTTTTCACATCTCTCTTTTTTTAGATTGTTAAACAGTTTGTAGAAAACAGCTGCTCTATGTGCTGTACTGGACAATTCTAAAAACTCCACCACCGTATTTGTGCTTTGAGTAAATTTTCCTTTGGTAATACAATCCCTTATTTGTAAATATTTCCAAAAATTATTTTCCCTTATCAAACCATATTTTTGGGTTATTTCAGCGAACAGCATAAACGCTCCCCCTGAGTAAAGATCGCTTATCCTGTGAATGCCTTTGACAAGCCATTCCCAGTCTGTACAGCAGTGTTGTTCCATAGCGAGGTAAGGTTGTCTTAAATGAGATGCTCCACACATTGTGCACCTCTACCCAGACAGCTTTAGAATACCGAGCACTGGGTTATCATGAAAGTCTTGTCCATTAATAGCTGAGCCCCGTGAGAGAACATCCAAGGGTGCGAAAGGGCTCACTAGTTCCTGTTTGATCTTCATCCAGCTCAGCTCAGAGTCCGATCCTGTCCAGTGCTTGGCCAGTCTTGACATTTCAAATGCTAAATTATACAACTTCACATTCTGGAGGGCCATTCCCTCAATGTCTTTAGAGGCCCACATTTTCTTTATATTCACTCTTGGCTTCTTGAATAATCTTGAATTAGCTTCTCAAACTGACTAAATATGTGTAAAGGAATTCTTACGAGTAACATCATGGAAACATAATTGAACTGCGGGGCCGCCATCATTTTAATCACATTAATTTTACCACATAGTGTAATTATGGGGTAAATGGGGTACATTCCAGATTTTAAAAAAACCCGCTTTCAAAATACATGTAAGGTTGAAAGGTATGTTTCTTATATTAACTATTTATTTTGATTATTATTAATGATCACTAATATTTTTTCAGAATTTATGTGTCATGACACACTACTCCGCCCTACATTAGGAGCCTTTATAAGTTAAAAGTATTGTAATGTGTAATGCAATTTAAAGTTGCTGGGTTTTTAAAATGTTTTTAGTTTTTTCTAAGTTCAGTGGAAGAATGGAGAGAACAGAAGCCATTCTGAATATAATCAGAACTTGGATGGACATTGGTTTGAACTGGTTTGAAAGCTACTGGTTTCTGTTCTGAGCAGTACTCAAACATGAAATAAAATCCACCATAGAAAAATTAGAAAAAATGAAGTAGGTGATTTAGGCAGTTTGCTAAATGTACTTGTTCTTAAATGGTGCTTTTCTACTCATGCACTCAAAGTACTTCTGTGTCACAAAAACACTTTTTCTGTTTCAGTGGTTTCTATCTAACATTCACACTGATGAAGCATACTTTAGCATGTAAACTGGAGCAGCCAGGGATTGAACCCAAAATGACCATCTTTACCTGCTGAACCACAGCCACCAGTTCGATAACCATTAAAAATAAAATAAAGGAGTAGGTATGATATTAGAGCAAAAGAATAGCATATGTACAATACATTCTCATTTTTTGGCTTTTCCGATTGTTTTATTTTATTTTATTTAAATTTACATTTCACTGCGTGTTGTACTCGTATATGCATGTGACAAATAAAGAATCTTGAATCTTGAGTAAGAATATTATAGAAAAGTCGAAAAATAATCTAGTCAGGAGCCAGTTTGTGTTTAGCAGGATTGCTACAGTCTAATGAAAACACTGACAGTGTTGGGAACAGTGTTGGTCAAGTTACTTGAAAAAAAGTAATCAGTAACTAATTACTGATTACTTCCCCCAAAAAGTAATCCCGTTACTTTACTGATTACTTATTTTCAAAAGTAATTAATTACTTAGTTACTTTTTAAAAACACGATTTACAACCTGAATAGGTGATAAAGTGATAGATCTTTCAGCCCAATTCTACTTTTTCTGCATAATCCATCATACAAAATGTAATCAAATGGAAAAGTCTCTTTTTTTTTTAAACTTGTTTTATTAGTTTTAACCGTTTAACTTTATGCATCAAGCAAAAATTAAATTATATGCAACATTCTCTGACTGGAAGAAATTTGTTTAATATTTAAACCTATTTTCTGCACATTCCAGCACATAAAATAATTTTTTTTTGTGTGTTTACACTCAGTCTTTCAAATAGATGCAAGTAAAACACAGCAGAAAATAAATAAAGTCACAGACTAGCGGTCCTGTTGCTCTATTTTCACCTGTAAAGCAGGAGCAGGGTAGGTGGAGGTTTACTCTGGTGCAGGTGTGCCGCAGCGGTCAGTGGAAGAATCCGAGTTTCTCTGTGAATTTCCCATTACGTAACGCGTTACTGCCCATCTCTGGTTGGGAAGGTTACTTTTAAAATGTATTCCACTACAGAATACGTTACTCAATGAGAGTAATGGATTACTTAATATATTATCATGCTTTTTTACAACTACCGTACATGAATGTACTATTGCTGTGTGATTTATTACTGTTACTGAAGGTCCGCGGCTCCAAACCGTAGTAAAGGGACCTCTGGCTAATATGTCGGGTTCTGTGTCGGGCTCGTAGCCAAAAACTAGCTTTACTTTGTTGTGTGGGTCAAGACAGAGAGAGGCGTTGAAAGGCTGCTCATACTCATATTTTGTATTTTAAATACGTAACGGCGGTACATGTATTCCGTTACTCCCCAACACTGAACACTGATCACTGTTTTATGTCTCCTTGTGCTGCTCATGTCATGTTTATTACTGCATTAATGTAAGTTATATTAAATATAAATAAAATTATTTACGAGTTAATTACATTTATATTCCCTGCAGGTGCAGAAGAGTCAGGTCTCTATCATCTATTACACAAATCTCCTCATCACCAACCTAATCCAGATCTGCATAATGACCCTTTGGGTGACAAGAGTGGAAAGCATCATCACCATCATTATTTATTACTGTGTTATGATGGCCAACCTTTACTTCAGGATGTGCATTGTTCTGGAAAGGTACCTGTTCAGTGTGTGTGCATCCTTGTATGTCTCTAAACATGATCTTTGTACTGTGAAGCATCCTTACTTTCAGAAATGTACTATTGTGCACTGTGATAATCAGAATTTGTGTTTCTCTTGTGTTACAGGTATTTTTCCATCACACACCCACTGCTGGACTGTCTTAAAAAAAACTAAGAGTTCGGTGGTGGTCTGTGTTCTGGTCTGGGCATTTTGTATTGTCAGTGTCACTCTTGCGATAGTCTTACATGAATTTCAACGATTACTTGTTTATGCCGTTCTCCCTGCTCCTGTGTTCATCTTCTGTTCAGCTCAGACTTTCAGAGCCCTGCCTGCTGCCAACTCAATGCCTACTGAGGAAAAAGAGAGAAGTCTGGGAACTTTGATTTTGTTGTTTTTTTAACTACTTTCTAGGAACCGTTCCCACAATGATCTTTGATATTCTAGTTATTCAAAGTTATATCAGCTGGATCTTGTTTCTGCTTGGTCCTTTTCTGGAATTGATTCTGTTTTCTTACATCTTCTCTGCATGTGTGTGGTGTGTGGCCACCACTGCATCAGATGAAGAAGTTGATGATGAGTGTGGCTTACTTTAGAACAGACAGGTGATTTGATTAAAAGAGACACGAGAGAGAAATAAGGACGGAAATGGTTGAAGAGTTTCTGAGAACTGAGGCAAAAAAAATCCTTCACAAATACCGTTGCACGAGGACATCAGACTGTCAGCTGTGCTTCTCTCAACTGAAGTGTGTCTGTGTAAATAATCTTAAAAATGTTTTAGAAGCTGCTATGAACACTCTTTTTATTCCAATATTGAACACTGAAAAAATACCTTTTTTTTAACATTTCCCATATAGTTTACCTTTTTTCCTTTTCTTTTGTTTTCTTTGTTTCTATGGCTACGTCCACACATACACGGGTATTTTTGAAACCTGAGATTTTCTGTTTTCTTTTAAAAAAAAAATCCAGTCCACATGTGGTATTCACTGAGCACGCTTCCTGATGTATTCGTGGATATTCGCTGCCTCCTAGACTGTGGTACTGACACTCACTAGTTACTGGCCTTATCCCTTACGCTTAGCATACAGCTTCAGGGTGCTGGAGATGTTGTGAAAGCCTCCATGCAGGGTCAGGAGCTTCCTGTTCTTGATGTCAGTGGCTTCTATCTCCTACGTTGGCCAGCTTATATAAAGATATACATGTGTGCTTCTGGGGTTAAAAAACCAAATACATGTAGCAAAATGTAAATAAACTTGTGTTTATGCTTCTTCCTGCTTCTATTTGAACATTATTTGAATAATGGTTTCGCTTATGTTTGACTTTTTTTTGTTTTTGTATAATTGTAACATGTTCAGTAACAAGCTACCTATCAACTAGTATACTGTATGTTGTAATATGTAGCTATGTCCATACCAAGCTGTTTTGAAGCTCCTTCAAAATAGGTCTAAATAGCTATATACAGCAGACTTAATGTCTTAACTTAATAAATCAAATCATTTTCTTGCCTGCCTTCTTTGAACCAATTAGCGTCCACCCTGCATAGTTTATCTCAGCGCTTGTCTGTGTTTTGTTTGTCACCTTATTTCTGAAGAACGAGTCATTTTTTTTTTTTTTTTTTTTTTTTTTTTTGCCTGTCCCGTTTGGCTCTTTTGCCATCAGAATTGTTGTCTAAAGGCAAACAAAGATGCCCAACGGATTTACTTTACCAAATTGACCATCCCAGCCTTGCCGTAATGGTCCATTTGATTCACCTTTTATTGTTTATTTTATTTTCACTTACTGAATACGGGACAGACTTGACTGGGGGAAAGAAGGGGAGAAAGAAAGAGGGAAAGAGAAACAGTTGAGAAGAGGGACGGGGGAGAAGGGCAAAAGACAAAAACCAACAGAATGAGCAGAAAAAAAAAGAAAAAAAATGCATATATCAATCACCTGGATCACCTGCTGAGAAAGAAAAAAGAAAATAAGCAGAAGAGAACAAGAGTAATAGAATAAACAACATCACAATGATATATGGGAATATGACAGTAACTATTAAATATTAAACATTATTGTGCAGCACATAAGATCAACAGCACACAGTGTGCTTTGAGGTAAGAGCCAAAAAGGGTGTAGTTTGTGGGTGTGATCACCCGTGTGTACACCTGTGAGCATGGACGTGCTTGTTTTTTTTTTTTTTTAAAGGTTCCTTCATGTAATGATCTGCTAGAGGGTGTGGGGGGGCCACAGCCCCGTCCTCCAGGGCATGAAGCAGGTATGGAGGAGATCAAAACTCCAGACATCCAGAGGCCCCCAGAACACAAGAGACCAAGGAAGACCAACAGAGGGGCAGCCGCGCCACTGTCCCAGAAAGAGCTGAGGAGAGTCCCAGATGAGGGCTCACTCAGCAGCCGCGGAGCAGAAGCCAGGGGGGGTTGCAGTGACGCGCCCGTGAGCTCCGCCGGCAGCCAGCCGTGCCTGAGTGACCGAGCCCCAGGCCGAGAGGCCGGGGGCACCCCACCTCCGAAGTGGCCCGAGCGAGCCCCAGGCTCCAGGCCCCGATAAGCGGCCGCCAAGGAGTGAGCCGGTGTGTACCTGGACGCCCATCCCCAGACACAAAGAACCACCAACGCACCGATGTCTGAGGGAGTCCGCCACTGGCAGGTGAAGTGGTGGTAGGGGGAGATAGGCCTCCAAACCTTGGAGGGCCTGAGATGTCCCCAGAGAGGTGGCACCTGACACCCAACCTGACATATAGACACAGACATACAGGCACACACATATACAAACATCCATTCCCACCCTCATGCTCTCATATGCACTTACTCCACACTCAACCAACGTGGAGACAGACATAAAGAGACGCTGTACACACGATCACACTCCCCAAGCGTACTCTACAAACCGGGTCTAGGTACCCTTGCCCCTGGAGGGGGGAACTGCACCCAGACCCAGGTGGTGTTACCCTTTTCCCTGCGGTGGGGAGAGGCAGACCGCCCCGACTCCGCAGCAGCAGGGAGGCCCCACACTCCAGACCGCAGTCGGACGGCCAACTCCTCCTCCTAGCCCCCCCGTTCCAGCAGGCCGCAGAGAATGGGGGTGAGAGAAGACTCCAAACCTCCCTCCACCCGCTCATTGTAGTGTTGATGCATGTGTGTTCTAAGGTGCATTTAAAACCCAGGAGGGCATGGAGCTACCTGCCAGAGAGCAGCAGGTAAGCGCATGGTCCCTCCTGCTAGCCCTCAATGTCTACGTGTATTTAAAATTGAGAGGTGGGCAACGACGCCAGGGGTGGGGTGTACACCCTGATGGTACTTTGGATTCCGTGTATCGTGCCCACCCCCAAGATCCTATATGTATGTGTAATGAGAGTGTGAGTAATGTGAATGTCTAAGTTGTGGGATAAAATTGAGGCAGAGGCAGCCAGAAGGGGACGGGGGGGGGGGGGTGGTAGCCTCCTCTGCGCCCTGGTGACATACCCCTACTCCAAGGCCCTGCATGTGTGGGTGGTTGTGGTGGAGCAGGAAGAGGGAGGCAGCTGGAGATGGGGAGGGAAGGAAGGGAGGGGCAAGTGACCCCTCCCCGGGGCCAGCTCCCCCGTTGACCCCAGTAGGCACCCCCATACTCCGCGACCCGCCAGGGAAAGGGGGCCCAGGCCCATCCAGACCGGGGCCCAGTGCAGCAGCGCCTCCCGGCCCCACGGAGCCCGGGACAGTCCACCCAACCCCACCACAGAGAAAACTGCACCCACCCCACCATCCACTCATCTTCCAGACTACATAAGACAATAAACACCCAGGCTGAGATCTTCCTCCACCTCTCCTGTATCTCCCCCTCCTGCAGAGAGAGCTCCTGAGGAGAGGAACGCTCCTGCAAGATGTGACCATCTCCCCCACCAGTTGAAGAGCCCCCCAGGTGGCTCGATGCACCGGCGGCACCCTGCTCCAGGGCTGGGCCCCCATGCACCCACCTGCCCACAACCCCGGCAACACACCAACCAGGACGAGTCATTTTTAATCTCTGCTACTCAAAATTAACAATCTCAGCCAAACTGATTTACTCAGGAATAAATAAAACACTGAACAAAGCCAAACAATAACATTTTTAAGTTATCTAAAGGACTTATATATCATGTTTAACCTGAATAGCGAAACACCGCGGAGGTTTGAAAACAATGTACCGGGAGTTCGCTGTTCTCGCTGGCTCTAGCGACCCTTGAACCCCCGGCTAGATATCTAGCTGGTGGGTAACGGACGTCTCCGAAAACGTCGGAGCACAAATATGTGATGTCTTGATAAATCGAGCAGATATTTGAAGTCTACACAGCTACATTCTCAACTGAAATTATCTTAAAAGTTTATTTTGTGACCCAGAAAGAGTAATATTAACACCAGCACTGCCAGGCTTCTACCTTTCTACCTTTAAAACCCACCTTCCAGCCAAATGGCTGGTAGGCTTTTAGCTAGGCTTTAGCTTCAGCCAAGTGGAAGCTAAATTGGCTAGTCATTCATATGTAAATTAGGTTGTTACCTGAGTATTCTGGAGGGGAGTGGGTGTGTGTGAATGATTGCTAATTTCTAACTGCCATCTGCCTCTTTGTTTGTCGGGGGGGGGGGAGCTACTAAAAGCTGTGAACTTCCTTTTGTGTTCGTCTTCCGTCTAAGAAGTTTTTGCGCAAGTGAAAGCGATGTGAAGAAATTGTCCGTGGTAACACAAGCCCTAGACAAGGGCAGAAATGTCACCAAAAGGATCATAAAAGCAGGAAGCAACATCACAAGAAACAGATCTTCCAGATAGAATGTATCTGCAATAAAAGCCTCTCAAGCCAGTGGTCAGAGACAAAGGAATGTCTTGATCCTATAAATTGAACTCAGACCTTACAAATTTAAGAAGCACAATGACAATATTCAACAATTAGACTTAACAGTTTTCTTCCAAGATTGCCCTGTATTTGGCTCCATCCATCTTCCCATCAACTCTGACCAGCTTCCCTGTCCCTGCTGAGGAGAAGCACCCCCAGAGCATGATGCTGCCACCACCATATTTGACAGTGGGGATGGTGTGTTCAGAGTGATGTGCAGTGTTAGTTTTCCGCCACACATAGCGTTTTGCACTTTGGCCAAAAAGTTCCACTTTGGTCTCATCTGACCAGAGCAGCTTCTTCCACGTTTGCTGTGTCCCCCTCATGGCTTGTGGCAAACTGCAAACGGGACTTCTTCTGGTTTTCTGTTAACAATGGTTTTCTTCTTGCCACTCTTCCATAAAGGCCAAATTTGTGCAGTGCACGACTAATAGTTGTCCTATGGACAGATTCCCCCACCTGAGCTGTAGATCTCTGTAGCTCATCCAGAGTCACCATGGGCCTCTTGGCTGCATTTCTGATCAGTGCTCTCCTTGTTCGGCCTGTGAGTTTAGGTGGACGGCCTTGTCTTGGTAGGTTTACAGTTGTGCCATACTCCTTCCATTTCTGAATGATGGCTTGAACAGTGCTCCGTGGGATGTTCAAGGCTTGGGAAATCTTTTTGTAGCCTAAGCCTGCTTTGAATTTCTCAGTAACTTTATCCCTGACCTGTCTGGTGTGTTCTTTGGACTTCATGGTGTTGTTGCTCCCAATATTCTCTTAGACAACCTCTGAGGCTGTCACAGAGCAGCTGTATTTGTACTGACATTAGATTACACACAGGTGCACTCTATTTAGTCATTAGCACTCATCAGGCAATGTCTATGGACAACTGACTGCACTCAGACCAAAGGGGGCTGAATAATTACGCACACCCCACTTTGCAGTTATTTATTTGTAAAAAATGTTTGGAATCATGTCTGATTTTCGTTCCACTTCTAACGTGTGCACCACTTTGTGTTGGTCTTTCACGTGGAATTCCAATAAAATTGATTCATGTTTGTGGCTGTAATGTGACAAAATGTGGGAAAGTTCAAGGGGGCCGAATACTTTTGCAAGCCCCTGTATATCTGTAACTGTCTTGCCTTTTACCCACATATGTCCTGGCTCCCTACTCCTCCTGCTATTCTCAGAAATGGAAATGTCCAGTTGCCCTACTTCTTCTCCCTCCTTACTTCCTCCTTAAGCCCAGGTCAGAAGTCACCCTGTGGATATAGACACATCCCAGGCGTCTCCCCTCCTGAATTAACTACCCCTATATTTACACATGATGCCCAGTTTCACATGATCCTTCACCCTGCTCAAGCTATTCATACTTCTTCTGCTGCATTTCTACAAACAGAGGCCTCTCTTTTTATCATGCAAACCCAACATATTTATCCACAATAGGTTGGGCAACAAAGGATACACCCAACCCATCCTTCAACTCTGGGGAAAAGGAAGATGCATTTATCGCATTTGGAGGAGTCTTCGAATTTGGACAGCCTTTGTCGTAACGCTGTGACATAATCGGCATACAAATGCGGCCTCTGAAGGATTGGGCCCCTGAATTTGGACACAGCTACGATACCGGAGACTGCTTCTTGTTCTTCTTTGGCATTTAACGGCCACCCTTGTAGATGCATTACTACCATCATCTGTTTCAGTCCATTATTACACTCTTAAATCCTACTACTTATTCCTGCATCTTTCAGGATCTTACAAAACTTCAAACGACGCGTTGACTCTTAAATTAGTCATTGACAATTTTGGTAGTCAATGTAATTGTGACTCGTCGACTAATCCTCGAAGAAATAGCACCAACATCATAATTTGATAAAAAAAATTTTAATGTAAAATCATATTGCAACACTACTGCAGAAACCTTAGCTAAATTACATATTACTGAAGTTGCTATATTGGATTGGATTGGATCAGATTGGATAATGCATCTATTTGTCGGTTGCAGTTGCCTGCAACTGAGGTGACAAACCTTGCCGACCGTACATTAAATACACAAACTTTACATTGGGAAGACAAGTCAGGCTAAGTAGCAAAAGGAAAAACAACGAAATGATAGTGAGGGCGTGTCAGTATCAGTGTACATGTGTGCGTGCATGTCAGTATGTGTGTCCTGTGTTCAGCCTAAAGAAAGTGTCCTTTCGCCCATTAGGCGAAGATCAACAGTCCTTGAGGGATCCGGCGAGAACGACAGTTTGTTCTCGTTATCATATCTCTTGGAAGAGTTGTTGTTCTCCTTGGCGTCAACCTTTAAGAGCATCCAGCTGGCGCCGTCGGGGTGGGGGGTTAGCTGATTGAAAGATGAGGGATATCTTGTTTTAGAGCGAACAAACTACATCAATTTTACAGCTGTTCTAGCGTCCATCACTGGTCTCCAGGTTTATCTCCCATTTAAGAGCTGTGAGCTCCTCCAAGATCTTTCCCATAGTACGTTCAGTATGAACAGTCTGAGCACTCAACGCTCTTCCCACATTTTCGATCAAAGCGGCAAGCCTTGTGGGGTCTACAGGGCTCTCTACAGCTCTTCAGCTTTCTAGCTGTCAAAGGACGGGTGGCATTGTAAACCCCGGACAGGATGCTAATCTGACACGGACTGTTCACACCTATATGCAATGTAAGATGACCATGTATTTGTTTTTGGACTGCAGGTGGCAGCTGGAGTACCTCCTTCGTCTGTTTTACCCTTTTATTATTTGTTATCTTATGTGCAACACTTTGTGACTCTGTCTAGAAATGTGGTATATAAATACAATTTTATTTATTTATTTTACCTGGAGACAACCCTTGCAGACTTGGGAAGAACTTGGAAAACCCACACAGAAAGGCCCCAGACTGGATATGAACCCATTACCTCCTTGATGTAAAGTGACAGTGCTAACTACTGCACCACCATGCTGCCCTTCAGAAGAGGTGATGAAATAATTTGAAAATTTTCACTGAACTCATCCAACTACTCAACAAAACAATGCTCCTATAGGTGCAGATTCTCTAAGAAATGGATTTCAGGTGATAAAATTATTTTGGAAAGGATGGCGTTTATCTCACACTTTCTAATTCCTCATTTCATCCATCATGTGATCCTTCATTTTCTCTTTCCCTTTATCTCTGACCATGTGAACTTAACTGTCTGTGCTAACACCAGTCACATCTCCTGTATTGTTGCTCTCCATACTGCAGCAGCACAGACGTGCCAGCAGTCTGTCAATGGGCCCTTTACACATGAAGGCAAACAGAATGAAGTCCAACAATGAACTAAACAGAAATGAGATCATGATAATGAAATCAATAGTTGTAATAGGGAAGTGTAGCTCTAATTTAAGAGTTAATAAGAGGACTGCAGGAAGGTTTATGAAAAAGTAATTAAGCAGCAACAGAACCAAGGTTCCTACAATTCTTCGTTTTTCTTCAGTGGGCACTGAGGTGGCAGCAGGCAGAGCTTTAAGTGTCCCAGCTACACAGATGATGAACAAATAATGATAACATAATCATAGGTGTAGCTGTCAGGACATTTATGGTAGAAAGTCATTTAATTATCTAAAGAAAATGTATATGTGCGTATGTGTGTGTGTGTGTGTGTAAAAACCGAAATTAAGTAAGTAGTAGGATTATGTATGCTACAGAACATTACTGTTTCATATCTATCTATCTATCTATCTATCTATCTAGATATACAATACGGTGTATATATATGATCTACAATATGGTGATCTACAATACGGCAGCAGTGATCAGCATTGATCATTGAGATGCTTGGCTACAAGTTGATCAGCCACAAGGGGGCAGTACCCTCCATGGAGAAGGAGGCTAGAGGCTAAAATCAAGGTAGCACGGAGGGAGGTTAGCCAACTTGGACTTGCCAAGCAACGATTCACAGCCTTGGCCAGCCGCTTGATGACATACACCAGAGAGATCAAAGGCAGGAGAATAAACCAGCTATTCTCCATAAAACCAGCCAAGGTCTACTCTGAGTGGCAGGGGAAAACAGCACCACCAAGGCTTCCAATACTGGAAGAGCATATGGGAGAAGGACGCAACCCATAACAGTAATGCTGGGTGGCTAGTGGATCTGAGGGCAGAACACAGCAACCTCCCTGAACAGGGTCCAGTAACCATCACAGTGGCAGACATCCAGAAAAGTGTCTCTAGTATGAAGACTTGGACAGCACCAGGCCCCAGGCCTCAGTGAGATTATTGACAAGACTGGCTACGGATACAGAATAGAGCAGTTGTCAGCCACCTTCTGTACACGGATGACATCAAGCTGTATGCCAAGAGTGAACGAGATCGATTCACTGATCCACACCACCAGGATACAAAGCAATGACATCGGAATGTCATTCGCACTGGAGAAGTGTAGTCAGATGATAACAAAGAGAGGAAAGGTAGTCAGAACTGAGGGGATTGAACTACCAGAAGGCAACATTGCAGACATAGAGGACAGCTACAGGTACCTGGGGATCCATGGGAACCATGAAGAGGCCACTAGGAAAGCTGCAACCACCAAGTACCTGCAGAGGGTCAGGCAAGTCCGGAGGAGTCAGCTGAATGGGAAGAACAAGATCAACTCTCAACACCTACGCCCTGCCCGTGATCAGGTACCCTGCTGGGATAATAAGCTGGCCAAAGGAGGAGATAGAAGCCACTGACATCAAGACAAGAAAGCTGCTGACTATGCATGGAGGGTTTCACCCCAAGTCCAGCACCCTGAGGCTGTATGCTAAGTGGAAGGAAGGAGGCCAGGGACTGGTGAGTGTCAGCATCACAGTCCAGGATGAGACAATGAACATCCATGAACACATCAGAAAGATGGCCCCAACTGACAGCGTGCTCAGTGAATACCTCAGGCAGCAGAAACCCAAGAAAGAGGAGGAAGGCGAGGAACCAACATGGAAGGACAGGCCCCTGCATGGTATGTACCACCAGCAGATAGAGGAGGTGGCTGATATCCAGAAATCCTACCAGTGGCTGGACAAAGCTGGACTGAAAGACAGCACAGAGGCACTAATCATGGCAGCACAAGAACAAGCTCTGAGCACAAGATCCATAGAGGCTGGGGTCTATCACACTAGGCAAGACCCCAGGTGCAGGCTGTGTAAAGATGCCCCAGAGACAATCCAGCACATAACAGCAGGGTGCAAGATGCTATCAGGCAGGGCATACATGGAACGCCATAACCAAGCGGCCAGTGTAGTGTACAGGAACATCTGTACTGAATGTGACCTGCAAGTCCTGAGGTCAAAATGGGAGATGCCCCCAAGGGTGGTGTAGAATGACTGAGCTAAGATCCTGTGGGACTTCCAGATACAGACGGACAAAATGGTGGTGGCTAACCAAACGCACATAGCGGTGGTAGACAAACAGAAGAAGGTGGCTGTAGTGATCGATGTAGTGAATGACAGCAACATCAGGAAGAAGGAACACGAGCAGCTTGAGAAATACCAAGGGCTCCGAGAAGAGCTCGAAGATGTGGTGGTCCCAGTGGTAATCGGAGCACTAGGTGCAGTGACTCCCAAACTAGATGAGTGGCTTCATCAGATCCCAGGAACAACATCGGAGATCTCTGTCCAGAAAAGCGCAGTCCTAGGAACAGTTAAGATACTGAGCAGGGCCCTCAAGCTCCCAGGCCTCTGGTAGAGGACCCGAAGGATAGACCGCCCGAGGTTGTCACACTGTGTCAACCTGCTTGGTTTCTCTGCAGGAGAAAGATGAGTGACAAATTAAAGAAAAAAACCCACACCCTTGCATACCCTCTTCAAGCGAATTGTGACCCACTAGAATGTATACGGGAGATATTGTCAAACAGTGGTGTCAAACTTCATCAAAACCCAAAAGGATGAAACGCATTTTAATACGTTTTCTTTCCTGTAATAGTCCCAGACACTTGGAGGATAATTTCAGAGAAGTATTGAAACTGTCAGAACATGACTGGCTTTAGTATTTTTTAATTTGTCAGCTTATCTGCATGTTAAGAGTTTTCATGGGATGTACCAATTTTATTGAAACATATTAGAACATGTTGACATTTTCAAACTTTAGTTTTGCTCCACAAGTAAAATATGCTAAGAATTTGTTATTTTATTCTCCTCTTCCTAGACTATCAATTGGCTACTTAGGTAGTCAGCGGAACCTATAGAGTATCACTGGAAAGTAGTTTTATTTTATTATATTTTAGTATGTTTTTTCAATTTCTGATTTTTGTCAACTGTTTATCTTATATTGTTTTAAAATTGCTTTTAGTTTTTTTCCTAAGTTCTTAAATTGCTCACATACTCAGAGATATAACATATTTATTTACCACACAGCACACACAGCAGAAGAACAATATGGTCACGGGAAGGAAGACACTGACGTCGATCCATATCACCACTTCTTGCATCTCCAACTGACTTTTTCTGTGGAGTTGTAGCAAAAGAATCTTTGATTCTCTTTTATCTAAAAAACAACAACAAAAAACCTTAATGTGAAATAGCAGTCGTGGAGCTGAGGTCTTGGAGACACCAATTTATATAAATTATAAATAGTATATACAGTATATACCTCTCAGAAATTTGGAACACCCCCACGCCTTTGTGCTTTTTTGCACAAATGGGTAGATACTGGTCCTGTTGATGGGTTCAGGACCTTCTAAAGCAAATTTGACATTCTATTTCCCCAACACATAATATTTTATTAGACTAACAATGTGTACCCACTACACTGGTAACTGACAATATCAGCTGTACACAGTACTTGCCTTAATGAGGATCAAACAACTTATTTAAGGAACATCTTTGTAGTAAAGATGAGGTTGTTTTGGTTTCTTTCTAATACTGTAGGAACTTTAACTTAAAGCACCTTGAGGAAACTGATGTTATGAATTACACAAAAACACACTGCAAACACAAAAGAAATGAAAGCATTCACTAACTATTTATTAAGTTATTTCCTCAGAATTATGCTCCTCTTCAAGTACCAATAATAATAAAAAAAAACCCTGAAAACATTGGCTCTACTTACCTGAGGACTGCTTTGAGGTGGTTAAAATCTCTTGTATGATGATTTTGTCTTAAAAGGAAGTTCAGGTGCTTACTTTACACCCCACCCCCACTCACATGTGGTAACACTCACAGCGCAGATTTGGCTGATTCGCAGCACAGAACCATTTTTTTGTTTTTTCAAGCTGTGGCCCACTTTTTAGTTTAATATACTGTACAATAATTCCAGTCTGTCTATCTGTGCCAGAGTAACGCCAGAGATTAACAATCTTTATCTTGACGTTTGAAAATATGGGAACATAGTTGAAGCACAAACATTTGTGAACAAAGATTGGTTTCCAGCTTTAGACTTGGGCAAAGGTCCCACACTGTCAACAGTTACACATTCAATTCAATTCAATTCAATTTTATTTATATAGCGCCAAATCACAACAAAAGTCGCCTCAAGGCAAATGGTACCACCTTATTCTTCATGGCATCCTGCTGACTAAGGATGGAAGGGGGACATTTTGACAGCATTATATTATCTTCATCATCAAATTCCAAATTACTGTATTTAATTCATTAAAGAAACTGTTGGACATTATGGACAATGCTGGGGATCCTCTGCACACGGTCATAAACAACCAGAGGAGTCTGTTCAGTGATAGGTTGCTTCTCCCAAAGTCGAGGACCAACAGACTTAAAAACTCCTTTGTCCCACACACCATCAAACTGTTTAACACCTCGCTGAAGGGGAGAGGGAGGGGGAAAGGGGACAAAGGAGGGCGGGAACAACTAAGCTGTAGTGCCTTTTTCACTGTGTAATAATTTTTCCATATTCAACGGTGCAATAGACTCAAAATAGTTGAAATGTGTAGTTCCCTTGCATTCCTATTCCTATTTATATACTATTATATATTATATATATACTCTTATATACTCTGTATTTATATATGTGTATATATGATATATTTCTGTTTCTGCTTACATTCTTTTGCAACTTCTGTCGGTGCTGTGCTACTGGAAACAGAATTTCCTGGAAGAACCCACCCAAGGGATTAATAAAGTTTTATCTAATTTCTCTCTCTCTACTGATTAATTATCTGTTGTCACGTTTTTGTCAAGTAATCTCTGATTATTGGCGTTTCTTTCTAATACTGTTGGGTATTTATTTTAGAATATAAAGTTTATTCTCTTTGTACTGTAAACATGATACACATTAAACAATCTCATAATCCATACCTTTCCTAATTATGAGGTCGTGTCCTCCTGCTACTCTTAATAATAATAATAGCTTGCATTTATGTAGCACTTTCCGTCAAAGCATTTTTCAATTCCACTATTCATTCACACACTGGTGGAGGCAGCTATAGTTGGGGCAGACAGAAGTGAGGCTGCCACATATATAATCTCTCCTTTGTTGTTTTACTGTGAAACTGTTTGGCGATTCCCCCATGATCCTTCAAAGGCCAAAATAACAGTGTCACAGACTCCTTGAACTCTGTCACCAAAAGTCCAAAAAAGTGCACTCATCGCACATGCAGGTTCACATTTTAAATTCTTTTTTACATTTTTTAATTTATTTGACCGTCACAGGGTATTAAAGAACACACACAGCAAGAGTTTTAAACAGTTTTTACACAAATGATATGACCCAGCAATGATTTGGGAATTAGATTTATTTTATGTTTACATCATATGTTGACACTTTGAAATTACAATGTGTGGCAGTGAAATTATTTCATATTTGTCATAATTTCATATCTTCTACGTAATAAAAAAGGCAAATAATAAAATAAATATTACTTTATCTCTTTTACTTCACAAATAAAGATGATTTTTTTAAGCAGTAGTGAAAGAAATGTAATTGTATTCTGTATAATAACATTTAAAGAAACCTTGAACTGGTGGATCTGCAATCAGTCACATTTGACCCAAACAATCTCAGCAGCTATACAACAGCATAAAATGTTAATTTTTGATTTTTGTGTATTCATTACGTTTTTGTATTATATGTATTTTGGAAAAGTAATCAACTTTCACATTGAAAGACAGATATCTAGGATGACTTTTCTCCTGCCAAATGTAAAATGTGTTAAATTAGACCTGAATAGTATGTAAGGGCTAAAAAGTCATATATGACTGCTGGGCTAGGCTCCACCCACCTGCAACACTAAAGCAGAGGAGCAGAAGAGTATGGCCGGATAATTGGATATATTATTTGTGCATAGAAACAAAGGAGTATGTTTTGGGAAGCATAATTATAAAAAATTATAAAAAAAATGTAAGATGGTATTTCTGTGTTTAATATTGGAATATAAAGTTATGATTTTTTTTCATTATTACAAACTTCAGCTGAGACATGCATGGCTAGGAGGCTGATAAGGACGGTATGTGATTAATTGAGAAACACTTTAACTATTTTTACTACCATCAGCCAATTTGTTGATCAGCTGCTACATCTGATACAGTGCTCTCTGCATTGCAGCAGCATAGACAACATGCCAATTGTGCATGGAAATAAAATAGAATCAAGTCCACCAACGGAGAGAACAGGTACAAGATCAAAATGATATGATAGAAAGTAATTGAAAAACAGGAAATATCACAGATGATTGCAGGAAAGATTATTAGAAAATAGTTAAGGAACAACAGAATAAGAGTTCTGAGACTTCTCTGTTTTTCCTCAGTGGACACTGAGGTGGCAGCAGGCAGGCCTGTGTAGGTCTGAGCTAAGCAGAAGATGAACACAGGGCCAGGGAGGAGTCCATACATTCTGAAATGTACAATTTCTTTCAAGAGTATTGCAAGAGGGACACTGACAATACAAAAAGCCCAGACCAGAACACAGACCAGCACAGAACTCTTAGTTTCTCTGAGGCAGTCCAACAGTGGGTGCATGATGAAAAAATACCTGCATCACAAGATACATATTCTGATTATAACAGTGCAGAATAATATTTTGCTGACAATACAATATAATGTTCAGAGACATGCAAACACAGTGAAAGACAGATACCTTTCCAGGGCAATGCACAGCTTGAAGTAAAGACTGGCCAACACAGCAACGCAGTTAATAATAACACATGTGCTACTTTGCACTCCTGCTTCCCAAACAATCATTATGCAGATCTGGATTAGATTAGAGATGAGGTGGTTTGTGTAATAGATGATAGGGATCTGACTCCTTTGTACCTACAGGACACATAAATCATAACTATAATAATGATGTAATGAAAGAAAAGACAGAAGACACAAACAAAGTAACAATCAGTGTTATCTGTAGACTGTAGCAGGGATGTCATGGGCCAGAAGGCAGGAAAATGTAAAGGATCGAATACACTTTTGGATTTTTGTAGTTTTTACAGCTATTCCTTTTGTTAAACTTCTCCATAGTCATTCATGCTAAACCAAAGTAATTAAGTAATAGATACAAAAAAATTAACACAGATATACCTGTTTTAATCATCTATATTAATCTAGTTAAAAAAAGAAGATTTTCTGTTAATGATCAAAACCTTTCTGTTTTATAAATACAGGACAGTCTGGCTAAGGAACGATCACAACTTTGTTTTCTGTAAATTGATGTGAAAGTGTGTAAAGTAGGCTGTATGTCGTAAAATGAATTTGATGTCCCTGTGAAAGTGGCTCTTTTTTGTTATTGGTTTTCAAACTATTAGTTTGTCAAACTTGACACACAACTGTATGTATGGAGATCAGAAGGGAAGCTGCTGAGTGAGGTCACTACAAAATGTATGATTCTGAAACAGGCCGCCCTCAACCCACCCAAAATACCCCTCACCCTAAATGACAGGAGCTCCCTCATCTGAATGCCCTGTACACCCAACAGAACTTTTGCTTTAATAAGGAGATACATAAATAATAAATAAAAAACCAATGCACACATTTATAGTCCCTCAATTTGTACAGAAGCACATTTCAAGCAAATTATTGCAGTCCCATTATTTGCTAAACCTTCACATTGTTCACATAGTCATAGATTTATAAAAATACACAAATCTAAGTTATTATTTACTTACCACACAAATACAACAGAGGATCACTATGGTCAAAGAAAGACAGATACCAGTGTTGACCCATATTATCTCTGGAGGTGCATTCAGCAT
Organism: Simochromis diagramma; assembly: GCF_900408965.1. Taxonomy (NCBI): domain Eukaryota; kingdom Metazoa; phylum Chordata; class Actinopteri; order Cichliformes; family Cichlidae; genus Simochromis; species Simochromis diagramma. The sequence goes on along the minus strand of NW_024386892.1, from coordinate 5,104,181 downwards.
ATCTAACTGTCTAACTGTGCAGTTGGAGTTGCTGTAAAAGAACATACTCTTCTCATCTGAAAAGACATGCAAAAAAACAACATCTGTGTGAAATAGCAGACAAGGTTTGTAAACACTGCTCTTCACAATAGGAAAAATCAGAACACTTCCAACTTGCCCCACGCATAATCACCTAATTTCATTTGCACATTAATTTTGCCATATCCAGTGAAGCAATTCAAAAATGTACTTTTTATGAACATTGTAGAGTTGTAGTACTTTTGACACATTTCCAGTTGCCATAGTGTTTTCCTAAAAGCTTTAGGATTTTTTTACACCAACTGCAAATGTTACAATCTATAGTGATTTTTTTTGTATCCAACTTTGAGTTCAATATCATGCAATATATACAGTAATATATGTAGTCTTAATATCAAAACTGCACCAATTTAATGACCAAAATGTCCAATGATAATAATAATAATGTCGTTCTACTTAGCTTCTAGCCGTTCTAGCTGATGTGCTATGTTAAACATCTTTTTCATACAGTTACTTTTAAGGGAATTGTCTAAATCCATGATCATACTAAACAATTGGATACAAAGTCTCATTTAAATGAACCATCATTAAGGTAGGATTAACTTAAGAAACTTTTCTATCTAATAAACTAAAAACTGATTATGTTTACAGCTATATATTACACAACTAATGATTTAAGGAAAGATCTTGGTAGCAAAGATTTGAAAACAAACTACTGATCTGTTATCAAGTCTCTATTAACCAATCTGTGCAGAAGCAAGTGCATTTTGTGCATTACAGATAAACACATTTACATTTACTGCATTTAAACAGAAGCTCACTGCAAGCAGAAAATAAATAAATGCAATCTTATAATAATGATTTGTCCTAATTATGAGGCAGTTTCTTCATAATTATGCTGCTCCTGAGGTAGAAAAATTGTGAATAACTGTCAGCTTAGTGTTTACTTACCTCAGGACTGCTTTCAGTAGAACCTGTGGGTAAAATCTGTAATATGAGTTTATCATGAACAGGGAAGTTGTGGTTGCCTACTTTACACCCCACCCCCACTGACATGTGCTCACACTCAAAATACAGAGTAGCTGCTTAATTTTCAGCATTCAAACAATTTTTTTTCTGATTTTTTCCCACGTTGAAGTTTTGAATACAATAATTCCACCTCCATGCTGCGGCTGCTTTTGATATAAAAAATGATAGACTTTCTTTTTTCAGAAATACCCACTAGAGAACGGCTTGTGAATTGCGGCTAGAAATAATCCGAAACAAATGCAGTACATACACGTTTGGCTTACTTTTAGTAAGAACTGCAGTTGGCAGCTGCTTTATGAAACCATGTTGTTGACTTTATTAGCTCCTGACAAGCTTAATCTTCCTGTTTCTACCATATTAAAACCCACAGACATTCCTGAGAGCAGCTGAAATAGCAACAAACACCCTGTTGATGTTTTTAAGATTGCTATCTTCAGTCAGAACCTGCGACTAGAGTGTGAAAGTTTGACTCAGGATATAGTAGTTGTTTGATCGAAGGAGTTTTAAGATAAGATAAGATAACCTTTATTAGTCCCACGCGTGGGAAATTTGTTTTGTTACAGCAGTGGACAGTGCAAAGTTGCATAGAAAAATTAGAGAAAAACACTGGAATAAGATATCAAAAAGATACTATACACAACAGAATAAAATAAAATACTATATACAATCGAATAAACTAGAATAAAATAGAATACAAGTGCTATATACAATATGAATATAATACAACGATGCCAGAAAGAGTATTGCATAGAGCAGGGCGATATGACCAAAAATATTTATCACGATGTGAGGGTGCTGGGGAGCATCTCCCTCACTAAATGATGTACGCACTCACTGTGTCTAATAGGAAGTTTTGATTTTGTTATGCTTTTGTTTTGAAGTCCATTAACCTCTCTCTCTCTCTCCCTTGAAGTCAACTTCCTGAAGGCCTTAGTCATGGAGTGCACACATGATTATGGCTTAATGATGTCCACCTGAAAGGAGTTCTCCAATCACCCACTGATAGTGGGTTGAACCATCTGATGAGAGCTGAGGGGGGGAGTGGGTTGAATTTTCAGTTTGATTTGATTTAGTTAGTTGGGATATTGTTTAGCTGGGGGGTGTTTTGTAATCAGATATTTGTGAGGTGTGTCAAAATAACTGCAATGTTTCACTGTATAGGTTTTTGTAGCTGGGCTGTGTCGGGGTGGGAAGACCTTTTACATTTTATTGGTGATGGTATGACCAGGGGGTGATTCATTTTGAGGGTGTTTCAGCACCCCCAAAATGAATCAAAGCACCCCCAAAGATTTCTTACTTTTTTTTGACAATATTTGCTGTTTGTGGGACACACTACTAAAAATATAAAAAGCATACTGAGATCATAATAAAAGTATAGATAAACCCTTCCCCCCTCCCAAAGTGGTTTGTTCCAGCTCGCCTCTCCCCTGCTCTGGCTCTAGCGCCGTTGCTGCCAGAGCGATGGTAGCTGAGACGCAGTGGAGCAGGGGTGTAAGTGCCTGGCTTAAAACAGGACATATTAGCTGCATTTAACTTTCAGTTACTCTTTATATAGTTAGGTAGGAGTCGGGCCATGTTTCTTTTTAGCTGAAAAACATTAACATCTGGTGCCATTCCAGATATGTTAACATTGTACAATCTTCTGGATAATCAGATCTTCCCCACACTGAAAACTGTTATTCAGGTTGCCCTACAAACCCAGTTAGCAGCTGTAGCTGTGAAAGGTCTTTTAGTGTCTTGAGTCAGCTCCATACCTGGCTGAGAAGGACCATGGGTCAAAGCAGACTCCAGCACCTGGCTGTGATGTCAGTTGAGAAAGATGCTTGAGAGTAGTGATGGCCAAATGAAGCTTTCCGAAGCACTGAAGCTTGTATTGAAAAACGGTTCATTACTCGAAGCTTTTCAACACAGTCCTCTCCGGTGACATCTGGTGGTGAAAATTTTAAAGAGCAGCTTGAATCTGCAAAATAAAACGGACTGCTCAATTATCACTGCTCACTCAAGAGTGGAGTTCTCTCTGATATTGGGCCACCGTTCCGTTGCTTTGAACATGTAATTGGTTTTGTTTTCTCGATTGGGGGGCTGAAAAAAATGTAATGCGTATTTGCGTAATACATTTTGATCAATAAACTTTCCCTATTTAAACATGCACTATGGTGTGGCCTTTCTTTGCTCATAACTCCTTGATGTTGGTAAATACAATAAGTGAGCAATATATATAATATACATATGAGAATGCACAGCACATTATGGAGTATGCCCCTGCTGTGAAGTCCTGCCTCCATCTACTTGTCGTTTAATCACTGGACAGCTGGACAGGTTCATACAAAATATTAGATTAGGCCAATTGTCCTATACATATTTTTGACCTAGGGGTGGGATTGATTGTGAACTGGAAAGGGAAAATGCTTAGGGGGCTGAGTACGGCTGCATCGTCACTGATTTGTAGAATCATTTTGATTCGATACAGGATCCGATTCAATTTGATTGGAATCTGGAAAGTTTTGCCTCAGTCAGAAATATTACAATTCTGATCATTTAACAGTATATATCCATAATTTCGTATCTATTAAAAGAAAGCTGACACATGTGAGACTTAATTAGAGATGTAAACAGAGAGTTATGAAACCTGCAGCTGCAGAGGCCAGCGAAAAAAAAAGAGGCAAACACAGCGCGGACCCGACGACACATCAAAATCTGATTCTGACGTGTCGGGTCCGCGCTCTGTGTTTACGTTTGTATGCAGAATCCGTAAACCTGCTCGCAGTTACTGTTTTAGCTGTATGGTGTTTGACGACATGTTGTGAGGTTTAACCTGAGATGCTGGCGTTTCAGGCATAATAACGTTAATTTACAAATCGACACAGGATTTTAATGAATCAATATAAATTTATTCAATTTAGCATGGATTGTAATCACCCAGTAAACACCAGTATGTGGGCCCCACATGGGCTATGGGGGTTCCAAGTGGGGATGGGCTTACAATGGGCATCCAATCTGGGACCCACCTGGGTTAGCCAAGTAGGACCCACTTGAGCCAGCCCAGATGGGCTATGTTCTATGGGCACCATATGGGTAACATATGGGAACTTGCATGAACAGGCAACTGAGTTTAACGATCTTAGTTAAGTATAATTATTAGTCATGTGTAAGTATAAACATGAATTAAGATGAAATAACTGATAATAAAGTATGCCAGAGGCAGCATATGTATATTTAATTAATAACAAAATATACATATAAAATATATTAATATAAGTGAAACACAAAGAACAGATGTGACTTAAAATTGTATGATGCTTAATAAAATAAAACAAATGGTTTTACATTTGAGTGGGGAAAAAATTTCACTCCATGTAGGAGTGCTTTTCGAAATCTCGCGTTATTTCATGAAATATCACGAGGTTTTCTCAGAACCGTCCCCCCATTCTGGAACATTCTTCATTTCGCGCCCTTGGACAAAGCTGACAGTTAAGCTGGCAATTTTTGGATTAAGTTCATCTTTGAGCTACGGACTTATTTTCTGCAGTAAGGGTAAGAACTTTTTTGACTTAATTTGAATCCCTAAGTATAAATGAAATGTTTACAAAGTTATGATGCTGCAAAGTAATGAATGGCACAAGTGCTGGCAAACTTTTTCCTAGCACTCAAGCAATGCTAAGCTAGTTGAAATTTTTACATAATGTTGGATTTAGCCAATTTTCACAGTTTGAAAGCATTTTCTGGTGTCCTGTATACTGCTTAACTAGCACCAAAATTAATTACTGCGTGTACTTAACATCAAGTTGTACTTAAACATTATCTTGGTTTTTCTCTATGATTAGTATTAATAAAGGACTGTATTAGACCAATTTAACAAAGTTCTAGTTTTTTAGGAGGAATATGGGAGGGTATTTTCACTATCAGAGCAACCAAAATTGCTTTGGTGTTGTCTTTATTAGCTTCATTCCTCACGGCTAAGTGATGAGGGTAGGCCATGAGCAACTAGTCCCCAGCTTTTGCCCCTGTGTCAGGAGCATGCACAGCAGTCAGGGAGGCAGATCAGTGAGCACTCTATTTCTGTAGAAGACATAATCATCATTTTTCTTGCCATTGTTCACATTTTTCCAGAAAAAGCAAAAAAGAAAATATAGGTATTCTTGATTTGTTTGGGTTTTTTTTTATACACACTTTAGTATGCAACTTTATATGTGTAGTTGTTTTAGTGAGAACTTCATCAGAAATACTGTACTGACTCAAGAATCTGCCTCTTACTGTTGTGCAAGCTCTGTACATGAGGGAAACTGATTATTTAAGCAGAACTGGTCGGTCTTGTTAGGGCCACAGTGCCAACTCCTTTTACTATGATTGCTGTGGCCCTCCTTTTTTCCTTTTTGTAATGTATATTTGGCTAGAATCTACACATTTATTTATTTATAAAAAAGAAAAGCAATTGCTCTTTGGATGTGGTCCTAAAGATCTGTGATCTTTAAGTGTTTGTCTGATGCCTTATTTGTGCATGTGCACTGTTATTTTAATTTGTTTCATTATGGCTTAAATTTGTTTTAATTTTGTGCATGCTCCTTTATCAACCTTCCTGCATGAACAGCTTGTGTGGTTATTGGCCAGGAGGGTTTGCAATTATCTCAAAACTTGAGATGTTTGTTGTTTTGATTATGACTATGGCTACTTATAAATTGCATAGTCACACTATTACAATAATATGTTATTAATATCTGTATATTGGTTTGATTTTGCTGTTGGACAGTGGAGTGAATAGTAGCAAGGGTTATGTGTGGTTTATTTCTTTCTTTATTTTTACAGACTTTGACATAAGAAGCAGTGTATATTTCAAAATTCATTTCTATTTAAAATTTGATGCATGCCAGAAATATACTAGTAGGAATCTTTTTTTGAGTTTGTAACAATTAGAATTGTTACTTTATAAAGTGATGTCAGGGTCTTTTATTGTAATACAAGAGCTTTTAAGGCTGGTGTAAACATCACAGCAGATGTCTTTATGCCAAAGAAACTGAGGAAAAAACACAGAAAAAAGGAGATTTTCCTGGAGTGGCTTTTTAAATCAGATAGCCTTAGAAATATTCTGCAGTTGAACAAAAACTGAAGAAAACCATGAATCAATATATGAACATTACCTGATGCTGCTGAAGTAAAGCAGAGCAAAGTTACAGAAATTTTTTTTAGAGGTTTTATTAGTGAACAAGGTGAGTGTTTTGCAATTTGGCATAATTTGGCACAAAAAACAACTGACAACAGCGCTAAGCACAACTGTACACTGATGTATAATAAGCAAGGGAATAATGTGGAAAACATATTTCAGATGGGGAAACTTTTCTTGAAGTATACTACGAGAGAGCTGTGCAAGAAGTATGATGTTTTGTTTTTTTGTTTTGTTTTGTTTTTCAATCGTGGTGGAAACAAGACAGGAAGAGGGAATTAATGACAGTATTTATCAAATTTGAAGCGTAGTTTGGATCTTCTTTTGCTGCTGGTTCAGTTAATTTTGAATTTTGATTGGAGAGTGATGAAACCTGGAGCTTCAGAATCTGTGAGCTGTCTTTCAGAAAGCAATGGAGCAATCTCAGAGGACAAAGAGCTCAGAAAGTTGTTGAACATTTTAGTTTCGTTTCACAGTAAAATGAGTCAGAGCATCATCAGGACTTAATATTGTACTCTGATTCTTTTGAGAATAAAACACTTGAGGAAGAGCACTACGATTGCGATGAACATGCTAAAGATTATGTTATCATGAAATTTCTGTTGACTAAAGGACTGATGAAACTTTGTGCTATGGCCAACAAAGAGCACCAGGTTGGGGTGTCACTTTGAACGAGCTGGGTGTGGGATATGGGGGTAATGCGCAAGCTTATTTATCTTTGGTTAAAAAGTCCCCGAAAATGCAGACAGTCTATGCAAATTCTGATTTCAGCATTCATGGTTTCTGTCAGGCAATATCTTCCTTAAAGTTTTGCAAGGAAACCAAGGTCTCTCATTGAAATTAGCACGTAGAAAGCAACTGAATTGAGACAAGTTTTGCTTTACACAAGCCCAGTTCTACTGAATAATATACCAAGCCAAATGTATAGATACTTTATACTGTTATCTGTATCTATAAGAATTCTTCTAAGTCCTGATTTGTATATTGATAACCGACTGTGATTATGCAGAGGATGTTTTGAAGCAGTTTGTGAAAGATTTTGCTTTGATTTATGGTCTTGACTTTGTTGGTTATAATATACATTCTTTAATACACCTAGCTCAAGATGTACGGAAGTTTGGCCCTTTAGACAGCATTTCCTGCTTCCCATTAGAAACCTTCCTTGGTGGAATTTATTTGGATTCTGGAAGCAGATTGGGAAAGGGAAGCAGAAAAGGAGGTAATTATGTTGAAAACACCTTAAAAGCAAAAATTTATTGAGATTATAAGAAAAAAAAACCTGACAGTTTCTTTAGCAGACCCTTGCTGCTCATCAGGTTCAGATATGATTTCAAAATAGCGCTTTATAACTTGTTGACTTTTAAAAATCTGTTTTAGACTTTTTTTTGATGCCATTATATACATTAATGTTTTTAGTTTGTAGGACTAACCAGTACCCTAAATTATGTGTTTGGATTATTATTTATTTGTGTGTGTATGTTTGTTGTATTTTGTTTGCTTGTTTGTTTTAAGGCCAGTGATCCCGTCGAGCTCTGATGAGGATTGGGACAACACTGTGGAACAGCCAGAGACCTCACCACCATCAGCAATGGAGAATAGACATTCAAGTGAAACTCACTTCCTGAACATCACTCATCCATTTGTTCAGCCGCTACAACCCTCAACTCCTTCACCTGTGGTTTCACAACCAGTTCCAAGACAACTTCTACAAGCCACCAATACGAGCATGTTTGTACGTGTTCTAACCCTCCTGGAAGACATTAAGGACACTCAGAGGGTCCACAGTCGAATGCTACAGTCTCTCCTTACACAACGTGATGGACCAGTTGCTGCAGTATTACCCGAGGGTGCTGTATTTCCCATCCGGACAGTAGCAGATGTGGCAGCACTGGAGCAAAAGCTGGCAGACCCAGTCTTCCTAAAAGAAGTGGTAAATAATAATGATGTAATAACAATATTCAATGATTAATGCCTCAATCAGTCTGTGTTTCATGCTAGCAGTTATGATCAAGGAAAGTTGCTGTTTGTTCGAACATGGTCAGTGCAATGAAGGAGTGGGAGGAGAGCTGAACAAAAGTTGCTATTTTTGTTAATAAAATAACTTCTCCAAACATTACCTAGTTATAAGTTGTGCCATGCCAAACCCAAAACTTAAGAAATTACTTTTGGTGAATCATTTAGCTCTTTGCATTCACATCAGACAGTGTTTGACTTTGACACCTAACTCTTTCTCAGTCAATTAGCATCAATATTATAGAGCCTAATTACTGTGTAGCTGTGCTTGCTTTCTTTTAGGTGTGACTGATGGTACTACTGTCAGTAAAATTATTGTCCTTGCATGTCCTAAGGTTGCTGTTGTGGCAGAGATCAGAGGGAGCACTGTTTATGAAGCCACAAGAAGAATGATGGCCTTCATTATGGACAATGCTCTTTCCAGGCAATATAACTTCGTTGGGTGCCATGGAAAGCGGGAATTTCGAGGGCTTAAAGTTTTTGAAGTGCTATATGGTAAGTTCATTAGTTGTAAGATATTTTGTTGATGTTTGAATAATGGATGCTCACTACAGCTGCAGTCATTCAGAATCAACTTTTCTCTCCACCATTGTGAGCGGCTAGCTTCGCAATAACAGAAGTTTGACTTGATTGACGCGGGAATGTTCCCAGTTAGCCTAGCGGTCAGCAAGGAGGCTTCAGCGCTGCATTATGGGATCTGTAGTTTGTATATTATTAGCGCCTCATATCGCCGGGCCATGCATAACAATAATAGTACATCTATATAAAATGATCTTGCGGGCCGGATATAAATGTATGCCGGGCCGGATGTGGCCCGCAGGCCTTGACTTTGACACGTGGTTTAGATAGACTGTACAAATTGTGGAGATGAAACCATCAGCTCATGTTGTTCTGGAGGTTGGTGGCTGCTGGCAGGAATGACCACGTTTCTTTCTGGCTTGTAGCATACTTGAAGAAGTCTCTCACTAAACAGTTTTTTGGTTGCTCACAGAATGTGAATAAGCTCCAGGAACTCCAGAGCCAGCCTCTATTTTTTCCAGTGTAATTAGTAACACACTGATTTATCTGATGGCCCTATTTTTGATTTACATGAAAATTATTGGCGCCCGCCTGGCACACACCTCAAGAAGTGGTGTGTGCTTCTTGAGGTTTTCTGTTTTCTCCTTGGTAGATGTAGCCCTTGTTACATTTTACTATTTTGTTTTGTGTTCATTATGAGGTGCTGTACCATGCAAAAAAACTGGTTAACCACTTGCCTGTTCTAAGCTCTGTGCCAATCACTGAGACAGCCCACAACACCAGTTATCATTGTAACTACAGTGGGGCAAAAAAGTATTTAGTCAGCCACCGATTGTGCAAGTTCCCCCACTTAAAATGATGACAGAGGTCAGTAATTTGCACCAGAGGTACACTTCAACTGTGAGAGACAGAATGTGAAAAAAAAATCCATGAATCCACATGGTAGGATTTGTAAAGAATTTATTCGTAAATTAGGGTGGAAAATAAGTATTTGGTCACCTCAAACAAGGAAAATCTCTGGCTCTCACAGACCTGTAACGTCTTCTGTAAGAAGCTTTTCTGTCCCCCACTCGTTACCTGTATGAATGGCACCTGTTTGAACTCATCATCTGTATAAAAGACACCTGTCCACAGCCTCAAACAGTCAGACTCCAAACTCCGCCATGGCCAAGACCAAAGAGCTTTCGAAGGACACCAGGAAAAGTATTGTAGACCTGCACCAGACTGGGAAGAGTGAATCTACAATAGGCAAGCAGCTTGGTGTGAAAAAATCAACTGTGGGAGCAATCATCAGAAAATGGAAGACATACAAGACCACTGATAATCTCCCTCGATCTGGGGCTCCACGCAAGATCTCATCCCGTGGGGTCAAAATGATCATGAGAACGGTGAGCAAAGATCCCAGAACCACACGGGGGGACCTGGTGAATGACCTGCAGAGAGCTGGGACCAAAGTAACAAAGGTCACCATCAGTAACACACTACAACGGCAGGGAATCAAATCCCGCAGTGCCAGACGTGTTCCGCTGCTGAAGCCAGTGCATGTCCAGGCCCGTCTGAAGTTTGCCAGAGAGCACATGGATGATACAGCAGAGGATTGGGAGAATGTCATGTGGTCAGATGAAACCAAAGTAGAACTTTTTGGTATAAACTCAACTCGTCGTGTTTGGAGGAAGAAGAATACTGAGTTGCATCCCAAGAACACCATACCTACTGTGAAGCATGGGGGTGGAAACATCATGCTATGGGGCTGTTTTTCTGCCAAGGGGACAGGACGACTGATCCGTGTTAAGGACAGAATGAATGGGGCCATGTATCGTGAGATTTTGAGCCAAAACCTCCTTCCATCAGTGAGAACTTTGAAGATGAAAAGAGGCTGGGTCTTCCAACATGACAATGATCCAAAACACACCGCCCGGGCAACAAAGGAGTGGCTCCGTAAGAAGCATTTGAAAGTCCTGGAGTGGCCTAGCCAGTCTCCAGACCTCAACCCCATAGAAAATCTGTGGCGGGAGTTGAAAGTCCGTGTTGCTCGGCGACAGCCCCAAAACATCACTGCTCTCGAGAAGATCTGCATGGAGGAATGGGCCAAAATACCAGCTACTGTGTGTGCAAACCTGGTAAAGACCTATAGTAAACGTTTGACCTCTGTTATTGCCAACAAAGGTTATGTTACAAAGTATTGAGTTGTATTTTTGTTATTGACCAAATACTTATTTTCCACCCTGATTTACGAATAAATTATTTACAAATCCTACCATGTGGATTCATGGATTTTTTTTTTCACATTCTGTCTCTCACAGTTGAAGTGTACCTCTGGTGCAAATTACTGACCTCTGTCATCATTTTAGGTGGGGGAACTTGCACAATCGGTGGCTGACTAAATACTTTTTTGCCCCACTGTATGTAGACATCTTTTAAACATTTGTCTTAAATGTTTTAAGGTAAAATATTTCACATTAATTTAATTTTTGAGTGCCTACTTGGTAAATCATTTTGTAAATAGCTTTTCTGTTTCCATGAATACTCATGGTCTTCAAAGAGTTCAATGTAGGAGGTCAAACAACTTGAACAGCACAACCTCCAAAACAACTTCAGTACTATCGCAAATCTGATTTTGTTTGTGAAAATGCATTAATTTTTTATTTTATTTTATTTCTTTCAGGACCAATGGATTGGTGAATGAGTGAGAAGCTGTGGTTTGCTGCATTTGTTTTTCCTTTAAACTGTATAACATTTATTTGTTATTGTTTTGTGTATACTGTGGACATTTTTGTCAACATGTTCTCCAAACAAAAATGTATTATATAAAAAAGCATACTGTTTTAAAATTTCATAGTAATCAGTATTAATAAAAAAGATAAACTGGCTTTGTTGTACAGGTGATTTAAATTATAGCTTACTTACATTATCCGAAATTCCATCTGGGCAAACACACTTGGGGCCACCATGGAAACTGAGGACAAAAATAGCTGGGTCTCAGGTTGGTAACCCAAGTGGGCCCCAAGTATCAGACCTGCTTCTATCCATCTGGGCCCCATACTCATTTATTGTCTGGGGCTGATTTGGGACCCATCATTAACCCATCTGGGAAAACACATTTGGGGCCATCATGGAAACTGAGGACAAAAGTAGCTGGGTGCCAGGTGGGTAACCCAAGTGGGCCCCAACCATCAGACCCGCTTCTACCCATCTGGGCCCCATACTCATTTGTTGGCTGGGCCTGATTTGGGGCCCATCCGGGTCCCATCAATAATCCATCTGGGCAAACACATTTGGGGCCACCATGGAAACTGAGGACAAAATTAGCTGGGTCCTAGGTGGGTAACCCAAGTGGGCCCCAAATATCAAATCTGCTTCTACCCATCTGGGCCCCACATATTTTTTTTGACTGGGCCTGATTTGGGGCTTATCTGGGACCCAGCATAAACCCATCTAGGAAAACACATTTGGGGCCACCATGGAAACTGAGGACAAAATTAGCTGGACCCCAGTTGGGTTTCCCAAGTGGGCCCCAAATATTAGCCCTGCTGCTCCCTATTTGGGCCCCACATATGTGTGTTGACTGGGCAGAAAGGCGATAATCAAAACCCACCCCTAATCAAGAACTTGCAAAGTAAAAACATGATCAATGTAAGGTAGCCCTTTTGTTATTTACATTTAAAAAGAGGATTAGTGTTACTGTGCGCTGGCTGAGTCTGTTTCTTTTCTTAGAAATAGTTTCTCCTGCCCTGGAGAAAATCCACTTGCATGGAACAGAAGAGGCTGTGGAGTGCAGGAACCACACTGCAAGCTGGTAGATATGCAGGTATTCCTGGGTCCTGCAGACTATCACCTAAAAACAATAAACAAAATGATTTTCTAAACTGTGTAGCAATGTAATGTACGTATAGTGTCAAATACATTTTTGTAGTCTTCATTAGCTTTAATTCACATGGAAGTGTTCCTAAAGTCATATGCTGTAATGATATTTACATTATGAAAACATGATTTTGGACATTTCAAGTTTTTCACTTCGGCAGATAAAATGAATTGAGCAAAATCAACTCAAAATATTCCCACACGCCAGAACGTCCTCTCTTCCTCGCTGGCTCCATATCTGTCAGTGGAACGATCACCTCGTCCTATCTGTCACCATCAACACACTCCACGAATCCCGTGGATGATTCACTTCCTTATATCCGTTTGAATCAGGTACCGAAGCAGTTACGTGCGTAATGAAGCTTCGGACGTCACTGGTCACGTGACTTTTGCCAAACGAAGCAAGCCTCGACACAGTGCTTCTGAACTAGTTGATAGGTAGCTTGTTACTGAACATGTTACAATTATACAAAAACAAAAAAAAGTCAAACATAAGCGAAACCATTATTCAAATAATGTTCAAATAGAAGCAGGAAGAAGCATAAACACAAGTTTATTTACATTTTGCTACATGTATTTGGTTTTTTAACCCCAGAAGCACACATGTATATCTTTATATAAGCTGGCCAACGTAGGAGATAGAAGCCACTGACATCAAGAACAGGAAGCTCCTGACCCTGCATGGAGGCTTTCACAACATCTCCAGCACCCTGAAGCTGTATGCTAAGCGTAAGGGATAAGGACCAGTAACTAGTGAGTGTCAGTACCACAGTCTAGGAGGCAGCGAATATCCACGAATACATCAGGAAGCGTGCTCAGTGAATACCACATGTGGACCGGGTTTTTTTTTTTTTAAAAGAAAACAGAAAATCTCAGGTTTCAAAAAATACCCGTGTATGTGTGGACGTAGCCATAGAAACAAAGAAAACAAAAGAAAAGGAAAAAAGGTAAACTATATGGGAAATGTTAAAAAAAAAGGTATTTTTTCAGTGTTCAATATTGGAATAAAAAGAGTGTTCATAGCAGCTTCTAAAACATTTTTAAGATTATTTACACAGACACACTTCAGTTGAGAGAAGCACAGCTGACAGTCTGATGTCCTCGTGCAACGGTATTTGTGAAGGATTTTTTTTGCCTCAGTTCTCAGAAACTCTTCAACCATTTCCGTCCTTATTTCTCTCTCGTGTCTCTTTTAATCAAATCACCTGTCTGTTCTAAAGTAAGCCACACTCATCATCAACTTCTTCATCTGATGCAGTGGTGGCCACACACCACACACATGCAGAGAAGATGTAAGAAAACACAATCAATTCCAGAAAAGGACCAAGCAGAAAGAAGATCCAGCTGATATAACTTTGAATAACTAGAATATCAAAGATCATTGTGGGAACGGTTCCTAGAAAGTAGTTAAAAAACAACAAAATCAAAGTTCCTAGACTTCTCTCTTTTTCCTCAGTAGGCATTGAGTTGGCAGCAGGCAGGGCTCTGAAAGTCTGAGCTGAACAGAAGATGAACACAGGAGCAGGGAGAACGGCATAAACAAGTAATCGTTGAAATTCATGTAAGACTATCGCAAGAGTGACACTGACAATACAAAATGCCCAGACCAGAACACAGACCACCACCGAACTCTTAGTTTTTTTAAGACAGTCCAGCAGTGGGTGTGTGATGGAAAAATACCTGTAACACAAGAGAAACACAAATTCTGATTATCACAGTGCACAATAGTATATTTCTGAAAGTAAGGATGCTTCACAGTACAAAGATCATGTTTAGAGACATACAAGGATGCACACACACTGAACAGGTACCTTTCCAGAACAATGCACATCCTGAAGTAAAGGTTGGCCATCATAACACAGTAATAAATAATGATGGTGATGATGCTTTCCACTCTTGTAACCCAAAGGGTCATTATGCAGATCTGGATTAGGTTGGTGATGAGGAGATTTGTGTAATAGATGATAGAGACCTGACTCTTCTGCACCTGCAGGAAATATAAATGTAATTAACTCGTAAATAATTTTATTTATATTTAATATAACTTACATTAATGCAGTAATAAACATGACATGAGCAGCACAAGGAGACATAAAACAGTGATCAGTGTTCAGTGTTGGGGAGTAACGGAATACATGTACCGCCGTTACGTATTTAAAATACAAAATATGAGTATGAGCAGCCTTTCAACGCCTCTCTCTGTCTCTCGCCTCTCTCTGTCTTGACCCACACAACAAAGTAAAGCTAGTTTTTGGCTACGAGCCCGACACAGAACCCGACATATTAGCCAGAGGTCCCTTTACTACGGTTTGGAGCTGTGGACCTTCAGTAACAGTAATAAATCACACAGCAATAGTACATTCATGTACGGTAGTTGTAAAAAAGCATGATAATATATTAAGTAATCCATTACTCTCATTGAGTAACGTATTCTGTAGTGGAATACATTTTAAAAGTAACCTTCCCAACCAGAGATGGGCAGTAACGCGTTACGTAATGGGAAATTCACAGAGAAACTCGGATTCTTCCACTGACCGCTGCGGCACACCTGCACCAGAGTAAACCTCCGCCTACCTCACTCCTGCTTTACAGGTGAAAATAGAGCAACAGGACCGCTAGTCTTTGACTTTATTTATTTTCTGCTGTGTTTTACTTGCATCTATTTGAAAGACTGAGTGTAAACACAAAAAAAATTATTTTATGTGCTGAAATGTGCAGAAAAATATTAAACAAATTTCTTCCAGTCAGAGAATGTTGCATATAATTTAATTTTTGCTTGATGCATAAAGTTAAAAGGTTAAAACTAATAAAACAAGTTTAAAAAAAAAAGAGACTTTTCCATTTGATTACATTTTGTATGATGGATTATGCAGAAAAAGTAGAATTGGGCTGAAAGATCTATCGCTTTATCACCTATTCAGGTTGTAAATTGTGTTTTTAAAAAGTAACTAAGTAATTAATTACTTTTGAAAATAAGTAATCAGTTTAGTAATGGGATTACTTTTTTGGGGAAGTAATCAGTAATTAGTTACTGATTACTTTTTTTCAAGTAACTTGACCAACACTGTTCCCAACACTGTCAGTGTTTTCATTAGACTGTAGCAATCCTGCTAAACACAAACTGGCTCCTGACTAGATTATTTTTCGACTTTTCTATAATATTCTTACTCAAGATTCAAGATTCTTTATTTGTCACATGCATATACGAGTACAACACGCGGTGAAATGTAAATTTAAATAAAATAAAATAAAACAAATCGGAAAAGCCAAAAAGTGAGAATGTATTGTACATATGCTATTCTTTTGCTCTAATATCATACCTACTCCTTTATTTTATTTTTAATGGTTATCGAACTGGTGGCTGTGGTTCAGCAGGTAAAGATGGTCATTTTGGGTTCAATCCCTGGCTGCTCCAGTTTACATGCTAAAGTATGCTTCATCAGTGTGAATGTTAGATAGAAACCACTGAAACAGAAAAAGTGCTTTTGTGACACAGAAGTACTTTGAGTGCATGAGTAGAAAAGCACCATTTAAGAACAAGTACATTTAGCAAACTGCCTAAATCACCTACTTCATTTTTCTAATTTTTCTATGGTGGATTTTATTTCATGTTTGAGTACTGCTCAGAACAGAAACCAGTAGCTTTCAAACCAGTTCAAACCAATGTCCATCCAAGTTCTGATTATATTCAGAATGGCTTCTGTTCTCTCCATTCTTCCACTGAACTTAGAAAAAACTAAAAACCTTTTAAAAACCCAGCAACTTTAAATTGCATTACACATTACCGGTACAATACTTTTAACTTATAAAGGCTCCTAATGTAGGGCAGAGTAGTGTGTCATGACACATAAATTCTGAAAAAATATTAGTGATCATTAATAATAATCAAAATAAATAGTTAATATAAGAAACATACCTTTCAACCTTACATGTATTTTGAAAGCGGGTTTTTTAAAATCTGGAATGTACCCCATTTACCCCATAATTACACTATGTGGTAAAATTAATGTGATTAAAATGATGGCGGCCCCACAGTTCAATTATGTTTCCATGATGTTACTCGTAAGAATTCCTTTACACATATTTAGTCAATTTGAGAAGCTAATTCAAGATTTTTTGTGGAATAACAAGAAGCCAAGAGTGAATATAAAGAAAATGTGGGCCTCTAAAGACATTGAGGGAATGGCCCTCCAGAATGTGAAGTTGTATAATTTAGCATTTGAAATGTCAAGACTGGCCAAGCACTGGACAGGATCGGACTCTGAGCTGAGCTGGATGAAGATCAAACAGGAACTAGTGAGCCCTTTCGCACCCTTGGATGTTCTCTCACGGGGCTCAGCTATTAATGGACAAGACTTTCATGATAACCCAGTGCTCGGTATTCTAAAGCTGTCTGGGTAGAGGTGCACAATGTGTGGAGCATCTCATTTAAGACAACCTTACCTCGCTATGGAACAACACTGCTGTACAGACTGGGAATGGCTTGTCAAAGGCATTCACAGGATAAGCGATCTTTACTCAGGGGGAGCGTTTATGCTGTTCGCTGAAATAACCCAAAAATATGGTTTGATAAGGGAAAATAATTTTTGGAAATATTTAGAAATAAGGGATTGTATTACCAAAGGAAAATTTACTCAAAGCACAAATACGGTGGTGGAGTTTTTAGAATTGTCCAGTACAGCACATAGAGCAGCTGTTTTCTACAAACTGTTTAACAATCTAAAAAAAGAGATATGTGAGAACTTGAGCATTATATGGCAGAGAGATTTGAGTTGTGCAATTTCTAAAGAAGACTGGTGTAGAATTTTGTCATTCTCCGATAAATATGTAAGCGAGGCCAGGGGTAAATTTACTCAGTACAAATTAATACACAGATGGTACTTCACTCCGTCCAAACTTTATAGAATGGGAATCAGTCCCAATAATATATGCCGGAAATGTAGCTCAGATCCAGGGACATTTATGCATGCTATTTGGGAATGTGGGAAAGTTTATCCCTTTTGGCAAAAAGTATTAAACAAAATAGGAAGGTGGATTGGTTTGATAATACCCTTGTCACCAAGACTGTGCTTATTAGGGGATTGGTCTTTGCTACCTGGGGTTTCAAAATATGATTTTGTGGTTATAAAGGTGGGGGTGATCGCAGCGGCCCGAGTTATCCTCAGTGTGTGGAAGGAACCATCTCCTCCAGAATATGATAGGTGGAAAGATAATATGCTGAAAATGGTGCCGTATGAAAAATTCTTGGCTAGGATTAATGATGATAGGGAGGGTTTTGACAAATCATGGGGACGTGTTTATGGCTGAGATTGTTTTTTATTTTGTCTGGGCAATTATCTTTTGTTAAACTTTATGTTTGCTGTGTTGTATGTTTGTTTAGGCACTCAGTAACGGAATAACTTAAGAATTTGATTTATTGTCCCTTTTTTGTGTGTGTGTGTGTACCGATAGTTAGTAACTATTGAAAATAGACCCAAAATGTAAAGGTGAATTAACCATGGTATTGGAAGCTGTCTTTTTGTTGTTGTTGTTGTTGTTGTTGTTTTGTTTTGTTTTTGTTTTCATTTGGTTTGATGTTAAAAACAAATAAAGACTTCACTTACAAAAAAATCTGGAATGTAAATTTGCCTGTGTCTAAAAGAATTTGGGTAAACGTCTGTTGGTTAAATGTCCTGTTGCCTTTAAATGAAATAGATTTGACAGTCAACTGTAAAAGGTGGGCTATAGAAACAAAGTATCGACTATATTATGCTAGTATTAGGCCGACTCTAATACCACCATTGGTATTGGCAATAAAGACATTTGTATTGATACGCCATCGCTACTACTTTGTTATCCTTTGTCATCAATACAGATGCCAAATCAAGAGCTTTCAATATCAAACTGACCTGCTCCAATTCATTAATTTAAACAGAGAAGATATCACCCAGAAATGACGTAAGGAACGAAAAGCATCGGTCCCCAACCTTTTTTGCGCCAAGGACCGGTTTAATACCAGACTGTGGAGACACAAGACACACGACACAGTAGCAAATATTTTCACAGACCGACCTTTAAGGTGTTGCGGATAAATACAACAAAATGAAATGATACGACCAAGACAAAAACTGTGGTATTGTGTAAATATAATAATAAACATGAATTTACTGTGTAATTGTGTAACTTTATTAGCAGCGTCCTCCTGAAATGTGTCAACAACATTGAGAGTAACATCCTCCTCTCTGCCCCTTAATGCTCTCTGGTTGCTATGGTAATGCATAAATATTTCTTTCAAAATAAGACTCACAACTACAACACCGGAAAAGACCCAGGGAAACCAAGTTAACAATAAAAACCCTTAAACCATAGATTTCCCAACCGAGCCTCTACTCTCGCAGCCCGGTCCCAAACGACAAACGGACCAGTACCGGGCCAGGGCCCGGGGGTTGGGGACCGCTGACGTAAGCAATGATGGGTTTTTTGCTAAATGTTCTAATTATTCACATAATTGTGGACTCACAAAAAGAGATCAACAAGTCATTATTTACTTACCATATAAGACACACCGTAGATGATCAGTATAGTGAGAGGAAGGCAGACACATATGTTGATCCACATCATCACTTCAAGGACACATCGCTCCTGTCGATGACTTTCTGTGAGGGGGTTTTTCAATGTGTAAACCACTTTGTTGTGTGGGATAGGAAGTGGTGGAAAAAGCATTAGGTTAGCATTGTTCTTAAATCTAAATATATAATATAAATACATGCAATTGTGTAAAAATAACTTAAATAAAATAAAGTAAGGACTAATTAGGTCACAGTGAGAGAAGCACAGAGTTTACCTGAAAACTTTCCCTGTAACCTCCCAGTGTGGCCACAATTTTCACCCTACAGTACAGTCATCTCTTTACCTTCAAAGCTAGACTTTTTTCCTTTCTTCTTTTAAATGAACCTTTTCTCACAGCCGACACACACTTTTGAACTGGAGCTGTTTGTTTCAAATAATGCCATCCTGAAGTCTGATTCACTACCTTTTTAATTTCTCCAATGAATTTTGGACAGACACAGAAAACTCCTTTTTAACTCTCCTGGCCTCAATTTACAGAGTAAACACATCGATATCCACAGATATGCAGAGCAACATCTTTAAAGGCCATCAATACCACTGATGGTTTCCACTTCTTGAGCCATTTTCTGAGAGGAGTGCAAACCACTTCTAACATAGAGATAACAGAGACACAATTGCACTCTCCTGTGACTCCTTTACTCATTTAATTATTATTCAGTGATTAGTTGGAAGGTCCGATCAATGAATTAACAAACCGGAATTATCTTTTTTCACTCCACAGCACTAAACTACTTACCTACAACTTTTTAGTCCCACTGACCACAAGCCAAAGACAGAGACCATCAGTAGCAACGAATCCACCAGAATTTCTTCGGAAACTGCAGTTTAGTTGAGTTTGTTATGTTCCTTCTTTCAGTTTACCCCGCATCCCAAATGTTAACTATGTATTTTTATATGAGTTATATCACTTTAAAGTGAGGAAAAAAATCTACATTTCATTGATGGATTAAATATATTTAGAGGCCAAGGAATAAAAGTTATTCAGAAATTTCTCATAAAATGTTCCAGGGCACCAACGACACTGAACACAAACTGTCTTTTTAACAGTAATTGTAGTAACTATGATTGAGGCAAGATTAGCTAAAGATATGTTTTATGAGACTATTAGCGATGTGTATCTGATGAACTGGATAATGAATAATTATATTCTTATATTGCATTCATCAGGATCAAACACTTGCATCCTTACCACTATTTTATATAAAAACGTTATTAATACTATTTGATCTCTGTCAAATACATAGACCAACAGTTGTTATATTACCAGCAGACGCATCAACAGCACTTATTAAACACTTACGCAGAGCCTCACTGCAAGCACAAAAGAAAAGCAGGTGGTGTCATGACTACAATATGCTGTCTGAAAATATGGACTTGTCCTTATTATGAGTCAGTTTCTTCATAACTGTGCTGCTCTTCAAGTAGAGATAATATGAATAAATGTAAACTTGCCCTTACTTGTCTCAGGACTGCTTCCAGCTGAACCAGTGTGTAAAGTCTGCAATATGACAAGTTTGTCTTGAACGGGGAAGTCGTGCTAGCTTACTTTACTAACCCCACCCTGTATTCACACTTTGTGCACAGCTACTAACCATCAAACCATCCAGCTCTGTTTACTGTGAAATTTTGCTAACTACATATTTTAAACACCTAATTCAGACTGAGAGGTCAGAGTCTGTCCTTCTCAAAGGGACATGCAAAATCATTTTAACATAAACAGTGTTTTTTTTCTTTCCCTGTACAGCTGTTTCCTAAATCACAACACAGCTACAACAAACTTTGTGACAGTAAACATGTAAGCTGCTGTTATTTGAAAGTTTTTTATGCAAAGGTGTCAAAGGTGCAGCCAGGGCTGGACTGGGATCCTCATCCACCTGCTGGCCTCCACCACTTGCTAATACAGTATTACTGAATCTGTGGAAGCTCTGCCATAGTGGGCCATTGTAGTAGGCCAGAGAAATTCAGCCCACCGGTTTTAACAAACGGGGAACTTCAGAACGCACTCCAGGAACACACACATCCAGGAATTCTGACGAACCAAAAGAGAAAGAGAAAAAAAAGACAAAACAAAACAGAGAAGGAGGAACTACAAAAATCTGCAACAGTGAGCTGTTTTGGGGGTTTCCAGTCAGACTAAAAAGGGATACAGGCATTAAAGATTGCGTGGCTTCAGAGTCAAGCACCAAGAGCCTCAAAACAGTGTGAAGGTTCTCAGTCATCCAGGTCATCGTAGTCTAAGGAGCTTGGAAAGAAAAGCGTCTGGACTTCTTTAACTTGCTTGAAGACGTTTCAGCTCTCATCCGAGAAGCTTCTTCAGTTCTAAGGTCAAATGGTGGCGAGTCCCAGATTTAAACCCAGTGAGAGTTTCCCCCCAAGAGGGACAAAGGACCCCCTGATGATCCTCTACCTAATCACACGAGCCGAGGTGTGAAAACGGGTGTGGGTCACAATCAGCCAGAGTTTCGGGTGAGCTCATTGTCAAACCTGGCCCCACCCTGTCATGTGATTTCCTGAGGTCAGATGGCCCAGGATGTGAGTGGGCGTTAAGGCGTCTGGGAAGGGATCTCAAAACTGGATTATAGATGGCAGAGAGTTGGTGTCGTAAACCACCGCCTCTGTTCAAAGATGGTCGCTCACAGTGGACATAGATGGCTTCTTTCACTCCTCTTTCAAACCATCTGTCCTCTCTGTCCAAAATGTGAACATTGGCATCCTCGAAAGAGTGACCTTTGTCCTTGAGATGCAGATGGACTGCTGAGTCTTGTCCTGTGGAGGTGGCTCGACTATGTTGTGCCATGCGCTTGTGAAGTGGCTGTTTGGTTTCTCCAATGTAGAGGTCTGGGCATACGCTACATTGGTAAATGGTAAATGGCCTGTATTTATATAGCGCTTTACTAGTCCCTAAGGACCCCAAAGCGCTTTACATATCCAGTCATCCACCCATTCACACACACATTCACACACTGGTGATGGCAAGCTACATTGTAGCCACAGCTGCCCTGGGGCGCACTGACAGAGGCAACATTGTTAAGTTTAAACAATGTAGCGTAAACTTAACAATGTAACAATGTATGCTGTACAGTGTAGCAAGGAATGCCCAGACCTCTACATGCCTGTGGTACAATCAGCTATGTACCACAGGCCTTCAAGCTCATCACAGCACAGAAACAGCTTTAGTGAAGGTTACAAATGATCTTATGTATGGCCTCTGACAATGGACTCATCTCTGTGCTTGTCCTGCTAGGCCTCAGTGCAGCGTTCGATACTGTTGACCATAATATCCTATTAGCGCGATTCGAGCTATTACAGGTCTTAAATAATCAGGCTCCATCTTATCTTAATGATCTTGTTGTCAGCCACCTGGTTCTGATGACCCAGGGTGCATGAGCAGTTTTGAATTTGTTTATACATTGCTGGGGTGTACTGTGGTATTGAGTATTTTTGCTATATTCTGCTGCTGTTTCACTGCTTGCAGGTGTATATGTGTGCTGGTGTATCTGATAGGCCGGATTACAGCGCCATCAGGCCAGGTGAGTGTGCCCTGCCAGGTGACTGGCCACACCCAAGGATGATGCTACACACCTGCAGCTGATCAACCTCGTCATGGGAGCTACTTAGCAGTGTGGTGCTGCTCTCCTCGATGCTGGATCATTGTGTGAGACTTCCTACCAGTTTCCCAGCAAGTTAGTCAGTGAGTGTAAGCTTGTCAAAGTGTGATGTACTAACAGCTGCCTCTATAATTTTCCCAGGAGTATAGGGCTTTGGAGCGTGATGTCACGGGGGTGGGCGTGGAAAGGATTTTGGCCCGATCTGCCATTTTGGGGGTCTAAGTAAGGAGCGAAAGCATAGCCATGGTTCGTACTTGACTGTTGCTGGCTGCAAGTGTTCGATCTTACGACCGGCACGGGAATAAGTTTGGATTGTCTTTTATGCTTTCCCAACCTGGAAGCAACATGAAGGAGCTCATGTATCGGATATTACCAAACGAAGGCGTCTAGCCTGGATAGCAGCCGTGAGACGAGCTGATATCAAGTTCTGTTACCAAGTTCTGTTACCAAGTTCTGTTACGTCTCCAGATATCAGCTGGTGTGCTCAAGACATTTTCATTCCGGTAAGTTCTAAATATGTTCACATCACACTTTATAGCTGAATAATATTATCGTTGGTGGTCTCGGAAGTTAAAGAAATTGCGATCAAACATCGAAGGAGTGACTTTGCAGACATATGTGCTATGTAAAGATTCGCAGGAGGAGACAGGGAGGACACAAATTGGCGTTAATAATTTGCCCGATTATCAATGTGTTAATTTGCATCTACTTTACAATTATGGGCACATAATATGATAACGATATTTTAGCAGTTTAATGATAAATGTATAACATTAATTTGGTGGGTGTGGAAATGGCTATTTCACTCGATGCACTCCAGCTGACTACCTTGGTATGAATGATGACGTACTCAGAGTTTGGCGGCTTGAAATAGCCAAATCTTGCACCCAGCCATTTGTAAATTGGATATGCGCCTCCAGTGACTTGTAATTACGAAACTGGTTCGCAGTGTAAGCGCTTACTCCACAAACAAGATAGGTGAAGATATCGGGGTAGGACAGTGGCGGTAAGTCGTCTGGGCGCTTTACTCCACTGCCGTATTTCATATGGGTCCAGATTTGCGATGCACTCTATTTTTTTTCAAATACCGCTGCTTCGCCTCTGGACGCAATCGGTCTCTATACGTCCGTTTTCTTTTGAGCTGCTTTTAAGCATGTTTCTTGTCGTCGTTGCCGTTCCAACAGTGAGTTTGTTTGGATCGTAGACCCCGAAAATGGCGCCGCGCTCCCACAATGCATTGCGGCGTGACGTCAACTCCAAAGCCCTATTGTGTGTGTGTTGTGGTGTGTGTGTGTGTGTGTGTGTGTGTGTGTGTGTGTGTGTGTGTTAGGCTGGGTGAATGAAGCTTGTAAAAAAAAAAAGTGTTTTGAGTATTCAAATAAAGTAGAAGACTAATATCATAGTACTACAGGGGAAAAATCATCATCTGGCTTCATATCCATCTGGGCTTTTCTGTAATGTCATCATATAGTGGATGGGTATAACAATGTTAGCCTTTTCTGCAGCTATGGGGCATATATGGTATCACTCTTGGCTGGAAGCAGCGCTTAATCAATGGAAAAAACACAAACTTTGTCCAAAAACCTCTCATGTTTAACTGTTTTCCACTTTTTCTTTGGTCATTTTAGCCTTTTTGGCCAGGGTGAAGGGAGTACCTGCGATCAAACAAGAAGACAGTTGCATGTAACTATGATGATGTTTGCTAGTTCACCTTACATGCATTAATGTAATAACGTGGTTAGCCTACTCAACGTAAATTACACACGAACAACATTAAGCTACTCACACAGAGACGAACGGCTGCTGCTGCTGCCATCATCATCCGTCATCTTTTCTGCTACACTGGCAGGGCTAGGGGCCAGGACTCTCCTCTTCGGGTTTTTGGGGGATGTTGCTAACTCCGGGTCCGATAACAGGCACCACACCCGCAGTAGATGTGCTCGGTGTGAGGTCTCGCAGCAAGCTATCAAATACGGCGCATTTCTCGGCTTTTAAAAAACGCTATGCGTCGCCAGGTGTTTCATCAGATTTGAGGTGTTACCTCCTTTGACAGTATCACAGTATCAGCTTAAAGCACTTGTTGCAGGCTGCTGAGTTTGCATATTTTGCTGTGAAGTACAGCCAGACTTTTGACCGCTTCGCCTTGGGCATTTTTAATCTGTAGCTCTGCTCTAAAAGAACGTACGTACCTGGACCCCGCCTACTATCCTCGGAAACGTAAAATGATTGGCTAGAATTCAAAGTGTATCACAGCTCAGGAAAAAAAAAGCACCGAAATAAAGCACCGAAATGTGCGCTGCTTTTCGGTCTGGTTACTACCAAGGCACCGGATACCGGTACCCATCCCTATCCTTGAGCCTGTGAGGATTCTCACCTGTGAGGTATTCTGACTTCCTCCCACAGCGTGGAAATATGGATGGGCTTGTAACTGGTGATTCCAAATGCCTGTATTAGCTGGGCACCATGCTATCAGTTTTAACTATTTGTTTACTACTTTCAATAAGAATAAATAAAATATTGCATTGTTTTCATATTTATTTATTTAGAAATTTTCAGCTGCTGGTGACAGACAGGCAGCAGCCTTTTATCCTGAGTGGCACGATACTGTGTAAACTGAACTGACTGCTGTTACACTCCAGTGATGAAACTCCTGATTTAGGCTGCACTGGTAGAGCAGGTCATAGTTAGAACGCACGTGATTTCTCCCCAGCGCCTCCCGTCTACACGTCAGAGTACCCGAGATACTGAACCCCACTGAATCTGCATATGTGTGACATATTTAAAGAAAAAAAAAAATTTAACACACACTCCTAAACTCACTGACTCTATCATGCCTTAGAGAGGCATATTACTGTTATGATAGAGATCACATTAATCTTAAAATAAAGAAATAAAAAAAAACCTGTTATTATTGTTACATTTGTAGCAAAATAAATCTGCAGTCTTACTGGAAAGTTTTGTTTTATTTACAGACTTCTGACTTTACTTGTGAGCATTGAAGTAACCACTCGATCTTCAAGACGACTCAACATTTCATGTTTTATTTTTTCCATTTCTCCTTTCTGTTTACTTTCTCTGCCTCAGGATCACATGGGTGCTGGATTGCATCCCAGCTGTCACTGGGCCAAAGTTGACGTACACAGTGGGTATTTTTATTAATTTCGTGACTTATTGTTTCGTATTTTCAGTCAACAATTTTTGAGATATTACTTTTTTTTTCCTTTTAAATATGACTTTAGGTTTTGTTTTTTTTTTTAAAAGAAAGCAAAACAATATATTTACATATTAACAGAAATAAAAAGTATAATAATATTATGTATTAATAATGTCAGCAATACAGAAATATTTACATACTGAACAACACATGCAGTAAAAAAAAACAAGAAGAAGAAAAAAGACCAGCATGGTCACTAGAAGGAAGACACAGATGTCGATCCATATCAGCACTTCCTGCATCTCTAGCTGTGTGGTTGTTGTGAAAGAATCTTCTACTTTCTCATTATCTTAAAACAACCTTTTATGTAAAACTAAAATCTTGTATTTTTTATTATATCTTTAACTGATTATCAAGGTTTAATAACAATAATTTATGGAATGCTTGCAATATCATAGCACAGGCTTGTTCTAAATATTAGGTAGTTTCTTCATTATGCTCCTCTTCAAGTAGAAATAATGTGAATAATTATAAACATCTTGAACAGGGAAGTTGTGATAGTTTACTTTACACCCCAGCTCATACCTACACCCCAGGCATTCACACTCACAATGCAGAGCACACAACATGCAAACATTGTTTTTGTATTTTCAGGACGTCTTCCACAGTTTAACATGCAGTCATTTCCATTTGTGCTGTTTCCATGTGTGCTGTTTTCTGAACACAACAAAGTGGCCTCATGAAACTAGGGAGAAGTAAAACTCCTTGATATTAACATTTTTTGTCGATGATGCTTATGATTTTCTGATTGTTTTTAAAATTACAATTTTTTTTAAACCTAAGTATGCAGTTTTCCAATGCACTGGTTATTGTAAACTATGTTTCCATAGCGGTTGCTTTAGGTTGTTGATAACATCAGTGATCAGTGTTTATCTTAAAGTTTCAAATCCTGTTACAGAGAAGTGAACTAACAAAATCATCAGTTTCCTCTCCTCTTTACCCATGACTGCAGACCTAACGATGGTTCCAACACCATCATTAAGGCTACGTCCACACTAGCCCGGATAGATTTGAAAACACTGGCGTTTTTCATCTGAAAACGCTCCGCGTCCACACTAGCGTTTTCAGTCGTTTTCACAGAGTCGTGCGTCCACACTGAAACGGATGAAAACACTTACGTTCCAGTCCTGCGCAAAAGCGAGTGAGAATTAAAGAATTTGAAGAAAAGCTATCTGGAGCATGTACAAACTGATATTCATCTTTCTTAGGGCTGTCAAAATTGAGAGCAATCAAAACAACCGCTGTATAATGCACTCCGCTATCTTTGTTTATTTGGTCACATGACTGCATCACATGACTAAAAACGTCATTGTTTTAGAAAGTCTTGCGTTTTCCGAGTGTCCACACTGCGACGGGACAGCTGCGTTTAGAAATGTATGCGTTTTTGAGAGCGTTTTCAAAACGCTGTGTTTTTCCTTGAGGAAAGCGCCGTCTCAGTGTGGACGGGAGGTCAAACGAAAACGCATTAGTGTGGACGTAGCCTGAGTTTGCAGATGACACCACAGTGATTGGCCTCATCAATGACAATGATGAGGCCGCCTACAGGGAGAAGGTGTATTGTTTGGCTGAGTAGTGTGACACAAACAACCTGCTGCTTAACACCGAGAAGACCAAGGAGCTCATCATGGACTACAGGAGGAATGCTGACCCACATCCACCCATCCACATTAAGGGGACGGCTGTGGAGCGTGTGAGCAGCTTCAAGTTCCTGGGAGTTCACATCTCCGAGGATCTCATCTGAACGACCAACTGCTCCAAGCTGGTCAAGAAGGCTCACCAGCGCCTCTTCTTCCTGAGGACTCTGAGGAAGAACCACCTGTCCTCAGACATCCTGGTGAACTTCTATCGCTGCACCATCGAGAGCATCCTGACCAACTGTATAACAGTCTGGTACGGGAACTGCTCTGCCTCGGACCGGAAGGCGTTGCAGAGGGTTGTGAAAACTGCCCAGCGCATCGCCAGAGCACCACTTCCTGCCATAAAGGACATCTACAGGAAGTGGTGTCTGAAAAGGGCTGGGAAAATCATCAAAGACCACAGTCACCCATCACATGGACTCTTCACCCTGTAGCACCTCGGGTGGACCACCAGGTACCAGAACAGCTTCTTCCCTACAGCTGTCAGACTCCTGAACTCTGCCTCCTGACATCTGACCCACGTTAACACATGGACTGGACATACACACACCCACAACCACTAGCACTTTATATAGCCTCTGTAGAAAGTAGCCACATATTTCAGTTATCTTAACTGCACTACTGTATAATTCTGTATAAACAATCATTCTGTACAATACGACAATTATAATTCTACAACTGTTTACAACTGTTTATAACTTGCAAATTTCTGTATAGCTTTATATTTCATATTTCTGTATAGTTTCATATTCATATCCTCTTCATAGTCTATACATAGCTTGTATTAGGGGTGGAAATGATAGAAACGATATAAATTTGGCCAACGATCAAGCTGGCCAAGCTGCGCTACAACCATTATCATCTGCAAATTATGGCGGGCGACAGTCATGGCAAAGAGATGAAGCACTTTTGAAATATGGGGAAAGCCAAAAACTGCGATTCATCCACTTCCGTAACATTGATTCATTAATGTTGAATTCTCTCGCAGCTGTTCTATTCCCATGTTGTTGCAGTATATTAATAACCAACCTCGTATTGTGGATGAATAATCTCAGTTGTTCTCCTGACTGAAGTTTGGCCCGTGTATAGCATCCTGCTATGCGATTGCATGCGTCCCCAACCACCAGAATCCCTCACGTTAACTTTTATCGAGTGGAAAAAAAAGTTGGTGGAACATGGTATGTCATGTTTAGGTGGAAACTAGCGAGCTAACTTCCTGTTAACTTGTAACTCTGTTAAATTTAATAAATTCTGTTTTCATGGATGTTAAACGTATTTGTTACACCCAATAAAGCAGCAACGCTGATGATTTAATTAAAGATGAAAGAATTTAGACCGTTTTTAACTCTCAGTGTTCGTTTGACTTTTGGACCTGAAGGTGACGGAGTTTTGGACCCAGATTACTCCGCGAAGCTCCTCACTACGGCAGCCGTAATGCTCTGACAATCCATCAAGCAGTGCGGCTTACCAAAGTTGTACTAAAACATTTTTTAACAGATTTCTGCAGCCAAAATCGGTTAGAGGTCAGTAAGCACAACCAGAATTCATACATAAGGCACACTCTCGATTTTTGAGAAAATTAAAGGATTTTAAGTCCTTATAGTGTGGGAAATACGTTATACAGAAGAAAAGAATATATCGTGATATATATCGTTACCGCGCGTACTTCAAATTATACCGCGATATGGATTTTAGGATAATATCGCCCAGCCCTAGCTTGTATACCGACTACAGCCTGTACATATTTATAGTTATAGCATATTCATAACATACCTTCATATCGTGTACGTTGTAACATACCCATAATAGACCCATTTTTGTCCCCTCATACGTATAACAGACCCATTCCTGTAATATAGCTATATACCTATATTATTGCTAATATATATTTTGTAATATATCTATATCATGGCTAAAGCACTTCTGGATGGATGCAAACTGCATTTCGTTGCCTTGTACTTGTGACATGTGCAATGACAATAAAGTTGAATTCTATTCTATTCTAATGTATTCTACATTTAGGAAGAAGCTTTCTGGACTTTGACCAGATTCATTTCACTAATATTACAACAAATAATGTGGAATCTTTAAAGCAAAGAAAGTATGTTCTTGTTAATTTTTCTAAAAATGTTTCTCCTTTACGGTGATGAGGCCTGCCTTCTTCTTTGTTATGCGTATAGGCTGTATATAAAAGATGGACATAATTTATTGTTGCTAAATCTTGTTTCTAAAGCCTGAGTTTGAGCATACTGACTGTAAATTTCTAATATTATGCGGAGCAAATGTCCCAGGCTCATCATGCCAAGCATAATTGTAATCAATTAAACCCTTAAATATCAGGATAGGGCACAGAACAAGTCACTGCATTTCAGAGACCGTGATATAACATACCTATGAACACCTGTGTTAGGCCGGTAACAGAAAGTACCTGGTGTTCACATATAACAAGTATTTTTCTTCCCTTCACAATTCAAAGATTATTTTAAAATGTTTGGAACTACATAAATAGTAATACATGACCAGGGTCCTGAAAAGACAGTGATGCTGTTGAGACGCATGTATATGATTGTGGGTTCACAGGCTTGCTTAAGACTTTAAACCATTTACTGACACCATACATGCATCCATGAAGATTTTACTGTGGTCACCGATCATAGCAACAGATAAGTCGTCTTGTCATACACTTTGATGTAATCTGACATGTTTATGAAACCAGGGAAACAACCCTGTTGGTTTTTTAGATTAAATGCAGATTTCTTATTGAGTCAACTTCCTGTAACTGCAAAAAGTTAAAAGAGCTAATCATGTTCTTTTCAATATATGTACTTTATTTATAGCACTGAAAAAAAATTAATACAGAAAAATGTCATCCTGGATTTAAATGTGTTGCATTATCCATGTGCAGGCATGTGAAAGTCCAGGGGGAGGTGAGGAGAAGGAACAAAACAGAGGTTATCAGACTGCAGGTCAGCTAATTGTTGAGCCGTCAGGGTCCAAGCAGGAGCTTAGAAGGAGCACAGGCATAAAACATGAGATTAAAAAAAGACTGTGAATGGATGACCAACTGGTAGTTTACAGACTGATGCGGCCCTAAAGTCACTGTGGGAATGATGGCAGGGAACTGTGGCACTACCTGTCCTTCTTACACCTGGAGCCCTATGAAAGAAGTACCCACCAGTAAGCAGAGACTGACACACACTCAGAGACTCCACCCTCAGCCAAAGACAGCCGGGCAGCTTCACCTGAGAAAATGAAAGGAAAAATGAGAAAGAACAGAAAACCTCAAACCACCCAGTTCTGATGACTTGGAACGTTTTTTCCCATGTATGTTTCGTAACACAAGTAAATTTAGCCTCAGTGTTTGCTTTAGGTGGTTGACAGCCTCAGTTTCAAGCCCTGTAACAGTGAAGTGAACTAACAAAGAAAGAAGTTTGGAGTTGACCAGAATCACATAACTAATGTAATTTCAAAT
This sequence comes from Simochromis diagramma, assembly GCF_900408965.1. Lineage (NCBI taxonomy): Eukaryota > Metazoa > Chordata > Actinopteri > Cichliformes > Cichlidae > Simochromis > Simochromis diagramma. The sequence continues at coordinate 5,073,043 of NW_024386892.1, read as the reverse complement.
AATTTTGAATCATGAAAGGAAAGAAATTATGCTCATATTTATATATCAATTAATTTTTAGAAAAAAGTTTTGTCCTCTTCAGTGAAAAGGCAGTAAAAGTACAATTTCTCCCCAATGTTTTTCTCTCACACACATACCGTAGATTCAGGATTCATCATATTTTGCTAATAACTTCATGTAATCGTTACTTCCTGTAACTGGAAAAATTTAAAAAGCTAATCATTTTCTTTTCAAGAAACTTTTATTTCACAATTAAAACATCAAAGAAAATATAACAAAATTACAAAACCAACAAAAAACACAAACCATAAACTAAACACAAACACGTCCATGTTTAACAACAATATTATTAATAATACATCATACACAGTCGTAACTGAATAGATCAAAGGACATTCAAATGCTACTGTGACTGAAAATGTAAAAAACAAATGCTCGACATTTAAAGTGTCCTTTTAAAATTTTTTAACGGTAAAATAAAAACTTAATATGAGTTTTTAAAATGACTGCAATGATACAAAATAAAAAGGTTTCAAAAGCTCTTTAGATGATTAATATTTGAGTTTAAGATGTCTTCAGATGAAACTCCATCAATCTTTTCTTGGTGGTGACTGGAGTTGATCCCAGCTGTCATATGACATCCTGGACAGTCTTCACACCTGCAGGCAGTTTAGCATCACAAACACATCTAACTGAATGTTTTGGTCTGCAGGAGGAAGTCAAAGTGCCGTTACAGACTCATGGAGATCATGCTCTGGTCGTTTTTTCCTTTTTTTAGTTATCAGTTTTTTCTCTCTCCCTCCCCTGCTGTTAACTTTCTCCCAATCATTACTTTCTTTCTTTCTTTTTTCTTTTCTCTCCCGCGCCCTCGTGCGCTGTGGTTGTAATAACCTGAAATAAAAAATCCTAATAAAGTTCAAATAAAATTTGACTATCAAGTGGACCACTATAGCAAAGGCTGTAATGCTCCACTTGTGAATGTAAATCTGTTTGGTTCTTTTTGTCCTTCAGACAACAATTCTGACTGCTACACTGTCGGACAGGACAGGGAAAAAAATTGAATAAAAGTCCCCATACTTCCTGCTGTGAGGTGACTGTGCTAATCACTGCACCACCTTCCTGCCATTTAGAAGAAATTATGAAATAATTTGTACATTTTCATTTACAACATTCAACTACTCAACAAAACAATGTTACTCCCAGTAGGTGCAAAGATCAGAATTTTAGGCTGTTGACAGTCTGAGGGGACAGCTAAAAATATTTGGAATGATGAGCCCTTGACGGATGAAAACAAACAGTGGACTTCAAACAGATGAAGTCCAACAGTGAACTAAAAGGAAATAACATCATGATAATGAAATCAATAGTTGTGATAGGGAAGTGTAGCTCTAATTTCAAACGCTAATAGACTGATAGCAGGAAGGTTTATGAGAAAGTGATTAAGCAGCAACAGATATATTATAGATATAACAATAATTTGCACATTTGCATTAACATCATTCAGCTACTCAACAAAATAAAGCTTTCTGTGGCTCCCAGTAGGTGCAAAGAACAGGATTTCAAATCACTGAAAGCCTTAGGCATCAACTGAAAAATATTTGGAAAGGATGGTGCATATCTCTTTCTAATTCCTCGCCATTTTTCCCATTTCCTCTTTCCCCTCATCTCTGACTACATGATCTGACCTGTCTGTGCTAACATCAGTCACATCTCCTGTGTTGTTGCTCTCCATACTGCAGCAGCACAGACGTGCCAGCAGCCTGTCAATGGGCCCTTTACACATGAAGGCAAACAGAATGAAGTCCAACAATGAACTAAACAGAAATAAGATTACAATGATGTAAAGATGATGTGGATGTAAGTTGAGATGAATCAAGTATAGACTGATTGCAGGAAGGTTTATGAGAAAGTAATTAAGCAGCAACAGAACCAAGGTTCCTACAGTTCTTCGTTTTTCTTCAGTGGGCACTGAGGTGGCAGCAGGCAGAGCTTTAAGTGTCCCAGCGAGACAGAAGATGAACAGGGGGGCAGGGAGGGCGGCATAAATGATTAAACGTACAAGGTCCTGTAAGATTATTGCAAGAGTAACACTAACACTACAAAAGACCCAGACCAGAACACAGACCAGCACAGAACTCCTAGTTTGTCTGAAGCAGTCCAACAGTGGGCAGGCGATGAAACAATACCTGCAACACAAACAGAAAGATTATCAGAGTACAGAACATAACAATGCTTCAGTGTAATATTCAGAGACATGTAAGTACACACACACACACACACACTGGTACCTTTCCAAAGCAATGCACAACTTGAAGTAAATTCTGGCTGTCACAGAAAAATAGTAAAAGAAACGTGCAATGGTGTCGTGCACTATGTTCCACCAAAAGAACATCATGCTGTGATGGATCAGAATGGAGATGATGAGGTTTGTGTAATAGATGACAGGAACCTGATATCTTCGCCCCTGCAGGAAATATTAATTGAAACCACATTAATACAATGTTTAAAATGATTGTACCCAAGTGTAAATTAATGTGTATGAATGAATATATTTATTTTAAAGAGGTAATATATACAGCAAGTGAAATGTTTTACTTGTAAGTCACATTCAAGTAATGATTTATCTTATAATATATATGTTTTGAATTAATTATTCACACACATCAAAATAAACACAAATTTCAGGCTGTTATAGTGAAATGGATTCCCAACAGAAACAAAAACAATATTTGAACACAGCACCTTCTTGCTTCATCACAATACAACCAAAATACAAGACATGTACTAAATATTTGTTATTTAACTTTTAACTCAGTAAGTAAAATTAATTCTGTAATATTTATAAAAGTCAGTTCCAGAACAGACAAGCAAAAAAACCCCGTTATGACCCCAAAACACTGTATATATAATTATGTATTACTGTTAATAAGAATATTACAGAGAATTATCACACTTATCTTAAGATATATCTATATTAAGTGTTGACTGTTTTGCTGTAGAATAACAACATAGTCAGGTGCAGAGGTCACTGAATGGTCCAAAAATAAATGTGAGGCCAAATTTTACACACTTTATGGGTTTTTCTTATTTAGTCAAACTGCAAACATACTGAACGTCTACGGGAGATTTTGTTGAACAATATTCTTATATATGATCAAAGCACAACTATTAATCCCATTAATGACAGAAATTTAGAGAATAACTTCTGAATAGTAGTGAAGCTGTCAGCACATGCTTGGTTTTAATGAGTCTCATATATTCACTCATCTGGGATGAGCTAATTTTATGACATGACTGTATCTGGTTCAGTGAACTTCACATTATTACACTTTACTTTTGCTGCACCAATAAAATACAACATGTTAACAATTTATTATTTTATTCTACTATTCCTACACTGTCGACTATCAACTGACATTCAAGTTTATGTCAGCTGTCAACTGTTGGGTATATTCCAGGTGGTCGGCAGTCTATTGCTGGGTTAAGTTTTATTTCATTTCATATTTGCTTTATGTTGAGTTTTTTAATTGTTCACACACTCAGACATAAAAAGATGATACATATTTACGTACCGCACAACACACACAGCAGAAGAACAGTATGGTCACGGGAAGGAAGAAGCAGATATTCATCCATATCAGGACTTCCCACATGACTTTCTGTGTGGTGGAGTTGCTGTAGAAGAATTTTCTACTCTCTTTTAAACTGAAAGAAAAAAATATGTGAAACAGCAGGTGATGAAAATGGCTCACCGGTTTGCTCTAAATGCTGGAAAAGACACTTAGTTCCTCCAAATGACCGGATGAAAGGACAGTCTCTCTCAAGTTGAACAGGATACACGCGCACTCAGAGTAAACCTGCTTTCATCTGTGATGTATAACATATGATTTTTAGTTAGATTTTTTTTTTACCAAAGTCATCGCCCAGTTGTGTTTGTCCCATCTTAATTTTTTTTTAAAATATTGTCACTTTTTAACTTTCAGCAACTGTTAAATTTGAAATTCTATTTAACCAAGAAATTAAAACCAGTCTAATTTAAAGTAATCTTCTGGGAGGCAAGTTTAACTTTAGAATTATTTTATTAGACTAGTAATGTGTAGCCAATAACCTGGTAACTGATCATGTCAGACGCTAAATACAGCAGTTATCCTGCATTCAACAGGATCAGACAACTAACTTATCTAACATTGTTTGTTGCTCTATAAATGTAAATGTAAATTTCATCTGATTAACCGCAATATTATAGTGTTGCAAGCAATCACAAACTATATTTTCTTTAACTCTGATGTATATTAATTAATATATTCTCAACAGTCACAAAATAAACTTTTAACATATTTCCAGGTGAGAAAGCAGCTGTGTAAACTTCAAATACCTGCTTGGTTTATCAAGACATCACATATTTGCAAAAGTGCTCCGGCGTCTTCAGAGACGTCTGTTACCCACCCGCTCGATAGCTAGCCGGGGGGTTCAATAGTCACCCGAGCCGGCGAAAGCAGCGGACTCCCAGCATCGTCGTTTTCAGACCCCGCTGTCTTTCGCTACTCAGGTTAAACATGATATATAAGTAATTCGGATAACCTAAAAATGTAATTGTTTGGCTTTTTTCTGTGTTTTATTTGTTCCGGAGTAAATCCTGGCTACGCCAGGATTAACAGATGTGAACCTAATAAGAAATTAATTAGACATAAAACGCAAGAAGCAATTTGCCGCCTTAAGAAAGAGCTCAACAACCAAGACTGGAGTAACATGTATGTTCAAGATGTTGACGTGGCATATGAAAACTTCTTATCAATAATATTAACGAACTAAATCAAAGAAAACTGAAAACCATGGCTAACAAAGAGGATACTGAACGCATGCAAGAAAAAGAATTTGTTGTATAAGATATTTTTGTTAAATAAAAGAACAATAGAAGCTGAACACACTTATAAGAGGTATAAGAATAAATTGATATGGATCATGAGAAGCAGCAAAAGAAATTAAATAGCTGACAATAAATAACACTGAATTAGACAGAGTATCTGAAATAAAATTCCCTGGTGTGATAAAACATCACAAACTATCCTGGATTCCCCACATCACTCATATCAAAGGCAAAATATCGAAGTCTCTGACAATTCTCTACAAGGTTAAGGATCTCATAAATCAAACATCGTTATATACTCTCTATTGTTCTATTATACTGCCGTACATGACATACTGTGTGGAAGTGTGGGGAAACATATAAAACACACCCATCCAATATACATTCTGCAAAAAAGAGCAATAAGGATAATAAATAAAACTACTTTAAGGGAACCATCAAATCCACTTTTTATCAAATTAAATATTCTCAAATTTAAAGATTTGGTTGACGTCAGAACTGCGCAAACAATGTACAAAGCAGCAAATAAATCTTTGCCCCACAACATTCAGAACTTGTTCCAAATAAGACCAAATACTCATGAACTGAGAGGAACCCTTATGTTCAGCAGGCCAGTAGTAATGACAAATTTAAAATATCACAGCAGTCAGAGGAGTTAGTGTGTGGAACACCTGTACATTGATAAAAAGAGATTGGCCATCTCTTGCATTTATGTAAGCATCTTGTGTGTACTCAACACAATTGCCTCATGCTTTAAAGTTAAGTGTAACTGTAATAGTGTAGAAACTACATGATATGTAGAGAGGGTAGATTAAACTGTTCATATCATGTTTGAGTGAAGTAAGTCAATAATACAGCAATGTTAAATCTTGCGACACCACACGGGATTTCAGCCTCGCGCGCTTTGGATTGTGGTTTGAGGAAGGCTTCCATCTCAGTCAGGTCGAGCACCTGCCTCTACTTATTTCGGTAAATAGAGGCAGTTACTGTGATAGGGTTGTGTTGGAATCTATACCAATGCAACAAAAAAAAAAAAGCAGTAGGTTGACATCGTTCAGCAGCAACGCCAACTGATAATAATAACATGGAATAGCCTGAATTGTGCTGGACGATCTGAAATTAATGTGATTTCTCTTAAAAAAGAAAGTTAAAAATAAAAACAGATCTAAAGTTGGCACAGAATAACAAACAGTGGTGGTGAAGGGAGGGATCATGACAATATAAAAACACAATTTAAAGTCTATTGCTAACACTTGATTAAAACTCAACTGGATTCAACTTTTTTGTGAGTTCAGAGAAATTTACAATTATTTGATTAACCATAAATTTCAATCAAACTAACTCTAATGTAAAATCTACTTTGCATTACTGATCTTGAAAACTTTACATGCCAATGTTTAAAAATGATTCAGAAATTGCTCATAAAATATCCCTGCACAGCAACAATGAAAACAAAAACTCCTCAGTGCAGCTTTAAATTATTCTTATAACCTTCATGTTGGCAAGTTAGGATTTTAGACTCTATGACAGGGCCATTCAATTACAGCTTATTGGGTCAGATTCTCAGAGCAAGGAATTTAGCTGGACCAGGAATTTTCAGCACTCAGTAAGAGCATGTTGTGATGAACCAACACAAATGTACTGGAATAAATCTAATTCAGTTCTGTCAAAGCTATCAGTGCACTAACCATAGCAGTAATACATATGAATACATCTACTGCTGCAGGCTCTGTTTTAAATCAACATGTGTGATTAGGCTGCATGGTTCACATTGCACATTGTGTTGCTATGCAGGCTACAGTTACGCTGACATTCTGTGGGAGAAGTTATTTATATTAATTAGTCAAATAGATCGAGGAGGTACAGTTAGTGCATTACCAACACACACATTCACACAGAAGCTGCTCACTCCAAGCACAAAAGAAAAGAAGGTAGTGACTTTAATAAACTATCTCCAGATGTTCTAATTCAGTCAGTTTCTATGTTTTTTACAACTATTCCTCTCTTCAGGTAGAAATAATATGAACATGTATAAAATAAGTGTCGCCCTTACTTGTCTCAGGACTGTTTCCAGCTGCACCGTTGTGTAAAATCTGCAATATGACAAGTTTGTCTTGAACGAGGAAGTTGTGGTAACACACTTTATAATCTCCACCCCGTACTCACTGATGTTCAAACTCACAGAAGCCCAAACATGAAGCCAGCGAGAGTCAAGATATATTTTAACTTAAATGATCTGTACAGCTACTCAGCTGCATCGTTTCTGTTCTGCTGATGGTTTTATTTTGCTTTACAGTCACAAAAGCACATGCATTTTAATACATGTGACAGTATTTTTACACAAGCTAGTACACATTGTTGAATAGTATCTTTATAACAGGTTACAGAGGGAGGCAAAAGTAGTCGTATCTTTACTACAATCATCGAGTGGATAACAGTAAACTGATTAAAGAAGAACAGAATCTGCTGCTCTTTGAAAAATAAATAAATTCTGGCAGTATTCATTTCAATAACCATATAAATGAATTACAGCTAAAATTAAATCTGTATTTCAGTTTCAAACTCTGAAACTCTGAGCTTCTTTTTGATAAAAAGTAAGAGACTTTCCTTCTGATAGGAATAATTATTAGAACATCACTTGTGAATTACAGCTGGAAATAATCCCAAACAAATGCAGTTTAATATACATATGTTTGGCTTACCTTTATTAAAACCTGCAGTTGGCAGCTGCTTTATGAAACCGTATTTGTGACTTTATGAGCTTCTAACAAGCTTAATCTTCCTGTTTGCACCATTTTAAAACGCACAGTCCCACCAGATGAGAGTAGCTGAAGTGGCAACAAATACCTTGTTGATAACATGATTTTCAGAGGTGTGGACTCGAGTCACATGACTTGGACTCGAGTCAGACTCGAGTCATTAATTTTATGACTTTAGACTTGACTTGAAAAAATGTTCTAAGACTTGTGACTTGACTTGGACTTTTACACCAATGACTTGGGACTTGAATTGGACTTGAACCGGTTTACTTGAAAAGACTTGATATTTTACCCCAAATATAAAATTTAACATGCATATTATATAGAGATTGAAAATGTGACGTCATTCACGGGTAGAACCGCAAAGGATTCTGGGAACTCGTGGCAAGAGGTACTAGCGCACGCAGGCTTTCAATTAAAATCAGTTACACAGCAATAAAAAGAAACACAAAAATGTCAAGAAGCTGTTGTATTATTAACTGCAATAGCCGGTCGCATGACAGCCACGGGAAGCCGACGGGTAAAGAGATCGGTTGTTATCGGATTACGTCGTTGAAGAGAAATTGTTCGAGCCATGTTTCCGAAGTAACAAAGAGGCGACTGGATTGCAGCCATTCAAAGACCAATTATAACGTCCCAGAACACTCCAGCTCACAGGTTAGTCTGCTCCAAGCATTTCCACACAGGTCAGTCTGCTGTTGTAGTTAATGCGTCATTTTCATAACATAATTGGTGATATAGGTTACAAGCAAGTCTGGCGCTGAACAGAAATTGTCGCGCTATGCTCCTTTATTTATTGTGTTTATTGTGCATAAATAGTGAATTGTCCTGACACAATATTGCGTTTCGCTTCTGTTATTATGGTACATTGACATTGATTTGTGAGACTGGTAAACTTATGATATGTACGATGGTCTTTACTTTCTACACGGTGCATTTCAAGGTCCTGTACCCATCCGTCGGTAAACTGTACCTGGGCTTGTTGCAGTGACCGGAAGTTACTAAACTTCACGAGTGTATGCGCTCACTCCAAGAAGCGTATGATTATAAATATGCATATAAATATGCTACGATGAGATAGCTGACTTCATCTAACTAGCAAATGTTTTCCAGGCTACGTTGGTGATGCAGTTTTTTTTAAATGATATTTAAGAAAAAAAATCATTTATTTATGTATGATATTTTTGTCATGCGATTTTAAAGCCGGTCCTACAAGCGCATCCAAGAATAACATGCAGCTTATCTCAGAACTGTCGGTGAAAATATTCTTGGAGCTAGGTTTAATTGAGCTGCATTTTAAAGAGGTGCAATTTCACAATTTGTGTATATTTCTAAGTTCACTATTTGTCATGTGTTGAGAAAAACACAGATTTAAAAATTACATGGTCTAATATTTACATTTAGCATATAACTGCAACATGCTTTTTTTCGTTTTTTTTTTTAAAGACTCGAAAGGACTTGAAATTCAAAATTTCAGACTTGTGACTTTACTTGGACTTTTACACCAGTGACTTGAGACTCGACTCTGACTTGCCTGACATTACTTGAGACTTGACTTGAGACTTGAGGATAAAGACTTGAGACTTACTTGAGACTTGCAAAACAATGACTTGGTCCCACCTCTGATGATTTTTAAAGATCGCTATCTTCAGTCAGAAAATGTGATTTCAGAGGTGTGAACAGAGACAGGGTGTGAAAGTTTTGACACGTCCAATGATTCTAGTCTGTCCGTCCTGGTCCGGCGCCCGAGCTCGTCTCCGCAGGAGTGGTTCACCGATTGCGGTTTTTCGGTACCCCATGCCGTGTCTGCGCTTTCCCCCCTGGTCCGGGTCGGCCACGAGTCTGCAGCCTCCCTGCCTTGGTCCACCGGCACCCCGAGATCTGGCAGACTCCGCCTGGTCTCGCGCCCACCGATCTGCAGCCTCCGCCTGGTCCCTGTCCTCCGAGTGGCTTTTCAGCTTCGTTTCCTTGCTTCCTGAGTCCTCCCATCCGCTGTGCTCTGTGTCCCTCTGCACGTACCTGTTCGCGACCTGCACGTCCTGGTCCGGCCGTCTGCAACGGCCTGCACATCTCTCGGCCGGCCCCCCGGGCGACAGGCCACGTCCGGACGCGGCCACCCGCAGCCGGTCCGGCTCGGCCGGTACTCCCGGATTCCCGGGGCCGCGTGAGACGGGACGGTCAGGCAGCATAGGACCAGGGAGGGCCCCCCGGAACGACGTCGCCGGCGGGGCCAGCCCGCCCGGCCGCCGCCGGAACGGGTGTGGGGGCGCTGGGACCAGCAGCCGCCGGGCCGCCCCCCTGACCGCGGCCCAGGTGGGGTGGATGGGGGGTTGGGGGAGCGCGCCCGGAGGCCCCTCGCCGGGCCGCCCCCCGAGAAGACGGTTGTGAGACGATTGCCGCGGGCCGCGCGGCCGGTCCGTGAGCGCAGGGGGTTTGTGTTTGTTTTGGGCTGGCCCTGGGCGATTAGGTTCGTGGTTTGGGACGGGGGTCCGGGTGGGGGGTCTGGGGCGTCTTGGGCGACAACGCAACGGCGGCACCTCCACCACACCAGATCTGTCAGCTAAATCAAGTTGTGCAGGATGACACCACAGGTATTGGGCTCAGTCTACGGACGGTGATGAGTCTGGCCACAGGAGGGAGGTTGAACCGCTCTTGGTGTCCTGGGCAGCCACACACCTGGTGCTGCGATGCCCTGAAGAACAGTGGAGATCTATTGTGGACCTAATCAGGGAAGTCACATTCAGCCCCGCACTTCTCCCCGCCCACTCATCCGTGGACGATACACTCCGCCACATTCACGGTGGCGTTGTGACGCGATTCCGCTGTCCTGGTACCACATGCACCCCTCATGCCTGCACAGCTCGGGACCTGGAAGTGGGAGCCACAAACCATCACCTCCTGCATCAAGAAAGCCCTGCAGAGAAATGTACTTCCGAGGTCAGCTGAAGAAATTCAACCCTGCGCAACACGATGGACGAGTGATAGTAATATCATTTTCGTACACGGCAATCAGCGGTCCGCATCCTCACCGGCCATTCCCCCATCACCGTGTGGTACGCTGGAGCCTACTATCAGGGACAAACAGATGCAGGGACCTTCAGCGTGGTGTGCGCTCTGCTGAGAAGGTGATTAAACCGGGCATGCATGACTCCGCATCTCCCTGTACGGACCTGTACACCTCCGAGGACAAATTTTGGGCGCGTGGCACTCGGATCTCAGCTGGACGCCTTCTCATCCCTGGACACAGTCTGTTTGACCTGCTCCCTTGCAGGCAGGAATGCTCCGGTCCATTCGCTCACCAGAAAAACTCTCGCCAGCCATAAGAACAGTGTCTTTCCCCTCTTCTGTTGGGAATCAAGGGTGCATTGAACAATAACCAGTAGTGACTGTCCTCCCGGGGGGCGCATCTATCAAATGACGCATTCTGCGACGCTGTGTTCACGTGCATCATTCGCATGTTTTGGCACGGATCACGCACCCTGCCACTATTACTATTCTTTCGACGTAGGCATACTCCTTAATTCTCATTGCTCCTTAGTCTTCATCGTATATACTCTCATACAGTATAAATCTCAGGCACATATCTTTCTATCAGGCTAAGCAAAACTTTCTACATTCTTATTCTATTCTTATAGCGTTATGACACTATGTTTGCACGAAGCACCGCAAGGCAATTTCCTCTCGTTTTATAAGCCTTGCTCACATTTGGCAATAAAACCCTCCTTTCTGATTCTGATTCGGGCTCCAGTGTTTGCATTTGTTATAACTTGTGTGTTGTTGTTTCTGGCTACCTTTGTTTGTTTTGTATAGCGAGCCCTCCATGCCATCGTCTTCCCCGGCCGCACACACCGCCTGGTCATTGACGGACTGTAGTGGTAGAGTGATATAGATGTGGTATTTTTTGTGGTTATGTGGATATACTTTTTGGTTTCGTGCGGCTGAAGATACTATGAGAAGTGCAGCCCACTCAATGGGTGAGGGGTAGGTACAGCTTAGGCAGGGTGAATCCACAGGGGAGTCGGGGGTGTGTACAAAACAAAGGACCACGGCGTGGGTATATGCGTGATGTTTGTATATTAGGTTATAATACGAAATAATTCGCCAGTATCACAGTCGGAGATGCTGCAGAAATAAGGAGTTCTAAAAAGGCGGAGGAAGAAAGTGAATGAAAGGGTAAAGTCGTGTCGGTCGTCTGTTGCGTGGGCTCCGTGTCTCCCCTGTCAGCTGTATCCCCTTGTCTAGTTCGCGTCTCTGTGTGTCCTTAGTGGCTATATCCCCGTGTCCAGTCAGTGTCTGTGTCTGCCCTGGTCCCACGTCTCTGTTCCCTCTGTTGCAGTGCGTGCGAGTCTGTGTCTTTGTTCAGTTTGTGTTATGTGTTTCCTGTTTTACTTTGAAAGTCCATGTCTGATGTTAATGTGTCTGGTTTTGCTTCCCCTTGTCTCGTTAGGCCTGATTTGCCCCAGCTGTGTTTCCCTCCTGTTACCCATTTCCCTGATTGCTCCCCTCTGTGTATTTAAGCCCTGTGTTTCTCTGTGTCCGTGTCGCGATCTACCGTTTTCTTAGCTGTGTGTTCTGTCATTCCTCCGGTGTAAGTTTATTTTGATTTTTCCAGTTATGTTATATTTGAGTTTAACATTAAAGTTGTTTTGAGTTCACATCTGTCTCCGGAGTCTGCACCTTGGGTCCTATTCCTGCCTGCACACAGCCTCACCTAACAAACATAGTGGCTACATGAAACTAATAATACAAAGTAAAGGAAAAGTAAACATTTTATTTATGATACTTTTTCATTTTTTGCTTTAAAAAAAAATCCAAATAGTTATCAGTTATTTATTGATATCTCTCGTTGTTAAACCACCAAAAAGATTAATTTTCAATCCACTTTTTCATATGATCTGTGTTCCCATGTGTGCTTTGTACAAGTATTATTAATGTTTTGTGATTGCTTTAGGTTGTTTATAAACCCAGTGATCAGCAGTTTGTGGTGTTGCCAGGCAGAAATAGAAATATTTCTACATGAACACGGTCCTGCATAGATGACTGACATATTGAGATACTTTTATATGGTAGGCCTGTTTAAGATTCAAACTATCAACTGACAACATAAATGTATCTGTGAGGAGTTTACTGTGGTCAGAGATGACAGCAACAACAAGCAATTTTCTTAAATACTTTAATTTAATTTTACATCTTTATGAAACCAGAGGACTGCCACCTGTTGTCCTTTTGATTAAATGTAGGACCCATAATGGATGAACAATTTGTAACTGCAAAAAATTAGACAAAGCTATTTTTTCCAAGCTAGATTGTATTTTATTTCACAAATACAGCTCTGAAGAAAAATACAGTGTCTCATATCACCAGTTGCAGTTAACTGAACTAAATAAATATTATTTACAGGAATGTAAATTTTTTTCATTACATCTTTAAAAACACTGAACATACAAAGACTTTTTTATGAATTTTAACAATTGTACAAAACTCTTATCCACGTCACACATCACAAGTAATCTTGCTGTTTGTTCAGTCCAGTTATTAACAACAAAGGAGAGATGCCTCCTCACAGACCCGAGGAGAACATGCAAACTCCAAACTCAAAGGCCCCAAACTGGATATGAACCCAGGTCCTTCTGGCTACCTCACCACCACGGGGCCTTTAGAAGAAATTATGAAACAATTTCTACTTTTAAACTGACATCATCCAACTACTCAACAGAACAATTCTTACAGCCTGAGGCTTCAGCTGAAGAAATATTTTGGATTGTTTTTGCTTATCTCACACTTTCCTCCTCATCTTCCCTACTATGGGATTTTCTTTCCTCTTTCCCCTCATCTCTGACTACATGATCTGACCTGTCTGTGCTAACATCAGTAACATCTTCTGTGTTGTTGCTCTCCATACTGCAGCAGCACAGATGTGCCAGCAGCCTGTCAATGGGCCCTTTACACATGAAGGCAAACAGAATGAAGTCCAACAATGAACTTAAAAGAAATAGGATCATAGTGATAAAATCAGTAGTTGTGACAGAGTGAGGTGAATAAAAAGTCAAATTTAGTAGACGCAAGTTAAGAGTTAATAGAATGATTGCAGGAAGGTTTATAAGAAAGTAATTAAGCAGCAACAGAACCAAGGTTCCTACAGTTCTTCGTTTTTCTTCAGTGGGCACTGAGGTGGCAGCAGGCAGAGCTTTAAGTGTCCCAGCGAGACAGAAGATGAACAGGGGGGCAGGGAGGGCGGCATAAATAATTAAACGTACAAGGTCATATAAAAATACAGCAAGAGCAACACTAACACTACAAAGGACCCAGACCAGAGCACAGACCAGCAGAGAACCCTCAGTTTGTCTGAGGCAGTCCAACAGTGGGCAGGCAAAAAAACAATACCTGCAACACAAACAGAAAGATGATCAGATTATCACACAGAATAGTTTGTTTCTGAACGATGCCTCATAGTTCAGTATAATATTCAGAGACATGCACACACACACACACTGGTACCTTTCCAAAGCAATCAACAACCTGAAGTAAAGACTGGCCGTCACAGGAAATTGATAAAAGAAACGTGCAATGTTGTTGTAATGCAGTATTTCCTCCCAAAAGAACATCATGTTGCGATAGATTAGAACGGAGATGATGAGGTTTGTGTAATAGATGACAGGAACCTGATATCTTTGACCCTGCAGGAAATATTAATTGAAACCACATTAATACAGTAATAAAGATTATATAGTCATAAGTGTAGATTAATGTGTATGAAGAGTAAATAAATAAATAAAATATATTTAGTTTACTTCTTAAAAAGTAAGTTACTTGTATGTTGGAAAAGATGAAAAATAATAATAATTACAATGTATTGTTTTGAATTAATTATTCATACACCTCAAAATAATCACAAATTTCAAACACTCACATCGGCACCTAGAATATCAAATTAATCTGCATGTCCAGCAGAAACAAAACGAATATTTAAACACAGCACCTTCCTGCCTGATCACAGTGAAGCGAAAGTGCGGGAGATATACTAAATATTTTTTAATTTAATTTAATTTTTCAATAAGAAAGTAAAATTTGGTCTCCAGGATTTAGAAAGGTCAGATGCAGAGCATACAGGAAGATTAACAGAAGCAGTTACAAAAAGTGAACAGCAGGCGTCCCACTGTGTCAACCTGCTTTCTTTGACTATAACAGCAACACAGATGAGTGACAACCAGAACCAAACAAACCTGGTATCTCTCAAAAAACAGTGTATATAGAATTATATATTGCAGTTACTGAGAATATTACAGAGAATGATCACAGCTACCTTAAGACATATCTAAAAAAAATTAAGTGTTGACTGTTTTGCTGTAGAAAAACAAAATAGTCCGGTGCAGAGGTCACTGAATGGTCTAAAAATGTGAGGCTTAAATTTAGACACATCATGTGTTTTTCTTATTTAGTCAAACTGCAAACATGTTGAACGTCTACATGAGATTTTGGCTTTAAGGAGTTTCATTTATTCACTCATCTGTATGTCAACAGCCCAACAGTTAACATGGGACGTGCTAATTTATGACATGACTGTATCTGGTTCAGTGAAGTTGAATGATTTAAATTTTTACTTTACTTTTGCTGCACCAATAAAATAATATGTTAAGAATTTATTATTTTATCCTCTATTCCTACACTATTAATGGGCTACTTTTGTAGTAAGATGAATCTACAGAGTGTAACTGCACTGTAAAATGTAATTCTAGATGTTTGTTATTGTAACATATTATTCTATATCAGTTTGACAATAGATGACTGAAGTTGTTGTTATAACATAGAATTACAAAATAAAAACGTCCCAATTACACCAAAAAAAGCTAACTTAAAAACTCATGTCCAGCTAAATCAGCAACTTATGTGAACTTGACAATGTGGGGAAGTTGAGCACAGCAGGATTCCACGTGACTGCTATCGAGGTGCATCATGGGGAATTGGCGGTTAACGACATTCATTCATTCATTTCATTCATTTATTTGTTCATTTTCAGGCACAACAAATACCTATATTGAACATAAAATGCACAAAACACACATGCTCACATTACTTGGACGTTTTCCAATCGTCTTCATTGGAATCTGCTTTCAAGGTGAGTAACATTGGTTATAACTATAAGGAAAGAGAGCTACAAAAGTTGGGACATGTTTTGAATTTATGGCATGACGCGGGTTTTTCTCTTTTACCGAAATGTTTGCTTTAGCTAATGTAACTTTAGCCGACAAGGTCCAGCTTGTGTGTTATGACCAAACTTAACCTAATAAACTGACATATGACCTTTTTTATGGGTTTAATGTGGCACTGACCAAATCACAAGTATTGTGCCGCTAGCTTTAAGGTTGTGCACTCAAACACTGTTGCAATATTAGCAAGCTAACTCAGCTAATTAATAAAGCTTATTTCATATTGTCTCTGTACTTGTAAATTTCTTTCAAGTTCACAGGCTGTTGTATTTTGGTGGAAGTTCATTTTGGCAATATTTCCAATAATCATTTTCTAAAGGAAGATCCCTCACAGACTCTCAAGACTGTGAAGGTTAGCATTGTTTCTTTTAGTAAATTTAATAATTACAGCACCAAAGTGGATTTTAAACGAAACAATCAAGTGGTGATTGAAGTGCAGACTTTCAGCTTTAACTCAAAGGGTTAACTCCCTCCTCCCTGTAGATGCCACATGATAACATGTGTACTTTTTCAACACCAAATGTATTATTACAAGATCTTTGACACTGGATTTGGTCTGGGGTTCAGAGAAATTAACTGGCAAGCTAGCATTGATATTATTAGTGTCTTGTGTTTATTCATGTCTTCACCAGGGTCTTTGACATTTCGCTGCTGTACTGTTCACTTCAGCTTTACGTTTGATTTCTCACATTGTATATTGTAATGGCAGAGATATTAGACTATTTAAGGGTTTGCAGTGGCTGCTACAGCTGTGGGGGGCAATACTTTGGTGAAGTGTCCTCCATCCATCCATTCGCTACCGCTTATCCTTTTCAGGGTCGCGGGGGGTGCTGGAGCCAATCCCAGCTGTCATAGGGCGAGAGGCGGGGTACACCCTGGACAGGTCGCCAGTCTGTCGCAGGGCTAACACACAAGGACAGACAACCATTCATACTCACATTCACACCTAGTGGCAATTTGGATTATCCAATTAACCTATCCCCACTTCACCTATTTGTGGTGAAGTGTCCTGGACCCTGGAAATAAAGTTACCTTGAACGTTACCTTGAAGAGACTGTGTAGACTTAACTTAAAATTTTAAGGCAGCCCTTTACATCATATTTTTAAGTTGAAACAACAACTTATATTTTACAGTGTGGAAAGTGTTTGATTGTCAGACTTTTGATTTTATTTGTGAGCATTTAAGCGACCACTTAATTTTAATGAAGACTCAACAGTCCATGTTTATTTATTTATTATTTCAGTTTTTCCTTTTACCCAACTGTTTATCTAGCTCAGGGTCATATTGGTGCTGGATCGTAGCCCAGCTGTCACTGGGCCAAAGGTAGGTAGGTCGGCAGTCTGTTGCTGGGCTAATTTTTTATTTCTCTTCTTTTTTAATATATTTTATTCTATTGTTAATTTTAATTTTAATTTTGTTTTTTCATTGTTCACACACTCACAGACATAAAAAGATGTGACATACATACATACCGCACAACACACACAGCAGAAGAACAGTATGGTCACGGGAAGGAAGAAGCAGATATTGATCCATACCAGGACTCCCAACATCTCTGTCTGACTTTCTGTGTGGTGGAGTTGCTGTAGATGAATTTTTTACTCTCTTTTCACCTGAAAAAAAAAACCCCAATGTGAAACAGCAGGTGGTGAAAATGATTCACTGGTTTGCTCTAAATGCTGGAAAAACACTGAGTTCCTCCAAATGACCCTCCTCAAACTCATGTTTTTTTTTCCCGTTTGACCTAAAATACATGTGTGGGAAAAGTCACACACAGTTAAGACGGAGAAACAGGAGAGAGACAACAAAACACCAAAAATACAAAAAAAGCTGTATTTCGCATATGACTATGAAAGGCAGAAGAAGAAGTAGTTCCTTCCAATTTAGATGATCCGAATGATATAGTTTATTTCCACTGGGTTCCTGTTAATGATAAACTAAAAATTTATCCCAAATTATTAAAATATCGATATTTTAATATCAGAATCGATTCTAGAACATAAATAACTGGTACCGGAGGAAGCGATATTTCAATATTGATCCACACACCACTAGGAGAAACAGGGAAGAGACAAAAAACACCAAAAATGAGCCCTGGGTCCCTTGACCCAGGCCGTGACAAAAGGATGCTAAATTATTTGGTTGAAATTCAATTGTAAACGAGCTCTGAATTCAAACTCACATTGAAAATCAAATTAAAATATTATGCATCAGACTAGTCCATTTCATCAGCAGCAACATGCAGCAACTCAAAATACTCAGTAATTTTTAATGCTCCCACATGCTTGTATGCATGCCTGATGAATAGGATGATGGCTCGTGTCCTGGGGGATCTCATCCCACATCCAGGATGATGTGGGTACAAGGGCATCACTGAGCTCCTGGACAGTGACCCCGAGGTTTTCCATTGGCTTTAGGTGAGTTTGGGGTCCAGTCAGTGGAATTAATTCCTTCACCTTCCAGGAGCTGCCTGCTCTCACCACATAAGACCGAGTATTGTGTTACACCAGGAGGAACCCAGAACCCACTACACCAGTGCAAGGGCTGGGTTCCAAGGATATTATCCTGATATTAAATCACAGTCAGGGTGCCGTTGCCTAACCCATAGAGGACTGTGTGTCCCTTCATTGCCGTTTCAGCAGAACCATTTTTTGGGGTGGTTGTCTCATTGTTGCCCCTCTGATGCACATTTTGCTAATTTCATTAAGACCAAAGCAGCCGAAACTGATTAATAACACCCACGCCACTCAACTTACCAGATCAATGTTGTAGTTAGCTTCTCTGATGATATATTCCGATGAAGACTTTTTAAAAGTGTTCTTTAAATTTTTTAAACTCGTATATATAATATAAAATTCTTAGAAAGAGAAGGGAGGTATAATTTTAGAGGGAAGTGG
Organism: Simochromis diagramma; assembly: GCF_900408965.1. Lineage (NCBI taxonomy): Eukaryota > Metazoa > Chordata > Actinopteri > Cichliformes > Cichlidae > Simochromis > Simochromis diagramma. Next base: position 5,054,312 of record NW_024386892.1, on the reverse strand, counting down.
AATTTAAAATTACAAAGAGTAAGAACAACATTGAAAAGGATGTCTATTTCAATAGCTGGAGTTAAATTCTGGAATGAGTTAAAAGAAGAAATAAAGGTCAGTAGTGATATAAACCAGTTTAAAATAAAACTCAAAAAAGAAATATTAAATAAGTATAAGAATGAAGAAAATGCAATTAACCCAAGACAGCAGTCAAACTCATGTTTATTTTCTTCTGCAAATTAGCAAATCTAAATATAGTTTTAGTCGAACATGTGAAAATATTTTTTTGAGATGTTATGTTCTAAGTTGAAAGCATTGTATACGTTTTGTTGTTCAAATTTAGATGATGAGGATGTAAACCTGAGGGGGTAGGGCTAAATAAGTATATACTTCTGCCTACTCCCTTTCAAACAACTGTATGGAATGATTTTATGAAACGTTGGTGAATGTATATGTTTGAAATAAAAAAGAAATGAACTGGACTGAACTGAATATATAGTAAAGAGATGCAAACTTTTACTTTGTGAGAAACTTCTCAGAGTTACAGACCCCCACTGTACATTTGAAACTTTTTATAAACTGCAATTTCTTCCTTTTTTTTAATGATATTTTGGATCCCTGATAACTTCTTAGGTAGAGGAACTAGCTATATGATTATCAGAGCTAAACAATATATTTAAACTGTGTTAAAAAGCCATCAGTTTTACATGAACTCTAAGTGTCACAGTCAGAAAGCAAAATATGTTTTTCATAATGGCTTTTTTTTCCTCTAACCGACTAAGCATCAAGCATTAATAACAAAAGAAAATATCGAAAAACTTTAACATCTGTGATTTTTAACATATGATTTTTACTTAAATGTTGTTACCAAAGTCATTGTCCAGTTGTGTTTCTCCCATATTAAAGTTTTTTTTTTAATATTGTTACGTTTTAACTTTGAGCAACTGCTAAATTTGACATTATATTTACCCAAGAAGTTAAAACCAGTCTAATTTCATCTCCAAAGGTTGACTCTGTTCATCTGGACGTAGCATTTTCCGTGAAATGTTTTGTCACTCATCCAAGTGACTTCTTCAGTCTCAACTGAAGGCAGGTTTCCCCAAATCTTATAAACAGTCCATTTGCACAATGACTGAAACCAGCCCACCAAAGGAACGATGGGCTGAGAGGTCAGTTTCTTCATCATAATTATGCAAATTCTCATAACGATTGATTACAAAACACTGATCAATGGCCATGAGTACCATTCACAGTGAGTTGGGGAATGGCTGCAATCACAGCATTGTGAGATGGTGACAGATGTACCCTTAGGCCCCTCCTCGATTCAGAGATGGTCTTTCCCTTTTCACGTAAATGGCCTCCTTGACTCCGCGCTCAAACCAGCGTTCCTCCCTGTCCAAGATGTGTACATCCTCATCATTGAAAGAGTGTCCACTGTTTCTCCCACAGAAAGTGCTACATCCAGAAGAACAGAATAAACTTTTGGAGATTTACTTACCTGGATGATTGACCATGCATCAAGACAGTCTAGTTTAAGGTAATTTTCATGAAGGCAAGTTTAATTTAGACTAGGAATGTGTACCCAATAAACTGGTAACTGATCATGTCAGCAGCTAAATACAGTACTTATTTTATATTAATCGGGATCAGTCAGCTATCTTAAGAAACATCTATCTAAAATAAATTGAATTATGCTCCTTATAAATAATAAAAATAACTTTAAACATTGTCTTGACTTACCTGAGGACTGCTTTCAGATGAAACTGTGGGTAAAATGTGTAATATGATGAGTTTGTCTTGAACGTGGAAGTTGGGGTGGCCTAATTAACACCCTACCCCCACTGACATGTGGTCACACTCAACATACAGATGGTTTATTTTCAGCATAGAAACAACTTTTTTTTCCTCTCCAAGATGTAGCCCACATTCAAGTTTAGTTGATGGACCAATCAGTTGATCTGTGCTGTTTTATAAACCTAACATAGTGGCTACATGAAACTAATAATGCAAAGTAAAGGAAAAGTAAACATTTTATTTATGATACTTTTTCAGTTTTTGCTTTTTTTAAATCTAAATTGTTATCACTTATGTATTGATTTATTTC